>NC_089388.1:657126-1286752 GCF_016767815.1 Penicillium digitatum
GTCTGCAATATGAAGCCGGAACACTGAGGGGCAGCGAATAGAATACGGCCTTTTGGTTGTCTCGTCAAGTCTGAATAGGTCAACAAACCGGCATGCCACTTCTTCGCTTCAATAGATAAGCTCTTCTGATTTTCTCGATTACTATGACTCGATTGAAGGCTTTTAAGTCCTACGACAGGAAGAAGCATGGTCGGACAAGCTAGGGCCAGGGGGCAAAATGATGCCTTTAAGTCAGAGTGGAATGGCACAGACTGAAAACTGGTACGCGAGGCTCTCGATTATCGTGGCATGACGGATAATATATAGCCACATTAGCCACAGGCCCCCTGCAAATTCTCGCGCTCCCACTGGTAAACTTGCGAGAGTCACTTATATCTTTCCATTTACGCCTCGGCCATATATAACAAACTCAGAGCTCAGGATTACGTAGGAAACGGTCCTGCAACTCTCATCGAATAGGAGATCTTGAATATCGACCAGGTTGTCGGTTTTCTTTGTAGTATCAGACAATCTGCATAATAGTTAGGCTTTTGCTCTTGCTGAGGGGCTGAGAAGAGATAGACCTAGGATACTGAAGGCTGCTGAACTTATGAGCAGACTTTATGAGACCTTGAGTAGAAATGCTTGAAACTTGGATATATTCACTCTAGGAGGGATTAGTGTTTCTTTTATATACTTTGACTCTTAGCGTTAGTACTTGCGGCTCTCGCGAGTGGGTACCAGCACTTAAGCTCCTATAATCTATATCATCTCACTAATCACATCGTGGTAGCACGAAATATCTGAGAGCTCCTAGGAAATCCTATCAGACTTTAGCTAGAATAAGGTATTTTCTGATTGCTAGTTAGAATATATTAAGCAAATGAGGGGCCGCAAATTTCGTTATAGGCGGCTAGATCATACAGTAGGCATGATCGATGGGTCTAGAATATTTTTACGGATGTCTATCGCTAGAGCTGAAGTCGCATTCCTAGGAGTAAGCGGTAGGGAGCAAGAGCGATAGTCCGTTAAAAAATCTACTAAAAAAAAATCAGAATAAAACACTGAACTGGATTTACAAACCATCCAACTGGGGTTTTCTGAGATATTCCTAGATATTGTAGAACTAAAAATGGAGGGTTGGGTATTTTCCGCAACTATAGGTAGGTAGGTAGATATAATTAACGTCCGGCAGGGAGCAAGCTTTCGCTTGCTCCCGCGACCTCCCATGGGGTATTGGGACGTGCAGTGCTATGGTTTCTATAATACAAAGATCTTTCTCCACAGATTGCAGTTCATGCATTCGTAAATGCGAGGGCTGAGTAGCCAGTTGATGACGGCTGTCTCCGACGTGTGAGCCGGCCATCATGGGGGTGAGGGTCCCGGGGGGTCCCGGGGGGTCCAGGTGTGTGGTGATTGGCGGGTGCCAAAAGACTTTGTTGAGGAAACAAATGAAGGAGTTACCTCGTGCAGACCCGCGAGTAGAAGCTTGTGAGCTCCAGTAGTTCAACAAACTGCTTGGGGTCCAGGCTGCGAAGGTAGGCGACTGCCTCTATCCTATCGGTTGGAGGTGTCGGGGGGCGTTTTGGCCAGTGTCGGAAAGACCTCTGGGTTTTGGGGCAGAGAGCGAGGTGCTCTAGTGACTTTCGGCGGCCGCATGAGCAGTCGAGTTTGGCGTCTTCGTGGTTGAACTTGCGGTGGTACCAGTCGAAGTCGCCATGCGACGAGCGGAGGGCAAGCCAGCGGTGGAGCGCTGGTCGTCGGAGTTCGAGTTCCGGCAGTGAATCAATCTCGTAGGTGTCTGACCAGCGTCGGTACCACTGGGAGAGTTTTTGAGAGACCGTGTCCCACCAGCGTAAGCGAGCCTCGTTCCGGAGTTCCCGGAAGATGGATCGGATCCCGCTAATCGTGGGTTCGGCTTCCATCCCTATAGCACTACCGCGTAGCGCGCCTTCACCGGCTAAGTTGTCAGCAGCTTCGTTCCCTTCGATCCCAGTGTGCCCAGGGGCCCATCGGAGACTGATATTGTGCTGTTCCATAGCCCGGTGGCAGGCTAAAAATGCCCATTGCGAGGAGTTAGACGCATTCCCCCCAATACACCAGATAACGGATGTGCTATCAATACAGAGCCAGATTTTCGACCTAGGCGGAGCTACCGCGATTGCCCGTTCGAGCCCTCGCCAGGCTCCGATTGCTTCGGCGTCGAAAACATGAGAGCGTGAGTTGATAGCGCCAGCGCCAGTGTCGATTTGGGTGCCGTTTACCAGAAGTACGAAGCCATAGCCTACGTACTTGATGCCCTCCTGCCACTGCTCGGAGCCATCTGAGAAGACACAGATATCTGTGGGTGGGAGTGATTCCTGCCAGACTTGGAAAGCTTTAGACGCGGTCGCCTTATCTATACCCCCTGTAGGATCTATTCTGCAGCCCGGTGAGTAGTGCAGGGGGGAGAGGGTCGGTCTTGGGACTTCCGGGAGGATGCTCCCAAGTCTCTGGATAATTGTCTTTGCCGGTTGGCGGGTGCCGGTGCCGCGGCCTCGGGTGATCATCGGGGGTCGAATGCGACGGACAAGGGTGTGACCTTTGTGGATGGTGTTAAGCCTTAGAGCGAACCGTAGTTTCGCCTCTTCAAGTGTGGCGTATCCAGACGGGATTCCCGCGTCCCTAAAGAGCGAGGGAGTTGGTGTGGTGCGCCATACAGGGAGGACGCCGCGGATGGCGAGTGCCAGGGTCGACTCGATGACATTGATGTGCCAGCCAACACGGGCGCTGACGGTGCCCTTGCTAGCCTGTTTTGCGGGCCTATTCCGGCCGCCATACCAGGCCTCAGTTCCAAACGTTAGGGAGGGTATAACACAGGTGATGACTGCTTTGCGAAGTGAGCTCGCGGCCGGGCCGCAGGTCGTGCGGGCCAGATTGCGGATATGTTGTGCGACAGCGCGTGCCTTGCCCGCCCGGGCGAGAATGTGGCTTCTCCATGTGAGCTTTCGATCGAAAAAGACTCCCAGCCAGCGGAGAGTGGGTGCGTATCCTGGTTTCTTGGCCTGAACGGGGTCGATGGTGAGCCGGTCGTTGACTACAATTGAAGGGGACTCATCCCCTCGATGTCTAGTGATATGGATCATCTCTAGTTTCTCGGGGGCGAAGGCCACTTTATTATATTCTCCCCAGGCAAGAATGCTCTGAACGTCCTTAGCGAGGAGTCTGACATTCTGGGTGAGATCGTGGGAGGCTCGGTATAGAGCTAGGTCGTCGGCATACCCGAAACGGAGCGTTTGGTCCATATTGAGGAGTTCGGCTAGGTAGAGCATATATAGTACTGGTTATAATGGGGAGCCTTGGGGGGTTCCGCAGACCACGTCGTACTCAGGGGTGGTTGAGCCTTCTAGCCGGACGCGGGCTTTGCGTCCGGTGAGAAAGCTGTCCACAAGAAGTAGCAGTTCTCGTGGCCAGCCCTGCTCGCCCATGCGCTTGAGAAGTCGTCTCCGGAGGAGGGCATCGAATGCACCCTGGACGTCCATCGTGACTAGGGTGACTTGCTTGTTCTGTGAGAGTGCCATTTCGGCATCGTGGGTGAAGGAGGCGACTAGGTCTGTGGCGGAAAGTTTGGGTAGAGCCCCCGCATGCTAATGACAATTTGACGGTATACGGAGGACGGAAAAATCCCTGGCACCTAGATTTAGTAAGAAGAGTCCCAGCGTTCGAGCTACGAAGTAACCAATACATAGAGCTCTACTCTCTTAAATTGTAGTCAGCCGGAGATGAACATAAGAGGGCTACGCGTAATTGTAATAAATATTTTATACGACCTTAGTCATGGTACTTTTCTGATGCTCTCGCTGATAACTTGGAGTTTTGATGCTTCATGTTTGGAAATGTCGCAGTGCTTCATTGCCTTCTTGGGTTATTCTGTATTCTTTTCTAGATTTGTAAATCTAGCGTCATAGGGTTTTCATACAATTGTCAGCAAGTAGGGCTAAGTTCGACATTTTGGACACTAGTGACAGCTCACACTTCGATGCATCCTCGGGTGGCTGTGTACAGATGCCAAGATGCCGAGCGTTTCAGGGGAAAGAGTAATATCCAATGACATTCTGCCGTTGTTCAGCCGAAGGGGTCAATGCAGAGGTCGCGCGACTTGGGTGATTATCACCCTGTCTATAGCGCACTCACCCTTGTCACCCCCGGTCGCGCGACCGTAAAGCGGCGCTCACCCATTTCTCACCCAGGCAGCACCCACCGGACTACTGACTACACATAAGCCACACGCCGGTGAACTAGTAGTTGGGTGGGTGACCACCAGCGAATTCTCACTGTTGTATGTTTTTTGCAGGTTCCTCGTGTTTTTGCCACAAGACAAAATCCTTTCGCATCAAATTAGCTTTGGTCTATTTAAACAAAGTCTCGAGCAATTAAGGCCAAGGCACAGACAAGCATATCGATCTTTCCATTGTCTCGTCATATTCTCATACTCTCACGTATCATCACAATCTGTACCTAATCATGAAAATCCTCGTCAGCCCTACGCTAGCAATATCTGCCATTGAGTCCTCAAAGCCCAGCTATCACTGCAGTCGAAGGGACCCGTGATCTTGAACGTTGTCCAGCGCATCGGCAATGCGAGACCCCTCTCCTTCGAACAAGAATCCGTCGTAAGTCGCCGCCCCTAAAATGCAGCCAACGATAGGGGCGAAAAAGGGAACAACGAAATAATAGTTAGCCGCCGTAAACACTTCTCGGCCATAGATAATAGCAGAGAACAGCCTCGGGCCAAAGTCTCTAGCTGGGTTTATGGCCTAATTTCCATCTTAGTAAGACTTTCCTAATCGGATCAGTTGGTGAACATACGTAGCCAGTTTGCCATCCCAATGCAGCTCCGATCATAAGCAGCAGCAAAAAGGACGCGAGCTGTGGAGTAGGGAATCGGTGAGCATTTCCCGGATCGGAAATGCTGAGACAGCCAAACATCAACACAGCCGAGCCTAGCATCTCAGAAAATACAGCCTCCCAGTTCGACTCAAAGAAGGCCCCTGGGTAAGTCGAGAAGATGCCCGCTGAATGGTGACCGACCGGGCTGAGGATTGATCCACCGGGAATGGTGTATTCAGGATCCCAAGCTTTGATTGCCGACCGATAATTGGTATATACGATCGCAGCGCCGACAAACCCGCCTAAAAACTGCGCAGCCAGCTTGCCTGGGATTTGCTTCCATTGTCCCTCAGACGGACGCACAAGAGCAAGGCAAAGAGTCACCGCTGGGTTGATGGTCGGACTAGGATCAGACAAATAGCCCGAGAGAGCAACGGCAGCTGCCCAGGCAAGGTTGATAGACAGCCAGGTGCCGTAGTTGTAGTCGGACAGCAGGCATTGGGCGACAACTCCATCCCCGATAACGATCAGTAGTGCAGTCCCAAGAAATTCAGCCGCATAAGGCTTCAGAACCCGCCGAGAGATCATTTTAATGAAGGTGATATAGCAATCTCACTTGCTTACCTGGGTACAAGGTAGGATGTCAGCCCTGGAAACTCCTGATTTCAACCAAGGTTGATGTGGGTGTTTACATAAGAAGAGCAGTGATGTCATACTGCTGAGATCGTCCTCGGGGATGCCTAATCCGGGATGCCGTCTCTCCCGACATCACCACACACATTTAGATCTGGGTAAAACGTTTTAGTATCTGATTGCGCTATATCTACAGGGCTTCTTTCATTGCAACACAAGTAGCCAGCTAGGTCGAGTTTCAATTCAACCCCGCGATCGGAGTATATTCGAGATTTCCCAAGGAGAGACGAGATTGTTGCGTTTAGTGCGATTGGGAAGGGGGGAGGGGTAATTAAGATCGCCTAAGAAGCGGATATGGATTTATCGACAACAAGCGAGGTGAGATCGACGAAGTTGGCGAGCCTAAGAAACACTCGGAACTACGCAAAAAAAATTCTGGAGGAGCATCGACGGAAGGCAACTTGTGGCCAGGTTAAACGAAATCACCTATACACCAGTGCATAGGCACCTAGGCCAGATTGGAAGTATTCAAATGAGCTCGGAAACTCCAAGGTACTGTCGGTAAAGTTTAATTTAGAAAGCAACCATGATAGAAGGGACGGATAGGTTGTCCCCAAGGTATTCGAATAGGCATTCTATTGTTCTTTTTGTCCAACCTTCGCTTTAACGAGAGCATTGAGATTAGCATAAGCACATAGTATCCTGGTATGTGACTTGTCGCAAGTGAAATATACTATAAATGGCTACGTTCGGGCAAGTAGACAATTTCAATTGGACATATGAAAATGCAATCAATGCTAGCATCCCTATATTATAAAGGACATAGACTGTACGTACTGAACTACATACCAAGGCAAATAGCGGGCTATCTGCCCTCCATTCCATTCACTGTCAAATTGCATTTTCAGTCGTTGAAAGCATTTGCCGTCGTGAAAAGCAATGATCCTCGTAATTCGCTTCCTACCTTGGCCCCACGCACATAGAACAAAAGCTGTCACAGTCCTACCCATTGTAGTACCTGAAAAGGAATCAAATCCGGGAGAACGAGTCTCCCGGATTTGCAGTTTGCTGGAAGGGCATGGAAGCCCTTCAGATTTGTGTACTTCACCACGAACACACTCCGTGGTATCAGTCTCAAAAATGTTAGTCACAAATGCGTATTTCAGACTTTGAAGAGGAAAATCCATCTCATTGACAGCCGTGGTAAATTAGGAATGTGCGGAGCAGCTCTTCGCCTTGATCGACAGATCCAGTCAAGAAAAACCCTTGTCCAGTGCGTCCCTCCCAGCCCACTGGTGGACCTTTTAGACTTTGAAATTCGATCTTGAAGAGTTCAGTCGGTAGATTAGGAAGTTAAATCTAGGTCTCCCACTTTAAATCCAATAATGTAGCTTCGTGGGTGACGGAATATTCCGGTGGCCGAGAGTGACATGTCACGGCGAATTTGGATATGAGAAATGGACACCTCGGTTTGTGGTAGTGTGTTAAGTCCATCGGCGTAAGCTTGGCCCTCTTTCTTCCCATGGGGAGCATCTAGGAATAGTGAGTTAGGGGTTGGAGAGCTGATTTAGTACCATTGTTTGGATCAAGTCTAAGTAGAGAACGACTTGAACGCTGATGCGAAAAATGAGCCCTAGCGGCAAAAGGAGGCCATTAGGGAAGGACGAAAGAAAAAGATAGCCAACGAGTAAAGGGTGAAGGAATTGAAAATCAAACACAGCATTTGGCATCGATTGGAGCTAGCTATTGGTCATCATTCTAGTTTGTGCGATTCTCGGCACGCTCAAGTGGATAGCGGGACTATCTATGGAGTAGGCAGTGTAAACCTAGGGCTATGTTATATGCAATGTAATCATCCTCAATTGAGAATTCTTTGATACAACGTCGCCTATAAGATGATGCTTCGCCGGTAGGGCTAGTATACAAGCAACAGAAGCCCGGTATTGTCTTTGTTTCTTTCTCAGTCTTCGTCCTGTTTTTGATAGTTCAACAAATTGAAGCTTCAATATCACTTTATTGACAATTGCTTTACCTACAAATTTCGTTAGTTTTGAAATATCCTTGCATAATTCAAGACATACCTATCTTCTCTCTTTATGTGTTGGAGGTAGAACTTGCCCTCCAAGGTTCGGCTGGAACCTTGGAACAGCTTCGGGATGACATCATTAGCTGGGAGTGACCCGCCGTGGACGAGCCATGTGGCAGAGTTGTTCTTCTTTGAGCCCTTGAGCCATTATGTCTCCAACATAGCTGAGATCGGACTCATTCAATGAAAATAGACAAGGACGCTGGTGAGGAATTGGCCCTCGCCGAAAGAGTAAAGTTCCTCAAATGTCGGCGATCAGATGTGGCCGCGTGTAACATTGGCGGAATTGGATGCCGCAACTAGAGACGAGCTCGTGCAGCAATCATTCCCTATTGTCGAAGGTGATAAATCCCCTTACACGAGGCTAGACAGTCTAACCGAAGCAAACTCTTTCGATCGAGGAATTGATGTTCAATTCACATTATCTATCTGACATTCATAGCCCGGTAAGGTTCATATCGGGATAGCTAAGCTAACAGGAATGCTCTCGAGTTCCTAATATACCAGTCGGGCCATTCCAAACTTCTAGTTGCAGAAGAGCTCCCCAAAAGACACCTGACCCGAAAGCTCCTCTCAGGCGAAGGATCGACACTGTCGGTGATTTTGTTCTTAGTGAACGAATAGCCGTCCACTTCAAGTGTGTTTTAGATTATGTCATGGCAGCAGAACTGCGTGGGTCAGCACATTGTGCCGGTGTTGGAAGGTTTCAAGTTGCGTGGAAATTCAACACAGTCATAGATGAATCAAGGCCCGACCGTGTTTACCATGTATTGGAAAGACGCATATGGGAAGCCCCAGGGCTTGAGATCTGTGATCCTTATTTTCCAATTCTTTCAAATGATGCAAAAGACACGCTCGGGTAGGAATTCCATATGCAGGGTATGGTTAGAGCTCTTCGTAGATACTCAATTGAACTGGCAACCAAAAATTTTCCCCGCATAAGAGATGCACAATCTGTTCAAGGTCGTTGGTGGTAAACCTTAACTTGTGAAGAGCATCTTGATCATATAAGATACACCATCCGATAGGTGAGGAAATTCGGTGGCCACGAAAAAATGTGGAAATTCCCGCTCTATGAAGCACATGACAATAATAGAAGCTCATATTACAATTGGACGAGGTACAAACCCCTTGGGTGGGTCAATAAAAGGGTTGATATTGGCTTATATGATCTTAGGGGGGGGAACTGCCTTTCATTTGAGTGTGTGGAACTTGGACAACTCGTCGCAACGCGACAAAGGCCGAGGAATTTGACTTTCACGAAACTTTACGTCCAAAAGATCTTGCTTGTTAAACTTGATGGATAGTTTCATGAACATCTAGTGTTTGAAGCTTTGCTTTTTGTCTTTGGCTCCTTTGACGATGGACTCAAGAGAAAACATCCTACGGTTGCAATCTTGTCTTCTACCTCTGCACTACAAGCAAACATTTTAATGTTGGGATACCCGCCAGGTGTTACTACGATGACTCTAAATCAGCAGCAAATTTGACAACTAGGTTTCTATGAACCTGGAGGGGAAGGAAGAATTGACTCTAGTAATAACTAAGAGACAAGATGGGCTGTGAATCTTCTTCAGAAAGCGATAGGAGACCATTTAGGCCACCCCATTACTGCCATATCTTAGCTACTACCTCAGGCCTAGCCCATGTTCAAATCCTTCCAGACGTCTCTCCCTTCTGTCTTGTCTAAAGTGTCCAGTAGAAACGCAGTCTCACATGGTTAGCCTAGGTTTTCAGTCTACATTTTGCTTTCTGCACTTTTGCCTGTCACACCGCTACGGCAGAATCAAGCTCGCGCCAAACCCCTTTAAGCCAAGCGTCCCAATGATTGCCAAACATCCAAACAATCCACGTAGATTGCAGGGGGAGTCCGACAAGCATCCCACAATCCTAATCCTATCTGCTATCCAAATCCAACAAAAGGTATGTGAATAAAATTCTCTTATTTAGAAAAGGTTCTCCGCGCCCAAACTCGCCATCAATTGTGCCCCTTCTCCCCGCATTGCTCCGGGGTTGCGCATACCCCGTGGTAAATGGGACATGATGTCAGCCCAATGGACTCTACACGCGTTAAACTTTGATTGAATTTGCTTGTATACTAATAAATGCTCTATATAGCACTTTTGACCCCCCCGCTAAACCCACCAAATTCAGATTACACACAATGTCTGCCGAAGGCGCTTCTTCATCGGTACGTTGACCGCAAGTAACATTCCGGCTGCGCTACATCGATGCGCAATGATGCCATGAAAATACTCCGTACGAGTCGTGCATTGTCAAAATCGGTCCTAACAGCTATCCAGCCCATCCTCATCGAGGATCTCAAGAAGATCACTACGGAGGTACGCCCGCTTCCAAGGATACCCCGTGGAATTAACCCCGCGCTAACATCTCACCTCAGGCCTGCGAGAATGCCCTCCAGACCAGCCAGAACTATGAGCACGACAATGTCGGGGACTGGAACTCCCAGATTATTGTAAGCATCACCGCCCAATCAACCACCACCACCCGATTGCTAGGGGCAACGCCGATACTAATAACCACCCTCCCCCCGGGGTACAGAACACTATCCTCAAGGCCCTGATCACCGCCACCGCACCCACTGAAGCCTCCAAGCCCCCTCCCTATCGCTTTACCGTGAACAGCACAATCGTGCAGCAGGGCGTGATTGACCCCTCCGTCGCCGCGGATGGCGCACTCAGCAATGCCGGCAAGCGTGGTATGCATTCCGCCTCTGGGGCGTTCTGGGATGTCAACCGCGACGGTATGTGGACTTTCAAGTACACTGGTGCTGAGGAGCGGGGGATGGATGTTGTTGTTTGTGTGACGTGGTTTTCCGTCGTATAAGGACGGGGCTAGCTGTTGGCTGGCTTGTTCTATGATGAACATATCCATGGATGGCATAAGATTCCATCAGCGGTAGTGGTGGCTTTGTCTGTGAGGTACCCCTCGGACTGCTTGTCGCGTTTGTCTCACAGGCTTCACATTTCTTTTTTCATGTACTTGAACATTTGTTTTAGTTCCCTGGGTATGTTCAGATCTGTTCTTTTTCGTGTGATTTGAGTTGAATTTGGTCTGAGCGTGGTGTTTTGTTTTCTTTTACTTTATGGAGACTTGCCTGCGTTAGACAAGCTACCCTGGCAGGAGTATGTAGTGCAGAGAAAGAAAACTTGGAATAAACATGTGATATTGTTAGTGGTACCTCGGCACTATGCAGTTTCCTCTGTAGGATGGAAATGGAACGAGCTAGAAATTTGTAGAATAATCCGACGAAAAAGGTCTTCATTGACCAACCCAAAACACGCCACAAAAATGGAGAAAACGTCGAAAACACCGAAAACACCCTTGAATCGCGCCATGCCATGTGTAGATTACCTAGAATACGATCAACGCCAATAGAGACCCATTAACTCATGAAAGTACAACGCCGGCTAGCCGAGGCGCCTCAATATTGCATTCTGCCCTTAGCGAGGCTCTGAATAGTCGTTCAAAGCAACACAAACGGCACCTCTATGATGGCCGCTGTACTGGCGGATGATATTTCCAGTGCCGAGTTCCCATAGGCGAGCATAGTGATCGCTCGAAACAGTGACAAGGTATGCACTGTCTGCAGAGAAGGCGCAGTCCCAGACCCAGCGCTGGTGATTGGCCAGGGTGGTTTCCAGGAACAGTGTGTGGTTGACTGGATCCATAGGAGGCCCGTCGGGGGATGAGGTGAATGTCTGTTGTGGTGTCTCTTGGCGAGGAGGGTTGTCAGTAATACGGAGGAGATCACGGTCTTGAATGGGTGCGTCAAAAATGCGGAGCAGATCCCGAGACTGGGCGGGAACCTCGACAGAGGCTACCGGAGCTTCGGCCGGTGTTTCAACCGGAGGGTTCAATGCCTCTTTCTCCTTCCATTGCTTCAATGCCAATTTGGCAGGGGGAAATTCGGTGTCGAGATTCCAAACCTTGGCAGTATGATCCGCAGAGCAGGTTGCAAGGTGTTTGACGTCAGGAGAAAGTAGGACACGAGTGAGGTAGTCCTTGTGAGCTTGGAAGGTACAGACTGGGATGATGCGGGTAGTTTCATCGGTTTGGACCATGCGC
Source organism: Penicillium digitatum (assembly GCF_016767815.1). NCBI lineage: Eukaryota > Fungi > Ascomycota > Eurotiomycetes > Eurotiales > Aspergillaceae > Penicillium > Penicillium digitatum. Next base: position 668,783 of record NC_089388.1, read on the forward strand.
CACAAGTAGACATTGCCCTGTCAAAACTTTAGTAAAGGACCATACAATGCTCCTTGTTTGTAAGATCACGCACCTTCTTATTTCCAGCGCAAAGCAACGATCCATCACTGGCAACGCTTACACTGAGAACCGCAGTGTCCTCCTCCGGAATCAATTGATGAGTACAAACGCTCTCACCCAAGTCCCAGACGCGGACCATGCCGGCGTGGTCACCACTGATGAGCTCTCCCTGGTTGGGATGGATTACCACATCATTGACTGCAGCCCGGTGGACGTAGTTCCGCTGCAGACTACCAGTACGAGTATCCCAGACCTTAACAGTTCCGTCCTCAGAGCTGGTGACCATCCATTTCCCTTCGCAGTGGAATGCCACACCGGTGATGTTGTTCGTGTGACCTTCAAAGGTAATCACGGGATTGGGATTGGTTGACTTTATGTCAAAGAGCTTGACATTGTTATGGCCCGCGGCAGCCAGAAACCTCTTGTCCGGAGTGATGCAAAGACGATTGACTTGCGAGTCTGGATGCTGAATTGTACGTGAACAGATACCCGAGAGCGCTTCCCAGAAGCTAGCAGATAAATAGTAAGCAAGAGTCTTCATGCAAATTGTCGCTCTGCGAGTGCTGGATAAACGCTGCATGTGGCTAGTTGAGCCTCAACTTACCGAATGGTATGGTCGTACCCCGCTAAAATATGCAACCAAGGTAATTAGCTCAATGCCTGGAAAAATGCGGGGAGCTCCTTGCGGTGTTCCACGTACCGGTGCATAGAATGACGCTCATATTCGCCAGGGCTGAGGCCAGTGGAGTGTAGTGGGAGAAATAACCGATATTTGAGATTTCCTCGTTTTGGGTACCACTAGAGTCCCTTGAGGCGTTGGAGGAGCTGTCAAGGCGAGACGGCCCAGCCCGAACGTCGGATGGAGTCCCATTTTCTGCCATGACCAGCACGTGATTCTTGGTCCACGTGAGCAGAGCGGTGTCGATGTGTGACGATAAGTCGACAAGATGAGGGCGGTGGGAAGATAAGACAGTAGCACCTAAAGGGGAGGCGGTCAAGATGGGAAGCAGAACAATAGTTAGGAGTTGTTTTCTGTCTAACGAGATCCATTCACGACTTCCTAGAGAAGGTGATAGGTCTCATATGTTGGTTTCTTTTTGGTTTCACATATTTTGGAAAGACTTTCCTGATGAATTCCTCGTGCTGTCAAACTTGGTTAATCTCGAGTCTCTGACTAGATGAGGCGGTACATTTAGTGGTGGGTCCGAAGGCGAGGGACTGATATGTGATTGGCCAGCAGAAAGTTTAACCTCTGGCAAAATAATTGGTTGGACGGCAGAAAAAAAACATGTCATTGCAGTTGAACTGCATCGTGAGTTTGTCGTCTCTATTGACCCGTATTGATATCTATTGATCAGTTTAGGACAATAGCTATGTCATTTCCTTTGTTATTTTTTGCTCTTTTGTCCCAGTGTATGAGCCCTAACTCCTTCCTTGACGGTTATTGCCGTCACCACTCGACACTCCTTCCATCTCTTCTTCCCTTCCGCAACATCTTCTTCTCTCCTCAACCATTTTAAATAATTTCCAACACTAATACCCCTTCTCGATCATCATGGATCGAATCAACTGCAACCAACCTTCTTCTGGGCTTGATCAGCTAAATTTCGACTCCCAGGCCTTTTTCAATGGCCTTGCCAACCTCGATGCGGAGGGAACTTTCAATGCTTCCAATGACTTCAACAGCTATGAAATACCCGAGCTCTTGGGTAGCTTTGATGAGTGCTATGCCGGTGTTATTCTCGATGGGCTCAACCAGTCCGATTTTGGCCAGCCCAGCTCAACTACACCTGTCAACCACTCTGCCCAGGCAGTATCCAACAATCTCCCTATCCATGCACCATACAGGCGAACGACCTACGACCCTTCGATTGGGATCGCATATACCCCGGAGGACACTGACGCTGACAAGGTTCGCAAGTGGGAGAATCTCATCGCCCAGGCCAATTTCGCCAATGCTATCGTGCCACCCTCTGCTTCTCGGCCCGTTGAGGAAGAGACAGTTGGACAACCCGCCCAGGATATGGAATCGCCCAACTCTTTATTTGAGTCTCCTCGCTCCTCATCTGTCGATGCCCTTGGGACTCCTAGCACCACTCCGTCGACTCCCTCCCCTCCTCAACATACTGCAGCTACAGTGGCACCGTCGAACGCCCCAACGAATGTAATTGTGAGTGCCAACTAGAAATTGACTCAATCTATATCAGGAAGATTTACTGACCGTGTTTAACAGGCCAGTGCCATTCCTCACACCGTGCGGCTTCCGCGAGCGTTGACAAGCCACAAGGGCTATGCCCAGCACGTTTCACCATTTGCCCCCGTGGCAACAATTTCCCCTCCTGTTCCAGCCACCCCATCCTCTCGCGAGCTTGAAAATGCAAGGTCTCGTATCCAGAGCTTGGCTAAGGAACGAAACTACTATCAACGTTGTTTACGAAAGGCAACTGCTATCGATCCTAAGACAGGCAAGACAAGCCTCCAGCTTCTCCATGCGGAGAATATGGCCCTTCGCCGGGCCAACGCGAAACAGCTGAAGGAGAACGAGAATCTAAAGCAAGAGATTGAAGGTGCTCGGATGTCGTACGCCTCCCTGGTGGAAAACTACAATAGTAACATCAAGCAGTTGCACCGGGCACAGTTTGAGCTTCGACACCTAGGGAAATAGTGAACCACTGAACATCTGTATGACAGAAATCAAAAGAGAGATATGGAAATCTATGATCCAATGCGACGTAAATCGAGTGTAGTGAAATTTGCGGCAGATCAGCACTGTTGAACTTGAATTCTGGGGTTCTTATATCCGATCCATTGCACCTCCAGAGATTACTCCCTGGCTTCGGGTATTTCTTCCTCCGTATGATGTTGAGACTCTGGCTAGATGGTGCCATGTTTTTTCCTGCTTTATCATCTTCAAGATTGCAAAGCACGTTTCCTGAGGCGTCGGCTTAGAGAGGACGTTTTACACCTAGACATGGACTTGTCTATATCATAGCGTCTTTGGACTATTTATTAATCAGGAAGTGGAGCGTGTCGTCGAGTGATTTCTGCTCTTTTAATGTTGTAGTTGTCTCATAACTCATTCTAATCCTACATCCCCTTTTCGCTGCTCTCTCTTTTCAGGGTTGTATAACTTCTGCAACTACGGTAACTTCCTATAAGATAATCTTGGATCTGCCTACAAGTCCCAATGGTAGGGATACTTGTTTGTTCTTATCATAGGACCATGACAACGAAGTGTGTTCAAGAGGAAGGTGCGGGAACTGTCTAATTTAGGAAGGTACGCGGGGTATAAAATGGTCCTCACCCCCATTCCTCCTCTTCTCTTCTTCCTCTCCCCAACCCTCTCGACCACCATCTCACCGTACCCCCCCATGAGACAGTGTAGGCTGAGGATCCTAAATCAGTTGGTGCGTGCACATCTATGGAGAGGCATCAGCTTTATTCAGTTGCTGAAAGTCTAACCATTTGCTCTGTCTGCACCCAGATCGAACTCCAGTTCTTGTGTGAGCCCTTTGATAAAGTCATGGCTTAGCATTTGGGCTCCATAGCTATTGGCGGACCCGCGGAACACATTCCTAATTTTTCATCCAACCACATGGTCATTGAATGCAATTCTAGCTAGAAGAAGACAGAGAACCTCTAGGTGGATGATGCTCTCTTGACCACATTCCATTTATCCTCTTTTCTCTCTTCACAATCCTATCCTACCCCACCCTCCTACCTCTCTATCGCCCGCTCTTTCTGCTCCTCTTTCTTTTCTTTTACTCTCACGATCTTTGATTAATGATCATCCGTTTATGCTTCCAAACCACATCAAGGTAATGCCTCCCAATTCTGCTGTTCAAATGAGCGCAAGTCCTACTTTAATGGTTTCAGAACGTCGTGTTATGATGTCGAGCAAGCGAATGTGCCATTGCGAGCTCTGTTGTCTTTAGGAAACCAAATTGCCTACATCTAGCACCTCTCTCCCTATGCGCCTGTTACAATAGTTTCTTCTCCCTATTCCTCAGTATCAACTTCTTAGGAATCCCTAAGCGCCCACTCCCGTGTTCAGAGTTGGGCAAAGGCGCCCCAAACTACTACCAGTGCAGTTTGAGGAAGGATACCAGAATTGACCCTAGGGCAGGGCAAAGCTGACCCTAGATTATTAAAGCAGAGGATGGCAGCTGAAAGAATTGTTAACCCATAGTCAGATCAAGGCGTTACATAAAGTCACCATGTTCTTCAATGAACAAAAGTCCGGATGAGGAAAAAGATGGGCCATGCCCTAAAAAACTAGTATTTTCGGTCATAAGACACACTTGTTGATTCCATCAATATAAGAGCGGCCGGCTGGCCCAATGGCAAGGCGCTTGACTACGAATCAAGAGATTGCAGGTTCGATCCCTGCGTCGGTCAATTCTTTTTGCCCTCCTGGCTTTCTGCGACACATGCTATGCATCATACCAAGTATGGATAGCATCTGGCTTTTGAGGTAGTAGTCTTTAGCTCTGACCAATTCCACCATTTGAAAACACTGTCTGAAGAGAGTTATTTTTTTTAGTGCCTTGAAAATAACTAGTAGAGTTCAACCGGAGTTTCACTGTACTATTTCGTATAACACCGTTGGTACAAGCATTGGACAATGTCAAACCGAATCTCATCCGGCACAGAATGCTTGTGCGGTCAAAAAACAAAACCCAAGTGCATAGGCTTCAATCGGCATGATAAGCATCCGACTTGAACCGAGCAAACAAAACACCCTCAATGACGACACCAGGGTGCAGAATTTGAAGACACCAGTGGAACTTCGGACACACAAAACAAGGCAGAGGCTGGCTAGACCTTGTTCGTTTTAGAAAGGACATTAAACTAGGACCAGGAACCAGAAGCCATATGTCAGTGGCGTCAAGAAGAAAAAAGAAAGGTCCAAAAAAGCACATTAAGTGGGTATTGAGTCTAAGTGGATGCAAGTGGGCACCAACCAATACTCTCTCCATTCTGACCGGGTACCCGACGTTGATGTCGGATTTTGGCTTTCGGTATGCCGATTGCTCGGTTCGGATCTTGATAGCTTCCACCAGGGCAAGGGGTACCAAGGTTCAATGTTGTATAATAATTATGTAAGGACTTCCATCGCCGATCTGTTCCAACTGTGGTTCGTTATATTTGTGCTATTTCACCCATTTTTCTCTAGACAGGTTCGATTTTTTAACCCGTTGAGCGCAGGGAAGCTGTAGTAGGTTTCTCATCATGGCGGATCAAGATGAGATCCGTGGTAATTCGGTCTATCAGGTTGAACAGCCTGTCATCGAAACGCCCTCACCGGCTGAGAAGCCCGTTGCTGCAAAAGAATGGAAGAAGTCAGGTTTGATTGCCAAGTTTGTGTTCCCAAGCTCCATACTCTGGATTTCTCTCATGCAATGGAGAACTAAGCAAGACTACTAACACATTCACAGAATCCGGAGAATGCTGATCCAAGATGCTAGGGAAGAAATGCCCGCGTACAAAGATATCGAAATTCACACCTGGGATGGGCCCGATGACCCTGAGAATCCCTTCAATTGGAGCCTCAAATATAAATGGCTGCTAATGATCACCGTATGCTTCATGTGAGAGATAACATCCCATAACGCTATACACAACCTCAAAACCATCCAACTAACAACACCTCAGATCCATCCTGACCGGTCTGCCTGCAGGAACATACGGCTCTGGCAACGACTGGATGGAGAAAGAATTCAACGTCCAGAACTCTCCCTTCCCAAACCTATACTGGGCCACCACTTCCTGGAACATGGGTGCTGCCTTCTGACCACTTATCTTCGTCCCTCTGACCGAAGCCTCCGGCCGCATGCCTGGATACTTCGTGGCATATGTGATCTTGGTCATCTCGCTCTTTCCATCCGCCTTTGCACAGAACTTCGCAACACTAGTTGTGACAAGGTTCTTCGGTGGCGGTGCTTCTTCCGTTTCGATCAATATCGTCGGTGGAAGTATCTCCGATGTGTGGCTCGGTGACCATGCTCGCAGTCTGCCGATGTCTATATTCGGATTCACGAGTGTTGTCGGTATTGCACTTAGTCCGTTTATTGGATCAGCCATTGTGCAGATTCAGAAATCAGAGCCGTGGCGTTGGTAGGTTGCAAGCCTTTTCCTCCGCAAAGATCACAAATTTCCAACCGTCCAAGGAGAAACCAATCATACTAACCGCCTCTTCAGGATCTTCTACATCCAAATCATCTATAACGCAGCTTTGATCCCGGTATTCTGGCTCATCCTCAACGAAACCCGCCCAGACGTGATCCGTAAGAAGCGTGCACGCAAGATCCGCAAGGAAACCAACCGCCCGGTGTACGCTGCCTCGGAAATCGATGCACCAAGCAAACTCCGTCTGCTGAAAATCTCATTCCAACGCCCGACAAAGATGCTCCTCACCAAGCCAGTGGTGATCTTCTTCACGTTGTGGATCAGTTTCGCCTGGGGCATCCTCTACCTCTTCTTCCCCAGCGTCGTTCAAACCTACTCCACAAACTACGGCTGGGGCACGCTGGGAACAGGCCTCGTGCAGCTCGCCATCTCTGTGGGCGCGATCATCGGAACAGCTATCAACCCACTACAAGACTGGTTCTATCTCCGCTCCGAGCGGCGCAATAAGGAGAAACCCGGTAAACCCATCCCCGAGGCAAGACTGTATACGTCTATCCTGGGTAGTCTGCTCTTTGCTGCCGGTCTGTTCTGGTATGGATGGGCTAGTCAGCCTGATATTCATTGGATCGTGCCGACTATTGGTATCATGGCTGCAGGGATTGGAATTTACTCGATTTACATGGCTGTTGTTAATTATCTGACTGATGCTTATGAACGGTATGCGGCGTCGGCTTTGTCAGCTGCCTCGCTTGGCAGAAATGCTTTTGGTGCGTTTTTGCCGCTTGCTTCGTCGCAGTTATTTGGGGATCTTGGGTTCGGATGGGCGGGGACATTGCTCGGGTTTATCGGGGTTGCGTTGTCCATTGTGCCTGTTATTTTGGTTTTCAAGGGTCCCCAGATTCGGGAGAGGGGCAAGTTTATGAGGGAGGCTATGTGGGAGCCTGAGGAGAGGGTTCAGGTTGATCGATCCGGGAAGGAAGATTTGGGGCCTTCTTCGGAGGGAATTGCGTGAGGTTGTCACGGGTATGTCGGGGGTGTTCTTTGATGCATTGCCTGGTTAGGTGTTTTCTTATGCTTGTTGTCTTCAATTTGGGCAGATAGATATGCATGAAGATTGGTATTTTGATAGAATTGACGAAACACATGAGTTCATCGTTTTCTTTTGTTTTTATGTCCATCTGGTGGCATTCTCTATTGTATGATGACAAGAGGGTAGTGTGGAAAGACAAGAAATCAAAATCACAACTTCCTCCACATGTTCTTTCAACTCTGAATCCAAGGCAGAAAAGATGGTGGAAGAGGGTATCGGGGCAAAGGGGTCAGGGTCAGATGTGAATACCCGTTCACCTGGATGCTTCTCAAGAGAAACACTTCGTATCAAAAAGTTCAACCACAACAGGCGCGAACCATTTACTTCTCATCACGCATTTTGCGGAAGAAATCCATGACACCGGTGTAGACAACAAGCAAAATACCACCGCCAGGGCCGAGACGCAGCACCTTGGGTGTGAAGCCCTTATACAAGGCAGCGAAGCCCTCTTCCTTCATAACGGTGCCAAGAGCAGGCCAGGCCCAGTTGTACTTGGCGACCTGACCGGGAACCTTGGCAGTATTTTGGATACGGGACTTGACGACGTCCATGGGAGTGTTGAGGATAGTACCAGTGATACCACCAATGCTACCAGCGATCAAGTCGTTGCGGGTCTGCTGGTTCTTATTGCCGGGCTCGACGGCAGGCAGCTGAGCGCGGACTTGGAAGATACAGCCGAAGTAACCTGCGTTCCACAGAATGTGGCGCCACATTGTCGACTCAAGGCCGTTGTACATTGCCAGAGGGCCTTCTGCGGCCACGATCTTCTTCACAACGTCGAACATGCCGTTGTACTTGTGTGCCTGGGCCTTATCCTGCAGACGGATCTTGACCAGCTCGAAAGGAACCACTACGAAAGCTTCAGTTGCTCCGGCCGTGGCTCCGGTCAGAGTAGCCAGGCCTTGGGTCTGCTTGTCGACACCGAAAAGGTTGCGGTAGAAAGCGCCCCAACTGTCGTTGGCGGCGAACTTAGTAGCACGCTTAGGTGCCTCCATCAGGATCGGCGCGGAGATACCGCGATATAAACGGGAAGCACTGTAAACGTTTTCACATGTTAGAGAGAGAGAGAGAGAGAGAGAGCCGTCTTTGCTTCGCTGGGGTAATGTCATACCCCTCGTTCTTAACAATCTTGCGGAAGCAGTCAAACATTCCATTGTAGTGATCGACACCAGGAACAGCGGGCCCGGTCTGAAGCTGACTGCAAGAGAATATTGTTAGCCCGTGTCATGTGAGGTCGGTGTTTCTTGCGACCGGCGGCTTGCTTACATTCGAGTCTTGAGCACGTCCAGAGGGTACCTGTGAGTCACTCATCGTCAATTAAATCAAAATTTTACGCTTTGCCGAGAATTTCTCCAATGGGAGTGGTTATGCGATCAAATAAGGGAAGTGGAGAGCCGTACATGATCAGGATCTGCTCGTGCGGGGATAGACATGTTAGTCAATAGAGCACCTCGTGAGTGATTCCAACACAACGAATCAAGTTGGAATCACTCTCCAGAGCAGATTAAAGACACATACCTCTGAAACACCAGCCACCGCACCGGCGGCGAACTGGTAGACGAAGGGGAGAGGCTTCTGGGGAGTTTCGGACATGATGGCGGCTTGAGATGTGGGATGTCAGTATGGGGTCATAATTAGATTAATTTATGGTCGCAAAAGGATCGAAAAGAAACGTTTTGCGATCAAGTCACATACTAACTAACAAGACCTAGAAAGAACGAGGGTTGGGAGAAAGAAGAAGTAAGAAGAGCGGAGGTTGCCGGTGTCGGCGAGATTCGGTGATCAGGTCCGAGTGCAGCAGCCTGTTCCACGGATACCCGTGAACGTTTTAGCCTGATTACTAAACCCCCGTGGGGAGAGCTTCTATAAAATTCCCATTCCAAGCTGTTTGCAGGTTTGTTGTCATCCATTTATATTCATCTGTATTGTCATGATAGTTTATTCATGCTTTTTTTTCTCCTTACATCAAAATTCCCACACTAATTCCCAGCATCATCCCCAACATCTTTTCGCTAACCCGATACATCACACCATCTCCGCTAGCCGCGGTCGCTTGTTCCTTGGCAACAGTCGTCCCAAACGCGATGTTCCGTGCAGTACAGCTAGCACCACAGGCAAATCCCATGGGACAGCATCCTCCGCCCACGGTGTCAGCACAGTGAAACCAGCCCCGAGCGCACTGGTTTCCTCCAGAACGGTGCGTCGTTGTCGCGACGGGCGCTACAATCGTTACGCCGTTTGATATCATGGTCGTCGAAGATGTGGTCGGGCATGAGGTCGTGTGGCAGTCTCGGCCGGTACGACAGCAACCACCCTGGTAGACGGCGGAGCAGGCGTAGAAACCAGTCGGGCACACGTCATTGCCGCTGGTGATACTGGTTTCTGTTGAAAGGCTCGTAGGCCGTGCTGGCGGTGCCAGACTTTCGTCTGTTGTGGATATGCTGCGATGGGAAGAAGTCGTCGGAGAAGAGCAGGGAGTGGAGGTGGAAGTGCTATCCTGCGGTTTGGTCGAGTAGGTCACAGTAGACAACACCACGGTCGAATGAACAGTCACCGTAACCACACTAATGTATGCACCTAGTCAAACAATTAGTTTCAACGGTTTTACTCCCAGAGCCCAACCCATATTGGAATGAGGAAGAGATTAAAAAAAAGACAGTCCACTCACATCCCCCTTCAACACAATCATACCCCGGAATACAACATCCACCCCCTAAAGCCTGCGAGCAAGCCGTATACCCATTATTGCACGACCCAATCATCCCCGAGCACGTTGTCCAACTAGGACAGCAGCCTACATCGCCATGCCCCGTATCAGCGACGATCTCGCACGTCTCCCCGGACCCACAGCAGCGATCAGATCGACCGATGGATGTGCACGATGTTGTCCCAGTCGGGCACTTGAAGTCTCGTTTCTCAAACAGATTGTTTGCGCTATCATTGTAGTTCTGGGGAAACAATTCACTATCCCCATCTGTGCCCAAGGAATACGATGGTCCAAATGGGTATGATTGGGCCACAAAGCGCGCGGGGGAAAATCCGTCTTCATCGGAAAGGTGTCGCTCGGAGATATTACTTGACGAAAAGTCATCTCCGAAACTCCAGTAGTGGAGGAAGAATTTCTCGCCTTCGTCGTCGCTCATTTTCTTCACCCCGAAGGCTGGCCCTGCTGCGAGCTGGGATGATATCGCGGCATTGCGCTGTAGGATGAGTTTTGCTGGAAGTGATGGAGTATCAGCCTCTTTGGATTCAAAATCCGCAGAGGGGTTTGTGCTCTCTGCTGAGACCAATGTCGCAAACTGAGGTAGTGAAAAAAAAATAGTGAGGGCGTGGAGGAGCTGCATGCTGCCGCTGAGCATCGCGAACAGAAAGGAATTCGAGTTCGTTTAGACTGCGGCCAGTGGAAATGGTCGGGTTGGGGTACTAACTAGTAGCTGAATAGTTGTCTCAGATGTTTGTTTCACCAACAAGAGCTGTGGAAAAGTTGGTTGGGAAAGAAATTTCGAGTTGGGTGCAACAGTGCAAATATATGTTTAGCCCCTCGTACCATCCAACCCAAAGTCGAATTTGATGAATTTTAGATAAAAGGTACTTATCGATCCAGAAATAATTCAAGGGCGCATTGAGTTTTCTAAAAGGCTGCAAATATGCATGGAAAGGTGGCTGGTGACTGTAGGATGCAGGAGGCGCACACCGCACACCGCTACTACGCATTAGCTTGCAGGACTGACAGGTCAAGTTATATAGAGCTGTAGTGACACTCCGTGGGATTCTTTACAGTATATTTATGTTGTATAGCATTGGGAGGGGTTTTTTTTCCCTATCTGTGTTAGTGTTTGAAATACGATATGAAGAGACTACATGCAACTGCCACACCAAACCAAGGAATTCTAACGCTGATTTAAAAGTTGCTCATGCCATTCGCAAAATCAAAGGCCAAATCCTAGTAGTACACCATGGAGTATGGCAGGGTATCGTCAGCAAATCACATGAGAGGCTCTCGCGCAGGAAACACGCCAAAAGGTATCAACAAGTTGAGATGAATAGAATTAAGGCCCCAGTGCGATGTCAGGTGCAATAAACAAAGAGAAAATTTGTGTGGATCCAATTTCACGTGCGTCTGGCAATGAGAGGTTCGACATAAAACTTCGTAGGGTTGGATATGACTAGACTGAGGATAGGTTGGAGGATGGATGAACGTCTTTGGATCGACATAGAATCAAGGAGAGGGTTGTTCAGCAGTGGCGTTGTCTTCCTTATCCTCTGCTTCTGGGGGTTCCTTCCCTATTTCAGAAGATGGCGATTTGGGCTCTTCTGCCTTCTCCGCATCCTCTGGATTCGCTTCCTTCTCGTCTACTAGCTGATCATCATCACTCCCGCCCTCATTATTTTGCTCCGCTGCCTGCGCCGCAGCGGCTTCCGCCTCCGCCTTCTCCATCTCGGCATTGCGGGCCTGCTGTCTATCCCAGACTTCTTTGCGGATGCGTTCGTCCTTCGCAGTACGAAGGCGCTCAGTCTCTTCGAAACCACCGCTCTTCTTCAATTTGCCTTCGTCGACAAATGCTCCGAGTTCCTTCTGGAAAAGGCCGATCCGCCGAGTCTCAAGCTCCTTCTTCCGGGCTTTCTCGGCTCTTTCAATGGCCTCTAGTCGGCTTTCGTGGTTGGGTTGCAAAGCACGGACCTCGCCAAGGACACCATCCTTAGCTTTCATGGGATCAACGGTGGGGTCAATTTCAAGGGTCCTTGATGGGGCGCGGACAACGGTACCACCGGTTGTATTTGTTGAGACCTGCTCCTTTGTAGCTTGCTCCACCAGGGCGAAGGTTTGTGTTGCCTTCTCGAGATCGTCTTGCAAGTCGGCAGCGAGATCCTCCTGCATGGTAAGCTGGTCTCGTTCTTCGCAAACCAGCTGTAGCTCCTTCTCCCAGATCTTGGTCCAGATAGGCTTCTCGCGAGCCAGGAAGTCCTGCATCTTCTTAATTTCTTTCATGACTATGCTAATGTCACGGCCAACAACCTCCAACTGTCTTGGGAGAGGACGAACACCACGGGCCACTACATCCTTCCGAAGATCTTCAACCAGATCTTGGAGGTCATCGACGCGAGCGACCAGCCGCTCCGATTCACCTGCAAGTTCCTTCTTGCCAGTGTTGACGCGAGCACGGCCAGCATCACCTTCAAAGGACGGAGTGGCAACATCAGCAGCGGCAGTCTTGACTTTGCTTGCCTTGGCACGGACTGCGCTCATTGAACCGGTGATGTCAGCAGTAAAGTTGGAATAGGTCTGACGCAGGACAGCCAAGTCACGACGTAAGCTCTGAAGCTCGGCAATTTGACTTCCGCTGCCGGCTATCAATGTCTTGGAACTCCCTTCAGAGGCAGCTGGACCGGAGAGGGTTGTAGGGGCAGCAGCCAAGCGAGCAATTTCTTTGGCAGCTTCGAGCTGGCGATCCGAAACCCGCTGGATGATATTTCCTTGGCCAGAAAGCGTCTCTTTGACGCCTTCGACTAAGAGACGCACGCTTCCAAGGCTGTCATCGAAATGTTTCTTGACCTCATCGAGATTGTCAACGTTAAGCACCAACACGGACCGATCTTTGACGTCGGTAAGATCTTCTAGTTCATGACGGATGCCTGAAATTGGGTCTTGTATATAAATTTCCGGTAAATCAACGCCATTGTCATGGGTGTTCCAGGCAAACTTTTCAATAAAAGCAAGCTGCAGGCGCCCAATAGTGAGCTCCGCAATTCCCTCTGGGAGCATGTACTTCTTTATTTTGCTTTTATATTGTAGGAACAGCGTGAGCTCTTTGCTCGGTGAGGGTTGCTCAGTGGAAAATTGAATAGCTGATAGTGGTGTTGCGATCTCGGTGGACGGTCTAAAGGAGCCCGCCTTCGGGGTAAGGGGTGTTGATTTTGCGGGCTCAAAAGCGTCTTCGAGGGTTGGCTTCTCTTGGGGTACGGGGATGATCGGCGGAGGAACGATGGCAGATTCCACGGCATGGTCTTTCTCGTTATGAGCATCAGCTTCGCTGGGCGCCTTGGATGGTGCAGGATCGATTACTCGTGGCTCTATTGGAGTTGCAACAGGAGGAGGAGTGCGCTCTTCTTCCACGACATCTGGGATATTTGCTGGTGGGGGAGCTTGCGCACCTTTGGAGGCTTCCTGCAAGCTCTTGTTGGATCGGTGCTTTGTATGGGCAAAGGAGCCCCGCAGACGAACTGCATTCAAAGATTCGCGGACATCACGACCGCGATTGGGAATGGGAGAGTTCTGAGTAGGCAGGACAGGGACACCGTTGGTAGATGTGCCCAGATGTTTCTGAATTTGATAGGCAGAGAATCGACGCGAGGCACGTCGCTCAAGCTCTCCACTTCGTTGCAAAGCCCCCAATGCGTCATCCTCCTTGGGCGGAGGTGGAGGTGGGGGTGCAGAGAACCCGGCGGGTGTAATATATGTTGAAGGCACAGTGGTGTTGGATGCGTTGGCTCGAGGGGTTGCATCATTATCGAAGGGGCCGGGTTGAGACAGCATTTGCTGGGCCTCCCGCCGTGATAATTCTCTTTCGGCGTAGTTTGACGTGCGTGATTCGGATTTCGAAGGTGCCGAGGAGGTTCGAGAAATGGCTGGTTGGTCCTCCAGCGATCCGCCGCTGCCGAACCGTTGGTTTGATTTTCTTGGGGACTGGGCTGTCGACGACATGGTGGACGCTGCAGCATCATCATACAGCTGACCGATTGCCTGCCCATTAGCAATGCTTCCTGCACTGGCTTGCCGTCCCGTTGCGAGCCGGCTATCTTCGCGCTGGTGCCGGGACCTCAAGCGAGCTTGCTTCTTCTTCAGCCCTTTTAACAAGTTGATAATTATATCTCGAATTCGGGGGAGGTATCTATCGAGGCTTTGGGAAGATGCGTCTTGACTGAGAGTGTCCTCAAGTATGGTGCGAAGCAGGTCTGGTACGGGACCGAGGTCTGAAGTATCGACTCCGATGGCACTGAAAGCCCGGCAAGCCAAGTTAAATTCATAGCCCAATCGAACGTATACATCCGACACATCGTTCTCCGATGCTTGCTTCCGAGACCATTGCGTTAAGGTTTCGAGGAGTTGTTTTGTCGCAACCAAGAGGTGCGTGACGCTCTTTTCAATTTGGGATATTTGCTTATCAGGCTGTGCGGTGGGGGAAAAGACCGGTTCATTAGCCACCGAATTTTAGGTGATATACAGGCAGCTGGAGACTTACCTGACTCTTGCTGGACTGGGATCGAGACGAGGCGGAGGAACTGCGGCCGGACTGCTGGGAAGTCATGGATGTGTCGGCACTGCCAGACCCCGAGTGTCGTTCGGGGGATGTTTGATGGTCCAAATGTTCGGGATAGGGGAACTGAGTCCGTGAAATGCCTGAGGACTGCATAAGTACGATAGATCAAATTACCAAGGGGGTGAGAACAGAAGTGAGAAATAGGGCAGAAGCGAGCGAGAATGCCAAGCATGTGTGAAGATGATGCCCAGCCTCCTGTCAACTTGGCACCTTACCATACCCGAACCGATGATCAGCAGCAATTGATCCCTCCAATACCATAAATACTTTACATTACTGTAAAGCCCTGTAATGAAGTACAAGGCACTGGGGCAACGCGTGTTCAAGCTGCAGTATCCGATTTATATAGATACATAAGACTCATTGACCATTGAAAATTGATTTCTAATTTGATACCCTAAAATAAAATGCCCATGCTATCTGTACTTTGGACAATCACAATACACAGGACATGGAACATACGACTAGCACACAGCAAAGCAACGATAAATGGGCTAATCCCTCACCGCATCCACTGATAAGTACCCGATTGATAAGACCCTTGCCTTGTCTTTTTTGACTGTTCCACTTCAGCTCCACTCCGGCTCTATTTATATTTCTACACACAACATAATACACTTATTTGTGGTGTAGGACGGGTAACTCGTTTCTGTTACTGTTGTCTTCCTGCATCACTTGTTGAAATGTTTCGTACAGAGTCCGTTACTCTCTTCATCATCGGGGGATGAACATCATGCCCACCAAGCACACGATGAATAATCCTGCCAGCCCACAATATGGCAGCCCAACCAATGTGACGCCTAACTACATCCCCGGCCCCGACAATCATAGAAGGGGATTCAGCAATGTCATTGCAGAGTCAAGAAGATGCAAGGAAGGCGCAAAGAGTGTGACAGGTGTGATCTAAAGTTGTAATGCCCTGCTAACTTCATTTTGTACATGCTCCTTGGGGTTGAAGCCTCAATTTGGCATGGCCAATGTTTCGGGTTCGAAGAGTAGCAGTATAATTTTGTCTCCCTTCTCATTTTCGAAGATATCCCACTGAGAATGGCAGAGAAGAGGGTTAATTAGTGAAAATCGACTTTTTCATGGATAATCAGGGATGATCACATATTTCCGAAGATGGATATCTCCTATAGCATACCCGTTTCATCGATTTGCCAAATCCAAAAGGGCGCTAACTAATACTAGAATACAATGCTGATTGGAAAACTCGAATTTATCGAGGACCCACAGCCGCTTGATGAAGTAACTTCAACATTGGTAGATCGGCGATCTGAGCGATGCGGCTCAATACCATTCCCACTATACCGATGATCCAGGGCACCCACTATTTTTTTACCAGGCGACTTCCGATATAACCTCGGCAATGCTAACAAGAAAACTTCCGAGGAAAGAACATTGAGGTTGCAACCAATGAACCTATGTTGTATTTAGGTCTAGGTCCACATGGACCTGGAGCCCCGGGGCCCCGATGCCCCCGGGTGCATCGATTGATTACATAAGATTATTTCATCACTGAGCCAAATGGTCATAACGTTAGTTGGGAATGTCGATGATTGCGGTATTTCCACCAGGCAGATTGATAGTGCGCTATGGTGGTGATAATCCAAAGGTTAGTAGTAGTAGTTGTAAAACCTCTCTGCAGCGGTACACAAATTGGACCATAAGCCCCGCAGGGGACCTTGTTGAGTCACGGGAATCTACTTAGCGAAGAGTCACCTAGGTATATGACGGCCGCTAAAATAGGAGAGCCCCACCTGACGGAGCAAGTTCCCATGGAACCAGATGTGTACAGTGACCTATGCTGTATGACCTTGAAAATGACATCTGAATGGAGTGAGCATATGTATACTGGCCATAGAAATCGGTAAATAATCGCCAGATACAAAATAGCATGCTTTGTAGTATGATCTGAGTAATGAGACGAGTGCTTGGGACGCTGTGAATGGTAGATAAATGTAGTTCAGCATAGGAGATGATGTATATACATGTATTACCTACCCATGCAGGTTTGCTTGTTTCTATTGGTAGTTACGTTAGCTGCTTTGTGCATCAGAAGGAAAGAAATTTATATCTCATTGGGCTCATGGGTACTGGCCCTATATCGCACAAATGCCGTCATTCTGAATTATGGTAGTGTACTCTTAAACTCTATGAGGGGTCAATGTATGGACGTGGAAGCTACCTCAGCCTGACCCGTATACCTACTGTCAGCAACATTTGCAACTGGCCCTATCCCTAGGGTTGGAGGTCCAAGAGCACAGAATGCATACAAGAACAATGAATATCTTTCTTTGTGAACTCAACAACAGTATTCCCACTGGCATATTTTAAGTCAAAAAGCTCAAAAAAAGAAAAAAGCAAAAAGCAAAAAGCAAAAAGCAAAAAGCAAAAAGAAAAAAGCAAAAAGAAAAAAGAAAAAAGAAAAAAGAAAAAAGAAAAAAGAAAAAAGAAAAAAAGTAAAGAAATAGGGTGTAACACAAATACAATACCATACGCGTGACTTCTCTCCAGAGTCCCCTTCCCCCATCAACTTGCGACAAGCCCATCTCTCTTTCTTCTATTTTTTCTATCTTTCTGTTCTTTCACTTCCATTCCTCCCTCCTTGTTATCCTGACATTGGAATTCCGATATCTCCGCAGTGTGGTGGTTGCTTATCCTTCCCCCTCACTTTCCCCCCCAAGTCCTGTTTGTGCAGGCGGTGTGTGTTGTGGCATTGTGCCTCATCCTCGCGGCTTTCCGCCGTGTGAAGTTCCACGACGCAAGCTTGCCCTGACTGACACCAAAGTCAATCAATGGCCTCCGCTATTAATTCTGTGCCGGTCAACAACGCGTCTGGCAATGCCAGCGCGGGCGCCCCAAACCCCAGTCGATCCACTTTGAGATCCAGTAACAGCACCAAGGGGTCCGACAATCGACGACAGTCGGGCAGCCCCGTCGATGGCGGACAACGGTATGTTTAGCTCTTTCTCACAGACAGTGTGTTGTTGTATATTTCCATCTCCTCCAGATTTGGGAATCTTCCCTTTGTTCTTATTGTGCCCTTTCCTTGTCTTGCTGGCGATTGAACTCGTGCACGCGCATTTGAGCCGGTGAGGTCTGTTACAGGCTTGCATCGAGTTGTGCGCCAGCAAGAGCCAATTGAAGCTGTTGGATTAGATGGCAGAAACTTTTTGTTGTTCTCTGTTTTGTGACCAGTACCGCTAACGCAAGGTTCTACGGCATAGGCGCACAAACTCCCACAAGGCCTGGACCCAAGGGACCAACCCCATCACTCAACGATCTTCATACGCTTCATCGAACGGCAACATGGCCCACCAGAAACAGTCTGGGTCCCCGAGACCTAACCAAAAGGAGTCAAACACCCCTGATAGCCATGCTCATGACCGCCTTATCTTCTTATTCGCCAGCTTCATTGTAAGGCCAAGTCACACCACCATCTTATTGATTGATTCTTAACTGCTACATAGGGCCTACACACCACTATTACCACCAAGTCCGGAGAGAAGTTTACCGGTATCTTCTCTTCTTCAACCATGGAGCCCAATGAACTTTCGTTCCTACTCAAGATGGTTCAGCGAACTTCGCCAGAGGGTCAGCCTCGGGCAAACGGCGTCAGCGATGTTGCAAGTCCATACATAGGCGCCGCGCCTGAATACATCATGTCATTCGATATTAAGGATGTCGTCGATATAGCCGTTCCAAACGTTACCACAGCTGAAGTTTCAGCCAAGGAGCCAAATGGTACGGGTTGTTTTGTTTAGTCAGATTCGTTTATAAATATACTAATCTAAACCATAGGTGCTTCCCAAGGTTTCAGAACCGACACTGATATCTCCGGAAATTTGGCCATGCGAGAGCGCACCTTGCAGCGCTGGGAACCTGCCGAGACTGACGTTGACATGTCACTTGAGACAAGCAACACTTCTGCAGGATGGGACCAGTTTGAGGCAAACGAGCGTCTTTTCGGAGCCAAGACCAATTATGATGAGAATATCTACACCACTCGTCTCGATCGTTCGGATCCAAACTACAAACAGAAACAGGCGGAGGCAGCTCGGATCGCACGTGAGATTGAGGGACAAGATGTGGACAACTCCCACATGCGCGAGGAGCGTGGCCTTGTGGCACCGGATGCTGGCGACCAAGACGAAGAAGACAAGTACAGTGGTGTTCGCCGCGAAGACAAAGCCTTCCCTCCTCTGCTTTCCGGCCAGCCAAACAAGTACATGCCCCCTGGACGCCGCCAGGCAGCTCCTCAGCCTACTGCGACTGTCAGTGTACCCACAAAACAGCCTGTTTCTTCTCCGGCCCCCGCCGCTCCTATCCCCATCCCCCCTCAGGCTGTGGCAAAGGAAGCTGCACCCTCAGATAAGCAAGCCGAGCTGGTCGCGTCGCTGCAACCCACAACAGATACCGAGCGAAAAACTGCCCTGGGCAAGAGTGTCACACCCGCATTGCCTACTGCACCTGCTGTGCCAGCCGCAAAGCGGGCTGTACCTGAAAATGCGACCGCAAACGTGGAGGTAGAGGTGTTGGATCACTTCCGTCAGTTCGCAAATAGCGAGAAACTAAAGATGCAGGAGCGCCGTCGCAATCAGGCCTCATATGACCGAACTATGAAACTCAATGAGCTGATGAAGTTTTCTAAGAGCTTCAAACTCTTAACTCCGGTGCCGAAAGACCTTGTTCCTATCCTAGCCAAGGACCGGCTAAAGCAGGAAGCAATCATGCAACGAGCGCTGCAACAGGGCGACGACAAGACCACGCCGAAGGCTACTACACCTCCCACGGAACAACAGCCACCTACTCGTGGTGCTGGACCTACTGGAGCTGTGCCCCCATCTGCACCCGCTGATCGTCAGAACTACAACCGCACTCGTCAGGGCTATCCTCCCACTGGGCCGCTCGCTAGCACTGGTGGACGATTTCCCCAGCAAGCTGTTCCGCCGGGACGCTCTGGTGTTGGTATGCTCAGTCATCGACTAGCGGACAATCTGCAGCAACGAAAGGGCGCGGGGATGGGACCTATTCCAACTCCTCTTCCCATTCAAGATGCCCGTGGGCCTCCGACCGGTCCCGCCAGCGACCAGCAGAGAATCACCAGCCCTGCTAAGTCACAGGTCGGGTCTTCCGCAGCAACTAAGTTCAATGTCAAAGCTATGGAATTCAAGCCAAACCCCGCAGCGAGCACTTTCACGCCTGGAACTTCGGCAGCCGTTGCAAGCCCACAGCCTTTCTCTCGCAACCGCTCTGTGTCACGCGCCACAACACCGACTGCATTCTTCGGCCCAAGAAAGCCACTGCCTGCCTCTGAACGCCCCTCGATCAGTGACCAATTCAATCCTATCAAGCGCATGAAGAAGGAGAATGCAGAGTCAGCTGAAAGGTTGATTACCTTGAATGGAGGTATCCCGCCACCCTACAAGACCTTGCCAACTTGGGACATAGCGGATGGTAGCGAAGATAAGACGTACGATCAGCTGTTCAAACAGCCTGTCGGCGTGCCGACAGTATCACCCCAGGGTCGCTCCACCTCCAACAACACCAATTTTCCCCAGCAGCATCAGGTTCCCTTCCACTTCCAGCAAGGTAACTCAGCCATGCCGCCATCTTCTGGTCCCTCGAATGGACCCCATGGTCTTCACTCTCAGGGCCTTCATGGCCCCTCCCACGTGGATGATCATCACCGCATGCAGTTGTCCGCGTCAAATTCACAGGTTTTCCCATCCCCGCGGATGCAACATGGATACCCGTCCCCAATGGCCCCACATGCCCAGCTTTCCTTCCCACAGCCGGTCCCGCAGTTTTACGGTGGCCCCCAACCTGGCCACATGAGACCTTTCCAGGGCGGTGGTCCTCAATTTGTGAATGGCGCTCCTATGATGGTGCAGCAGGCCTCGAATGGACCCTACATGGGAGTCCCGCAAGGTATGACTCCGTATAATGGACAGATGCCCATGTACTCCCCGAACCCGGGCCACGTCTATCCCCAACATGCACCCCAGCCGCATAGTGGATACCCAAGCCCTAGCCGTGGTGCGCCGATGATGATGCACCAGAACTCGCAATCTGGACAGCCCCCTCAATCATTAATGTTTATGCCCAGCCAGCCCGGATATCCTCAACAGTCGGCACATAGTGAGTGTGGCTACAGTCCCCCATCAAGCATCTCCAGTTTTTAACCATCCCAGTGCCTCCCAACCGTGGCAACTACCCACAGCAGCCCCACTTTTCCTCAAGCCCTCATCAATCGCATCATTTCCCACCAAGCCAGCATCGGACACCCAGCAACGGCTTCAACCAAATGCCTCAAATACCACCCCAGATGTCTGCCAATACCCCAGCATCAACCCCCGGAGCTTCCCACCCGGCTGAGGCAACGGATGAAGGAAAATGAACCTCTGGAATCATGAAGCCGTGAGCGGTTCCCTCGAATGATGCTACACCTTCTCGCTTAGCTGTGACTCGTCCGTGCTCTGCAATATTGGCACCCACCAAATCAAGTACCCTGGTTACTATTCCATGACCGCGTCTTCATCTGTCAGATGTTCTCCGTCATCGACGGGATCTTCAAAACAATTGAATTCTGCGGTGAACTTCATGTCGCCTCAAGACATGCTCGGTAAGTGAACAGTTTTGTGGTGTTGAAGAACATCCGCTAACCCTGTGATCAGACGTGAAAGATCAATCTACCAGTTGTGCCTATCTATTTTCCAGATCTCGATCTGGTGGTGTACATGGAAACTGAATTTCTTGGCGATGAAACCAATGAAATCGAGCACTTGATATCCAAACTAGCTCTTTGTCGTATGCCTACCTAGTGCACAACACTTTCACATGTGTCATCATCGAGTTGAAGTCTTGAGGGTTTCTCTTTTACCTGAGATGTTCTCTTCCTTCTGGTTTTCTCTTATCCTTTTTCTTTTTTCCCTGTTTATCTCTTCCCTTTCTTTCTTCTCGGTTGTTGATTGAAGGTCTGTGTGTCCCCTTGATGGGCCCATTGGTCTTTGCAACTTCCATGGAAGGAATTGAGGTCTGCAATGGGTTGTGTCTCGGCAATGAGACGATTCGTCAGATGGTGATGTGAATGAAGGTGCTCGGTCTGGGGGAGGAAGCAGAGCAGTGAGTGAGGCGTGGTTGACATTGCTTGAACTTGACAGTACAGATAGCTCGAGTGGACTCATGCCCACTTGGCAATGAAATGGCTATATGAAAATTTCCTCTGCCATTTTGCGTAAATCTGCTACAAGATTATCAGGCCGCTTATGTTACTCATGTCTTCTTGGTAGTCGTTTTTCTAGTTCTTAGATTTTCTGGAGAAACCTAAGGCAAACGCGGAAAAAGGCCTATGAATGTGCAGACAGCGTTTCAAGGTATAACCTTTCGTGTAGAAACCACCCACATCTATACTTAAAGTAAAAACCCATAATGGACCAAATCCGAATGTCCGCAATGCTAGATAACTGTGGCAGATGTCAGCAGATGTAAAGCACCCCAATTCGAATGAAAAACGAGTCAAGTGTAAGGGGAAGTATCTCCTCAGGTTGAATTACAACAGTGTCATCATCCAAGCCACAGACACCAGACATCAACCCACCGCGGTGCTTCGTCCCATTGCAAGCTCTTCTGACCACACTCAAGCCATAGACAAGCCCGAGGACAAACCCCAAAAACATCTCCAAGCATCGCAAAAACCAAACACCTCCAGCCCAAACCCCAATACCCCTCCCCGTCTCCCAACTTCTAACCCCCCACAGTAACATGCCCACACCACTCTTCACAACAGATGAAAAAGAGAAAAGAAAGAAGTGATAGAAAGGGTAGCCAGGAATGCCATTCACCAAGCAGTCAAAGAGAAAACTTTAGAGAAGTCCGTACTCCGCACAGCCAACAGAACGCTGCCAGAAAGAATACGTTCGACTCTAGGCCAACACAAAGAACACCATGAGAATGCACTCCAACCACCCAAACCGCGTCTTCTCCTAATCTTAAACCCTCGTGCCCTTTAAGCCACAGCCATTGGTCGCCGAACCGTCCTCATGGAAGCGAAGTGGACACGGCAACCCCAGAAAGCGGCATCACTTCCCCGTTTCCCATACTTTCTCACGCGATAGACCCAGCACCGTGCGCACTATCACCACATCGCCTCTGGGATACGATCCCGTGGCGGACCTCAGCAACATAACACGGCAATATGCAAAGATATTAGAGCATTTGAAAGCGAGATCGCAGCGGAGCGCGCACACGCCAAGCCCGTATGCGGTAACGGTTCAGGACGGACAGAAGTATGAATATACACAATGTCTCCCATGATCCAGGACCAACGCCGCTTTGTCCGACGTGGCCACGAGCCACGGGGGTGTTGGCCAGGATCCGGCTGCTGCCTGCCAGCGTTCCGATGGGAGACATTTGTGTTCTGCTGGAAGAGTGGGGGGAGTGGTGTTGTGTGAAGTTGGTCATTGGAAGTGTGATCTGAAGAGAGTGTTGTCGTGGTCTGGGCACAGATCTGTGGTGGTGTGGCACCAGCACGGCTGATCCAATAGTTGGGAAGTCTGTTGGAAAGAGATGGTTGATTCGTGCGCGCCAGGTGGTAGCTCTTGACGTTCGCTCCGGGGTTGATTTGTGGTGTCTTGCGGGGGTTTTGGAGTTTGCGGGAGTACCATCAGGTTTGCTGGGCGAGTCTTCTTTTGTGATGTTGTAGTCTTGGTCTGACCTTTTACCAGAGTTCGCATCATTGGAGGGGGGGTGACATGTGTTGCTGGTTGAATTGACACGCGGGGAAATGGGAACTTACTGGTTAATAAATAGGACTATTGAATGCCTACCGGGACTGAGTGTTGACTTAGGTAAATGCAGTAGCGTAAGTATCATCAATGATCTGGCGACGAAATCAGACGCGTGGGATCGTGGGATGGAGGTGAGGAAAAGGAAGATAAAAGTGGAGCTCCTTTTATAGGAGCGCGTTGTGGCCTTAGGCAAACAGTGTTTATCACGATAAGACGGGTGAAAGGAGTCTGGCATATGATGTGTCTGGCTATTCTGACTTGCGAGAACGTTGTTTCTGGATACTCTTCATTCACCAACCCGACCTATTGATATAATCCCAAAAACCAGCCGCACATTGACCCCTTGGCCATTGGTCGCCCAGACTTGCGAACCCCGGACGCCTCAAACCATCCTCGATCTACCACATCGGTCACAAAGCGGCCATGGATTTCTTGAAATCAGCTATCGGATCTGCCATCGCGAAGGGCGGAGGACTCCCATTTTCCCTCGGCGACAGAGTCGACATCGGTGATTCGGTCTGGGCACTGCACAACGGTACGAAACGGGTACGGTGGCTTTTTGGCTCCTTTCACGCGGGGCGAGCGTCAATGGCTGACGATGTCGTGTCACGCTTAGGATGACGGTTCCACTTGCAGCGTCTTTACATTTGATGTCAATGCGAACAAGTCACGCCTTCCTCTTGCGAAAAATGCGGTGCGCAAGTCTAGAACGTTGCGGCATCCTGGTGTTATTAAGGTTCTGGATACGATTGAGGTACACTAGGCTCCCGGATCTTTTGGTCTGGATTTGGGATTATGATACAGATGCTTACGAATTGATAGACGGAGCACACTCTTTATATTGTCACGGAACGAGTCGAGCCACTCAGCTGGCCGGTGAAGCGGAGGAGCTTGAGCGAAGAGACGGCCAAGTGGGGGTTGTATACCGTGGCGGTACGAAATTTTGGGGAGACTAGTATCAGGGAATTGCTGACGGAATTGTTACGGACAGTCCACTCTCAAATTCATCAATGACGATGCTTCTTCGGTTCACGGCGCCGTGCGCGCATCCTCGGTGTTCACAAGCGAGAGCGGCGAATGGAAGCTAGGAGGATTTGACATTCTGAGCTCTATGAAGGAAGACGATGCGATTATCTATGTGAGAAATTGTGGCTCGGCCCTATCTGGGGACTGCCCGAATGATGCCATGTACTGACTCCTTGCATAGACATACGGAAGCAGTGTGCCTGATGCCGGTCGATACACGCCCCCGGAAGTTGTAAAAACAGGCTGGGACACTATCAAGCGTAATCCTTTGGCCGCAGTCGATGCTTACGGGTTGGGTATCTTGATATTCGAGGTTTTTAATGGGGGGTTCTCAGGCGGCGACCAAGCTGGCAAGACGACGAACATTCCTCCCAGCATGCAGCAGAGCTATAAGCGTCTTTGCACCGCCAACCCGAAGCTACGATTGAGCCCAGGGCATTTCGTGGAGCAGGGAAAGAAACAAGGTGGATTCTTCCAGACACCACTTATTCGAATGACCGAAGACATCGACAGCCTGGGGCTCAAGAGTGACGCTGAGCGTGAAGAATTTATCCAGTGCGTATACTCCCAAGATCTTGCATGTAACGGTCTCTTGACTAACGTGTCACTACTTGTAGCGAGCTTGATAATCTCTCTGATGACTTCCCCGAGGAATTCTTTAAGATGAAGGTGCTCCCCGAGCTGCTCAAGTCCGTCGAGTTTGGTGGCGGCGGGCCGAAAGTTCTTGGAGCTACTTTGAAGATTGGAGCAAAGCTGTCACCAGAAGAATTTAACGCTAAGCTAACCCCTGTTATCGTCCGCTTATTTGGAAACACGGATCGAGCATTGCGGGTCTGCCTCTTGGATAACCTTCCGTCAATGATCGATAATCTTCCCCAGAGAGTTGTCAACGACAAGATATTCCCTCAAATGGTAAGCTGTTCGATTTTGAGTAATCCACTTTGTACTAAAATGGCATAGACTTCAGGCTTCACCGATGTCGCCCCGGTGGTTCGAGAGCAAACAGTGAAGGCTGTTCTGACTATCATCAACAAACTAAATGATCGGATTGTCAACGGCGAACTGTTGAAGTTCCTCGCCCGCACTGCTAACGATGAGCAACCTGGCATCCGGACAAACACCACCATTTGTCTCGGCCGGATTGCTAAGAACCTTGGTCAAAGTGTAGGTGATTTATCTATAATGTTGGATCATGTCGCTAACATTTGGTGCAGACTCGATCCAAGGTGCTTATTGCAGCATTTACAAGAGCTATCAGAGATCCATTTGTCCATGCTCGAAATGCAGGACTTTTGGCTTTGTCCGCGACGGTCGATGTATTTAGCGAAGAAGATTGTGCTTCTAAGATCTTACCCGCTATCTGCCCTGGACTTTTGGACAAGGAAAAGTAAGTAGTATGCTCGATCGCTAAACTCTGGCCCTATTCTCACTGCTGAGCAGATTGATCCGCGACCAAGCAAACAAGACACTTGATTTTTATATCCAGCGGATACGGAAATATGCTAGCACGATGCCAGATACCGTCATACCCCCTGCGGCACCTGCAGAAGTTAACAAATCCGATGCTCGTGTTGGAACCCCCAATGATAAATCCTGGGCTGGCTGGGCCATTTCATCATTCACAAACAAAATCGCAACAGCTCACGGCGAGATTGAATCCACCGCCAACGCTACCAAGACTGTTGATCCCGATACTGCCCGCTCAGCGTCGGTCCCTCGTCCTGCCAAACCATCACCCTCAACCCCAGCTGAACTACCAAAACAAGCCCTCCGTCCCGCAGCTCAATCCTTAAACCGGTCAATGTCAGATCGCCCAGCCCAGGTGGCCTACGACGAGCCTGAAGAAGAGGGCGATGACGTTTTCGATGCCTGGGGTGCGATGAACGACGACGAAAAAGACGACGATTTATTCACTGCCGCTGTAACCTCTCCCAAACCCACATCTCCTGTTCCCTCATCGAGCAAAGTCCCGGTGACACCCTACGACGATGGCGGCGAACCCGATTTTGCCGGCTGGTTGGCTGCAAAGTCTCAGACCAAGGCCAAAAATCCTCTGCCAAAGGGTCTGACCAAGGCTGCATCTACCAACACTGTTACAACACGGTCAACACTAAACACCGCTAAGCCTCGGACTGTAGTTGCACCAAAGAAGATCGACACCAAACCCAAAGACGAAGACGCCGATGATGATTGGGGAGATGCATGGGAGTAATCTAGAAACACACCTTGCTTTCGTTTTTGGTTTTTCGTGTCCCATATCTTGTATTATGCAAGTCTAGGGTGTCAATATATGAAGACCTTGGCATCAAGAGGAATTTTGGTGTCTGCACCACACTGCCCTGGTCGTGCCTTGATGATTTTCCCAGCACTGTCCCTAATAGATCTGTCCATACCACCACGATGATTTGTTTTCCCTTGCCTACCTTGAGGATGTTAATTCTTATCGTAAATGATAATATTCCACTGCATCTGTTGCTTCCACCATTTGCTAGCGCTTCATATATCTCCCCTTTTTCCTCTTTCGATTTCCCTTGCCCTTTCCTTCTTTCGCTCCCACATTTTGACTGCATCAATGGCTATCTGCAGTCTTTGCATCTCCGCAATGCTCTGATTCCCTCTAAGTTCTGGCCGAGTCTGAACGCCTGCAGTTCTTTTTTCGTCGTCTAACATCTCCCGCAACATTGACAAAACGTCTTTGGGCTTGTCATTTGCCCTCGCTCTCGCCCTCCGTTGTTCCAGCTGCTCTCTCCTTTGGCTCTCCTGCTTCTGCTTCTCCTCCTCTTCCCTTTTCTTCTTCTCTTTCTCCTTCTTCTCCTTTAGAATTTGTTCCCTCTCCTGCTTTTCCCTTCTCTTTCTCTCCGTATCTTCTTTCTTCTTCTTCATTTCTTGCCCGTACGCAGCCTCAACTTGCTCCTTTATTTGTCCCCCTCTCTCATACTCCTTCATCCATGAGCCACCCCAGTACTTGGGATTCTGTTCCTTGTCTATCACAACCGCCTCGTCGATCCGCTTGTTAAGTTGCCTGGTTTGTCGTACCGGCAACTCATTCCGGATGGAAGTAGGGGTGTGCGGGTTTTCGCTCTCGAGGTCTGATGGTCTTTCAAGCACGGGCAATTGCTCGGGATTCGACGATCTCGCCAGATCGAGCAGTTCCCCGAGATCTATGAATGGCTCGGGCTCCGACTCGCTCTCGGGCTCGGATTCGGTCTCGGAGTTTGTCGACACCCGGGCCTCTGAAGGTGATTCCTCACGTTCTGTCAACCCTAATCTACGCCGTTTAGCCTCTAGAATTTTAGAATTGGGGTCATCAAAATCAGGATCATCGTCGGAGGTATCCGGGAATCTGAACTCGATGTTCTCGTGACCACCAGGTGGCATTTTGGCGAAGAGTCTTGGGAACCTTTTGCCGGCTATCTTGAAAGGGACTTCGGGGCGCCTGATGTCGCATCTATGCCGGAGACGCGAGGCCCACACGGTTGGGATCAATGATGTTTCCTGGTCTGGCCGTTCTAGTCTAGGCAACCAGCGTTGAGGTGAGGGAAACGAAGAAAGAACCCGAGATCGAACTCGGGAGAGAGTTGGAGGTACAGGCGGAGATGACACTGGTGTTATTGTCGATTGGGTCGGCGATGGATATCGAGATTCAGATTCGGATCTCCGTGGTTCGTATTCAGTTTCGGACACATATTTTGATGGAGACTCAGACCCTATCATTGAAACCAATCGTGATGAGGATGGTGATGGTGGTTCCTTTGTCTCGCAGGCTTTGCGCCAGTGCTCCCTTCTGAAGTTTTGCACAGTGGGCTCTGGATGCGTGCTTCCATCCAACGATAACAAGGTAGACCAGGCACGCTCTACTGGCAACGTGGGTTCAGATTCAAATCCAGGCAGACATTCCAATGATGAGGGGGCTGGATATGGTACTACTGGCTTGTGCTGTGAGCCCTGGTGGTTGTCTGAAATTTTTCGTTTTCGCGCTGTCATCTTGCAATTCTTGCATGGTGAGGGTATTGGTGAGGAAAGTTCCGGCTCTGAGCTCTGTCTTGCTTCAGATGCAGTTTCAGACTCATTGTCGGTATCCGATATCGATACTTCGCACGTCTGCTGCCAATGGCCAAAATGGGACATTGGTGTGGTCCTTTCGTGGCCCACCACTCTTTCCGGCAATGCTGGCGATGGCAAGGCTGATTCCATTCCCGATCCAGTTGCAGTGACTGAATGTGAATTTGATGGTGAATTTGACAACAATGCTCTACAAGCGTTGTGCTGACAGTCGAGGTCAGATAATAAGGTGGCGTATTTCAGGTCGACGATCTTTTGCAGTGATGGGGGAGGTGATGGGGATGGCGAGACTGGATCGCTTCCTCTTCCAGATTCCGAGTCTGGATCTGACGATGGTACCTCACCGGTCTTGTTCCCATATGCATAGTCAGGGACTAATGTGGGATTCTTGAGGCCCACGACCTTTTGCGGTGATGATGGAGGTGATCGCAAAGCCAATCGTGACTTCAGCAACGCCTTCGCCTGAGTCGGATTTTTATATTCAAACTCAAACTCAGACTCACACACTGTTCTCACTTGACATGGAGGAGTACGCTGCAGTGACTTCCGCGGATGTTTGTGTGATGATCCTGGCTCCTGAGCATTGACTTGAGAGCTACCAAAGGAGCGTGGCTTGGCTCGCTCATGGTCTGTGATCGAAGGATCGGATGGCCCTGCCTTAGGGGATTCCGGGTTCAATCCATGCTTTTTGAACGCCTGCGAAGATGGCGGTAACCTCTTCTTGGCCTTGTGCCTCTTCTTGATTTTGTGCCGGTCATGGCGCCGGACTGGCTCTGTGACTGGAGATGGCGACGAAGAGCATGCCGGTGACTGGGTTTGCTGGACCGGCTTTGCATGGCGGTGGCGACGTTTGGATCTTGACATGACTTTGGCAAAGACACTTCCTTCAAGGGCAAAGATTAGTGTAATTGCTGGTGGGGATTGTCTATTTTATACAGTTCTTCCCATTCAGTCCCGAAACCGTTAGCGTGACGCCAACCGGGGCGATTATGCATCTCCGGTTCACCCGGCAATCAGCGGGTTGGTGTGAAGAAAATTCAGTGTTTACTTTTCCGAAAGGTCTCTTTTTTGGAGAAATAAATTAGTTCAGCTGGAAAAGAATAACATGCTTCCGGATTCGGAAATGGGAGTAAATTTCCTAGCGTGGACCAGCAAATGCATAATGCAAAATGCATATAATATTGAAAAGGTCCACAACTGACACATTTGGACAACTTCATGGATCTCCAAGTTGGAATCTGGTTGACTAAATTGCACGGAGCCTCTTATTATTTCCTCCAGCATTGAGCTACCGCACGACATCAACGCTATAAGCTTGAAGAATTATTGCCTAGGTCAGGTGAGGAACTAGGGGAGATGCCAAACACTTCCTCAACAAGGCTCCTAGAAATCAGCCTAAAAGTTGCCCAAAAGATGATATTCATTTACCCGAACCAGCTCCAGAGTACTCCTCTTGATCAATCTAGTCAAGTCTCAAGAAAGTCATTCTCTTGTAGAGTCCAAAACTTCGGATATAAACTTCGATTTTTTTTTTTCCCGACAATCCCGCCCAAACCTCAAGAATCCACCAAGCAAAGCCCCATAATCAAACCCCGACTCACCAATTCTCCAAAATCTCCCCAGCAACCCGTTCCCCCGAGCTGATAGCCCCATCCATATACCCAATCCACCTTAGCGAAGTCTCAGTTCCAGCAAAATGGATCCTCCCAACCGGAGCCCGTAAAAAAGACCCATACTGCGTCAAAACCCCCGGCGGCATGAAAGCACTAGGACCCCCACGGGAGAACTCCTCCAGATCCCACCTCTGCACGAGGACATCAGTAGCATTTTCCATGCGCGGACCAAAGAAATTCGCAAAACTCTGCTTGACCTGGCGCTTAACCTCGTCCTCGCTCACAGCATCCAGCTTGCGCATCTCATCCGCTTCAATGAACCCCATGATTGCCCCGAAGGATCCATCCGCCGGCGAGTTGTCGTATGTCACTCGGATCGATCCGGTGTCACTCACACCTTCGCCGTTGAGCCCTTCATGCCGCCACCAGGCGCTGGGGAAGATAGCAATGGCTTTGCCAAGTGCCCCCATGGGCATGCGCTGGTTTAACTGATCTCTTCCGGCGGGTAGGAGCGGATCGAATGTGATGCGACTTGCTAGAGGTGGGGACATGGCCACCACCACGTGTCGGGCTGAAATGGCGACTTCATCGGAAGAGACTAGATAGCGGGATTCTTTGAGCTGGACTTTGCGCACGGGTGTGTTGAGGTAGATGTTTTGTGAGCCGAGTTTGTCGGCGAGTCGGGTTGCGAGCAACTGCGTTCCACCCCTAACTCGACTGTCCTGTGCACCTCCGTCGACGCCGATGAGGCGGTTGATTGTTCCAGGTCCCGATTCGTCTCCGGCGGCAGCTATGCACCACAACGCGTAGGGCAGAGACGGTTCTCTCAGTTCGGTCGATAGGATGGCTGGGATGGCCACGTCGAGGAGAACGCGAGAGTCGGCAGTGGAGAGTCGAGAGTTGACGTATGTTTCTAGGGTCATTGAATCCAGCGCCGGAGCATTCGGAGTACTCCATGGTGCTTCTAGGTCGACTTTACTCGCTAGGGTATTGATGTCGTTCATGAAGAGTGCAAGTTCAACGAGTGAGTCTAGGCCCACGGGAGGTATGCCACCTAAACTGTCTTGATAATGACGCGCTGTGTGGTTTCGATAGAACGTTGCCTTTCCCACCGTGTATGTCTTGTAGGTGGGTAGACCGAGTTCGGCTGTGAGAGCTAGCACGCGGTTTTGTGTTGGTCCAACGTATGCGGCGCCTAGTTCTTGGACGTTCTTTCCTGTGAGATTGGCATTGAGCACGCGACCACCGACTCGGTCTCTTGCTTCTAGGATAACGAAGGATCGATTGGCCGCTGCAAGATTCTTGGCGGTAGATAATCCTGATAGACCACCGCCGATTATGGCAACGTCGACTTCGGGGATGGACGACTCTGCAACCAATGCATGGTAAAGGGGGATTGACATCAGAAGTATGTGCATGGCACTGAAGGATAACCTGGTATGAATTAGCCGCATACTAATCTTTTTGATCGGTGAATGGTTTGATGGTTGACTGAGACAATATGAGATCGGTTCTTTTTTTTTTTTTTAATATGTCGGAACATTTAAGAAGATGGTTACTATTTTTTCACTTAATTCACCTTACTGCCGACTACTACCCAACGTTAGAAATTACAGACTACTATCTACCGATTCAGTTGGTCTAGAGGTAAAATCTTGTGATTACAGTAGTACAAGCGATAGAAGAGATGAGAGCAAAGGACAAAGTAAATGACAGAGCCTTGCAGAATAGCTATTCAAGTGAACTCATGGCCAGCAAATCTTCAAAGGTTCTCTCTGCATTACATTAGTATTGCTGGCATGGTTCTTAGCCCCCTTTCTCGTCCTCCAAAACTACACGACGAGAAACCTGATTATGGTGCACAAGAGGGGCAACTTCTGCCTCACCCTACGTCTCCATCTCCGAGTCTTCTTCTGAGGAGTCATTGTCCGACAACTGAATCGTTTCTTTCGAATTTTCTTTGCATTCCGTTAATCTCCGCCCCGAGAAACGGAAATTCTGTCTCGGAGTTGACCAACCACTTGCTCACCCTGCATGAGAAGGGGATTGAATGTCTCCAATGCTTCTGGTTGGGCCTGCGGTCCCCATATCTGTTCGGGTTGGCCTCCTGCTGAGATCATTCTCCGGGACCCCCTCTGATAGACATCAGATTGACATTTGGACTTCTTTTTTTTTTCCCACCCCCCCCCCCCCCCCCCCCCCCCCCCCCTTTTTGAGACTTTGATATAAATAATCTCCGTTGAAACTCTTCTACTACCATACCAGAGAGGCAAAAACCAAATTAAATGTTTATCTGGTACCTTCTACTAGCTCGTGACAAGAAAACAAAGATGTGTGTACATAGTGCGGAAAGGCGCATTCTTTTCGTTCACCAAAAGAAGGAGTTGTCCTATGTGAAGCAATTTAGTTCTCCGTCATATCTAAAATAGAGAAAAAAAAAAAGAGCCCCTGAGGTAGAAATTACACACGAAATGGTCCTATATCTAGAAGAGTGAACCTAGTACTAGTACCCTCCTAGGTGGCAGTGGCCTTGCGGCGAATGCCCCATCGCTTACTGTGCCTGCGAGGGGCAAAAAAGGGACATAGCTGCGCTCGCTCTTTAGAGCACAATCATGCTCGCCGGTCAACCCTGCGTGTCACCAAAGCTTGACACCAAGGAAACCCATTTCCAAGGCATTCCACTTGCTAATATTCACCTTTTTTTTTTCCTGTTCAAAGTGGCATCTTTCTTGACAATTTCCTAGTGCCATCTAACAAAAGATCACGCAGGATTCAATAAGGGAGAAAACAAAGCGAAGCTTTCTATTGTTAGTGGCTTGCTCGAAATGTATATACACAGATAAATATCCGGCTTGCCTTGTGAGACGTAGTTTTGGTTGACTTGATTGTTTTCGGGAGATTCCCCTTCTTAATCATCCCCAAAAATCTCTGTTCTCAGCTCTGTCTTCAATTTTCTTTTTTTCGCCTTACATCCCTATGCCACAGGGTAGATACCATCACAAGACCCCAAGTCTTGCATTGCTCAATTTGCCCCTAGGTCTTGCCCTCCTGTTCATCAGCCATCGATGCGGAACCCTATCTACTATTCTTTCGATTTCAAACCCACTGTCAGTTCCAAGTTCACCAATGTGGGTTCCCTGAGTTATCTTCAAGGGCCTTTGTTCTCTCTACGACTTTGCAACAAATTCTCATGAGAGGTCAGTCACTTTGTGTAAGACTAT
Organism: Penicillium digitatum; assembly: GCF_016767815.1. Taxonomy (NCBI): domain Eukaryota; kingdom Fungi; phylum Ascomycota; class Eurotiomycetes; order Eurotiales; family Aspergillaceae; genus Penicillium; species Penicillium digitatum. The sequence continues at coordinate 702,095 of NC_089388.1, forward strand.
TGCAACCAAAGCTTGGAAGACTAATTGATAACAAATGATAACAAAAGGGTGGAAAGGAAAGCCACTTCTGGACTACTTGCATGCTCTGGACTCTATTCTGTCTTTCAGAATAATGCCTGATCAGGAGAAAGAAAGATCGAAACTAGCCAATCACTATCCACCATCTACCGTTGATTTTAAAAGCCCATTTGCACACTCGAATTTCCGAGCGTCTCGGGACCACCATCCGGGATTTGCCATGTATGCTGACCTGGAAATCGCTCCCTGCAACGGGACTTGCACCTGTCGATTTTGAAGTTCATCGACCCACAGCCATAAATTATTGCTCCCAGCTTTGCATCCGGGACCCAGAGAACGGCTGAACCTGGTAACCTGCATGTGATCACCGTGGATAGAGCGATGTTGGCAGAACCGGATGATAGCAGATTAGTCAGACACAATCTAAACAGGGTCAATGAATAGCTGGCTTTTAGCATGCAGGAGCTTACCCCATACCTTTCCAACTCCATTCACTTCAGGCTCCTCGTAAAAGCAAAAGATCTCCACCGTTTGGCCATGATTTCGGCAATGATCTTCTAGCATCCTGTGGAATTCTTGTTGGAGTCCAATAGGGTCCTGAGCCCGTAGTCTCCCGTGGTGGAGTATGTTTCCTCCAGAGGGGAAATGTAAGATGAGGGGTTCCTGGGCGATTTTGAGGTGTGCATATGTACGAATACCTCTAGTGGGCGCTAAGCCGCGTTCGAGCAATGTGCCTTTTCTTTCTGCTGTCACTTTTCCGAGTTTTTGTCTTGCACTCACATCTGGGGTCTCGTCTTTCTCCCTTTTGGTCAATCGAATGGAGCTTGTTTTGGTTATATGTTAGGGCTGTGGTTGAAATGAATGCAGTTACTTACTCTGCAGGGGGGGGGGGGGTGAGGGGCTTGTTCGTGGAATAAGTTCATACTGGCTGTGGATAGCGAGAGACTGATGGACAGGGATTTCAAGATTCCGATTTCTTCCGTTCCAAAAAGGACGAAAATCTGGTTATGGACAGTTTCAAAATGAGATCAACTTGCTCGAACCAAGCTAGTCATCCTGCGAGGCCCAGAGTGAGCCCACAAGAATTATTGTAGGCCCAAATTTTTCGAAACGGGCAGTCTGCCATACTCTGCAAAAATTCTAGACTAATCCAGGCCCCAGCTAGCGTCTTCTGTTCCGCTCTGTATCTACAAGTGAAAGTGAAGGATGGAGCAAAGCCATTGATATTGGAGGCAAGGATGAACGATGCTTTGCATTTTCCCCCAGAATTCAATCACCAACCCTTACGCACGAGACTCTCAGCCAGAATCCCAGGTCTACATGATACGCCCTGAAATAGTCTAGGGACCACAAGTTTCGGAGTTGCCAAGATTGACACTAGAAGAATTCCCATGGGACTCATAGGGCCCCTTCCACTCCCACCCAGTTCCCACGTAGACTTGTGGGTGCGACGTTCTATGCTCTATGCTCTCACTTGATTCTACCTTTCAAACTTACCAATTTGGATGATTGCAACTAAGAAAGCTCTTCAGATCGAAACATTGTTCTCTCATCTGCTTGGTATCGCCTCCTCTAAGCTTTTCGCACGGTTATATATGGCTGGGGTTTGGGGAGTGACTGAGAACATAATGAGGCTTTCAAACAATATACCAGATAGTTTGTTGGTGCCTGATCCTCAGGCTCGGTCCTGCTCACTTTTTCTCCGCCCTCTTGTCTTCTCTCTCAGCTCTCTGATAGCTTGCCATAGAATCAACGGACTGTGGTTCTCCTTACTGTTGAGGCTATAAGTCCTCAATCCTCTGTCTGAGATTCCATGGGATGATCATTTGACAGGGAAGTCGTTCGGTGGGCACGCTGTCTCATCCCGATCTCGATATCTACGAAGTTGAGCTGCTATTGTTTTTTTTGGGAAAGTGGAACACCCCCCTTTGATGATGCTTGATTGAACTACACCCTGAATGTTCCGGTTGAAAAAGAGCCGAGTCAGGCATCTATATTATGCTGTGTCTCATCTCTGTCTTCTACGCAGCCCATGAACCCGGGAAATTGACAGAAATCCGTTTCAATCGTCCAAGAAGAGTGGGCTGTATATCCTGTTTTGACTGACGACACAAGACTTGATTGACGGGATTTCCTGGGCCCCAAGATGATGTTGGGGATGTAAAATGTGAGTAAAGACCCATGTGCCTTTGGATATCTAAGAAGGCGATAAAACTTATAAGCAATGGCGAGGAGGTCTTTATCTATGACTAGGGATTTCATCACAAATCGAATATGTAAGAGCTGGCTGTTTTCTTCAACATGTCTCACGAAGTCAAGCAAACGGGGTTGAACACTCCGAGTCTCCAGTTGGGTAGTCGGCACTTTTCTCGTTTTTATTTTTTGTGGACAGGGTCGTGAATCGACTTCTCAGTTCTTCATCCACAAACTAGTCGCAGAATTCGCCTTTCTCTACCAGTACTACTGCTACCAACTTTCTTCTGGTACGACTTCGGTCCCGGGTTTGAATTTGCTAAGTCGCAACCTCACTCCCACAATTGCACGCATCCGACAATCATCATGGGTCGATGGGGCTGGCGTCAGTATCACCGCCCCGCGTTCTTTTTACTCTACTTCGGGCTGAACCAACGTCTATTTTAGGTCTGTTTGAAAGCGACCAAGACCTCGACGTCGCTATTGCCTTGTCCAACGACAATCTAGGTATCACGACCGGTCACTGGGAGCACAGGTTGAGTGCGATGGTTCATCAAACAGACATGCTGGCACCGCAGGAGGCCGTGGCTCTCTACAGTACCACGGAATATGCCTACTCGCTAGCTAACGTCACCATCCCGTACGTCCGCCAGAAACTGGACACGGATAACCTTGGAGAGCGGATGTTTACTGCCAGTCGTGCCATGGAATCGGACCCGGACGACCTCTTCCAAGAATCCAAGTACCGCACCATCATTCTGGGTGCTCTCATGATGCGTGCCGGTGCTCGCATCAACCGAGCGGATTTGCAGCATCTTCGTGATCTAGTGCCCCAAATCAACTGCACCTCCCGCCGAACAATCTTCGAGGACCACGGCTTCAGAGCTCCGGGAAAGGCTCAGTTTCTGGCCGCCTTGGATCACTACCAGCCCGGCGTTCCACGTAACTTCCAAGACCCTAGGTGGGGTCTACTTTGGAAGACTTAATAACGACACTTTGCGCTAACGACCTTGATAGCTGCTTCAAGTGTGGAAAGATCGAGGAAGATATCGGACACAAGCCTCTGAAATGCAAGAAGTGCAATTTTGCGATGTACTGCAGCAAGGTAGGCAAGATGAAAACCAAGTTCAGTTCACGGGTATTGATTCTTCATAGGACTGCCAGCGTGACCAGTGGCGCGAACATCGAGTGAGCTGCATTCCCCCCGGACAACGCCGGTTGCCGAATGTCTGAGCATACCATCGGATGGATTCCAAAAACAATGACGTTAAAGAAAAAATCTGGATTCTGAAGTTACTGGGTGCGTTGCGCATGGGTGTTTACCACCTTGCCCGCAATGCTGGGAGGCGCAGTGATGCCTGACATGTTTATTGACTCTCTTCCCCTTGTGAGGATTGAAATCTACTCTACCAGGTATTCTTTCAATAAACGAACCTTTAACTTCAATCTGCACACTAGCGCCTTTGTATTAATGGGAATTGGCTAAAAGTTACGAGAGTTAGAAGTTATCATTTTACCAAGCAGACACATAGATCAGGATTGTTCTTCTATTTTCTGCTTTTTTGATTGCATGGAGTTGAATCTCTCACTCTGAAGCCATGCGCTGAATCGACAACGACCATTCATATTAACCTCCATAGAGTTCCTGCCGAAGGACTGACCAACTCCCAGCAGGCTTCTCAATGATTATTGAGCATCGAAAGGCCTCAGTTTATCCGCTTTCCCCACCTTCAACTCCCCATCAGCTTTCCATCAAAGTTAGTGTCCATATTAGCCATCAGCCAGAACAAGAGTCTCTGATAGACCTTGAAGCCTATTGAGAGATGGCTGTGCTTTTAAGTAGACCCTTGATAAGGGCGTTTGGAGCTACTGGTCTCTTCTTGTTCTGGTTAACGAGAAGTGCCGGTATTGATCAGTCCATTACAACACTTTGTCAAGTTATCCCCGAATGTTGTACCAAGGAGTTAGAACCATATCTCACAGAGATTAATAAAGTCTAGAGGCTCACAGGGGCCACAATTGGGGCTAGCACCGCCATATAGCTCGGGTTCTCCCGGACATTGATTCCAGAATATAGGACTACAATTAGTTCCAATGCACAATTTTTGGTCAAGATCCTGATCAAAAGAGATTTTTCGGGTGGCTTCTACTGGTGTGTCAGAGAAGTATAGACTTCCATAGACCGGAAAGTCTAATGATGCCAATATTTTTGATCAGGATAGAGAGCGCCTTGTTGCATAGCATCTGCTGTTCCAAGTGTATTTCGATGCAGCCGGATACCCTCAACGTGCTCTTGGGTGATGTATTCTGACTCGACAGGGTTTGACGATGTGTGTGTTTCCAATCTAGGACTTTGATTATTGGAAGAGCCAGCTTGGACTGCACTACAAGGAACAATTAATATAAACAAAAGGAAAACATAATTATACAGACCAGACTTACGAAATTCCATCGTAGCAACTTCGGAATTAGTCACGAGGCGTGCTGGGCCAGCAATGCCGGTGGGTAACCTTGCCACGACTCGAGAACCAGTGTCCAATGTGAAAAAGAACGCCATGTGGAATCCACCATAATCGAAAAACTTTTCGCTCCTGGACAAAATAACCAGGGTTCGGAAGTCAAATTGGATGTCCCGAGACTTTCGTTCAAGTTCATCACGACTCAACCATCTTCCACTCGTGTGTGAACACGGGTCATTACCTGCGAATCAGATCAGATGTCAACAACTTGCTTTTAAATAGGTGACACGATTTAAAATCACTCACAGTATATCTGCTCTGTAGAGCACACTCTTGGAACTGGGATTTTGGCCAATGAGTCTGACAACATGCCACCAGCTTTACTTCCCAGATTGAAGGGAAGATGGGTCGTTGCCAAATAGCCCAACAGCCGCTAGAAAAAATGTTTTCCATCATAAATTGGTGGTCATGATTCAAAAATCTGGGCCTAACATTGGAGCAAAAGAGGAGCTGGTATCGGGGTGTAGCTTCTTGCAAGATATGTATGGTGCACTAGTTATTTCTATACTTCAGGACTGCACAACTGGAATTTCGAGAGAGAGTTTTTTTAAAAAGAACTATACCATCTAGAAAGGCCACCGAGGATAGTAGAGGCATGAAGTTGAGAAATTTGCAGGAGAATTATACATGTCCACTTGTATCGAATTCTGCAGAAATCGGATATTAAATCTGCCGATACCACTCTTCCACGACGTCAGAGCATCAAAACCGATGTCTTCCAATGAGAAAAAACGACTTTGAGATCGACGCTCACAGCCGACTCTTCGCGAAAGGAAGCTACGGCATATAGCCCAACTCGAAGAACAGACAACAAACTGCAAACAACACCACAGCGACCAGGGCGTGCAACGCCTTTTCCAAGTAATCGAAGGACGGGGCAAGCAAAATGCAGCCCTTCTCAAGCGCCAAAATAACTTCAAATCCCTCGTCAACCCATGGGGGACGGAACCAGATGAGCCTTCCGCCACCAATGACTCCAATCAAGACCTGTCATCTCTGTATAAGGAGATGAGTAACCGAGACGCCCGGTCCTACCTCCACACGAACTTGAACGAAGTAATACCTCAGCACTGGATTAAAAATCTTCTCAGCACCGCCGTTTCCACTGAAGCAACACCACCAAAAATCCAGTCCCCATCTCTAGAACCTCTTTCCGCCACAGCAACACCTCTATAGAATCAAATCCTATCACACACTGACGACTTCCGCACGCGCAACTTGATCTCATACCCGTGGTTCGTCTACCCAAAGCCGATAATCCCATGCCCAGACGTCCCCAACTCGCCTCGTGACTTCATATAACGGCACGAAATCAAATTCGCTAGCAGACATGCTTCACACAGCTCTGCAACGCCGCCCAATCTGCGATCCGGAGCGACGGAGTACTAGCTGGCTGACTTAATACTTCTCGAGATGGATCACCACGCCCAATCCGGAGACGTATAGCCGACTCCCTACGTTCCTTTGGCCCGTGCAAAGCCAGATGACCGTTCCGCATCTGCTCTGGTTGGATTTCTTGCCTTGGCCAAATGTCAGACTAAATCTAATCCGGCGGTGGCACTTGTATAGCAACGATCGGATCGGGATAGTCTGTTTGGGTTGATGACTTGTTAAGATCCGATGGCCTTGGAGTGAGACGGCTCTTGAACGACATGAACATAACGAGTTGTGCATCAAAAAGGCGTTCCATGAGACGTTCATGATGGACAGGGGGTGGAGACTTACTCCTGAGTTCATTAGAAGATATTCTGATCTTGTGGGGGGGGATGTGTACCAATCAAATTGTGGTTGAACTTTTCTAAGGAATGATCTCGTTACGGCTGTCTCAAACTGCCGGTGCGCTGCAACTGATGTGACTACAGTGTGTGTGCTGTACAATGTGACGATATTTTACGTCTGAAGACACTTATCTTATACCAATTCTTTGGTTGAAATTCATCTCTTGTCGGAGCCTCAATGATTAAATCTCTCGGTCTTTAATCCCTGAATACTTAGTGCTTGTGTCTTGGTACCTGATTTCTTAATTCCTAAATCCTAGATAACTTTTCTTTCTATGCTTAAATCCCGTGCTTCAGTTTTACTAAGGCCTTACAACAATTTTTGGCCGCGTGTATAGCATTAGAATTTCCTCTTAGTAATCGTTAAATGTAGAGGTCTTTTTAGAGTTTATTTTAGTGGTATTTTTAGTGGATCTTTTTGGAGGTCATTTTAGAGCTCCTTTTAGCGGTATTTTTGGCGGGTCTTTTCGGTGGATCAATTTTGTAAGTCTTTTTAGAGTTTTTAGCGGTATTTTTGGCGGGTATTTCTAGTGGATATTTTTGGTGGATATTTTTGGTGGACCTTTTGGATGTCGTTTTAGAGATCTTTTTAGCGGCATTTTTGGCGGGTCTTTTGGTATTTTTAATGACCAGCTGCTGTAATTTTTTTTTAAGAAACGGGCCCTCGTAAGCGGGGTCCGCCACCTCTATCTCAAGTGCATAACTCACACTTTAATTTAGCCTCAAACCCTTTTTAAAAATTTATGGTAAATTTTCTGAATATCTTACATAAGAGACGATAATAGGTTTAAATTTTATTGTAGGAAGGCTCCCTAAACCTAGGCTAAAAACCCGAATTTGGTATTGAAATAGACGAAATTGTTATACTTTCTAGGTAACAGTTAGTTCTTAAAGACTTCTAAGGCACTCTTATTCAGCGTTTAAATATTTGCCTTTAAATTGGTCTGCCTAGTAAAAAAGTTCAATTGTGCAAAAGTAGTAGTAGTTTTGTAAGTGGGTGGCGTACCCTCCTTGAGGGGAGTTGATAAATTTTTGTAAAAAAACGTAAGGGCTGGTTAGTCTTTGCTGTCGTATACCACGTTCATATGAAGAGGTTCCTTTTCTACAAAGCTCTATTAAATGAATTCTGTATCTGCACTTTCGAGGGGGTCTTTAAACACTAACATGATAATAGAGAGAGACAAGGTCGATGTGGAACGAGTAAGATGCCCCTAAAGACAGTGTCGGCTTAAGTCTTTTTCCTATCAAGATCCACAGGCCGTTTCTCTCGAATCACCTTGCCGTACTTGATAAAGACGACAGGAATTGGGATGAATGCCAGAGCCAAGAACCTAGGAAACGAATTGCCCTATCCGATAACCAAATTGCCAAATTTCTTCGGCCCAGTAAGCGGAAGCAGAGCTCCAACCATGGAGCGAGTTACTGTCAAAGTGGCATTGGCAGATACTGCACATTTGGGATAGCACCCAATGATATATGTCTGGATGAGCATATGTACGCACAACAAAATTGTTCAATTCCAGACGCCCATGCACAAAAACAACGTTATGGACACGGACATTTCCGTAAAGCGAGGATTCAGTGCTCCACTATTTTGAAATCTGTACCAAAACATAACCCTTCAGTTTGACCAACATCCAGGCGCTGAATCACTGCTTGATGCCAGGTACCGTGGTTTGAGTGTGGGGCCACTTTTACATGAACCTTGAGTTTATTCTAATGCGCATAAGTCAATTGGTTAAAAAGAGATATTATATTCAATTGATGTAAGCTACACGCACTCAATAGCTTGCCTCGTTAGTTTGCTCTCTCGGACCTTTAGACTGTTCGAAACAGCCTCTGGAAAATAGCCTCCATATCACGCTCATTGTTTCATTCTCAACGTCTTCCCAGTAACCTCACGATAAAAGCTGGCCATAGTTTTCCTTCATCAAGCACCGTCATTCAGTCAGTGGATGATGAGCATCGCGAGGTGTCTGACCCATCAACTCAAGGTGCTCCAACACGTCAAAGTAAACATCTTCAAAGTACGCTTTGGTGACATCCTGGGTGATATTGTTCAAATCATCCAGTTGATCGTATCTTAGCTTGACAAATGCCGTTCCCACATCACCCTCAATTTCGTGCAATAAAATCAACAACGGGACAAACGGCGGAATTCCCATTTTCAAATTCAGCGTGTGTGTGTAATACTCCATAAGACGATGAACAAACAACCGGATACTAGAATAATCATCTCGCCGGCACCGAATGAGATTGAAGAGACCGGCGGAGACATCATCGAAGTCTTGTACGGGGGAGCGGGTGTGCCCCTGAAGAAGAATCGTGTCAGCCCCCACCATGAACTCGTCTGCCAGTTCAGCACGAGGTTCCTCTTTCACAATCATGCGCACAAGGATTGGATTCATGTTCCACGCGATCCAGTTGCGGACTTCGATCGACATCTGTTGCCATCTCTGAGCATTGGGCGAGTCTTTATAAGGGCGGGCAATGCCAGAGTCGATAAGTCGATGAAGTCTGTGCATTTTCAGGATGTGGCAGACGCTATTGCGCCAAGTGACATAGTGGGATGGATGTTCTAAAACACACGGAAACTGGTACAGCACAAAGCAGCCAGTTTCTGGCAGATCAAATGCTTGGTCAATTTGTCCAGTCGGCTTCATAGTTGGCAGAAGGGTCGACCAATCGCGAGTGTGCTCTGCAGACATTTTGGTGTGGATTTGGAAAGATCTCTGTCGATAGGATGCCTGTTGCTGTAGAGTGAGAGATATTCCGTCTGGAACTAAATGGAAGCCCACCCAGTTAGTTCGGAAATTTTTGTAAAACTCACACAATGGATGCTGGTACGCTTACTGTATTGATAGATTGAATAAAAGATCTGACTACGCCAGAAGGGCGTGTATCGATGGTGTGGATGTCTCTTGTTGCCTTTCAGTCGACAGCCGAAGATCAGAATAGAACAGGCTTCTTGCCACAGTTGAGACAATTGGAGAGCTTTGTCAATGACTGCGAATCTTTAAGACTGCTGGTAATTGTAATTTACCTGCAGTTTGATTAAGAGTAATCAATTTGCGCAGAAGGAAAAGACCGGAAAAGACAGGACAGGAGAGGAGAGGAGAGGAGAAGATAAAATCCAGACGAAGGATCTGCATGGGCAAAAACGACACCCAGATTATAGCCTCACTTTCAAGTAACCCCGCACATGGGTGAGAGACATGGCTTACACGAGTCTATCCAACGACACTACGCATGTCCAATTCAAGCAAAGATATACCGACACTAGTGGCGTGCGCACCTTGACTAAGCTAAAAGCATCAATCCATGAACTGGAAACACATCCGATCTAAGACGCTTTGTGGCCACTGACTTGGGATGAAACAATCTGGGCCTAGAAAACACTACAGTGACATATAGAGCATCCGTTCAACCTTTGAAGCTATATGCTAGATACCCGATGGTCTTCCTAACGAAGTTGCCGGTGATGAACTTATAGAAGGAAGGCCCATGGTTGTATCTTCCAATCAAGCAGTACTTGGGTCATCTAGTGCTGAGGAGTATACCAATGTCGAAAATTTTCCCTTTGAACTGTGTAGTTTTCATCCTCAAGAACACGTTTTATGTGCACCGCAGAGGGCCACCGACACCCCTCTAGGTATGAATATGACTATGTTAAACATGCCCATATGCTCAATTGGCGACTTTTTCATTTGACCTCCTAAACCTGTTCAATCTTAGAAACATGTGTTCCACTGGAGTATTGGAGGTTTGTACAAGCCCACGCTGAAGATTGTCCTTGGCTTCTTGCAATCGATAAGGGCTTATCTTATCGTCTCCGCCAATATCCTGCCACTTTCCTCACTCTTTCCAAGATCCACCTTCTTCCGCGTCTGTCCCTCCTCAAAAGGGTCTCCGTATTCCCTTTGTCGTTGCGAGTTACTCATCCTATCTCTTGGTTGGACATAAATTCTCTCAAAAAATTATGCGCCAAGTCTTTCATACTTGCAGAAATCCCCATTCACAGTACCTAATTCTGTTGCCTTCCACCCCCAGGCTCTCGTTATCTTATCACAGCATGAGGATTCAGGTCTGACAGAAGATCTGTAGCCCTTCCTAGGCCACTGCATTTTTGCTCCTCTTTGCTCTATCCCGGCCGACCGTAACCGCCTTCTCAAAATGGACCAAGAGGAGGCTCCACCCCCCCCATACTCGGCCGTTGATCCATTGCTCGCACCAGCGAACGGCCGGAACAACAGCTCTTCTCAAGCCCCAAGTGCTCCTGGGGTGGCTGACACCCCGACGCAGGATGCCAGTTGTTCCCGTGGCCCGACACAGCCGACAGTCGTGCCGGTGCATTTCAGATCTGCCGCTGCGTACTTTGAGGAACGGCTTCCCTCGGTCGTAAACGAGGGCCGGAGTCTTCTACAACATCATATGACCATCTATCCTCGGAGCCAAGGCAAGGATTTCCCTCGACGGCCGCGGTGCTGGGCCTCGCGGTTAGATGAGATTACTCAGCAGGACTGGGACATCTTCTTAAAGCATCTATTTCCGCCGCAATTGGGGCTCGCTGCATCCTCTCAGCACCTCCCGCGCCAATTACGGGCGGAAATCAGACGCGACCGCAAGGATCGCCCACAAGAGACCGATGAGCAACGTAAGGCTCGAGTTTCTGCCGTTGTCGCTGAATGGAACGAATGCTTTTTCGAGCTCCGCACTACTCAGATTGTCTTTGTCTATGTGGCCGAACCTGACTCTGCGCCGTCGTCTGCTTTGTGTCCCAAATGCTATCCAGCGACAACGGGTTCAATCGAAGGTCAGCCTGTTCGGATCTTAAATGCTCCATCGCCCGTGCCAGGGCAGCATGTTCCTTCTCCGACCCCTTGGGCGATGCCCCCTGTGTTCCCCAACCCCCAAGTACATGTGCCCCCAGCTCCGTATGGAGTACATGGTGCTCCTCTATACCCTCCCCCTATATCTCCTAACCAACCACCTCAATATTACCCTCATCCACCACAAGGCGCATGGCAATGGAACACTTGGAACTATCCCCAGCAGCAACAGCAATCTCCCAATAACGGCACCCAGAAGAGTGGGACTCTAGCGTGGATTACACAGATCGCATCGCAAGCGCAGAAATACGGAGAGCGGTTCAGCGAACAGGCACAACACTATGGAGACCAAATCAGCGCACAGGCACAGCATTATGGGCGGCAGGTCGAGGAGCAGGCTCTTGCACATGGCCGCTGGATTGAAGAACAGGCAAGGCTTCATGGCCGGAAGTCACATATGGCCGGACCTCAATTTGGCGGTGGCTACTACTCCTGGCCGGCCTGGGATAACTCTCCTCGTCCCATCGCCAACATCCCAATGACGCCCATCCAAACCCCCAGCCCCGTGACAAGCCCAAATTCGACCAGTCAGCCTGAGACAATTACTCAGATCGATAGCAACAAACCTAAGTCTTCAACCAATCAGCTTCGAATAGAACCTCCTGTGACCGAACGCAGCAGACGAGCATCAGCGAGCTCAGTCTCGTCCGAGTCCTCCTTCAGCTCAATTGACTCCATCTCGACAACATCGGACCTGGGCGTTCTCGACCTTGCCACAGTGCGCACTCAGTTGGAACTTCTAGATGATCGTCATGATCGGGTACTATACAACGCCGCCGTCGATCTCCGTCGGCAACTCTCAGTCCTGCAGGAGTCCCGCCGAGAAGCCAAGTTCTCTGGTAAAACTCACTGGCGAGCCGGTTTCAATCAAAGCCAACCAAATAATCAACAATCCAGCGACGCCGACTGGGGTCGCTGGGAATCACCCGAGCAGCAGCAACGCAACTCAGTTGACAGACGCGCCATGAAAGAAGAAATGCGCGCTACCAAGAAAGCGTTCCGGGATACGCTGCGCCGAGCGCGAGATGAGCAGCGCGAACGCCGACGCACTCGACGCCGCCAGGCACGACAGGCTCGCTCTAGTGACGGCGATAAGACGAAGCATATGCATGACCAGCCGCTAGATCAGCAGCTTGGAAGATTACGGCTGGAAGATCCTCGGCAATCTAATCCGCCCTTGCCTGCACGTCCAGTCAGCATTCACACGCAGCTTAGTCCAATTTTGACGCCAAATCGATCAAATGTTGGCTTTGGGGTTGCTTCTAACCCCCCTTCCCCTTCCGTCTCGCGGCCGAGTACGCAGAACTTGATGCGTGTTGGGGGTTCTTCCGCCTCTCTAAAGCAAGGGAAGGCGGCTGACACCTCCAGTCGGCTAAAGGATATGCTGTTATCGCGCAAGGCGAAGAAGCAACAGGCAAAAGAGGATGATGCGGGAGGTAAATGATCTGATAAGCTGGACGTTTTCTCTTGTCTTTTTTTAAGTGCCATTTTTCAGCGCAGAGCTCAACATTAACTTGGGAGGACGGGCAAATATGACTTTGCTTCTCCGTGTATAGGGTCAAATCTCGACCACATCCAAGTCGACGAAGCTACAATTCACCTTAGTACTTTGGCGAAAATTTTGCAATTCACATTGACATCCACTCGCATTCCAAAAGCACTGGAATGAATCTTTTTTTTTTTTTTTTTTTTTTTCAAAAAAGGATCTCTATACATACAAAGCGCACTTGTCACTATTTGCATCGATATTGACATCCATATCCTCTAAGCCTTCGACTCATTCTTCTCAACCAAATCACCAACCCCAAGTCCCCTCCCAACCTTAACCCGAATCATCTTCTCGGCGTCCTTCTTCCCAAGCTCTCCAACCTCTTCACCCTCATCCTCATTCCCCTCCTCCCCATTTTTCTCCTTATTGGTGTTCGCATCCCGCTTCTCAATAGCCTTCCAATCAAGCCACATGTTCTGAAGATCCAAGCGCATAGCATACGCATCCTCACCGTCAGCGTAGTATCCATCCTCAACTTTCTCGACCTCAAAGCCAAGCGTGTCGCGGTACAATCGCAGCGCAGCAAAGTTCGACATACGCACGTGCAGCGAGACGTAATGCGCGCGGTGAGATTCGGCCATTGCGCGTTCTGCAACAATATAGAAATCAGCACACCGTGACTATCTGCAAATGCAAACCCGAATCCGTTTAAATTCACGCAAATGCACATGCACATGCAAATGCCTCCCCCCCCCCCCCCCAAAAAAATCAAAATTAAAGTTAAACTCACGACTCATCCGCATCAATCTCTCCGCAATTCCCAACCGTCGATGCGTGCGCATCACACTCAAACTGGTAATGTGACCATGCTGCTTCCCATCCGTCGGCTCCTCCTCCATCTTCGCGAGAACGTATCCAACGACTTTAGGATACTCGCCTGAGACATCGCCGGCGATGCCAGCGCCCGTGGACCCGGACTTATATCCATTGCGCGGACGTACGACTGCCACGAAGCTTAGCTGCGGCCAGGTTAGGGCGTGGTACAGGTAGTATTTTAGGAAGTAGTTCTCTGGCAGGTTTGTTATGTTGCAGGTTTGGATGGAGGGGAGGAGGTCGATGTAGGAGGGGTAGCTGCTGAGGGGGACGATATCGACCATTTTGGCGGTTTGTCCTGTGCGCTCGGGTTTGGTGAGGGGGTGGTTTTGGTGAGGGTCTGGTGGAGGTGGTTTGCGGTGCGGTGGGGAGTGGTCATGTGATGTCAGGGAGCTGGGGATGGGGTGGGATTAGGCATTTTGGTAAATTTGAAGACGTTTCTCTCTCTCTCTCTCTCTCTCTCTCTCTGTCTCAAGTTCTAGCGAATGGCAGGTCTATTGATCAAATTGGCGATATTGTACAGAGTGTGTATATATTAAAATCATATCCAGAACCATGTGATGTGCACAGCCAGCAAGCCAAAAACCCAAATAAAAGCACTGACGACCGATCTGGTCAGACATCCAAAAATCGTCATCGACATCGTGGGAATCAGAATACAGATATCACCATCTGCACTCCCACTGCCACCACCAGCACCGTTGACATATCGGCGACAGAAATCTCGCGCAGGGCGCCAGAAGTCTTGCCACAGCATTTACCGTTGTACGTCACATTGTTCATCTCCGCAGCGACCTCGAAGACCGAGCCGTTGAAATTCCCATAGTTATAGTAATCGACCAGAAGCATGTTGGGTGGACGGCCCCAGGTTGCTGTTCAGAGTTAGAACAAGCACTGCAGATCAACGAGAACTCGACTTACCTGTGCAGTTTTGAGCCATTGCACCTAGACTACCACTGCCATTCACAGCATTGATCTCGTCAATCTGAGCGGTATTCGGAATCAACAAGCTCAGAGCGCCAAGGTTCAACTGCAAGTTCAGATTGTGATTGGCCATATACATGCGGTCCTTGGCAGCTGCAACAGACAGACCGGGTGGGCGCTGTTGTGTGCAGGGGAAGGTAGGGTCCGTGGGTGAGAAGGGCGTCTCCCACATCTGGGAGAACTCATCCATCAGCCATGGGTAAGTGGTCTGGTTGGCCTGGTAGTCTAGGAAAAAGACGGCGCGCTTCTGCTTGAGGATCATCTCCGAGAGGGTGGGCCAGTCGTTCAGGGCCATTGGGACCTTGGTGGGTGTGTAGATCAAATCCTTCAGTCCGGAGTTGTAGATCGGGGTTGTAAAGTTCTCGGGAGAGACATAGTCAAAGTTGCCGATGACAAAGGTCACCACATCATATGGGTTTCTTCGCATCCATCTGTTGACATCGGTCAGGTATGCTTCGAGGGTGCCGACGTTCAACAATTGACAGGTTGTGTGGCACAGGTAGATGGTGCCATTCACGTAGTGAGCTTGGAGTTGCACTAGTTCGTAAGTTAACAGGTGTTGAGTTGGTTGACTCCAAATCTAAAAAAAAAGGGTTCCACCACCGCTGCTTCACTTACATGTGCGAATTCCGTCATTCAACTGCGTTGTCACATCCAGCTCCTGGTTGGCGGCGAGGTTGTTCTTGCGCACAAACGGGCTGTTGTGTGCTGCAACCATAGTAATATTGGAGTACTTCCTGGCACAAAATTCAGGATAGTTATTACAGGGACGGGTATTGACAACAGGGGTATTGGTAGCCGTGCTGATGGTAGTCGTGGTCGCGTTCATGCTATAGTTCCCAATCACCGTGGTTCCTCCACCCACCAGTAACGTCATGGAATCGGAAGTCGTGATAGACGTTTGGTTGGAGACTGTCATTGTGCCATTATGTTGGGTAGTCGATCGAATAGTCGACTTATCGCCATCACTCAATGTGATTGTTGTACTGGGATCTTGGTAGGTACCCGAGGGAATTGCCACGGGAGTTGTGATTGACACAACCGTGGGTCCATCGGTAGTCTTCCCCGACTCGGTGGAGAATTGAGTCGTTGATTCTGCTCGAGTCACAGCCAGGAACCCGAGAAGAATTGTAGTAGGCCACCTCATCTTTGTGTGAAACGATGAGATCCCCCCCCCTCCCAACAGGAGTTGACGGGAAATACTTCCACTTACCTAATCGCCGAGCATGTGGGGATTGGTGTTTAAAAAAAAATAAAAATTAAATTAAATAAATAAAATTGAAAACAAAATGACGTTGACCACCAATGGATAAGAGTGATGGGCCAATAATATTTGGATGTTTTGAATCCTTTTTTTTATTGATTTTTGAAGTCGTGGACATAGGGGGGCGAAGTGGGCAAAGACCAGCATCTGGGCTCTCTCCATTGCTGCCTATTACATATTTAGCCTATGTCTCAGTAAGGCACGCGATGATTCTGTCGATTAATCTATTAATATCCGGGAGTTTTGATTCTCTTGATCTTTCTCCCCTGTGGTAGAGCAGAACTAAAATGATCGTCAAGGTAGGCCAGGGGTGCCACTAGCGTTCAGCCACCGACGATCGGAGACAGACGACTCTGTTGATTTCTCAGTTGACTCCAATCGCAGGACTCTGGAGGAAATTGTAAATCATTGTAAATCCCCATTGTAAATTCAATGAATTCAAAGCTCTGCTAATCCACTCATGGCCCAACGTCATTCTCGGCCTTGGGAACCCTACTTCCCTCTTATTTTCTCTCCGAGGGATTTCCTCTCCTTTTCTTCTGTCAAATTTCGATCATGAAGACGGACAATGACCAACGAAAGCTACCCTTTTTCAAGTCCGCTATCCCAATTGACCGCCAGCGAAAGGCCTCCGTCCAATGGCATCGCCTAGTACGGTCGCTGTTGTACTTGATCGCTTGGATCTTTTTGGTGCTGGTAGTCATTGGCAACACCTATAATAGACCAGTCATACGCAGTACCTATTTCCTCTACCTCGATCTGTCCAATGTGATTCCAGTCTCGATTCCAAATGCCGTCCTGATCAACTCTATCGCCCAATCTATCGGTCTGCATGACTTTTACCAGGTCGGCCTATGGAACTTCTGTGAAGGATATAATGGACAGGGCATCACGCACTGCTCCAAACCGGAGACTCTCTATGCCTTTAATCCTGTGGATATCATCCTTAATGAACTGTTAGCTGGTGCTACCAGTATGTACAAATCTCCCCGCATTTATAGAACCCCTGGAACGTGAATACTAACCCCCTCCCCCCCTTCAGTCGCTCTCCCAGCCGATATCGAAAGCCCGTTGAAACTAGCTCGTACCGCTTCCCACTGGATGTTCGGTCTTTTTCTCGCTGCGGCAGTCCTCAATTTCGTCCTGATCTTCGTCGCCCGACTCGCCGTATCCTCGCGACACCCGCGGAGCATTAAAGCCTGGGCAGCAGGCTACCGCGATGGTCATTCGCCCGTCGGGAATCCACCCCACCGCCGTCGCACCTTCGTTTGGCTGCGCGCCCTGCCCATGCTGATTCTGACATTTTTCACTGCACTGGTGACGATCGCCGGGTCCATTATCGCAACGGTCATGTTCGTGATCTTTGCCAATGTCTTCTCCAACGCCGACCAGAGTATCAACATTCAGGCCCACGTCGGTACCCAGATGCTGGTCTTTATGTGGATCGCTTCAACGTTCAGTCTATTGGCTTTTATTCTCCAGATTGGTTCATGTTGTGCGGCTTGCTGTCGTGGCCGGAGGGCGCGTAAGCAGCTCAAGTCGCAGGGTATCAACTGGCACGAAAAGGGCGCGGTTGCCCCTGTGGTGCCCAAGGATCGATGAGTACGAGCCGAACTTGGGGAATGGACCTGCTTCGAACCCGCTTTTTGGACTGAACCCCATGCGATCGCGAACTGATCGCGACTGCGATGTGGCTTCATTCTGGTCATTCTCCCTACGGATCTTTCCAATTTTTTTTCTTCTTATATATGATTCTCATACCTATGGGGAGGGGGTTTTTTCTCCATTAACTACCTTGTGTTTACAGGCTCTTTTTTTTCTGGACATTTACCCATATACTATCCACCCATTTTTTTTTTACCCATGATCTCACGACTGTAAAGAGATCAGAGGCTGGGTATTTCATCCGCTATCCCTGGCATTGTTCTTTAATCTTGATTAGCAGATACATTCTGCTCCACAGCCAAAATCATTCGCCCCTCGCCCCCCCCCCCGCATTGGATACGTCACAGAGCCAGAGGCTCTTCTTTACCATTTCAGTTCCTCTTGAATTCTCCCTTTTCCTACAAATCAAACTCGTCATGTCCAGCCCCCTTGAAAGAGTCATAGTTCTATAGCTTCCTCTCACATAGATCAGTCAAGGTGTACCTCCTCCGTAGTTGCAATCGACTCCACTGAACTATTCCTTGAATAACCGATCCACCCATGAACCATGGCAACCATAGACCCAGAAGCTCCAGATTTAATAGTTGGGCAACCAAAAGCCCTCCCAAACCTCCCAGGAAACACGTATGGCCCTCGTGCAAGATGGATTAGCTATGAGTCTCTTGACATATACGACCCATACATCGTACAACCATGTCTCCAACCCAATAAGCCACCCGAGAGACCACGCTCGTGTGTCGTTCCAATCTCTCTACTGTTCACGCGACCTAATAGCCAGGGCCATCCTGAATCGATGAAATATGAGAAGAGAAAACTCGGCCCACTAGTTCCGAGGTCGAGGTCCTCAGACTTCACCGTATCTGCCAGCTTCTACTGCCTTCATTATCCTCCGATCGACCTGACTAATTCCATTCTATCGCCAACTGTTACCAACATCCAATGTCAACCGAAACCAAGATTTATGCTACCCCCGTTACACCCCCCCTTCACCTGGACTCAACCACGTCAATCCCCGACTTCAGCCTAACGGGCAAGGTATCCCTAGTCACAGGTGCGGGTCGAGGTCTAGGCCTCGCCCTGACCGAAGCTCTCCTAGAAGCGGGGGCCAAAGTATACGCGCTAGATGATCTGAAAGAGCCGGTATGTGCCAACATCGTGAAACAATCCCCCCCCCCCTTCCCCTAAAGCGAATAACCCTCCCCAATAACCCATTCCTTCCAAAAGTCAGCGGAATTCAGAAAAGTCCAGCAACGCGCCACAGCATGGCGCACCGAGCTGCAGTACCGCCGTGTCGACGTGCGGGACACAGCCCTGCTGCATACCGCGATCGAGGACATAGCCAATCACGAGGGTCGCATCGATGGTCTAATCGCCGCAGCCGCAATCCAGCAGGAGACGTCTGCCCTGGAGCACTCTACCGAAGATACCAATGCTCTGCTCGAGGTTAATGTGACGGGTGTGTTCATGACGGCTCAGGCCGTGGCGAGGCAGATGATTCGGTTCGGGAATGGAGGTAGTATCGCTCTAGTCGCCAGTATGAGCGGGACTGTTGTGAACAGGGTACGTTGTTGTTGTTGTTGTTGTTGTTGTTGTTGTTGTTGTTGTTGTTGTTGTTGTTGTTGTTGTTGTTGTCGTTGTTGTTGTCTTGGTTCCAAGTCTCACCCCCTCACACTGCGTGGGATGACATTTGACAGATCCACTCTGACCATCTTCACACAGGGTCTACTCTGCCCCGTCTATAATGCAAGCAAAGCAGCCGTCATCCAACTAGCCCGCAGCCTCGCTGCAGAATGGGGCCAGCATAACATTCGCGTCAACACCCTCTCCCCCGGCTACATTCTCACCTCTATGTTGGAGATGTTGTTCGTCGAGTATCCCGATCGTCGTGAGCAATTCGCTAAAGAGAATATGCTAGCCCGTCTATCCCGTCCGCGGGAGTATCGTGGTGCGGCTGTCTTTTTGCTTTCTAATGCTAGTGCTTTCATGACTGGGAGTGATCTCCGCATTGACGGTGGTCATGCTGCGTGGTGAATGGCTTCTAGTGGGACAAGGTGTTGGTTGGTTGTCTAAAAGGGGGGGGGGAGTCCTTGTCTTCTGGGCTTGTTTTGTGTCTACATGAAGCTATGCTAGATGGCTTCATGGCAGTAAGTGGGGCTCTACGTCTTTTGCGACTGTAGCATTTGTTTCGCTTGTTTCTACTCGGAGTGGATCGGATTCGAACCTCAGGCCCGTGTCGCGGGGTTTCATGGGTTTATTGTTAGTACTATGGGAACTCCCATTTCTCAGGAGATCATGGTATTGATATAGCTCGGCAAAGGAGAACAGAACTTGGCAGTGATGTACTAGCCGTAGTTTTTTGGGGAATAAACGGACGACCGGTTAGTCATATCTGTCGCGTTTAGCAATCAAATCTGGAGAGATGTCATATTGTGCGATGTAAGATTGTGCGGTGTGATGGCCCCGTAGACTGGAGTGGAGAATCGTTCTCTATCGTCCCTGAGGTGTGACTAGCATTGTGGGTCTACGTCAGCTGCGATTTACCTGCGCCGCAAATGCTCAGATGGTGTGTGATTGCAGATGTCAGGGGTTGATTGATAGATACTCGGCATCAGGAGAAGCAAAGGGGACATTAGGGAAGATGCAATCACGTTCACTGTGCAACAGATGCCAAAAAGACAGATTCAGAGAATGGATTGAAATGATAAAAATGATGTGAAGAGACGAAGAATCAAATTTCAAGATCCAAATATAAGTTGTGGAGACAAGTAGATATGAAGGACATGCGCAGAACTGATCAAACCCATGCCCACCACCCGAAGATGGGGCCAATAGCGTAGCTCAAGTCAAGGATAAAGAAAGATCAAGGAAATAGACGGGGTATCGATATGGAATAGTGATAAAGCAGGGTAAAGCCGAAATAAGCACACAAGCCCCAGAGAAAGTGCACAAAAGCAAGGTGGGAAAAGAAGCGAAGTGAACTACTCGTACTGACATGAATGCATTAAGTAATGACAACGCAAGAGATGAAAACTCGAAGAGGTAAAAAGAAAACATGGACCCGTTGTCTTTTGACTCCTGGTACACCGACTGATCGATCCCCATATTAATACGCCGTGTATGCAAAGGTCAGCTCAAATGACCAAATAAGAGAAGGCGAAAAACCGTGCCATCTAGCCCATCTCCATGCCATACTCGTCCTCCTCCTTGAAGCTCATAGCAGCATGGCCAGCACTGTTCCAGTACTGGGGCTGGCCAGCGCCGTTGGCACTGCTGGTGCCGCTATGGAACGAAGGACTTAGGCTGGGAGGGGTGAGGCCGGACATGTCGCCGCCCTGCACGGCATCGCCGGCAATGTTGGTGTGCTTGGGGACGCGCAGACCGCTACCAGGTCCGCGGGTATAGCTGAAGGAAGTCGGGTCATTCCTCTCCAGTGCATCGAGGATCTCGCTGCGCATGCGCTTCTCTTCTTCGGTCTGTTCGAAGGGCCAGGTTCCACCCATGCTGCTGATCAGCTCAGCGAGTTCCGCTTCTTGTTGGTATTTGACATGCAGAGCCCACATCAGATCACGAGTCCAGCTGACGGCACCGTTAAGAATGTCGCCCTTGTTGGGACCCTTTTCCTTTTCTTCAATTGGGAGACCCATTGTGATGTTACCCGCCGTCGCGCGGCGGCCGTTGCCTCCAGCGAGAAGAGATGTGGCAGCACTTCCGCCTACGCCGGCCATGGAAAGAGCGCTGCTGTTCACGAGTTGCTTCCGGACCTTGTCGTCTTCTAGTCGGTGCTGAGGAACCAGGTGGGAGAGATCCTGAATGCGTTCATTGATGTTGTCGCGTCGGCGGCGTTCGACTAGGTTGTGCGAGGCACGGCGACGCCGGCGCTTGGCTTCCTGGGATTCAAGATCACCGCCAGGGAGATGGGCGTCAACCTTAGCGGGCAGCGAAGCGTGCTTCCCAGACTTGAGGATCTCGGAGATGCCGACATGATGTGGTTGGTGGGGAGGAGATGAGATAGGCGATGACTCGACATACGACTGTGAACTGCCAGGTGTTCCATCCCACTGGTTGGACAGGGACTTGTAATGACGGGCTTGCAGCCCGGTCCGGATAGGCTGAGAGGGAAAGCTGCCAGACTCAGGGGTGCCCAATGTCAAAGAACCCAGTGCCGGTGTTTTGGGGGTCATGGGGCTACGGCCGTCGGATGAAGGACGGTCTATGCCTTGCAAGCTCTGGCGCTTGGCGCCGAGGTAATTCTGGTCGAAAGAGCTGGCATTCTGAATGTGGGGATTTTGCTGGTTCATGCGATACTGCTCATAATTGAAGCTGTTCTGAACAAACGGGCTAGCCATGGGAGCATTATCCGGGGTGTTGGAGTACAGATGCGACATCTGACTTTGGTGACTCATCGCAATACCACCAGCAGACTGGTCCTGGAGATAGTTCACATTATCGCGTTGATGACCGTTCTGGCCGCTGATCTCGAGATCCAACAACTCGTCTGTGTCGATGCCGGAGTTTCCGAAGTGGAAGCTGGATGACATGTTCTGTTGCGAACCATAGGAGTAGGGCATGAAGCCATTCTGCTGCTGCATGGACAAGTCGGATGGGTCAACCCCATCGGGGAATTGATTACCCATCGAGTAACCAGAGTGTGACATGATGAAAGGGGCGTAATCGTCGGATTCGTGTTTGATGAAGAGACTTGCTTCAGCCATAGCCCGGTGAAACAATATTCGGGGTTGTGGATGGGGCGCAGATCGGCGAGGAGCTGAAGGAGTCGTAGTGCCGATCTTACTGACTCTCCGCGGCAGTTGTCTAAGAGGCGGTCCAAGAGGGCTGACACTGAATAGGACGAAAGAGGTGTTTGGTGTGGGGAAATTCACGATCTGTGTGTATAGGAAGCGATGTTAGTCAAGACTCAACCCCGCCCGTAGGCGATTTGAAGATGCCGTGGCCTCCGTGCGCAAGGCAAAACAGGCAACCCAATTAAAGGTAAAACAGAATGGAAGCGGGAAGAGGAATGCAAATAATTACCCTTGAAAGACAGAGGATTGGAAAATTAAAGTCCGGGGAGATTGTGAGACGGTGCCAATAAGCTTGGGAAATTTCCTCGGTCTTAAAGCCGGGGATGGGTCGACAATCGAGGGGAGGACTGTACAGATCACCACAAACGTATCTTGATGCAATCGTGGTCGCAGGGCACAATTTAAACGGTGACAAAAGAGATCTAGAGAATTGGGTAAGTGATGAAAGAGCGATGAAGAAATAAAGCCGAGCGGTGCGCAAATGCGAGAGATGAAAGAAGACCAGGGATCTAGAAGATAAGAGACCAAAAGACCAGAAACGAGCAGGAATAAAAACCAAGCCCGAATCAGGCACTCAATCCCAGGTGGTTTCGATTGATCCCAGTTGATATCCCGGTTAGATGGTTGATCCCAGTTGTCTTTTGCAGATGCAAAACACACAAGTCTGGAGAAGAGTGGGGGAATCAGCGGTGGGAGGGCGGTGAGACGAGGCGATCTGGGGTTTTTGTCGAGAACGTTGGCTTCGTAGATAGATCGTGCGATTCATAGTTCACCTTCATCTTCTCCTGGAGTTGGATATTTACCACATTTGGTTGGAATCCCGTCTCTTGAGCCTTGCTCCCTGGGCGTTTACTCGGGATTTGATGCCCACGCTCAGATTGCAATCGGAATACGAGTTGGCGCAAGCGCTCACTTCCCAATACCCAAAACAAAAAAACACGTTGGGCTTGGTTTGAGGCTGACGAAAGGTGAAATACATGGAGACATACCAAGTGAAGATGTGTATATGCAGTTGGTATACGTAAGTACACTTCGACCTGTGTTGACGTTAGCAAGGGATTAACAATATGCATCACCCGACATCTCAACATAAGTATGCAGGTCAAGACATGTTAAAGAACCCAGAAGAGCCCCGTTCACACGTGGGGACCTGGCAATCAGGCAGCCATAAAGCACAGATGCAGGAACAAACCGAAGATGCGATATATGAGGGAGGCTTGACACATACTTTGATCTGTATGTCTGACTAGGAGCTGACGGGATGTAAAGCCTTTGCAAATCAAAAGTTGGAGAACCGAAGGATGCAGTGACAACTCAGAGATTAAAAGCACTTGCAGGTTTCGCAGACAGACACCGAGGGGATGGAGACTTTATGAACTCAAGCGGTGCTCTCCTGCATCTCTCATTTGATACATTGCAACATCGGTCATGCAGCCCGTCGATCGGTGGAAATCGATGAGATTCACCTACGCCATCGGACATTAACATTGTCATTTTCTTAGGGGGTTTAATATTAAATTGGCTACCACAACTTAGATCAGAAGGGAAAAAGAGAGTGTGAGTGTAAATGGGTGTGAGTGGATTTTGGGTGAAGGAGGGTGGCAACGGGTAAACCCCCGAGCTTCTTTATTTTTTTTTCTATTTTCGTACCATCTACAAATTTAATAATAATAACAACACCAACAAGTTCTGCTGGACGAGAGAGAAAAATATTTTCTTCATCGTAACCTAGAATAAAAAACACTCTTGGAGAATGGGGGGAAGGGTGATACAGCCGGATCAAGTAAAACGGTGGCCATCCCATGATGCACTTTGGGATATTTGTCACCTGTTACCACGATCATGACCCACGGGTGTCTTGAACAGAGCAAGCTAGATCGTATCATATGAGCTCTTGGGGCTGCGAGCATACCAAAACCTATCTTCTAGGAAACCCTAATCTACCACTCATGGAAGTCTGCAGAATGTGTACAAGATCCCTGAACAAGACCATGTAGACAAGGTTGATCTCCATCAATTGTGTAGATTACTAATCCTCGAAATACCGGAGGTGGTAGAGATCGACTAGTAAGAAAAAATGACAGCGAGTCGTAAATATCATCCGGAGAGCACAACACTCTCATTACCTTGGCAATACTAGAGATAAGCAAGATTGGAGAGGATCCTAGAGTATATGTGATGAAGGGATAAATAAAAAGGAAAAAGAAAAAGGCAAAGAAAAAAACCGGCAGCCTACAGACCAGTCACTAGCACTATCAATCTGCAAGAGGATCAGTGTGGTCTATTCTTCATGTGGGATGTTGTGCAGAGGAGTCTAGATGGTGATCATACAATATATCGCACTGGGATCGTCAAAGGAGCTTGGACCTCCACAAATTACTCCGCTCCGACTACGCATTTGGTGAGTTTACTCGTTAGTTTATTTTCGTTCTGCAGAAGGGGCGGACTCAGAGCTATTGATCTAGGTTTCAGCGGCAAAACGAAACAATGTTAGAGTTCACTGTTCAATATTAGGAGCCTTTAAGAATGTTCAAGTCGGTTGGCAACTTCGGGTTTCGGAATAAACCGTTCAGTCTTGATCCGAAGCAAGACGAACCAGAATGGTTGAATGCGGTGGAGAGAGGCAATCGGAGGGGTTAGAATGTGTCTCAAGACCCCTCCACCAATAGTGAATCAAAGCAATACACCTCAATCTGGTATGAATGTGCTTAGCCACATCACCAAACTTTCCCCTCTTTGTGAGCCACTCCGGATTAGGAGATGATAGTATTCTGGGATTGACGGATGGGGGTGGACCTTAGGGATTCGTCTTGAGGGCAAATGGATCTGACGTCCCGTCCCGTCAAGGTTCGGCGAAACACCCCCAGTGATCCATGGTTGACATAAGGGAGAGAGAAGTTGTATTTCCAAATCTACTTTTATAAGATTCATCATTTTTAAGAGGTTGACACCATCTATGTCTTACTCGAAGTACCTGCGCCCAGGACCCTGCCTGACATGACGACATCGTACGTGGTTAAGGTCGCACTCCATTCCGGGGGTGACGGATAAACCGACTAGTGTGAATCAAAGATTCGGTTTAGTACCACATAGTAAAGCCGATGTTAAAAATCAAGAAAAACAAGGGACACAGAAAAAGAAAACGCAGAAGCCAAATGTAGAGAAACAATGAGGCTAGTGCCAATGTTACCGGTGCAGTCCGGAGTGCATTTTGGCGCCCTCATGGTTATCGGATATTTCCCCTAGGTGATACACGGGTAGCTACATAAAATACAGTCAACAGAGAAAAAATTAGAGAATGGGTATGCAACATCGTCTGGTTGTCTTTCCGATGCGACTGACGGCAACTGAAGCCGTTGTTGCCGTTGTCGATAAATGCTTCTGCAAGGCTGTCCAATACAAAAAACTGGCCGCCACTTTGCAGTTGCAGTGACGGCCAATCACCACAGGGTGCGGACCAGCCATGAAGGATTGACAGTGGGACGGCAACTAACGATTGAAAGTTGCAGAAAGAAGGGCATTATCTATATTGGTCATGCATGCAGATTGATTATATTGAAATATAGACGATTGTTAAATTGCAAGTTAACAGACTAGTCAGTCATGTGGAACCCCCTTTTAAAGCTGGTTGATTTGATTCAATATGCAAGTAGAACCTATAGGAAATTTTAGTTCTATCTTTAGGGATTTGAAGTTTGACAAATTCGCGCGGGTATAGCGCATAGGGAAGAAAGACAGACAATGGGGATTTGTGTTTAAATTAAATCGAATAAATAACAATTTTTAAAAATATGAAACCGAATCGAGAGTCTAGAAAACAAAGAACATGATGTGTGAAGTTGCTTATAGGTGGGTTAGTTGTATACTTCCTAGGTCAATGCTACATGTTCATGTTGCACTATGCCTAATTTGGAATTAGCCTCCTTTCCCCAACTTCATTGCTGATCTGGGAACTGCCACTATACAACCATATCTCTCCACACCACCTAGGCAACATTACACCCTCTTGGTAAGTGACTTGTGTCTCTTTCGGTTTTCAAGTCATCTTTCTATGGGGGATCATCCTGGTCAATGACCCCACAGGGCTCGGTCCGAAGCTTTGTACCCTAACACTGGAACCCATCATCATCTGACAGTTTCAGTACTTGACGCCAATCGGGTTGGTCGCATCGGTAGCTTCACGCCATCTCGTCATTTTGCCAGGTTCTCCTCATCTTACTACCTTCCGTTATCAATAGCGCAGCGCTTCCTTATCCAATCAGTACCAGCCGATCTCCTACGCCGTGGTCGCTTCCCATCCCTTCTCGGATCGTGCTCGCGAGGTCCAACGCTTCCCACCTACCTTCAACTTGGTTGGATTATCTCCCGTATTATTGCGCTCTCGATCACGATACGCCTGCGCCGCACCCGAGGACTCTCAAGCTACACCGGTAGTCATCGCCGACTCCACAGTGATAGCCATTGATCCCGTTACGCTGACGCCTTACCACAGTGCAATAGACAGCCCTTTTCTTGATCGGGGAGGTTTTTCATAAAATTTACTTTATCAGCCTGCCATATCCACAATCTTTGATCTTTCGATCTTGACTGCATATCGTCGAGTCGGACAACTTCCCTCGAAAGTGGCACCCCATTTGAACCGAGCCACGACGTGTCCCAGCTCGTCGGAAGCCGAATTCACGTTCGACACAGTTGTCATCTGCTCCTCTGTTGGCTTGACTAAATCACCACTTCTAGCTAATCCTCAAGGATCATCCACCACCCGGCGCAGATCATCTGCACTCCATCTCCGATAGTCCCTGCAGATCGTTTTCTTGGTCTTTCTTTCCTAGACCACGGGCCTTCTCTGCAGACGCAGTAGTGCACGCCCCTCTTCTCCTCGTTTCATTCGGGGCCTAAAACTTAACAAAAACTAGTCTCAAACATGGCGAATAACTCGTTCCGAGACTCTGTCAACTCACTAGGGTGGTCGCGTAGGGATCCGGATCTCCCCGTCAACACCGGCACATCATCGAACATCCCATTCTTATCCCGTCTACAGTCTTATAACCCATTCGGTGAAGGCGGTTATGTCCAACTGCCTACTCACAATGAAGGTCCTGGGGCTCCATTGCCGGCAGCCACTCGGCGGGAAGAAGAAGAGGGCTTCTTTGCCTGTAAGTGTTTTTTCTGTCTTGTGACCCTCCTATCCCCAGATCCTCCTGTACACCATTGTTTGGTCCAGGTGATGAGACTGCAGTTCCTGCGCCGGGAGGATTTGTTACCACCACGCTTGTTTATATGGTTGCGAGCGGATAGAAGAAAGACACTAACACGGATTACCTGTAGTGAGTCGCTGGGACCGCATGCTCATATTTGGCGCATGTAACTTGGGCGCCGCTATCTGTTTCATGATCTGTTTCTTCTTGTTTCCTGTTTTGTCGCTCAAGCCCCGCAAATTCGCAGTCTTGTAAGTTGCCTCCGCGATGGTCCGCGTAATGTGGGCTTTGTTCCCCGGCTTTCTATGTGGCCTTCCCAGCCTTGCGTCTCTCAAATTTAAATTTTTTTTTTTGAAAAAAAAAAAATTTAAATTCTAGCTATCTCATGTTCTCGGGCGACTGAGCGTATCCCGAGCTGGGATAGACCAGGTCATCGGTCAAATTTGGCTAAGGCCATGTGCGCTCTTGCCCTTCACACTGCAAGCTGATTGGCCCTGATCTTGACCTCTATCTGCATCTCATGCCAAGATGCCTCATCTCCGGTCTTGGATCTCGCTTGCTAACAGGTTTCCACTAGATGGTCCGTCGGCTCGGTCTTATTTTTGCTATCATGGGCTGTTCTCATGGGACCGTGGACTTACGCTAAACATTTGGTGTCCGGAACACGGTTGCCATTCACAGCGGCCTATTTCGGAGCGATCGCTCTCACGCTATACTTCGCCATCGGGGTACGTAAGATGGATTTGTTTGTTTTTCTTTGTGTTTCGTTTTTGCTTTCGGATTTTAATCTTGTGTGTGGTCTTTGCGCGTCGTCCCATTGCACTCCGACGATCCCTCCCCTCTTCATGACGCTCCTCTCTGAAATTCCCTGGTTGTCACACACTCGCTCTCCCTCGCTCTACCCGCGTTCATATGGTCGCACTGCACGACCGGGGAAAGGGGTATCTTGCAGCCTTCAAATCCATCGTGCAGTACAACCTGAAACCACGGCTTGTCATGCCTGCTGTTGGCTGCAGCCAATTTGACTCCTTCGATTCCATCCCACCCTGTATTCGGCCGGCCTCTCCGCTCTGAATCTTGCGTCTGTGTCACGTACCACCACGGCGCGGGACTTGGATGCTATTTCCTTTACTTCTCCTTGTCTGCCACATCCCGGTGTCACAGAGCGCGGAGTCCAGAGCCATCGAGATCAATCTCTGTCTCACTGATCCTGTCGGCTCGGTCATCTTGTTCTACCTGCATCTAACATTCATTTCACTTCCACTTGTCACATTGGGCAACACATCCTCTTCTAGAAACCTCTTGCTGACCGACTTCCTTTTTTTCGTGCATTCTAGCGTCAGAACCTCTTCCTCACTCTCATCTCCTCGATCTTCCAGCTTGCTGCCCTCGTCTGGTACCTCGTCAGCTATTTTCCCATGGGCAGCACCGGTCTGCAGTACGTGAGCCGTTTTGGAGCATCGCGTGTTACCGCTTGGATTAGTGGTTGATTTGTTCATTTGCTCGTTTCTGAAACCCCGAGCTTTATCTGACCTCGAATCAATCGCATGGTGTGCTCGTGGTTACTTCGATCTAAGGCGCTGTTTGGGATCTTCGTTGTGTGTTATGTATCTAGCCAGAACTACAGTTGTTGGGCGTTTTGCCTTCGTTATGCTGCCATACACTTATGTTGGCGCCCAGCCTGGGTTTCTTGGCAGTACAATATTATACACTGATCTCGGACAAAAAGGGAACTTGTAGGCTACCAGTACATGTGCACCGGATTCTAGGCCAACAACATGGCTTTCCCTTTCCATTTTAATAATCACCCCCTTGCCGCTTTCTGCTCGCCAGGTTAAAACCGAGCGCCTGCTCTTGTGCGTTGCATCAGCACAAAACTTGCGCACCCCGGGGTCAGCATCACCTCATCATCATGGAAGCGGAACGCATCGCTCACTGTGATCTCGCTAGTCGTGTCGATGATGAAGGTGATGATGGCCACGCTTGTGTTGGTTCAAATGGGTTGCATGTCCTGGGATCTGGATTGCGTGTTAGGAACAAATCCCCAAAGAGAGGTTCGTGTTAGCAGATGGGGAGGTCTTACCTTGAATGGAGAGGACTCGGCCGTCTGCGAACCGGGTACCACAGAGGAGGACAAAGCCGGTTGAGGCACTTTTGATGTCGATTCCGTTACTCGGGTGCCATTTGTATCACACGATCCCAGAATGAAACCTGCACTCTTTGCCTGCGCCACGGGAGGTGAACGATATGATATAACTGGCATTCCTTCGCATTGATGATAAAAAGCCAAGCTTGGCAGGTACTCAAGCTGTCGCATTCATTAGCACATTCAGATGGTGTTAAATGAGTGTATCGGTAGGCCAGAGGTGCTTTACTGAAGAACCCAATGGTTTCATCCTGGGCGCTGGGGAAGCAAGTGGCGGACACAGAAGAAAGGAACCCCTCTATAACCAGGAGAAAGGTGAAAATAAGAATCGAAGTTGATTGCATGGTTCAAGGCAGCTCTGAATGTTGCTTGATCGGGGAATCGCAAGTGAAAGTGAATTATTCCAATCACTTTTTATAGGTGTGGATTTGGAAGACACAAACATGGGACTGATGATTGTGTTTTGTCGGGCAATTTCCGGGTTCCTTTTTTTTTCTATGTCACTCTCAAAGATCGTGGCCAATATCCAGAAGACATAGGTCCCACCGACAGTAACTACACTACTCCGTCGACAGTGAGTTTCGAAATTACAGAATTAGGACCAGTTTTGTCTCCTTAGCGCCATTTTGATCAAGTGCGAAGGGGGCAGAGCGGCTAAAAGGACAAATGCCTGAATTATATATGTCTTCCTTTTGGACTCGTGGAAATTAAAAATACCTGCATGGTATTCTCCGATGATGGATGGCTTATCAAGCGAGTATCTACCTTGAAAAGAATGAAGCTGTTCCTACTACTCCGTACGGAGTACATCAACCCTAGATTTTCCCTTTTTCCTGCCGGTAAAAGCGATTCCACTATGTAATGATCCCTCCTTCTTTCACCTCCCCTCTACCACTCCTATACGCTTGCTCTGGCCACCGCTCGAAGTTCCCCTCGAGGAAGTTTACATAAATAGGGATTTTGTGCAGTCGGGGATAATTTCTTGATATTAGGAACTCGAAGAAACTATCTTGTCAGGATTTGTGGGGTGGAATTAGCTTTAATTTGGAGGAAATGAGAGATTTAGACAGTCTATACGGAGTACAACATACCCTAAGCTCTCAATTCATTGCACCTGATATAGAGTGGGGGCGAAAGCAGTCTATGATTTCGGTATTTCCAGGCCTTCGCACCGGGGTTTGGATTTTTCGACTCCTTATCTTTCTTCGCTTTCACTTAACACGCACATTAATTTACTACAACCAAGAATCAACAGTTTACTCCCGGTAGTAACCTTTTGGATCTTTAGATAGCATTGTAGATGATCCTTATTTCTTAATCCGAGCGTATAGTGAATCAGCGTAGGGAAGTTGAAAAACAAAGTACGCTTTAAAACGTAGGTTGTGCAAGACCTCATCACAACAGAAATTCAGAGAGGATCTACTGTAGGTGGGACCTACCTTCTCCAATTTCCGGAACTCCGTGGGTGATGAAGCTATGGTGTTTCTCACCGAGCTAAACAAGCCCTGGACACGCTTAGCGCCCGCCGGAGATCCCGAGATTTCCGTACACGCCCTGTATCAAAAATCACCATTCCCTTGGCACAATCACTCGATCCTAGGCTTGAAAATTTACAGCTCTCACTGTCTCTCATTCTTGCTGCTTCTCACCTCTCATGACAGCATCCTCAAATTGATGCACATCACCATTAATCAATGGTAGCCATCCTCCAACGGCTTCACTTTCATCCCCGACTCCCTGGTCGCGGTAGAACCCAAGTCCCCTTCTCTTCATCTCGCTGCCACTTGGGAATGATCAAATTGGACCCCTCACCTATTAAACTAGACAACAGTGGCGCTGGCCCCTTGCGTGTTCCTGGTTTCAATGGCGTACACCTGGCCTATGAGCAGCCAAAAGACGCTCGCTTTGCACATGGAATTGCTGATTGGAGACAAATTCCTCAGTTCTTTCTACAAGAGCTTTGCATGCTGCAGTTCATGTCGTATGTCACTGAACAGCCAGACTGGGAAAACAAGACAGAGGACCCGCATACACTGGAAGAATGGCATCAGCACGCCAATTCCGTCTTTGATCTCGATGAATCCTCATGGCAGTGGTGTGTGAAGGAGTTGCAAGACAAAGCGTCTGATTTTGAACGCACGGGCTATGTTGCTGTGTTTGATGCGGACTCACGGGTTATCAAATCTCAAGTCCATGAGAATCTTCTCGAAGAGCTTCGCGCATCCATGTCGCCGCTTTTTTCGGAATCGAGACCCGCTTCGCCTTCTGCCTCGGATGATGCTTCTAGAAGTGATTCCGAGACTGCGGTTAGACATGTGGTTGACCCCTTATGTACCCTCTCGTTTATGGGCGCACTCGAGTCCTTGCCGATGGGGGGGCAAAGTTGATCTGGAGAGACCGGAGTCCTGGAGACCATGTCAGTCCCAGATTGCTCCAATTCCCGAGAAACCATCCGACAGACACGAAGAGATGCATTTCAAAGAGAGAAAGGAAAGAGACTCTAGGGATTCCAGGAATTTTAGAAAGTATAAATACTGGTCCAATGCCTTTCAATGTCTTCCTTGTGAAGTTGCTTTGAACAAGCAAGGAGAAGCCAAAATTTTGTCCTATATCAACGGCGTGCATCCGAAAGAAAAGGGAATTTACAAAGCACTCGAAGACCTCATTTCGGCCGCCATGCAACCTTGGAACGAAATGCTTATCCTTGGAGATCAGGGTCGGACACCAATTCGAATCAGAACTTATGACTTCCAAGTGGAAGGCAGTGATTGGTATCCCAAGTTGTATTATTACCTGAATAATGCGAGGGAGGGACGAACAACACCAATTACAGAAGAAGAATGGCCTGACGTTCGATCACAAGTTAGAGAGTACCTTGGTATCCCTGAGCCCGAGAAGCGATACCGCATATGGCTTGACTCTGGGTACCATGATCTTCTCGCTAGCATGCAGCCATGGCAATGGAATTCTTCGGAAGAACTGGAAAAACTGATTCTTGAAAAAGATCAGCGGTTGTACACTGTGAGAGGTGTTGAGCCGGGGATTTCCTTCACATACGAAGAATGGAAGACGGGTGAAAATACGGGCCGCGCGATCATGCCCAAATGTAGTGAACCTGATGAAACTCCCCCACCTCCAGATCCAGATCACCAGTACTATTCTATATCTCTCCACGATCAATTTGAGGGCCTGCAGATCATAGTTCGACTATCGACTATTGATCTCACTCCAGAAATGCCCCTGTATGGTGGTGATTCCCATCACAACGTTGCTGGTATCCCCAATGAGCACATCGTTTCTACAGCCACATGCTACATTGATATGCACAACATTAAAGATGCAAAGATTTCATTCCAACAGGAGACAAAAATCGACAGCCTTATGTTCAATATCGCGGAATCTATGGCTATGAATCGACTTTTTGACGTTCCTGAGTGTGAATGCGCCAGCGATGATGCTTGTTCCCCGGATGCTCTACAGATCGTGGGATCTATCCCGATTTCACGGAATGGGCAGATTCTTGCTTGGCCAAATACAGTGCGGTCTAAGGCCGAACCTTTCAGTCTTGCAGACCCATCCCGGCCGGGGTACCTTCGATTTGCGACTTTGTGGTTGGGGGACCCGCATTATCGAATCTGCTCAACTCAGAACGTGCCTCCCCAGGACTCAAGCTGGGTCGACGCATGAAAGGATGATTCCATGACATTTGCGCAGGCGGCTGAGGTTCGAAACCAAATGAGGCAGGAGAGAGACAAAATTAGCAAAGATTTTCTTGAAAGAGGACATATGCGGCACACACATTCCGAAGATTTCCTTATTTGAATACAGCTGGACTCCAAAAAAAGATGCCAGCAGCTTAAAAAACGACGCAGTTGCTATGGAGGAACTACACATGAAAAACAAACAAAATCTTCTGATCCAATTCGAAAACAAGCCACATCCAGCTCCAGAGTGCTTCTGTCATTTGACAGATTATGCTTTTGCGGAATCTTGTACTACTAACTTGAGCGTGGTGGAAAAGTAGCATGTAGATATCAATTCAAAACTGCATAGTAGACAACTTCTAATCATACATGGATGTCAAAGACACCACCAGTTCAGATGCCACCCAAAACATACCCCGTCTGCAAGATCTTCTAATCACAGCTATCCAAGCTGCCCAACTCAGTCAAGCTCCGACCAATTGTGGAGGTAATCTTTTGATGGGATATGTAAGACTTCGCACCGACCTGTGTGCTCGTCCGAAGACCAACGTACCAGGTTTTGTACTCCTCAGCAATAGCTGCTGGATTTTCATTGTGGTTCAAAGTCAATCCCCAGTTCTCGTAAGTGTATGAAACATCTGTGTCCAATACAGGAAATGACGAGGTCCTCATAGTCGTTCCAGGATATTTCTCCTCAAACAATGGCTTCAGTCCGACTGAGAACATTTCACTTAGCCGCGCACCTTGTGTGCCTGCTAAAGCTCGCTTGAACTCGGGAACATGAGTTTTCCACGCCTCCGAGAAGCCCGGGGCGGTGCTACCTCGTGTCGATTTAACGACATCACTGAGTCTGTCCAGCACCAAGAGATGCGTTTTCGGCAAAGGATCCACGTCGCGAAACAGACTTTTTGTGACGTACTTGTTTTTTTTTCCCATGAAACAATTTGGCCCAATGTATCCTGGCTGTACTCTGGGGTTTGGCTCAAGAAAACTCCATCTCGAGGAAACTTTGCTTCTGTGTAGATGTGTGATACAAAGGTCCCAAAGTCTACCAAGGCCTCATTTTCAAGGTTCGGTCCCAGAGTACGTGTTGCTCCATTCTTAAGAAAATCCAAAGCGTATGCATTGTACATGGCGAGCATCTCGCTGGGGGCAGCGAGCTTGGATCCTTGTCCATGATTGAAAAGTGACAAAAAAATGAAGAGGAGAAGCTTGAATGCCTTCATGTTGATAGAGCGAAGGGTGGAATGCGAAATCAATTGATAGGGGGAAAAAGGTGAAACCCGAAGCTAAGCTCACGGTAATAAGTTGTATGATTGCACTGCAAATACAGGTTAAATGGTGTGTACAAGTAGATCACCAGCAAAGGAGCGGTGCCTGTCAGATTTGAATAGGTCGGAGCAGGAGAAAGGAGAGCGACGAGAAATTAGAATTGTTTGAGATCTACAGAGTGGAGTGTAAGGAGTTGGTATTGGGATTTCTACGCTACTAAGCGCACTAAGCCTTAGCCTCAATTCGCGCGCAAAACCTGAGACATTATTCAGCCCATTTCCACCATATATAGAGGGGCTCGCTAGCCCAACACCTATCTTGTGTCTGTTCTAGTTCTATGAGTTATATTACCTCGGAAATTGGGAAGACAAGGATCAGGATTGACTGTGTGCAATCTAGATCCAATAATTAGTGAAACAGGATAAAATCGACCCAAGCTATGATTCCCTACTATGACAAAATAGCCATCTACTTAACGGAGTACTCAATAATGATTTATGTTGTATGCATTTTTGCACATAATTCTGTACCCGTAGTGTTCGTCCACTATCTCGTGTGGCACGGGGCAATATTCCCAAACCACCCATCGTCTGTAGTTTTGGACCTGTATATTTTGTATTCTATCAACTGGTCGAATTCCGTCGATTGCTCTCTTCACATTTGGCAGGGAAATTTGGATCAGCCAATTCGTAGCATAAAATACAAAATTATACCCTACGCTATCTTTTTAGCCAAAAAACTGGGTGGAGGTGGGTGAATCCCACAAGTGTATATATATAAAGTGTTGTAGCCAAGGGATTTGGAAAAATTTCACTTGCAGAGAATTAAAATCATTAAAAAAAAAACCACTGGCAAATCTCTCAGCCTATTCAGAGTTTATTCCGGTGAGAAACTAGTCTAGCAAAGCGTCTGGGGCCACTACTGGTAGAGCACTATAAGTGTTAATGAAAAGATAACACCCAAATCTTGATCCCCTAGTCAGTTGTGCTCCTTTTCTTCTCTTGTACCTTCTCTATAAGTCAGAGCCATTCCTGGGAAGCTTGCTCTCGTTGTCTTTTATAATTTGAACTCTGTTTGGACTCGTTCCACACATTGGCAACATGTCTTCCTCATTCCTATGGTGGCGCTACATTCTTCTACTGTCATGCCAGCTCTACCCCCAAGTGTACTCCCGTGCTGTGTTCGCTCATTTCATGGTTTCAAATACTGCCGGATATGAAGTTTCGGACTGGGAAAATGAGATTCAGCTCGCGCAGGATGCTCACATTGACGCATTCGCGTTGAATATCGCAACCGGAGAAGACACCACCTCCACTTCCATGCCCAATGCTTTTTTGGCGGCTCAAAACCTCAAATTCTCCCTTTTCTTCTCGTTCGATTATGCGGGAAATGGAGCATGGGACAAAGACGACGTGCTGGATCTCTTGAAGCAATACGTCTCCGACGACGCCTACTACCTCCATGGCGCAGATCCGTTAGTCTCGACATTTGAGGGACCCGACCATGCCGATGACTGGGTGTATATCAAATCAGAGACGTCGCTCTTCTTTGTTCCAGATTGGTCCTCAGTTGGGGCAAAGCCTGCCATGGCCTTGGGAGATGGCGTTGCAGATGGGCTGTTTAGCTGGGCTGCGTGGCCAAATGGACCCAATGATATGAACACCTACGTTGACGCTTCTGACATGCAATACCTGGACAAGAAACCCTACATGATGCCAATTTCACCATGGTTCTTCACAAACATGCCTGGGTACGATAAGAACTGGGTCTGGCGTGGCGATGATCTTTGGTATACGCGGTGGGAGCAAGCGCTCTACCTTGTCCCAGAATTTATCGAAATCCATTTCTTGGAACGACTTTGGTGAGAGTCACTATATCGGTCCCATTGTTGATATCCACAACCCACTGGCCGAGTCAATGTACACGGCATTCCAAACAGGTCGTGCCCCTTACAACTATGCCCAAAGTTTTGACCATAGTGGCTGGAGACAATTTTTTGCCATACCTGATTGATCTCTATAAATTCGGCAATTCTACCTCAGGGAACGAGGGTCTTGTGGCATGGTATCGTCTAAATGAGGCGGGTGCATGCGCTGATGGTGGCACAACCGCTGATACCGTCTCGCAGCTGCAGCTGGAATATTGGCCCAAGGATGTGATGCAAAACAAGATCTTCTATTCTACCCTTTTGTCACAGCCTGGAGAGATCTCTGTGACTTTGGATGGCGTAAGCCTAGACGCAACCTGGACCAACACCCCTAGCGGCAATGTTGGTGTTTACCATGGAAGCGTCTCTTTTTCCGGTCAATCTGGGGAAACTCCCCCAGTGGAACCTCCCCTGACCTTGAAAAGGAGGTCTGCATTGAGGGATGGTGCATGAGGGATTTCAACGGGCTTTGTGGATTTTCCAGCAGCTTGGGATACTGTCCCGTTGGGGCGTACGTGTGCTCCAAGCTGGGGCCTCAGCCAACATTACCCAAATCTACAGGCACCGTTGGATATCCAGCCGCAGGCGAAAGCGCCAACTATGCCGGTTTGTGTTCATTCACCTGTGAATATGGCTACTGCCCTTCAACTGCCTGCGGGACTGTGTCAGTTCCACTGACAGTTCCGACAGTCTCTCCCTCCACCCCTGATACATGTGTTGCGGGCACTGGAGGGGATGAATTTACTGGTCTATGCAGCTTTGGCTGCAACTATGGCTATTGCCCCATTTACAATTGTACCTGTACTGCTACGGGTCCCTTGATCAAGCCTCCTACCCAGAACACCTCTGTTGTTGGCTGGGCGCCAGATATCGATGACAACGGTCTTTGCAGCTTTGCTGTACCAGAAACTATTGTCCTTTGTCGGTATGCCTAGACGCGACCCCGGAAGATGATCCTTGTGGAGATGCGGACGATGACAGTGCGGAGTGGGCCGGCACTTTCCCTTGTGATTTCAGCATCAACTACTCCTCTCTCGATGCACTGGAAGCAGACATTGACAACTTGGATCCTTACTGCATCGACTTCTATGTGCTGGGTGCACTTTATGGGGAGTTGGAGACTACTTTGGCCAACTACACAAACATTGCCCACACAAACAACTACGACGAAGACTTCATTGAGTACTCAAAGTACATGAAAGCACAGGTT
This sequence comes from Penicillium digitatum, assembly GCF_016767815.1. NCBI lineage: Eukaryota > Fungi > Ascomycota > Eurotiomycetes > Eurotiales > Aspergillaceae > Penicillium > Penicillium digitatum. Next base: position 740,026 of record NC_089388.1, read on the forward strand.
GAACCTCAGCTCATGTATTTCATGAACGACAGCACGGTTCCATTCGATCCCAAGGGCTTGGGCAATCGATATTTCACATGCACGCGTAGCTTGGGAGGCATAAATGGCACAGCGACCAGCTGTCCTGATGAGGATTCCTATACAGTGGCCCAACTCCACATCGTCTACTTCGATCTCGTGGACCCAGAAGGCTTCTATACAAGTCTAACTGAAAATGCTGGCGTGGAACCAGACTGGGTAACACTCGATGGTGGATTTTTCCCGGGCAGCTCAACTGGGCCTTACTATGGCAAAAGGCCTGAATGCAGGTTGAATCTGCATTCTACATACGAATACTTATGGTGGCAGGGATTTCCCATTCCTGCACAGGAAATCAATTTCACTGACCCTCGTGAAATCATGAGAAAGGCTTTGCCAAATATCCCCAACCTCCAACTATCGATCTCTCTCACTCAGCTTGCTATCGCGTCCGGAAGCTTTCAAGGCGTGATCGACGATGTTGTTCAGACCACATCTACTGCTGTCTTTGTGCTAAGTGAGCTAGTCGATCGCATCTACAATGTTGTCTATATCGGTCGGAAGATTGCCGCTGAAGAAAGGACAGAACGAATCCTGAAGATTATTGGTGGTATCTTTATGATTCTTCCTTTCCTTGGCCCGCTCTCAGGGCTTGGGGATCTCATCGAAGGCTTTGATGCATTACTTGCTTTGACGGGGACCATTGTAGATGAAGGTTCGGATGTCTACAGTGTGATCCAGAACCCTGAGAGTGCTCCGGTGGCAATACTTGGTATGCTATTGGGCTTTGACGCTGGTTCTGAGGTTGGTGAGATTAGTGATGAATCCTTGGCAGCCTTTAAATACGATACTCTGGCTGCATCTCGGCGCAAGATGGAAAGCACTGAGATAAAGGCGTTTGGGAAAGTGTATGAAGACAAGATGAATCAACTTGATTCTATCGTTAGCAAATGCTTTTAAAGGTGAGCTTCAAAATTACGCAGCTACCAATTGTACCAACATGATAGATAGACCTGAAACTACAGAAATCTGATCCATTTAACGTCCCTCTTTTTCGTGACTGGGTAGTAGCATGGCCCATTTAGAACCCACTCTTTCTAGCTATTATGAAATGATCATGTCATATAGTATAAACTAAGAAGGTACATAATGTCTTCACCGGGTTAATGATGGAATAGTTACTGTCGAAAGAGCACACTTGAGGTCCCCAACCCGCGCAGTAATCAAAGATAGGCGAAGGGTGAGCAATAGAATGGAGTTTTAATGTCAGAGCTGGACATAAAACGCTTTTTATATCCAGCCAGTGCCACCGTTCGTAGTCTACTTATACCTCTGATTCCCGGCCACGCTTGATGGAATTTTTTATCTGTTTCCGTGCTCACTCTTTGGTAATTTTCTCTCACTGGTCGAAATGGAGCACGCCAATAGAGTATGCCTTCTAGGCAAGCCTAGCCCTGGCCCAATAGCAAGTTTCACCCTGGAGGCCGGCTGGAGGTGTCATCACACAACGAATCTCACGGGTTCGTCGTGAATTGCCAACGGTTTGGGACATTCAGATCCGAAGACGAGATACGAAAGGGCCCCCAGAAATTTGCAAGGCGTTCTCCGATGGGGCTGTTGTAGGAATCAGCGGGCCCGGTGTGGAGTGACTTGACCCCGACAGGCCGATAGTATATGGCTATTCTCATAGGCTACAGAAGGGGCTACGCAGTTTCTGGTTATGAATAGTAACATTGCATTCAATCTCACAGCTAGCTCAACGGATAATTTAACGAATAATAATTGGGAACACGCAGATATTCTACATGCAATGTACTGCAAACAGCACCATTAAGCCGGTTTGTGAAAAAATCATGGTCATAGTCATAGTCGAAGGCAGCACAATTAAAGAATTAGAGCAGATTCAACACACCACTCCTTTCCATCTTCTCAATCATTCACATCAAAAGAAAAACACTTCAATACTTCCCCCGACTCATCACTAATCCAACAACACCATCGACAACCTTGACACCCTCAATTTCGGCCTCAAAGATCCCCGTGTCGCCACCAGACCCAACTGCAACCCACCGCTGCAGCAGATCATTACTCTCCTTCGGCTTAACATCTGGCGCCGCTGTGCCGACCGTGATATGCGGGATAGGATTCGCGCATGGCCACTCAGACTCAGCCGTCTCGACACCCTCAGCGGGCAGAATGCGCACAACAAAGGCCATGACGCGGTCGTCCCAGATGAGACGCTCGATGCGCACACGGGCGGAGCCCAGGGTTGGCGGGTTCTGGGCTGAGTATTCCACGGGATTTTTGGTCTGGCTGTCGATATAGCGGGTTGCTAGCTGATCCCAGGTGTCCTGGTTATCTTTCTTTGAGGCACGGTGGATGAGAGTTACGTGGAAGGTTGGCTGGAGACGGCGAGAGTTTCTGAGGTGGTTGTAGAGACGGGCTGTTTCTGGGGACGTTGTTGGTGGGAAGAGGGAGTGCAGGATTGAGGTTATTTCGGTTGTTGGGAGGGATATGTTGAAGTATTCGATCTTTTTGGCGAGGGATTCCGGGGAGAATGGCAACTGTGTTGGATCGGGGAGGAGGGGGCCGTTGTCTTGGTTTTTCGATTTCTTGACCTTTGGCTTCTGTGGTGCTCCATAGCTGTAGCTGAGATCTTTTGTCACGGTGTAGTCATTTAGAGAGGCATCGATGGCCTCATCAAGTTCTGCTGCCGTTGGCAAGGTTGGCACTAAGCGGGGGTAGGCGACGTGTAGGGCTTTGACGATGGTCTCGAGGTTTTCACGAGACGAGGCGCACACGTCAAGGTCAATGACATGGTTGAACGCCTCGTCTGGCAAGCGAGTGGTATCGACGCCCTCGAAGCGGCCGAGGAATCCTTCCATGATTCCGACGGTCTCTTGCTGAGCGTTAGTGCTAGCCCTGATGGACTGGTGGTTGTCCCCACGCTCTAGCACACGCTTTCGAGTGACTTCCCGAATAGCGGGAAGCATTTCTGCCTTGGGCTCGTGGACGTAGTGCAAAGCGACAAACTGCGCATCTGGAAGCACGGGGTAGATGTCCTCCATGAGCTGCCTGCGTTCACGCCGTTGATGGTTGTTGCGATCGGCGATGACAACATTGTGCTCTCCCAGAGCATGGCTGACCTCGAAAGCGAACTTCTTTGACTTGTTCTTCTGTTTGGGGAGGTTGTCGTTCTGAACATGTGCCCATCCGAAGAGCTTAACAAGAGCCAAGGCGATTGTTGTCTTTCCACATCCTAGCGAGGCAACCGGTTCGATGATGAGATTTTTATTGATTTCCTTCGATTCGCTCTCCTTTTTAGCCTCAAGGGCGATGATCTCCGCTCCATTCAATCCTCGTTCCTTGAGGAACTCTTCCCGCAAAGCGATGATACCGTGGTTCTTCATATACTCAGCTGCCATGTCTGGGTTCTTCATCAGAGCACGTCGAGCAAACTGCAAGTATTCTTCGGTGATCTGCTCATGCTTCCTGATCTTGGGATGTGTCCCTCCGATTACAGCTTTGGTGCACTCACGCCACTGGCGGTACATCAAGTACGGCTCTTCAAACTTGTACTTGAAGAACCAATTCCGATAAGGCTCAGTTCCGTTGTCGCTGAGCTGGCATCGGATGACAAAGCCCTCGGTCTCACGTCCATCCCACATGCCGGTCTCCGCGCATCCTTCTAGGAAGCTCTGTACTCTGAAGATATCATCAAAAACTTCGAATTTGGCCTTTTTGAAGCCCCAATCGTCAGCGAACTTGTGCACCTCCTCACAAGAAACCGTTCTGAAGTCAGACTGGTTGTAGTTAAGACCGTGGAGGTAAATGCCCGAAGAAGCTTCGTCGTAGGCCAGGACATGCTCCTCAAATGTGTCGTCACATAGTTCTCCAACGGCTGTAACATTCATCTGGCGCAGGGTCCTGGCAAGGTCCCTGACAGATCGGTTTACGGACGAGACATGGCGTTCCGTCCAGCGTTCTCCTGCCTGCGCGTGGCTGACTTGCGTATCTTCGCGAGGTCCTGTGGAGTGTTTGCTGCAGACTAGCAATGTGTCGTCCTCTAGAGCAGAAATGAAAATAATGCATCCATTCTCCTTCACACTCAGCTCGTAGGGACCTCTTGTGTTTTTCTCGATGTTGCGCCATTCTGTGGCCTTTGTCTCGCCTATGTTGAAGAACTTGTCGTATCCGCGCGTCGCGATTTCAGGAACATTGTCTCTTCGTTTGGTGGTAAACAGACCTCGTGCATAAGTGGGTAGACCGGCCTGCTTGTAGTCCCAGTCCTGGAACTTCCACGAGTCCACGGACACATTATTGGCCAGCACAAAGCTGCTCTTTTTGCAAGTAAATTTTGTCTCTCCCTTTTTGGCCTTGCTAGCAGTCTCCAGTACTTTTACCAGCTGTGAGATGACTTGGGGATCTTGAGTCGCCATGTTTTGAGTGTTGGGCATATCAGAGAGATCTGCGGGAGAGAACGGAGAGGAGGGGCAGACAAGTGGGGGAAAGAGAAAGGGCACGGTGAAATCTCCTGACCTCCTGCGTTAGGGTGTTCTCGAGATCTTTGTAGAAAGATGAAGCCGATCAAAAAATCAAATGACCAAAACTGAAAAGACCTCCGAAGATGGAAGAGTCTGACCAAATGTGTCACAGTGCGGGGAGCCAAAGGGGAAAGGCGGGTATTTTTTTTTCTGTTGTGACTTCGTTGACCTGAACCACAACTTGGTTTTGACTCGCTTCATCTTTACAAGTTTCGCTTTTTTTTTAGTTAATGCTTCTAACTCATAATGGCCCAAAATCCTTACCTTCTGGCCTGCGACAACCCAACGGCCCTGCTGGCCCTGCTGCGATCCAACCCCTCGATCGCATCCAGCCAAGATGAGTCTGGATACTCACTGCTGCACGCCGCAGCCTCCTACGGTCATATCGACCTCCTACGTGCTCTAGTCAAAGAATTCAACGTCGATGTCAACCTCCTTGATGAAGATAACGAGACATGTCTATTTGTGGTCGAGGACAGCGACATTGCGCGCTGCCTAGTCGAGGAACTGGGTGTGGATGCCAATAAGAAGAACACCGAAGATTTTACAGCCGTGGAAAAGTTCGAGACCGAGAATGAGTTCCCGCAGGTCGCCGCCTACCTCCGCGAAGTTGTTGGGGGTGCTCCTACTCCAACACATGCTCAAGCTGCCGAAGTTCTGAACTCTCCTGGACCTATCCCTGGCAGCGATATGAGAGTCAACATTGGTACAATGACGGAGGAGGAGGCTACTGCTGGTGGTGAACCTGATCCAGAATTCAAGAGGCGCATTGAGGAGCTTGCTACCCGTGAGGATTATTACAGCGAGGAGGTGCAAAATGAGGTGCGCGAGTTGGTCAAGGATGCCATGGCCGGGTCAAACATTGAAGCTATGGAGCGGGAAATTCGGAGGAGAACCGAGTAAACAGGAGCATTGTCTATTAAGCTTGTTCCACTGTCATATCGGGGATCTGTCGGGACATGAGAGTAACATCGCGATTGAAGCTGCGAATTCCTGGAAGAAATTCCATCCAAGCATTCTCAGTCGGAGTCCTGAAGTCCTTGCTGGTTGTATCGGGCGTGGAAGGGAACTCCGCCGTTGCCTGGGGGATCTTTAAATCTCCTTGAAATTTTGAGTCTCGCTGTGAAGGCTCCTATAGTCCCTGTTTGGGGTCATCCGAGTGGGGAGGCACGAAGAAAGCTTCCATACGATCAAATGACTAGGATTAAATCACGAATTATCACGAGACATCTATTGAAACAGTTTTTTGTACAATATGCTTAGCTCTTATCTATATTGGGATAGATCCTACTATCACAGTTGATGCAACTGCGTAGATCACCGGTTTAGTCCCCGCCAAGCTCAAGCCCATTTCGCATTTCCGACGAACTTGGCCTACAAGAACCACCAACCACCATATCATGTCTCAACCACCATCTCCATTTCCCTCGCAGTCGCAATTCTACCCTCCCCAAATCATGAATCCCGATACACCCCCTCCGCCACCCCCCAAACCCAACAGCCACGAAGCCAGCCGACGCGCCACCCCGCAAAATACTTCTGCGCACCCCTGGCATCCAGACAACCCGGCAGGCGCTCACCAGGGCGCTCACCCCAATAATTCTCAACAACCACATATCGCAGATCCTCCAACAATTGAGGAAGGCTGGCTCCCAGGTCTGGTTTCCGATAAGTCGTGGGTCCCCTCAACCCCCTCTCCCCCCCAAAAACAAGGTTATCAGCACCTCTTACCCACGCAAACCAGAACAACCGACCTCCAAACAATCCTCGGAGACCCAACCCTTATCTCTGCCCTCTCAAGCCAACATCCCTCCTGCACGACTCGTCAACAGCACCTCGAGACTCTTATCCAAACGAACAAAGACCTCGCGACCCGCGTCCTAGAGATGCAGAATCACCTCGCCGAGGTTCGCGCCTCCACCGAAACATTACTAATTACACATCAGTCGCTGGAGGTCTCCTGGCGCAAAAAGCAAGCCGAAATGGATGCGGCCCTAGCCCCATGGTCACCGAAAGCGCTATACCAGCGCTTCAGCGCGGCGATCACGGAGCAGGAGGCTGTATGCCATGCTGTTGAGGAGAGTTTTCTTGATGAGGATCACCATGGCCGGGCTACGGAAAAGGAGATTGCAGATTGGGTCCGGCGCGTACGGGGCGAGGCGTCCAAATTGGCGGCTCGGAAGGAGGCGAAGGCACGGTGGGATGAAGGACGGGTTGGGGGTTGGCGATGAGGGTTGAAAGAAACCTCAAATTTTAAACAGTCACGCCACATCTGACTGCCATTGACGATGCAATGCTGCCTCTAATTATGACCTTTGTACCATGCACTATACACAATCTAAATCTACACAATACTCTCAGGGTTTCGCATCATCCGAATCTCGCGCTCAAGCCAACCCCGGAAATACACTCCTCACTCACCCCTCAAGCCTAACAGCCCCCCCCCTCACTACCATCCGGCTTCACACGTCCCGGCTCCCTAATCGAAAGATGCCTGACCGCAGCCGCACCCTCAACATCAACACCCAACCCTCTGATGTTGAGTATGATGTTGGTAAACACTGTTAACAGTTAGCACGACCCTCTGGTCATCTTAGGTTAATTCTCTCTTGGCATCCAACACAGGTGCTGTTGATTGTAGCATCGCCACAGAAAACCATACTGCGTCCCTACCACCTAAGCCACATTGATCTACAAAATACTGTCAGAATGGGATACAGCCCACTCTAGGCCCCACACATAAATCGAGGGTTTAATTGCAGTCTAGCGGTAAAATTGGCTGTATTTTTTTCCGTACATGCTCCCAGATCAACTCGGCCCCGCCTGGCATCTCGCTTTAATCCCATAGTCAATGCTCACGTGGGCACCCCCCCCCCCCCCCCCCCCCCCCCACATTTGCCATTTGAGAAGGCGGTTTCGTTTGGAAAGATTTAGTTTATTTGTCTAGGTCATCCCGTTTCGGTGTGAAAGATATGGGATCTATAGATGTGATTTCCAAGGGATTCTATATATCTTCCTACATACTTACTAGTCGTTTGTGTAACGGATAAAGATCCATACAGCATGTATATAGGGATCAGCTGATAAATGAAGTATCAGGATGATTACGGGTTCGAACCGAGCGGAGTTCGTCACATGACCGGTAACCGAGCGTGTCCAATTATTTTCCTTAGAGTCCAGGACCCATGGGGTTCCTCTTATTTCCGGCATGAATTAGTCTTGGCACTTATAAGACAACACATTGAATTCTCCTCTCCCAACGTTTTACCTTATCCGGTTGACAGGCCTTACACCTAAAACCCGTATGAATTGCTTACTACTAGCATCACTTAATCTTTTTACTACTTTTCTACTACTATAGCGTAGTTTCAATCTACCTAGTGGAAATACCCCAATTTTAAGGTTAGAGAGCTTTTAGCTATAGAGCCTATTCTGTAAAGGTTATGCCTGGGCGCACTCCCTTCCGCTCGGCCAAAAGACCATTAGGTCAGAGCTCTCGCTCTGGCATGCCCAGGACCAATATATATAGTAGCGCATATAGTTGATCTATGACAATATTTTACTCTAACACCGGTGGTTATGTTGTAGTGGTTAGATAAGTAAGAAAAAGTAGGATGGTACTGGAAAGAGAGAAGTGGGTAGTTGCAATGAGGTGGTAAGGTAATGAAAATCGCAAGGCACACATGAGTTCTTGGCGGAGGCCTAAGGCATCGCACAAACGTGAGATGTCATGTCATTATAGAGATTTAACTGACGTATTTCACAGGCGATCTGCACAGTTCAAAACACATAATAAATATGATTAATTACAATTTGACATACCAAAAATGGTGTTCTATAGGGGCTTCTATAGACCGGTGTTTTTTAGGTGATGTAGATTACCGAGTTTAGAAAACATCTGGGACTTTACGACTGCATTTTAGATATATTTCTGACTTTGGGTGACGTAGTTTCAATTCTATAATAATGCAGCTTTTTAATTCTCTTCTTATTAATGTATAGTGTCAGAAAGTCTCGTCGATTGCTATCGAATGACAATGAGATTAAACTATACCGTGGTTGGTGAGACATAAGTGAAGAAACTATCACAGTTACCACAAATTTTGGACTGCCCAGCTCGCTTGTGAGATCCGTCAGCCATATCCATTGATCCCCTAATACCTTGTTGTATCATGGATTCCTGTCATGTTACGTTATTTCGACCTAGTTTACAACCCCTTATCTTCCCACTCGTGTCCATTTGTACTCCGTACTGGAAGCGCTGTTTCTGACTGAATAGAGACTGGAAGCAGACTATGTTGAAATGCAACCCACGAAGCGAGGTACTTTTATGCAGGTACGTAGTGCAGTGTGTATAGAAGTAGACTGCGAGGGAAGCGCTCAGATTTCACGCTGTGGATAGGCTCGATTGGCTATTGCCGACTTTATGATCAATCAGGATATTAAAGTACTTGATAAAGGACATTGGAGGTGTTACATCGATCTTTTTCAAAGAAAGAAGGCAATAAGAAATAAAACTGTCTTCTGCTTGCAAGTAGAGCCCTCCATCGCGCTTAGCAAACTCAATTCTTCGAGTGAGTGGCTGCAGCATTTCGAACAAATAGTTGTAAAAAAAAACTAGAAATTAGTAATCATACGGCGGCCCCTGATAGCATCGTGTAGCTGTTGGTGAACCTGCTGAACTCCCTCAAACCGAATGAATCCACACGTTTCACTCTCCAGGTGGTTGAACAGACTCGCTAAGGAGTGGAACTCTTTTGGACAGCCGCGCTTGAGGCAGTGATACACCTTCTCTTTGTGCACAGGCGAGTTGACATGCGATTCCAGCGCTTTCCGCAAGTTGAACCCCCTTTTGCACAAGTAACACACCCAGGAGTCACCGTTCCAGGCACTGTCGGTGACCAAGTAGGTCGAATTCTGTTCATCGTGCCACCCGATCTGCTTTTTGCAGACAACGCCATTTGGATCAAGTTGTTGAATAATTTGGTGGATGCGGTCGCGGTTCAAGGCTTTAGCGCGAGGGCAAGATCCACTCTCAAGATGATGGGAGACACCACTAGCAGTGACAAAGCCAGTTCGGCAGAACGGACACGCAATGTTGGTTCCACGATGGGTCTTGGAATTCAGGTGCTATGAGACAGTGGTAAGTCAACCAGGTTCAAATTTTCATCTCGGATTTTGTAAGCTCTCCTACCTGGCGCAAGCAGTTCTCGTTTGTAAATTTACGCTTGCATTCTTGGCAGTAGTTCTTGTAGTGTCCCTTGGCCCTCATGTGATTCTCTGCAGCCTGCTGTGTGTGGAATTTGGTCGTGCACATCTCACACGGAACTTTCGGGAGCCAGTGGCCCTTCGCGTTCATATGGTTGTTGGCGGCGTGTTGAGAATAGAAGGTGCTAGTGCAAGTTTCGCATTCGAAGGTCGGTGCCCAGTGATCTACGGCGTTCATATGCTGATTGCAAGCGGTCTTGGTGCGGAAGGTTCGATTGCATGTTTCACACTCAATCCAGTGACCATAGTCATCCATGTGCTCATCGCAGTCTTCCTGCCACCAGAATTCTTCGTCACAGGTGCTGCATTCGAACATGGTGGAAGGGGTTAAAATGTCTCAGAGTGGGAATCACAATGAGGGAAGGAGAGGAGGAGAGAGACACATAAATTGACATAAATTGACGAGATCAAACCTTGGGACGAAGTGGGTCCATCACGTCCCCCGAGCCGTGGAACCACCCCGGGTAGGTGCCTATCGGCCTCTTATCTGTCAGGCTACGCATCTTGTGGCCCACTTGGCATGGGGTATGTACCTGAGTATGTATGACTTGTCTAGAATGTGATTGATCATTGATCCTTAATGCGAGTGTCGAAGCCATTCATCTTCGGCTAGCTCTTTAGGAGAGCTGCGCTTTTCCGGCTCCCACTGCAGCATCTTCCGCATCAAACATGGAAACTCCACTTTGTCTAAGCCCTCGAGAGTTGTTTCTCTCTCCTCAAGGGGAACAGAATTTTTCAATAAATCCTTGGCGCGGAACTCATCTAGATATTCATAAATGGTGAGTAAATCTGTACATGAATATGAATCATCTTAATTTGGCTTACTGACATTCATCAGTAAAGAACTTGCTAGTGTCCCTGCCTTGTTCGAGAAGGCTGGGCGGTGGAGGATCAAGAAGATTGATCATATCGGCAAGATGGGCTCGACTTCAGTACTGTTTAAATCCAGGGTCGTGGCCGGTAAGCAAATGACTTCCTTCGAAAATGTCCCAGATCTATAAAAGCGTGAACAAATCTTGTCGTAGTATGGCTGACCCGGTAGTCTTTCTTACCATGCATCCCACGTTCCATACATCGACACTATATGTCCATGGAACCCCTAGAATTACTTCAGGAGCGCGGTAGAAACTCGGTTGAATGTCTTCCGAGTGCTCTAAATCACCAGGCACGGCCGATCCAAAATCGCATAGAATTGGGTTGCCTATTCACTTGGGTATTCTGAGTTCATGGGACCAGTATATTGTCCTTCCATCTGAATCAACGACCTTTCTAGGGCTAGGATCTCGCATTTCCATCTCTTCGAATTCTGAACCCTGAGTCATCTTCAATTCCCATCATGATATCACCAGCACTGATATCTGATACGAAATTACCATTAGTGATTGATCGAAGTACATGCATCTGGCCACAAACCGGCATACATAATCTTGCATTCCGTGTGTAGATAATCCAGCGCTAGGAATAGGGACCGTAGAACGCCTGCTAGAATAGGCGGAGGAAGTCTCCCTACCGGGTTGCGGCAAAGAAACTCCCTAAACGCTTACCCATAAGGGAGGATACACGAGGCATACGTGCTTAGCTGAAGATTTGTCAATCTCAAAAGAGCCTAGCAAATTTCTGAAATAATGATGGCCATGGCAGTGTTTTGAGCCTTTCTCCATGCGTTTGAACATGTTAAGCTCGCCATCCAATTGCTGTCCCATGGACATGGAATTAGTGAAGATTTTGAAAGTAACATGACGCCGGGAAAAACAACTCTTTTTGCCCAGATTCAATTTTTGTTCTATCTCGCCAACCAAGGGCCTACAGGCTCTCAAAATTAGTTCAAATTCTTTCTAACTTCCGGCTCTATCTTTTGATCCTATTTTATAGGAATTGAAGGATGGCTGTCGCCGGTGGTGGAAGAAAACCAAATTCGCCCCCTGAAACAGAGTTTTCAAAGGCACCCCCCAAGAAACCACGGAACCACTTTAGTACCATGGAGGAGCTCGCTCAGAGTGCTAGAGAGGTGCTGAACACAATGGAAAATGACGGAAGAGGTGAGATATATATTATCAACTTTGTGAAATCCGTCGAGCAATACGCACTGAACTCCCTGAAGGGGGACAAACCGCAGGTTCAGGTCATGGAAAAGGTGCAACAGGCACTCAACCGACTCGACCAGCGTATGGATAGCATCGAAAAAGCTACGACGGCGATCAAAGCAACAGCAACGACACCGTCCACACAAACAAGCAATTCGAACGACTCGGCAGCCTTCTGGGCACGGCTCCAGAAATGGGGACAAGGGACCGGCTCCGGCCCCCCCCCATCTCTCCCGACAAGCAATGGATCATCCTCGATCGGAGTTTCGCCAGCTGAGCTCCGCGAAGATCGAGAGATTATCGTCAAGATTCGTGACAGCGACACCCGCGAAACCCTCCGCCGGCGGACACCAAGGGAGATCGTCGAGCAGGCTGAGAGGACACGGGAGCAAGCCGCCCGGAGGAAAGCCAGTGCCCCCCTTGGTGGTGGCTGCCACTTCTTAGCGGCGAAGGTTCTCCCCTCTGGGGATGTGAAGATGACGGCGAATAGCGCTTCCGGTGCGGAGTTGCTACGAAAGCATGCTGACGGCTGGTTGAAATCATTCGGCCCAGCAGCACATGTTAGGAAGCCGACATGGGGGGTAGTAGCGCGCGGTATCGATACGAAGACGATGCTGTTGACACAGGAGTCGATGGCGGGGATGGCGAAGGAGCTGGTACGCCAAAACAGCCACTCATGGGGTGATACCCAGGTTGAAATCCTCCACCTTGGCTGGCTAGTAAAACCTGGCAAGCGTCGTGAAGGCTCTATCATCATTGAATTCACCGACCCGGTGGTTGCAAACCAGGCGATCACGCAGGGTACGCTCTGGCAGCACCAAGTGCACCAGACTACCCGCTTCTGCCGAGAAGGCCGTTCGAAATTATGCCTGAAATGTCAGAAACCAGGACGTGTACACTCACAGTGTCTAAACGAATACCAGTGCGGCCACTGTGCGAAGCAACACCCGACCTGGGAGTGTGCTAAGCAAGGGGACGTCGAAGTGAAATGCGCCAATTGTGGCGGAGGCCATAGGCCAACGAGCGACGCATGCGAAGTAAGAACAGCAGCGAAAGAAGGGGCAAGACTAGCACTGGCTAACAGCCCTCTATTCCATCGTGTGCCACTCCACTTCCGGCAAAGGGAGACTACGAAGGGTAGTACCACTACCTCCCAGTCCCAACAGGGACTCGATACCCCAATCCACGCGCCGCAGCAAACTGCACAGCGCACGACGATATATCGGGCAGCACCTACATCGAATCGGACGGTGATCGCATCGCATCCGACAGAGAACGCACCTCATCCGACAGAGAACGCATCGCATCCGACAAAAGAAATTCGGAGGATGTATACAAAGGTTGGGGTGGAGAAGCCCCAACGAAGAAAGGAGCCCAGCCATGTGATGCGAACTAGATCGAGAACGTCGGAGGATGACGATCTACCTATCATACCAGAGGAGCTCGCTGAAACTGCCTCAGCAGTAAGCCAGTCGGCTCGCTCTTTGAGGTCACAGAACCAAGAGACTATGCAGTTCATGACAGATCCGGAGAAACAGCTCCAGACGTCATATAAGAAGAGGAGGATGACAGCACCAGCTGATGATATGGCGGAGGACTACGTTATGGATGAACAACCCCGAACGACTCGGCGATACCAACTGGTACGACACAAAGTTGCTGAAATCGACGAAGATGCGGAAGAGGAGTTCCATGATGCGTCGGAGCACAGTGATGATCCAGGAACAGACACCAACAACACCACCACATCTCAATGAATTACTTCCAAATAATTCAATACAATGCACACAACGCCCATCCAGTCATGGCCTCATTTCTGTCAGACAAAGCAGTCCAGAAAGCGGATGTGATTGCGGTTCAGGAACCCTGGATCAACTCTCAATCAACAACAACCCACTACCCAAACAAGGCCACCCACCAACTAGTCTTCCCGAAGGAGTTGGAAGGTGAACGAGCCAGGGTCTGTCTGTTCGTGTCGAAACGGATCGATCCAGGTTCCTGGTCATGCAAGACGGTGTCGAAAGGATACCAGCTGCTGAAACTGCGGAGGAACCATCTAGATGGGTGGACAGACCTCTTTATGCATAACATATATAACAACGACGATGGTGAAACGGTGGAAAAGCTCAATAGAGAGCTTGCCCAGAGACCATACGCAGAACATATCCTGATCGGGGACATGAACCTACACCACCCAACGTGGAGTGGAATAGGTTCCAAAGCGAAAGCGACCGCAGCAGCAGAGAGACTTTTAGATATCGCGGGGATTCATAATCTGTCACTGACGACAGAGACTGGATCACCGACATGGCGAAGAAACGAGCAGGCATCGGTCCTAGATCTCACCTTTGTCAGTAACACACTAGCAGAGAGGGTGGTTGAATGCCAGGTCGGTACCGATCATGGGTCGGATCACTACCCAGTAGTGACAACAATCGACATCGGTACCCCGCCATACGAACCACCAAAGAGGAGAAACTGGAAGGCCACAGACGACAAGAAGCTGATAGAATTCATCGAGCGACAACTCACCAACACCACCACCAACACGAATAATACCACCACCACCAATACCACCACCAACCCCCAAAACCTCACAACAGCCGACGATGTGGAGGCTGAGTGCCAAGCATTCATCCAAATCATCAACGACGCAGTCGATATCTCTACACCATGGGCGATCCCTTCGCAGTGGGCAAATCCCAGCTTCACACCAGAGTGTCAGGAAGCAGTCAAAGAAGTTCGACAGCTCCGCCGTCGACACGAACGGACAGGGGACCCTTACGACAAAGAGCTATACAAAGCAGCACGAAACCGGAAGACCCGGCTGATCAAGATCGCGCTCCGTCGATACCACCGCCGTAAGGTACAGGAGGTTATCGAGGAGGGTCCTGGCGGTATGTGGAGGATGAGCAAATGGGCAAGAAATCGGCAGGGGGCATATGACCAGGGGGTCACGCCGTCAATCAAGATACCAGGGGGACTAGCCGAGACAGTCGAAGAGAAAGCAGCTGCTTTCCAGCAAGCTTTCTTCCCAGTACCGCCACCGGCAGATCTCTCTGACATCGATTCGAAGGTGATCAACCATGATCCGACGGAGATCAATCGAGGGCCAATCCGCTTCCCAGAGATCACACACCAAGAGATCAAACAGGCAGTCAAAGCATCGCCACCAGACAAAGCGCCAGGAGAGGACGGCCTTCCGAACTCCCTATGGCATAAGCTTATTGAGATACCGACAGTACTCGACACCATCTCTCGAATTTACAACGCGTGCATACGGCTTGGTACCAACCCAACACACTTCCAGAAATCGATTACAGTGGTACTACGTAAGGCTGGTAAGCGTGACTACCAGCTTGCGAAGTCATACCGGCCAGTTGCGCTTCTTAATACACTCGGCAAGTTCCTCGAGGCAGTGGTTGCCCGACGAATTAGCTACGCAGTGGAAACATACAAATTGCTTCCGGATACCCATTTCGGCGGGAGGAAGGGAATCTCAGTCGACCATGCTATCCAGTCGATCATCGGCCGGATACGAAGAGCTTGGGGGAAAGGCAAGATAGCAAGCATGCTACTACTTGATGTATCCGGAGCGTACGATAACGTTTCTCACGAAAGGTTACTCTACAACCTCCGCAAAAGGGGACTCGGTCAGCTCGCACCTTGGGTGAAAGCATTCCTTACATCCCGAAGTACTAGAATCCGTATACCAGAAGGGGTGTCAGAGAGTATCCCAACACCAACTGGTATCCCACAGGGGTCACCTCTCTCTCCAATCCTTTACCTAATCTACAATGCAGATCTGGTAGAGGGCTGTGAGGGTGTGAAGACAAGTGGATGGGTAGACGACGTTGCCTTCATTGTCATCGGGAAGGATGAGCATGAAACCATCTCAAAGCTGCAAAAGGCATGCCAATATGCCGACGCCTGGGCAGCTAGGCATGCCTCGGTGTTCGATCCTAAGAAGTATGCCCTTATCCACTTCGTTAACCCGGAATCTGGGGGGGAAGAGCACACACCACTAGTACTGCAGGGCACCACAGTACAGGCCACCACAACAGCGGAGCGGTACCTCGGGGTCTGGCTAGACCCAGGGTTAACTTTCCAGCACCACCGGCAGCAAATGCTTGCTAAGGCCGGCGTCAGTTTACAAGCACTAAGAGGACTGACTGGCTCCACATGGGGAGCATCTCTCTCCGCTATGCGTGCTATCTACCAAGCAGTGATGATCCCACAGATGCTCTTCGGAGCAGCTGCCTGGCACTCACCGCTGACCAGCACACTAAGAGAACGAAGCTACGTGAAACAATTTGCAAACATCCAGTCAAGGGCAGCCTGTTTAATGAGCGGTGCCTTCAAAACAACTGCTAGGGAGGCACTGGATATTGAACTGCATTTGCTACCTATGCAGCAGCAGCTTGACCGGCTAGTCCAGTTGGCTGCTATTCGTATACGTACAGGCCCGGCATACGCAGTGCCGAAAACAATGCTAGTGGAGAGAGGACACATGCAAAAGCAAAGGGGGGGGTATACACCGATGGAGGCCCAAACCTGGAAGAAGGGTGGCTGCCTCACTACACCCTTGGGGCCATTGGCGAGTACTTGGGAGAGCAGGAAGGCATACATCCAGGCACCATGGACCAAGCCACCAAGGGTATACATTGAGGAGAGAGAGCGAGCAATAAACACACACAAGCGAACCACCGAACAACTCTATGCACCAGCAAGGCTCTATACCGATGGGAGCGGGTATCAAGGCGGCATTGGGGCCGCAGTGTACCCGGCATACCCATACAGGCGGAATGAAGCCAGGCTGTGTAATATGGGGACCGACGACGACGCCACTGTGTACGCTGCCGAGCTACGTGCTATCGAGATGGCATTGGAAGTCATCAAAGAAAGGTTCAATGATGACAACGAATGGCGGGACTGTCTGGCTAAGAGTGGAGTGGTCATCTTTACAGATAACCAGGCGACGCTCAGAGCCATCCAAAACCCACGAATGCCATCTGGCCAGGTATATCTTGAAGGATGTCTCCGGCTGTTGGAATGGTGCAATGATAAAATCCAGGTGGAACTACGCTGGGTCCCCGCACATGAAGGCATTCCGGGGAATGAGGCTGCAGACATGTATGCAAAAGAAGCAGCTACCACCACCGAGACCAACATTCATGATACCAATGCCAATGCCAACACCAATGCCAACACCAATGACAACACCAATGTCAACACCAATGTCAACCACAACCGATCTATCCGGCTTGCCGCCGCAGCGAGCAAGAGTGTGAAGCGAGAATCGACGATCGCGTGGGAGAAGGCATGGACAAAGGGAGGATCAAAGAGGACAGCGAGGAGGACGAGGAGGATGATCGAGGTGCCAAGCAAGTCAAATTTGACTTATTGGAAGGGCCTGCGGAAAGCGACAACATCAGTTTTGATCCAACTCCGCACAGGTATCATCGGACTTGCTGAATATCTGTCCAAAATCAAGCGAAGCGACTCACCGCGCTGTCAATGTGACCTGGGAAACCAGAGTGTGAAGCATGTCTTGCTGGAGTGCCCGCTTCTGAAGGAACTGCGGTCGGAGATGGTGGAGGAATTGTTTATGGAGGGGGTGTCGACAACGCTTGGAGAACAAGCAATGTTGACAGAAGTGAAGGCAGCGCCGATCGTGGCGAAGTTCATGATCGCATCGGGACTCTTGGGACAGTTTCAGTCAGTGGACTCGGTCGCCATGGGTAAGGAGCAGGGGGAGGAGGATTCAAAACCGAAACCAACCCAAGACACTGCGAATGTTGGAGAAACAGGGAACACATCACAGTGGCCGGGCGCCAGGTCCGCCGAGGTCACCTCACACCAACGCACATGGAGAACAACGCACGCTGCCGATGAAGACGAAGAAGCATGGCGCCATGACCCGAACCTATTCGTGTTCGACCTGCCGGAGTGATGCAGCAAGTAGACCTGGCAGTCCTGGGGATACAGGGACTCGGTGACTCGGGGAGCTGGATGAAGAAGTGGAGGTAGAGAAGTGAAGAAGTGGAAGGTGCATTGCAGAGAAAGAAGGGGACACTCTGCGCCCGCGGGGACTACGGGAAACCATCTACACCGGGCAGATGGATTGACTTTCTTTACATTTCTTTTGTCTTGTTTGCATTACGCCGGCCGGTTTGTGGCCTTACTTTTCAGGTGGCAGGACCTCGAGAAATCGAGTCCTGCTCACAGGGTGGATCTGCATACTGGGAATGCACCACCATTTATCGTCGGGAGCGGGCTCTGGGACGCAACCCCCGCATAGCAGCATGTATGTAAAGCGAGCTAAATCGGGTCAATGAATTCATCATCATCATCATCATCATCAACATGACGCCGGGCGCTATAATTTTAGTCTGAGCATAGAGATATTAAACAAAATTTGAAGGATCACAAATGAATCCTTACTCTATGTCCCGTGCAAGCCACGCCGTTGAGGTCGTTCCAAATCCTAGTTTGCCGACGACAACTTGGTATCGGCCCTTAATGATCTCCCCTATTCGTGTAGGATAAAATTGAGAAGCAACATAATCTAGAATGGATTCCTCTTCGATCTTTTCACTTCCCGGTTTTCGAACAAAGTTTGGGTTGGAAAAGTCAAGGGGTTTCCATCTTCTTCCTAGGCGGGGTAAATATCGCTGCAGTGATGGGAGCATGTGAGAGGCTGAATGAATCTCTCCTGTAGAGCTTTGTAATTGAAAGATGCAGCCGAGTATACAACAATCGCATGCGTGTTTTGGTCAAGATCTGGTTATGAAGGGGTTGGTGTTAGGGGTGTGGCTGAGGAAGATCCTTGCAACACTTGAGCCACGCCTCTACATGTGCGTCTACATCGAGAAATCTGGAATTTCACATTCAATTTTTGGGTTGGATTTAAATGTGTTTATCATTTAATTTGCTCTGAATAGATGAAATTGACGAAGATTTTCGAAGGTCCATGACTTGGTGTACAAGTGTCGAAGGGTTGCTTCGACAACACGACCTTGTGCCACACACTGTTGGAAAATGCACAGTCCAAAAAGGCTCTTTAGGCTTTATCTCCTGATAACCAAATGCAGTTGTTCATAACGAAATATCTATTGGCTGAAATAAAAAGCTGGTCAAAACATTAAAAAAGTTTTGCTCAAGCCCTGTTCATTCGTCGCCAACAAGACCATGAAAATAAGGCTTTTCATTGGCATAGCACTGGATTTCCTGTTCTCTAGGAAGAGTGCCATGTAGAATGTAAGCTTTAGCCACTTTATCCGTGCAGTCCGACACATCACGTCTTGAGCTGTGCCCATAAGCATGATTAACAACCAGCCGGGCATTTTGGCCCATCTCCGCTAAGAGCCTTCTTCCATTGCGCAACGGGGTTGCAGGGTCATACGGAGAAGCGATAAGCAGTGAGGGGGTTTTGAGAGTGTTGTTGAGATCACCGCGATACACCTCTGAAGGACGGTTCCAGTAGGTATTATAATATCGACAAGGTAGAACTGCAAAGAAGCGAGAGTTGCCTGCTATCCAGCTCTGGGCGGACATTTTCTCCCACAACTGATCCCACCAGTCAAGTCCGTCGGGAAGAGGCGCATCATACATATCGGAACAGATCACGAGAAGTTCGAGTTCACTGGAAGATGTGAAATAGGGATATAACGGCTTCGCGGAATGGTCGCTCCACGAGAGATCTAGGGAGTTGGCTGCTAGAGTCGCGTTTCCTGCTTCGAGCTCATAGAGCATTTGTGCTGTACCCGGCCAGTCCTCTGGTCTATACATAGCGCGATAGAGAACCCTCTCCACGAGCGCTGAGTACGTGATCAAAGAGGGACCGGCTGATTCTGTGTACGCAGATCGTGGGCGAGCTTTGAGCGACTCAAATAGCTGAGTCATACGTGCTTCCAGCTGTGCAAGTGTGACTGGGCCATTCTGGCTAGGAACGGGCTTGGCCAATGCACACCACTTTGGACCAGCGTTTATACACTCTCCTAAGAAGCCGTCGCGCCATGCATCTGTCGCATTGTCGAGAGCAGTCCAGCCAAAGCCACCCAGCAGACGATGATCCCTGACATATTCCGTGCCATCGAGAATCATGCGACCCGCTCGGGTGGGAAACATGTTGACATAGGTCTGACCAATCCCCGTACCATAGCTAACCAGGTATCCGGTGACTTCTTCTTCTTGGAGTGCTTTTCGGATCTCGTCTAGGTCGCGTGCCACCGACGCTGTGCTGACGAAGCGACCAAAGTCTCCCAGCCGTTGCTGGCAAGCAAACAATGTGGCGTTGTTCATGGCATCCGTAGCCTCCAGTTGGGCCTTTGGCGCTTCTTCGCGATATCGCAGTGCTAGGAGTGACCACCGGTCGCTGAACTTGTCTTGGGGGAAACATGCCGCAGCCGGAAGGGAGAAATTAACACCGCGGGGGTCCCACCCTAGAACATCGAGCTGTCCGTCACTGAAGCGATTGGTCATCTCCTCCGCGGTCTCCCAAAGGAACGATGTGCCGCTTCCTCCCGGGCCTCCAGGGTTTATGATGATAGTGCGCTCACTCTTGTAACTCTTGGGTAACATACTGGTCCCATGAGCCAAACCAGCGACCTGGAACTTGGTAACTGCAATTCGGACTATGCGATGGTCGGAAGAGTTGTGATAGTCGAGTGGGAGATCTAAATATCCACACAGGTAGATGCCCCGGCCTGTGCTTCCCCAATTCCAATGATTAGGATTGACGTCGAAGAGGGTGGCCCATGATTGCCGCGGATTTGGGTCATCCAACGGCGGTGGACGACTGGCATCAGTGCAGGGAATGAACTGGAATGGATCGCCCTCTTGTGGAAACAGTCCATAGGGTGAGTCTGGGACTTGAGCATCGTTCTGGAAAACCCAGCGCTGTGCTGGGAATGGAAATTTATC
The DNA here is from genome assembly GCF_016767815.1 of Penicillium digitatum. Classification (NCBI taxonomy): domain Eukaryota; kingdom Fungi; phylum Ascomycota; class Eurotiomycetes; order Eurotiales; family Aspergillaceae; genus Penicillium; species Penicillium digitatum. Next base: position 760,865 of record NC_089388.1, read on the forward strand.
GAACCCCACTAGGCCCACTGTCCCCGCGGCTGCTACCATCCAGATGATAGGTCTCCAAGGCCATCTTTGAGGCCGGGCTGAAGATAGGAATTTTTCTTTTTCCGTCATGAGATTTCTAAGGACTAGAGTAGGTATTCCGGTTCAAGAGGGCAGTTGTGAGCTTTTGGAGGGTCGCGTAAGCGGGATCACGCGATCGTCACCACTAGGGCTGTGGTCCCCAACGGATGTTAGGGCCTAATCGATATGCCGTTGCAATGACAAACAAATGTTCTGTTTGTCCTAGTGATCTTTTGGCCTAGCGGGTTAATGGCCTTATGTAATCCACCAGGAGTAGCGGCCTGATTTGCCTACTGGGATGTAAGAGATAATGAAGAGAATCCCTTCCACAAGCGCTTGATTGCCATTGCCAGCAACTTCAACTTTGCAAATCCTAGAACAGCCTTTCAAATCTTGGACTTACATTCAGCAAGGCCTTAGGGACCTGGTGGGCAAGATGACGAATTTGGATCCGACGAAGCGGATCACTGCAAGGCAAGCACTTGAGCACGGCTGGTTCAAGGGAGTCATTTAATGTTTTTGGCTTTATAACCTGATGTCTGAAAGTCGCATTCCAGCCTGGAATGTTTTCTTGTCGTTCGTAGCTGAGAAACAGTGAAATATCAAGAATGCTTAGATGATGGTCCGGCAGTCTGATGGAAATCACCATTGTCTTAGGTCGACAGTTCACATTGAGGGCCCAACGGTGTAAACATGATGAACAGCATCCTCGTCGGGGAGTCTTCCAGCAACTCAAATTGATAAACAATGAGAGTATCTGTGGTGCCTAGGGAACTCGTCGACTCTAATCTGTCGGTTCACGACGCGGTACATCATAAGGCGGACCAATTCTAGATCGGGTAGCCTGGCCTCGTCGGGGTAGGTAGGTAGGTAGGTAGGTAGATATATTTAACGTCCGGCAGGGAGCAAGCGAAAGCTTGCTCCTGCGACCTCCCATGGGGTATTGGGACGTGCAGTGCTATGGTTTCTATAATACAAAGATCTTTCTCCACAGATTGCAGTTCATGCATTCGTAAATGCGAGGGCTGAGTAGCCAGTTGATGACAGCTGTCTCCGACGTGTGAGCCGGCCATCATGGGGGTGAGGGTCCCGGGGGGTCCAGGTGTGTGGTGATTGGCGGGTGCCAAAAGACTTTGTTGAGGAAACAAATGAAGGAGTTACCTCGTGCAGACCCGCGAGTAGAAGCTTGTGAGCTCCAGTAGTTCAACAAACTGCTTGGGGTCCAGGCTGCGAAGGTAGGCGACTGCCTCTGTCCTGTCGGTTGGAGGTGTCGGGGGGCGTTTTGGCCAGTGTCGGAAAGACCTCTGGGTTTTGTGGCAGAGAGCGAGGTGCTCTGGTGACTTTCGGCGGCCGCATGAGCAGTCGAGTTTGGCGTCTTCGTGGTTGAACTTGCGGTGGTACCAGTCGAAGTCGCCATGCGACGAGCGGAGGGCAAGCCAGCGGTGGAGCGCTGGTCGTCGGAGTTCGAGTTCCGGCAGTGAATCAATCTCGTAGGTGTCTGACCAGCGTCGGTACCACTGGGAGAGTTTTTGAGAGACCGTGTCCCACCAGCGCAAGCGAGCCTCGTTCCGAAGTTCCCGGAAGATGGATCGGATCCCGCTAATCGTGGGTTCGGCTTCCATCCCTATAGCACTACCGCGTAGCGCGCCTTCACCGGCTAAGTTGTCAGCAGCTTCGTTCCCTTCGATCCCAGTGTGCCCAGGGGCCCATCGGAGACTGATATTGTGCTGTTCCATAGCCCGGTGGCAGGCTAAAAATGCCCATTGCGAGGAGTTAGACGCATTCCCCCCAATACACCAGATAACGGATGTGCTATCAATACAGAGCCAGATTTTCGACCTAGGCGGAGCTACCGCGATTGCCCGTTCGAGCCCTCGCCAGGCTCCGATTGCTTCGGCGTCGAAAACATGAGAGCGTGAGTTGATAGCGCCAGCGCCAGTGTCGATTTGGGTGCCGTTTACCAGAAGTACGAAGCCATAGCCTACGTACTTGATGCCCTCCTGCCACTGCTCGGAGCCATCTGAGAAGACACAGATATCTGTGGGTGGGAGTGATTCCTGCCAGACTTGGAAAGCTTTAGACGCGGTCGCCTTATCTATACCCCCTGTAGGATCTATTCTGCAGCCCGGTGAGTAGTGCAGGGGGGAGAGGGTCGGTCTTGGGACTTCCGGGAGGATGCTCCCAAGTCTCTGGATAATTGTCTTTGCCGGTTGGCGGGTGCCGGTGCCGCGGCCTCGGGTGATCATCGGGGGTCGAATGCGACGGACAAGGGTGTGACCTTTGTGGATGGTGTTAAGCCTTAGAGCGAACCGTAGTTTCGCCTCTTCAAGTGTGGCGTATCCAGACGGGATTCCCGCATCCCTAAAGAGCGAGGGAGTTGGTGTGGTGCGCCATACAGGGAGGACGCCGCGGATGGCGAGTGCCAGGGTCGACTCGATGACATTGATATGCTAGCCAACACGGGCGCTGACGGTGCCCTTGCTAGCCTGTTTTGCGGGCCTATTCCGGCCGCCATACCAGGCCTCAGTTCCGAACGTTAGGGAGGGTATAACACAGGTGATGACTGCTTTGCGAAGTGAGCTCGCGGGCGGGCCGCAGGTCGTGCGGGCCAGATTGCGGATATGTTGTGCGACAGCGCGTGCCTTGCCCGCCCGGGCGAGAATGTGGCTTCTCCATGTGAGCTTTCTATCGAAAAAGACTCCCAGCCAGCGGAGAGTGGGTGTGTATCCTGGTTTCCTGGCCTGAACGGGGTCGATGGTGAGCCGGTCGTTGACTACAATTGAAGGGGACTCATCCCCTCGATGTCTAGTGATATGGATCATCTCTAGTTTCTCGGGGGCGAAGGCCACTTTATTATATTCTCCCCAGGCAAGAATGCTCTGAACGTCCTTAGCGAGGAGTCTGACATTCTGGGTGAGATCGTGGGAGGCTCGGTATAGAGCTAGGTCGTCGGCATACCCAAAACGGAGCGTTTGGTCCATATTGAGGAGTTCGGCTAGGTAGAGCATATATAGTACTGGTGATAATGGGGAGCCTTGGGGGGTTCCGCAGACCACGTCGTACTCAGGGGTGGTTGAGCCTTCTAGCCGGACGCGGGCTTTGCGTCCGGTGAGAAAGCTGTCCACAAGAAGTAGCAGTTCTCGTGGCCAGCCCTGCTCGCCCATGCGCTTGAGAAGTCGTCTCCGGAGGAGGGCATCGAATGCACCCTGGACGTCCATCGTGACTAGGGTGACTTGCTTGTTCTGTGAGAGTGCCATTTCGGCATCGTGGGTGAAGGAGGCGACTAGGTCTGTGGCGGAAAGTTTGGGTAGAGCCCCCGCATGCTGGGGGCTGAGGACGCCGTGGGTGAGGGCAGTCCAGGCAATTCTTTTCGCGATGATTCGTTCTAGTCCCTTAGAGAGACAGGATAGGAGGGCGATCGGTCTCCAGGAGCGCACGGAGGACTTATCCTTCTTGCCGACCTTGGGTATCATAGCCACCTCCGCGACCTTCCAGGCCAGGGGGATGTGGCAGAGGGCGAGGCATCGGTTAAACAGAGAGAGGACTATGTCTTTGAGGTGTTCCCAGCAGGCTTTGAGTAGGCGCACAGTTATCCTATCTGAGCCAGGCGACGTGCTGGAGACGCCAATTGTGTTAGCCTCAACTTCTTCCATTGTGACAGATTGTAGCCATGGAAGGCTGGAGGTTGTGGTGATAGGGATAGGGTCCGTTGGTAGGTCGTCGTCTGGGCTAAAACGGCCAAGGACTGCGCGGCGTAGGGCCTCCGCCTTTTCCATGGTGTCCTCCACAGGGAGGCCATCGACGAGAAGGGGAGGGGCCTTAAGGTCGGTGCCCAATTTATGCCAGCTGATGATATTGTATAGGTCAGAGTCCGTTTTGATATTGTCAATGCGGTCCCTCCAGTAGGCCCTTTTCGAGGAGCGTACACAGGAGAGAAAAGCTCTTTTAGCGGTGTCAGCCTTATCTGGATCCGTGTGTCTTACGCCTAGCCACTGTTGGCGCTTGGCTTGGCATTCGGAGGTCCACCACGGGGTGGTGAAGGTATGAGTGCGGTTCAGGGACCCGGCTGTCTTTATAGCGTCCTGGAAAAGTGCTGTGAGAGTCGCCGCGAACTGGTCTAGTTGATCATGGGTCTCGATGCTGCTTGGGTCCGGTAGGGAGCGGATCCCAGTCCCGATGAGGGAAGACAGTTTTGGTAGCTTAGACTCGGGAACTCTATAGTTGTATTGTTCGAGGGGGACCCTGCCGCGACCCGGGATGCGAGTGACGAGGGACTCATGGTCAGACCCGGTGGCAAGGTCTTCCCTGACGACTGTCGAGGCGTAGGGTATGTTGGAGAAAGTGAGATCGAGGACGTGTCCCGCCTGGTGAGTGGGCACTCCTGGTTCTCCGATGAAATCAAGGCCGCTGTCGCTTGACCACTGTGCAATTTCGCCTCCGCGGTTAGCGTTAGCGACGCCGGGTTCGAAGGCTTCGTTCCTAGCGTTGAAATCCCCTCCGATTAGGGAGTTCTGTGGGGGGGCGAGGTTGGTTACATAGTCAATGACTTTGTCTGTGGTCGGTTGGCGGTAGATATTGAGTATGAGAAAGCCATTGACATTGACCCAGAGGAGGTCTCGGTCTTGGCTAGACCGGTGTTGTTGGGCATTGAGGCCGGAGTTTTTCCTCACGTAGGTAAGAACTCGTGGTCTCTCCAATTCGAAGGAGGTAGGGTCAGAGCTATTCCATTCGTCGGTCGGGGCGTAGCAATCGTATGCCGGGTGTCCCGTTTTCTTTGTTGGAGCAGAGACGTAGGGCTCCTGGATGCAGACCACATCGCATGCGGATTCGTAAGCAAGTTGGAGGGCGGTTGTGTGACACGCCGTCTGTCTTCGGACGTTGGCCCAGAAGACTAGGACCTCCCGTGGGACCGAGGGTCGTACGCGCCGCGCGCGTCTGAGTCTATTAGGGTGTCCTATCATTCAGACGAGGCGGGGGTGCTGTTGTCGACGTCCATTTCTTGTGTCGGGACAGAGACTTGGGAGCTAGGTGGGGACTCGTTGTTTCCCCTAAGCGACGTCCACGCGAAGTTGCCTTTAAAGGCTGCTTTCCTGGACGGCCTAGTGACAGTTTGGAAACCGTCCTCCCCGACCCGGGGGACTTTCCTCTTGCTGGTGGGTGCCGTAGGGGAGGTGTCGTCGTTTTGTGGTGGAGTAGGTGTAGAGTGGGCATCTCTATACCATCTGTCGCCGTATCGTCGGAATTTATCAACCTCAGCTCGGGAGGGGAAGCTAAGTGTTCCCTTCGCAGTGCGAGAAGGGCGGACTGGGCAGTCAGTGTGCCCTGAAGGTCGTGGGCCGTGACAGTTGGCGCATCTAACCGGGTTAGTGCAATTAGCCCCGGAGGGGCCGTTATGCTCGTTCGTTGGGGCTGCGCAGTTCGAGCAGCGGGGGGTACGATTGCACCGGGCTGCGTGACAGTAGCTTTGGCAGCCAGGATTATGGTGTTGGATCTGCGGCTTCTTTAGAATGGCCCTGGCGACGCTGCTGCAGCTGAAGAGCGTGAATGGGGCAACTGGGCTGAGGAAAGAGATCACCCAGGTGATGTTGTGGTTGGTGGGGCTGGCTCCATGCCTCGAGGCACGGCAGCTGACTGGCTTAAGCTTCGTCTGCGCGAAGACCTCATCTTCAATCACAGAGCCGGTCTGGATAAGGGTGCCGTCCCAGGCTTGTATCGAGGGGGGTACTCCGGGGACCGCATAGTTGTACCATTTCTGGGGGACTTTAACGCTGTGGGCGTTTAGTGCGTCCTTGATGGCATTGAGCCCCTGTTCAGTGATGAGGCTAGGGCGGGCTAGGGGGCCGGGCGTGATCGCCCACCCTGTGGCAGTGCGGGTGATCTTAGGAATGTCGGTGTGAGGTGTGACTCCTTTGAGGGCACTCTCGAGTTGTTTTCGTATCGCATATGGTTCCTTGCGAGCAAGGCGGTCTTCCTGCTTTAGGACTACCAGGATGCGAGGGTCGTCTCTTTGTTGGGAGGTGAGGGTTGACCCACTCCGGGCCGACGTCGGGGCGGCCTTACTGGATATGGCTACCCGGTGGGTACCCTTTGCCTGAGATTCGATGTCAGGGTTTTTCGGGGTCTGGGCGATCCCCGCCCAGGTTGTGGGTTTTTTGGAGGTTGTCTCCGGGTCGCTTCGGGCCCTGATCGGGACGAAGTCGTTGCCATCGGTGCTCGCAAAGTAGGTTGTAGAAATGAAATTCACCACCTGGGAGCTAATCTGGTGTGCGATGGGTCGCTTGTCGTCTTTGCAAGAGGCGACGAAGGTGTCAACCGTCTTGGCGAAGGTCTCAAAGACCTCCCTCAGGAGTTTGGCCTCTCGGGCCTTTGCGTCCAGCCGCTCGGTGATGGCAGCAGAGGCGGACACGGTTGTGGTTATGGCGCTGGCACCTTTTGGGAGAGGACCGGGGGGCAGCTGGCCCTTTGGTGCTTTCATCCGTTTTCCAGCGCGCGTGTTGAGGTTGGTAGGGGAGGGGGGGTCGGGGGGCCGAGTGTATTCGGCATTTCGCGCGTCCATGGGACGGTCGGGGGTGGATGGACCAGCCATGATGGGAGGGTCACCGGAAGGGTTGAGCGATTAGAATAGAGACAGTCTGGGAGTCTGGGAGCCTTTTCTCAAAGGTGCCCCTATTTCGCAGATGGTTGTAAAGGTGGCCTCGTCGGGGTCAAAGTACACTGTGGCCCATACAACATTTTTTCCTGACGGACCGTCGGCTATGGGAAGGTCCTCTATGCTAGTCCTGAATGCAGTTTTTGTGGACATATTGATATTTTGTTGTGTTATTTCCAATGGGGGCGAGCTTGAGAACTGAATCAGCTGTAGGGAGAATTCATTTGTTCTTGCAGTGGAACAGGAAGTCAGACGGGCGAGTTGAGTGTTCACTCTCCGAGTGTTGGTTAGACCTTGGCATTGGAGGTGAAGATGCTTAAAAACGCCACACTGAGACAGGATAGCATCCAATTATAGTAAGCTGCTGAGGCCATTTATAGTAACAAAGCATCTTTTGACAACAACCGCTTTTTTCGAGTTTTCTGTTTTCATTATGAGAACTAACTTGAGAAACCGCTCGAAGCTTTCATTCTCAAGCTTCAAAATCAAAGTGTACGAGTCCTTGGGATCAATAGGCTCCTAGCGTTGATGGGCTCTTTGTTGCCAGCCTAGCCAAGGAATATATTGAAGTAAGAAACAAAGGCTTACAATATTTCGCTTCTCGGGATCAAAGCAATTAATCCTTTGTCTAAACTGCTTACCCATCGTATCAACAAAAGGAATCAACAAATCAAATCAAAAACCAATCCAATCCAGGTCAATAACAACCTAAGAGGTATCCGATCTCAAATGAAAAACCCGAAAGAGTCTCACCCGATCAATCTGAATATTCCCAGCCTCACATTCCGCCTGATAAAATAGTGCCAATTCCAAAGCATCCCTAAGAAAACCATCAAGATGTAAATCTCGAAATTGTGTAAATGCCCAATAATTCCCCCTGGCAGGCAACGACAGGCAGCCCATGACTCTGTGGTGCATGGGCTCGGGGGTGATTGAGACACTAAAAGGGGTTGTTTTCTTAGCAATTCTCGTGTGGATAGTCTCAGCCACGAGATCCATGAGCTCTGCATCCGTTTTCTCGCGGTTTTCTGGAGTCGCAACGAAGACGTTTACCCATAATATGGGTCCACGAATGTGGCATGTCTCGTTCATGTAGACGCCGTTTTGGGTGAACATACCTTCTTGTGTCATTTTTGATTTCCTCTTGGTCAGTTTATTACTGTAACTTGAAGTGGGGATTTATGAGAAATGCTTGTGCCATTATATTGATTGGGATTTTCAGGACTATGTTGGGATTGAAGGTACATGTTTCATTGTTACAATGGCTTTCTCTGGCCATTTGGAGATGAGCTAGTAAAGGTCTTAAGTGGGAATTGCTGAAATAAAGATCTTTGAGGAGGCTGTTCTGATTTGCAGGAGCCACCATCAACGTGTTTCTACTTTTTTTTGTAAGCGTTTTTAAATTTTTACAACGGGAGAGACAATTGTTTACATGACCTTTTTTGTTATAAGAGTGATTGTCAGTCAATCTCACGTGTAGCCTTGTCATCTAATTCTTATGAACAGCATACTAATAATAATTAACTGCTCTAAGTAAATCTCTATCCCTAGATCCCCCAAAAACGTAGACATTCACAACTTGATCCACCTTCGTATTCAAGTCTCAGTAATCTCTTTAGCTTCATCGACCAAACCAAGATCAAGCAACAACTGCATCATTCCCCGCGTAGCCGAATCGAATGCCCCAAAAATCCAAAAATCAGTATAACTAGAATGTTGTTAATAAAGATAGTTGATTGAGATGTATTACAGTTCTACTATGAAGTGTAGATGTAACTGGAAAATCTCTGTTGTGCGTGAAAAGAGAGAGAGAGAGAAACTATTTACAAGACGGGAAACTATGTACTAGGAGCATGTGGCAGCATGTGAATATTCACATGCTTCCAACAATAGTCTTAAAATCCGTCTAATGGTAAGCAGATACTTACAATTATGCTGCCCAACAAGCGGACCAGCCTAATAAGCACACGCCTGATGATGATCGACCTCCCAGCACTGTAAAATGGGAGCAACAGACTCTTGATTAAACCAGGCATTCCCCCAATCAGACTAGCAACAGAGGCATTTTTTTGGGGCAAACACTGTTCGTCTTCTTCGCGTTTCAGGTAGGCCACTCTGGCAAACCATGTTCTCTTAGCATCTACCACAATGGTAATACTCTCGCACCTTTTGAAAGGTGCCGAGATCAGGATGGGAAAACAGCGATCCACAACCCTTGATCCGAAGAACGCACGCAGACTTTGTAAATCGGGTGCATCAGGTGGTGTGAACCAGATGAATCACTCCGGCTGCGCTTCACGTTCCATGAATGTGCTTCCGAATTAATAGTGACTCCGTATCGGACCTTTGATCCCGCATTCCCCGTTAACAAGCTGCAGGTGACCCTCGAATGGCTTATTCAGGAGCTCAACGTGAATGTTGTGCAAAGAGTCGGCGGTTACACCCCCGGGACTATGAAACCGTATCACCTCAATCTCTCTCTCCGCAACCCTTCCTAGGCTTAGGCTTGAGATTATCTGCCCTAAGATAGTATGTTTTAGATTGTAGATACATTTTCATCCTTGGTCAGGACAGGAGTAGTGCGGAGGTAAGGTGTAAGCGCTTGGCAATAACCTACATGCCTCCACACTTAGAGCGCAAGTCTAAGATGCCGTTCCTTTTCTTACATCTAGGTATGCCCTTTGTCTGAGCCTTTTCTAGAAAGGCCGAGCTTCACGCTCCATCCATCGAAGAAGAGAGTCAAAATTTTGGGCTGCGTACCCTTTGACAGCTGGGTCATCCTGGACCGGTTCGACTACTCTGGTTTGTCTTTATATCACTACTCCTAAGAACAACAAATTTTGCTTTCATGACTTGAAGCCAACAAATATTTTGATCTCTTAACACTCTAGTTCACCCACGACATGTGTTGTTCTTTGTAGCCGTAGGGTGACATGAATGTTAAAATTAATCCTTTCTAGGGGTGTTGAGAGTAAAGTCAGAGAAAAGACTGATCAAAAGCTCACCTGTGTCAGTATATATGCCGATACCATCTTATGCACAAGTGGAATAGTTCCATGATCGCTCGGAAAAGCCGAACATAAACATCTTCCCAGCCCCACCTGCCTTAGCTGGATTGGATCTGTTGTACCTTACAAATTTTTTCGTAGTACGCGGCTCCTGAAAATTAGGTATCTTTTATATGGGCGCGCCATATTAAAGTTAGATGCAAAAACTCATCAGTGGCATTTCATCAAGCTGGATTCAAGGATCAATCAGAAAACGAGTGTTTAAATGTACTTGGACACCAACAATAAACTCCCTTTTTTCCATGTATTATTTCGTAATACGTTTAAAACGGACTTCACTTATTTAAATTCTGTGTGAATGCTTTTCTTCCTCTTAACTATGTTGAAAGTTGAAAGTTAATTAAAATAGAGTTTGTTGGTGCCTGTGCACATTTGAAATAGCCGCGCTACACGAAAAAATACCGTATTGTAAGATGCTCTATGGTGTAACGGACCCAATCCTGCGAAGGCAGGTGGGGCTAGGTGGACGATTAACTTCGGGGCCCACTTAGCCACTTGCGGGGAAAGGTTGGAGTGACTACACACCAGGGGGGCCCCCTGGCCGCTCAGTTGGTCCACGAGCCTGAGGCTCCCCGCTAACAATTCACGTGTGCCTTAACCGTTTCATTACCTTACCACTTACCAACAACCACCTTGATGGAGATGTAATACAGTTCTACTATGAAGTGTAGATGTAACTGGAAAATCTCTGTTGTGCGTGAAGAGAGAGAGAGAGAGAAACTATCTACAAGATGGGAAACTAAGTCCTAGGAGCATGTGGCAGCATGTGAATATTCACATGCTTCCAACACACCTACTTCTCTCCTACCAGTACCATAACGTATTTCACATGCGAGCTGCGCACCCCACCCAAAACGCGTCCAGGAATTAGATCTTACTAAGTTTAACCACTCACCATGCCACCAATTCGTACTCAATCTTATCAAAATTCAATTGAAAAAGAGGATTGGATCTTATTAGCTATCCAGGCTATTAATAAGCAAAAAATCAGCGCTATTCGTGAAGCAGCGCGCCGTTTTCATGTACCCGAATCAACCCTCCTGACGCGCCTTCGTGGGACTACCTTTCGGGCTGAGACCCGCGCTAATTGATCTAAATTGACTTAAATTGAAGAGAAATCTCTTGAAAAGTGGATTCTCTCTATGGATCTACGTGAAGTAGCCCCCCGGCCCTCTATGGTGCGAAAAATGACGGATCTTCTTCTTAAACAGCGTAGAACTACCCCGGTTCTTTCGGTCGGCGAAAATTGGGTTACGAACTTTCTTAAAAGGCGTCCTCTTCTCTCTTCCCAATTCTCGAAACGGTATAACTACGAGTGTGCGAAATGTAAAGACCCTAAAATTATTAGGGGGTAGTTTAATATGGTTTAAAAGACGATCCTTTAATTTAGAATTGACCCTAACGATATTTATAACTTTGATAAGACTGGTTTCGCTATAGGATTAACTGTAACTGTGAAGGTTATTACGAGGAGTGAATACTACGGTTAGAGGCCGGTTTAATAACCTAGAAATTGTGAATGGGTGACGGTGGTTGAATACATAAATACTTCTATATAGGTGCTTCCTCTGTGTATAATTTTTAAAGTTAAAGTCTTTATTGAATCATAGTTTAACGGCCTCCTAAAAGATTAGCGCTTTAAAGTTAGTCCTAACGGCTTGTCAGGGTGCGGGCTGGCAGGACGGTATGATAGGAGATGACTGGTAGCAACAGGTCATAACAGATCAGATTCCCATTGACAGGTACAGTCAGGGGCAGGCTTGTTACGGACCTACCCGTCACCAATCAGTGGTGCCCCACCGGGTACACAGATGGGCCACCAAGAGCCAATAGATCTATCTGTCAGCAGTGACTCCAGGGGAGTCACCCAGGGAGTAGGAAGCGAAGAACTCTGAAACGTTTGGTGTTTCAGAGGTGGCACCATTGAGGCATTTGTACCTATCTCATGGTGGCACCACACATCTCGACAGATATATAAGGGCACCATTCCATGTACTTAGTTTAGTTCTTTGTCTTCAATCCTACATTGTTACTTGTGTTTACCTTTGGAACCACGTTGACTCGTTAACTATATTATCACTTGACGACACCTACGAGCAGACCAATACTGCGGTATAGATCTACTCGGCGCTCTACCTGGCATCGTTCCTCGATACCCTCAAAAGGACTTAGGCTGGAATAAGACTGTGCGCAGCAACAGCTCGGTTGAGAGGCAGATCGTTGACGTTGGAGGATCAGCACAGGCAAGTATAATCAGGGAAGCTCCAACATAACTGTGACCAGTTAGGCAGTGCGTAACACTTAATAGCCCCAAACGATAGCATTACCAACATACGGGCTATATAAAAATTTGGGTCATAAAAGAAATGCATGTCCAGAGAATAGATCATTTCAGTGTATTTAATTTAATGTAGTTTTGGTTGAGTTATATGTATTTGAAATTAGTAGCTTGTGTAGGGTAGCCAGCTCGCTTCCATGGCCAGCTCGCTTAAGGAATACTTTATTAGTAAATGGTCGAAATATACCTTATACTTATTCTGCTTATGGATGATCTTATCGTCTATCTCATTATAGAGTTCAGTATCTACCTCTGGAGGGGTATTTAGACAAGTGTTGAACGAGATACAGCGTACTTTTCCACTAGACCATAACAAAAACCAAGGTTCCTATTTATGGCCTAGGGGGGCCATATTTGAGGTTTGACATTAAGGAATAGACTTAGCACTCATAAGCTCTCTATGTTGATGATTGCGGTATTTCCACTAGGCAGATTGATAATGCGCTATTGTGGTAATAACCTAAAGGTTGGCAGTAGTTATAGATACCTAAAATTTGCGAGTTCTATATCTTATCGAGTTGGTTATTAGTACATAAGTAGTAAATAACTAGTATGCAAGAATGCATCCCTTAGAATTCCGTTTATATGGATACCACATATTTTCTACTAAAACGGGATAATCTAATCAAACATGCCTGATATCATGTTCACTTCTGCCTGGACCGTTTTCTACCCTCTGCACATTCCAACTACCGCAGTAAAGCAGAAGCACGACTCAATTCATTCAAAATTAACTAGAAAGGAAGCCTGGCTAAGAGACTTTCCAATCCAATACAAGCAACCTCAGCACAATCGTCGTAAAAGCACTCGGCCAAAATACCTCGAATGTCATCCAAGCCAGTCTGAATACCAAGGCAATCAAACTGGAATCTATAACCCAAGAAGTAACCTCTAGGTAGTTCACGCAGTGTGGCACAATAGGGAGACTCCAGTGCCATCTCCGGGCCAATCTCTTCCATGTCGCCTAGTAGGGAATCAAGAAGATCGAGTTGGTCGCAGACTTCCCAGCAGTTCTCCATGGTGAAGCCATCATGTTTTAGGGTGTGCATCAGGGTCTTCAAAGTGGTAGTAAATTGTCTGTGGGTGTCATTAAAGAACTGTAACAGGTCTTGTGCACCTTCGGATGAATTCATATCTGGGATGAGAAGGGATGTGTGTTACTTCCAAGGTCCTTTTTTCTGACTATCACAGGCGAACTTTCCAGCGATAGGTTAAGATTTTGGAGCTTAATAAATCAGTAGGAAGCTGTTCCAACAACGATAGGTCCCAAAGATGGGTGGGATTAAGGCTATTAAAACTCCTCTAGCTAGCTTTGTCGCCCACAAGGGAAAAACAATGGCCAAAGAAATGGAAATCAACAGAAGTCAGATTGCTCATTTTTTCCTTTCTTTGTTGTAGTTAGATATATCCTTCTGTCAATATCCTTCTGTCAAACTCTTGAGACACAATTCATTGATCTTGGTAGTTGCTACTCAACAGAGGTGTCCAAGACTAGCAACAAAGGGGGAAAATCAAAGCATAGAATACAAGAAATTAGCCTTAAGAGAAAATTTTACCCGGAAACAAATGAGCGCGATTGAGCACTTTTCTATCAAATATCCAAGGCATCGTATCGTGTGTGTGCAAAAAATGAAAAAAGTGGATTCAAAGCAAACCCACAAATCAATTTGTTTCCTATTAAAACGCTAGAAGAGCCCCCAAAAAAACATTTGCAAAGTTCACATCAAATCATTAATCACAACAAATCGTTGTCTCCTCCAATTTCCGTGTCTCATCCTGGACGTCATCTATTCCCACCGTGACAACCATCCAATCACATAAGAACTTGCCAAGTCCCGCACCAATGGAAATGCAAATAATCACATAAACATTGAAGTACATGGCCAACAACATGGTGATATAAGCGCCTGCAAAAGTGACTGCATGAATCACAGACCTTGTCAACTGCTGCAACGGCGTCGCGCGAAATGTCACGGCTGTCCGGGCGGACTCGAATTTCTTGGCAAATGTGCTGTGTGCGGCTTGGCGCTCAAATTGGCGGGTCAGGAAGTTGTCGTATTCCCGACCAATGCGCCGGCAGAACTCGACCAGGACAACGAGCAGAATTGTGCCAATGCAGGTCGCAGCAAACATGCCATTGTTTTTAATCTGCCATCCAGTGGACAGGAAGCAGGCATCAATGGTGTGAAAATTGAACATCATCTGGTTTTTGGTTAGCGAATCCACTTGATTCTCCGAAGATCTTGGCACTCACCGAGACCTTGCAGCTGCTTGAGCTGCTGCTGTGGTCCATACCCTCCATTTTGACTGGTATTTTAGGTATAGGGGGATGAGATTTTGAAGAAATTGCATGTCCGATATCAGTGTTCGAGGCCGATGGTCTTATAATCCGATGGCCTCTCTCCACCTGCGCTCTAGCCAAGTGGAGAAAACCGGCGATGGGGTGGGAGAAATGTGCTCAAATCGCCGCAAATTCAAAATGGCCACCTTATTCTTGCAAGTGGATTCAGGTAATGGCAATGAATAAAATCTCGTGGGCTTCTCCCACTAGATCTCAAAACCTCTTGTGTGCTTTGGCATGACCAGATAAATCCATTGGACGCAGAAATCGTTGTTGTTTCGCTAGCTGACGCTGAATCGTCGTCCCACGTCACTGGAACTGAGCTGAGGCTCATACTCGGTCTCCAAAATCAGGCCACTGCGCAGGCCAGTTGAAGACATTATGTCGTCTCCAAAATTGGATGTTCGCCACATCCAGAACCTGAGCGCGGCGACATCACTAGAGCCTCATTGGGGATACTACGATCGCGGCCTCCCATGCACCAACGATCCAGGATCGTGCGAGTATCTCGACGTTGTATATGCATCACATGACCTGGGAATGCTATATTCAGGCATTCTGTGGTGTGTCATTGGCACAGTTTTGCTCCTCGGGGTCATCCTAAAGCATTTCAATGTGCCAACAATATCACCAACACTAGCAACGCCAGAACTAGCCGGTCTATACAAGGTCCGCCGCTCTGTTACCTCATTAGCCCGGAAATTTCTCCTGCCCGATGCGGCTCGATTTATCTTCGGCCGGACAACGCGCCTTCAAGTGCTCACCCTCGCTGTGTTGGCTGGCTACCTCCTCATTTTCAGCTTTGTCGGCATTATATACAACACATGGGTCACGCCTGTCTCAAAGATGCCTGGTGTTTACAATACCCGCAGCAGCATAGGCCCGTGGTCAGACCGCATCGGCATCCTGGCTTACGCCCTCACCCCGCTCTCCGTGCTGTTGAGCAGCCGGGAATCCTTCCTTTCTCTCATCACCGGCCTGCCATACCAGAGCTTCAACTTCCTCCATCGCTGGCTGGGCTATATCATCTTTGTGCAAGGGTCCTTGCACACAATCAGTTGGTGTGTCGTCGAGCTGAGAATGTACCAGCCGCAGCCCACCGTCGGACTTGAATGGGTCACTCAGACATACATCGTCTGGGGGATCGTCGCCATGATTCTGTTACTCCTACTAGTTGTGCTAAGCACGCCGTGGGGAATTAGAATGACCGGCTATGAGACCTTCCGCAAACTACACTACATCCTCGCCATGGTCTACATCGGTGCCTGCTGGGCCCACTGGAAGAAGCTCAAGTGCTTCATGTGGCCCTCGCTGATCTTCTGGTTCCTCGATCGCGGAGCTCGCCTCGTTCGTACAGCCCTGTTACACTACCACCCCGATCACTCGGGTACTCTCGGTCTGGGCTTCAAGTCCGCCAATGCAACCATCACCCGTTTCCCAGGCACAGAACACGGTGATGTCATCCGTCTCGACCTGAAAAATACTCAGGACCCCTGGTCCGTCGGCCAACATTACTACCTATCATTCCCAAAGTGCAGTATCTGGCAATCCCATCCCTTCACACCACTAAACCTCCCCACCGTGTCAAAGGGCACAGTCCAACACTCATACATCCTCCGTGCGAAAAGCGGCGAGACGAAAAAGGTCGCCGATCTGGCTGCAACCGGCACACCCACAACACCCGTTATCCTAACCGGCGCATATGGCGAATCCATCACCAGTCACTTGACACAAAGTACCAATATAATTTGCGTTGCCGGCGGGACCGGCATCACCTACGTCCTCCCAGTTCTGCTAGAACTTGCCCAGCAGCAACCCTCACCAGACCGCAGAGTCGAACTCATCTGGGCGGTCCGCCACACGGTGAATACGGAATGGATTGCGGCAGAGCTGGATGTCTTACAGAAAGCGCGGAAGACTTTGAACCTTGAGATTCGAATCTTCGCTACCAGAGACTCGGGGAGCAAGACGCCGTCGATTGAAAATTCGGATTCGGAAAATTGCAATCTGACGGTCCCAATGATCGAAGAGAAGACTGTGCAGGTCTCTCCTTCCAAGTCGGTTTCTGCATGCTGTGGTTGCGACAAGCCTAATGCTGTCGAGCGGCTCGGGAGTGCTTCGGATGATGTTCATAGACATCCTGATCTTCCGCGGTTGGTTGATGATTTCTTGGCTAATACGGTGCGCGGCCCAACGAGTGTCTTTGCTAGTGGGCCTGGTAGTATGATAAGTGATCTCCGTGATATTGTTGCGTCTTGTAACTCTGGTGGGAAGGTCTGGAAAGGGCAGGAGAAATTTGATATTAGTCTTGTCTGTGATGATCGATTAGAGTGGTGAATTGGATTTTTCTATAATGCCCAGACGGCTGCATTCACGAGTATATTACGACACATATCACGACAAGGGGTCACGGATCAAATGTACATGTTGATGATGATGATGATGATGATGAATTCATTGACCCGATTTAGCTCGCTTTACATACATGCTGCTATGCGGGGGTTGCGTCCCAGAGCCCGCTCCCGACGACAAATGGTGGTGCATTCCCAGTATGCAGATCCACCCTGTGAGCAGGACTCGATTTCTCGAGGTCCTGCCACCTTACCTGGCGAACCAACAACGACACTAGCACCGACTAGTACTGCTAAGTACCTGGGTGTATGGCTCGATAAATACCTCGATTTCTCAACACACCGGAGGAAGATACCTGCGAAGGGAGCCAGCAGCCTAGAAGCGCTCCGTGGGATCTCAGGTTCCACTTGGGGATCATCACTAGTCGCAATGCGGAGAGTATACCAGGCAGTCATTATTCCACAGATGCTATGGGGTCTATCTGCGTGGTACTGTCCGGCTGCTAGGTCAATGCCAAGAGGGGATCTTGATAAGCTCACCAACGAACTGATCAAGATACAAAAACGCGCAGCAATCCTGATCAGCGGAGCGTTCCGCGGGACGGCCGGAGCGGCGCTTGATACTGAACTATATCTCCTTCCGATTAAATTACGACTACAACAAACCGTTGAGGAAACCGCTATCCGGATCCTCACCGGCCCGCAGTGGGCGTGCCCACAAACCGCCAAAGAAACAAGGAAACCCACGCAAAGGAGACTCGGTAGATGGGCACCGACTGAGGCTATTGCACAAAAGAAGCCTTTTCGACTACTTCTGGGAGAAAAATGGGAGGAAAAGCAAGCTTTTGTGCTGGCACCGTGGGAGACACCAATCCCATGCTTCATTGAGAACCAAGAAGCCGCACTCAAAACTCACAACACACTATACGAGGATACCCTCTGTGACCAACAGGATCGAGCTTCAATGCTCTTTACAGACGGAAGTGGATTCGCAGGACACATTGGCGCATCAATGGTCAGTCTCCAACAAGGTGTCAGTTCGCAGAGACGATACCTTGGGACTGACTCCCAATCCACAGTATACGCTGCCGAGCTTAGCGGAATCGAGATGGCTCTCGCCAAAGCAAAAAAGGAACAGGCACGAGAAGTGATCATCTTCTCTAATAGCCAAGCCGCTATCCAAGCGGTACAAAACCCAAAGCGACCATCCGGCAAATACATTCTCACCCGCATCTACGACCATATACGGGTTATCCGGTCGCGGAACCAAGTCCAACAAGAACCAACAACAGTCACTATCAGGTGGATCCCCGCACACGTTGGGGTGAGCGGCAATGAATATGCCGACACTGAAGCAAAAGGTGCAGCGCTTCTTGGCGCAGGGATAGGAGCTACGACCGGGAGCGGTGATCCGGGAAAACCGACAATCCGCCTCGCCGCAGCAGCCAAGAGAGCAGTACGCCAACGAGTTAGAGAGCGGTGGGAGCGGGAGACAACTTCCGCGCCGACAAAGCGCTTAGTGCAAGCGCCGAACAAGAAGACACTTCGACTATACGAAGGGCTGTCGAAGCCGCAATGTGCCATTCTGATTCAGATGCGTACAATGCGGATCGGACTTCGACATGTCTTGTTCAAAATCAAGGCCGCTGAGACAGACCGGTGTCTATGCGACGAGGGCTCGCAGACGCCAAAACATATCCTGATGCAGTGTCCCCGGTATACCATTCCGCGTACAAAGCGTTGGAAGCAATTGTGGGATATTGGGATCAACGAGATGGATTACGACAAGATCGTTTCGAATCCGCAGGCCACCCGCTACGTGGTCAACTTTATGCACCAAACAGGTCTTCTCCAGCAATTCCGACACGCTAGAATCGAGGACGACGACGAACCGGTAGGCCTCACGGCAATGGATCTAGGTGTGGAAGACGATGGGTATTAGACAATGACGAGAATGAAGCTGAGACGCGAGAAACTCAGCTAGGGATACGAAATATGCCAAAGAACTGGCCACCAAAAACGTCACCATCAACTGAAACTGAGGCAAGGGAGGAAGCAGAGAGAAGCGAGGTATGGAGATGAGAAGGGAGTGAGAGATTGAAGTGGAGGGTGCACTCCACTGCGTTCATCAAATTAGTTCTTATGTATGGGTTTGGGCATGGTTTTGCGGGTATGGGTTGAACGGGCTACGGGAATGGGCTGATTCTGCACTCCTCACTTCGGCATCATCTGTATACTCTGGGAACGATCCCGCTCGGCGTTGGGTCTCGAGTTCTTGCTTCGGTTGGAGAAGCGCCTGCATAGTCATACGCAACTAGTTAGACTGCAACAGGTTAATTGAACTTTGATTGATTGATTGATTGATTCTCTGGCAAACTCGAACCACATTCCTTTAGAAGTGCCAGCCCTCTCTCATTCAACTTAGGATAGTTGCGCAATGCAAAGAAATCCAACCCAAAATTGCGGGCCTCAGTATGATCCGGTAGATGTGTGCAAAGCAAGTCTTTCCATTCTTTATCATCTTGCCCCAGGCCAATTCCCGCACAGGTAAATTCCCACAAACAGGGAAAAAGGCCGAAGATTCCCAGTCCAGAATCCCTGCCAGGTTATCATTCTCGACAATGATATTGACGTTGGTCAGGTCGCCGTGAGTAAAGGTATAAGGAGCCGCAGCTGGCATCCGCCGACGCAATTTCGATCGAACTTGCTCTGGCACTTGAGCTAAGGCCAACGACATCTCAGCCCATAACTCATCATCAGATGAAAAAGGCCCGTGTCCAATGCCATAGCCATTCGGAAAAAGAAAGGCTGAGTAGATTGGCTGCCCACTGATGCTTTCCAGTCGGTCCGAGCGAAGCTCATGAAGCTGCATCAAGTACTCAGCGGTCTGTTTTGCGACGCGCTCTTTGTCGGTCGATGTCATCTTTGGCCAAATATCACTCAATGGTTGACCTCGAATTCGTTTGGTAAGGAGAAAACATGCCCCGTCGTCTTCTTGCCATTCTTCAACGATTTGAGGTATAGGAATTGAGGTTCTTGACGCAAAAAACCTGATATTGGGGACCTCAAAGTTTGGTGGCCCGGTAGACCGTTCTTTCAGAATCAAGTTTGAGCCTAAAGACCATACCCCTCGATTGCTGACCCTAGACTTCGCCAAACGCGGGTTTGGGTTGGGTTTTCAATTTCCTTACCCGCCCATGGGCAACCCACCGCGGGTTTTGGCCTTGATGAACCCGCCCATGGGTTCTTGGCGGGTACCCGCGGGTTGCCCAAAATACCCAAAAACATGCATAAATCGTAGATAAACCTGATTGGTCATCTGATGTAATTTTGGTCATTTATTTCTGTCACGCTTTTGGGTGGATGTTACACTGAAACAATGAGCGCCATCGATCTGGAAATATATAACTACAAGGGCTATGAAGTCCCTATAGAATTAGGTCTCCAAGCTCCAAAAGAGAAGACTATTATGGATAGACCATGAGAAAGGAGATAACTTACTAAAAATAGCAGAATTGTGGTTGTTCTTTCTCTAATATATGTTGTTAGCTTAATTTTCCATGTACAAGGGCTTAGCAAGGGAGGGAGGCCGCGCTATGCGCGGCCCAAAACCTTGTATATAACTATTCTCTACATGTAGATCACTGCCCCCATCGCCGTGCTTTACACATCTGAAGGGATTACAGGCCACATTGATCATTTTATGTAAATTCAGCAATTGAGAATCTTTCGAGTGAGCTCCAAAATATTATCTTTAGTTCGATAATTTAAAATCAGTGATTTGGACCCTCTCAGTGTCCTCCTGAAGTCGTATTCTTCATGTTCCTTTCCAAATATTCTCAGCTAGAAGCTATCAGTTACGCCATCGAAACAATTAGATAATCGAAAATTACTGCATAACTTAGTGTTAAAAATGATCAGTCAGCTTTTTTTGCTTTTTTGGGTAATCGCGGGTACCCATTGGGGTCTTGGGTTGGGTTTCCCGGATGACAACCCACCCACGGGTTTGCTGACTAAGACCCAATTCGGCCCATGGGCTGGGTTTTCGCGAGCGGGTTTGGGCGGTGGGCGGGTTTTGGCGAGGCCTAGCTGACCCCGTAGAAAAGGTTCACGTGACTCTGGTAACGACATGCGTCTTGACGTGTTGGGGACCAGCTACACGCTGAACAGGTATTTTCGGTGGCCATTTGGTAAAGAATCGATTTTTTGGAAGGGATGTCAGATTTTGGTGCAGTCAGGAGCATTAAAGGCTTTTTATATTGAGGGAAGGAAGGGGGCGATCGGCGCGACAAAGTCATGGCGTATTGGGGCGCTAAACCTAAAAAGGCAAAACTAACCGGATTAAGTAATTCACAGGTCCGCCGTTCACAGTACGCAATGAAGAGCAGCTTCACATCTGCCCTTATAACCCCTCCAGTTGGTCGTAAGAAGGACTAGTTCCCGAACCGTGTCTTATACGCCGCTACCAGACTTTCGACAGGGACCACTACTTGCCGACAAGGTATTACGCTAAAGGGGAGGGAGGTTTTACCGATCCGTAACTTCCATATAGATATCCCACATTAAAGTATTCCCTAAGAATGTAGTTCTAGCGGTATGTATTAGAGACGGTTGAGATATATGCTTTGTTTTAGACGGTGGCTGACGTGCTCTTAGTCTTGCTTTCTCGAAGCCCGCATTGTACTCCAGTATACTTGGATCGTAGCAGGACTTCTTCCCGGATATCGGTCCAAAAATAAGCTCGTCACCTCCGACCATGGTCGTTCCTCGTCCCTTCTTAACTCCTGCAAAAAATCCACCTCCTCTGAAGACCACCGCAAGCGCCTCTTGCGCTTTCGCTGGGCTTCGTTGCGACCATCATGAGATGGCGAGTGTCGTGGCAGCTTGCTCGACCGCCCCTCTCCACCCTCACAGGCTGTAGATATATTTCGCTTATGGCGTTTTCTGCGTCCCACCTGTCGCGAGGATGCGTTCTGAGAATTATCTTGAAAGCAGGAAGGCTGCTGTGAAGACTGTTCAGGGGGCATTTCAGATGGTGACGGCATAGAGGGGGGTGGAGAAACCTCTGGAAGAAATGTCATGAAGTAGGCATGTCGAGGACCGTGAGTTTCGATACGGAGAACTCCGCGACCGAAAATCTCTTGTGTTTGATCCAAAGAGACAGCCAAACCACTCCCTGAGGGGGTTTGGGACTGATTAGGACATTTCACGACGATATCATTGCTCGGGACTAAGACGTTTCCCTTTGCCCTCTTCGACGTTCTCAGTGGGCGCCCCCTTGCCTTGGAACCAGGTCCATCTGACGACGGTGAGTAATTGCTCATCGACGTGCGTGTTACTCGATCTTTATCGAAGCTGTCACTATTGTTGTCGCTGTCGCTCGAGCGACTACAATTCTGGTTAGAGAGTTCTTCCTGGCCCTTACGACCACGTTATCATTTCGACGGACAGGGATGACAACGGAAACTGCAGGAAATTGATCTCGCCGGGCGGGTTTTGTCTTTCGTCGCGGACGAAAGGATGGAGAGTTTGCTAGTGTGGCTTGCGATTGGTTGACAGAGCGAGTTTGAGGTCCAAGACGGGAGAAGGCACGCGCTTGACTATCGGTGAGTCTGCCTCTTACATCATTATCCGAGATAGCCTCGCTAATTGAGGGTTCCATTGACCTGGACAATTTGTGTTGCCACCCCATCTGTTGTAATACCCGTTTGATCTCCATGGTTTTCTAACCCGGACGTGGTGTCATCTATGACGGATTCATCTTGGGTAATGGTTTCAATGCTAGGCCGTGCTGGTACATCTGTCGGAGGTGATGGCAAGACACGCCGGCAAGTCAAGCTGACTTCGGGCGGAGCAGGGCTCTTGTCAGTCTCATCATAAATTCCTAGCGACGAGATGTTATCTCGGCGCCATCTTAGCAGGTCAGTTGGGGCAACGGCTGAGGCAATGGGTGGGTCTTGTTTGAGTTAACGAGATAAGTCGAACAGAAAGATAATAGTCGCGCCTACCTGCATGATGTAACTGAGGTTCTGCCGGGATCAAAGCCGTATCTAAGTCACCACGAGATTCTCCCAAAGGGCATAGATCTGGATGATCTGGTGGATGGTATTAGCTACGCTCGCTTATCGCAGTTCAGCAATGATCCCAACATACCGGTTATTAAGTATGTGTGATCGCTTTTAGGCACGTCTGTATGACATTCGTTTCGGAGCCCTGAGTCGAGGTGCAGGTCCAAGTCTGTCTTGTGCGTTTCCTGGCTGTTCTGCGTCATAGCTCTCTCTATTTCGATATCAAATTCGCTGCCTGCACGTGAATCCAAATTTTCCATCACGGCATCTCGGGATTGCAGAGAGACATTAGTGCTGGTACCAGCTGCTAATCTGAAGGTTGGTTCTTGGAAATACGGTCTCGGCGGGAGGGCACGCGGAAGGATTTGAGGAGCCACAGAGGCATTATAGGCTCTCCAACAGGAAGCCGGGATCGCAGGCGAGGAGGACTTTGTAGGAGGGTGAGAGTAGAAGCTAATGTGGTCAAGGCTGACATATGCATGGCGGCCAAATGAACAGACGGCAAATGAAAAGTGATCAGCGAAATGGAAAAGGAGGGCGGACGGCTTATAAGGTACCTGAGATCACTTCTCAAAACAATGCCAAGTAGCTCCGCTGCATCGCCGTATCGCCACACGGAGATTGCACATGCCAGTATCCTCAGTCAAGACTTACGAGATTTATAGCGTGTCTCCTGAGCCACATTGGGGATCCACAAGATATTGGACCCACAAGCAAAGAGATAGTTCCATTGTCGGAACCTGCCTCGCTCAGAGACCATGGCCAATCACCATGGCTGCCATCTCATGCACAAGCATACCGACTCTGCTCAGCTCTATCGGACTGTTCGGACGCCTTCGTGCACTTCATGTGTCCCAAAGTCAATGCTACTCGTCTGTCCTGGACTACCTCAATTTCGGAATCGACCGAGCCTTGATTTTATAGCCTCGTTCACAGGAGGTTTTGTTGAAGGGAAAGGGTTTGATGCCCAGGCATCTCTTCCTTTCTAGAACAGCACTGATCTTTGGAACTTTGCTCGCTTGATTAATCTGGATTCTATCCAAGACTTTGGTCACTTTTCAGAGCTTTTCCAATCATTTGCTCCTGGAAAGGAGCATCTTACGAAGCTGAATGAATTTAACAAACAGGAAGAGTTTATCAACTCATTGCAAATCGTATCCCAATACACCGCCACATCTGAAGAGGTACGGAATGAGAAACAGTACTTTGAATGTAATGGGCCTGAGAGACTGGATCTGGCACACCATATTTCAACAATGGCAAGTCTCAATCCCAATTTTGTGGCGGATCAGCGACCCTGGAAGTGGGTTGCGATATACTTGACGCAGCGAGACGCATTCATGTTCCCCGCCCTTGAGGGAGGTGCACATTGAGAACCGTGGCCCTTTTTTGATTACAAAGATCCTCTCTTCCTGGGTTGAGTTCAACCTGGAAAGAATGCTTGGTCCAGCCAAATAAATATCCTACATTAATTCATTCTTGGGGAGGATAAATAAGAACAAAATCATGCTAGAACACATTCTAAAAATGATAACAACGAAAATTATAATGAAGATGACAAATTAAATCAACAGAAAAACTTAATAGAATTACGATGCTTATACAAGGTACAAGGTCCAAAGCCCGATAAGTCGTGTCCTTAGTGAAAGGGGGTTGTCGAAATTTGACTCTCGGCTTGTCTGTACGGCAATTGGGATGTCTCCGGGATGGATTCTCGGGGTCGGGTTGATGGATCTTGTTTAGGAAGTGACCCGGCCCTATCTGTCTGGACCTGCTTCTATACCAGGGATAATCTCTTTCTTCCACAGTCCTTTTTTCAGGCACGTTCTCTTCGTTAAGCCTTGCTATCAGTTCTTGATTACACATAGGATATCCTCCAACGTTTCAAGATCATCCTATGTTATGCCACATTCTACTAAAGCAGGACTTATAACCACTATATAAAGTGATACGGCAATTCTTTTAGGTTCATTGTAGCACTATGGATTTTAATCGCCTTGGTTCATAGATGTTAAATTGTCTGACTTCCAGCGGACATGCACACCCCTAGAGCCCCGCTCAGCTCACCGCCAGTTTAAGATTTGTACCGCCTACCTAAAGTGGGAGAAAAGCGCCCCGCTAAATTTGAATTTCTGGGGGATTTTGACCGACAGTTTATTGACAGATTATTATGTAATCATGGGGTGTGGGGCCAGAGGTGTAGAAACTTGTGTCTGGTCACTGTGTGTGAATGTGCTTTTTGGTTTTGTTCTAGCTAGAATGAGAAACTACATACCTTAAAAGACAGCTGGAAAGATACAGGAAAGACATATTGAAGACACTGCTACAACACTAATACAATGCAACGGGCCGCTCTAATGATACTACGAGAACACAGCTGGAACACTGATGCATTGACATAAAGAAAGTTAGTAGAACGATTAACCGAGCACCTACAAGAGAAGCCCTCAGGACATAAATAGACGGCGTCTCTAATAACATCGTGAAGAAACCCCGCACATTAAAATTCGATGTTCTAGCACAAGGCAAGAAAAGCGGCCATATGAAATTGCTTTGCAAAAAGCGTACCATAGCTCATGACGTTTTGTTTGAGAATCTCTCGACTCCTTTCTCTGAGTTTTCAATATCAGGGTCATGGTGTAAAACCCAAACCCAAGTTGTCAAGCCCTACATTATGACAACACCCACGAGCGCACCTAAAAGAACAACTGGCACCACAAAAGAGCAGCAGAGGCTGAGGAAAGACATCTCAGATCTAAGCTCCCCTTCAACCTCCGCTCGTGGGTATGATATTCCGTCCACTGTGGTGATCAATCTAGACTCTCTGGAGTGATATGTCGGGGAATTGAAAAGATGAGCAATGGGCACCCAATTGTTGACAATCGCCAAAAACCAAAGGTGCAAAAATGGCGGCCAAGCAATTGTAGTGAGCAGTTTGGAAATTGTCAATCCATCTCCGGAGATACAAACCCAGACCGCAAAGAACATAGCTCCTACTGTCGCAATAAAGAGACAAACATTCAACACAGCACCACTCTGAAGGGTATCTCTGTAGGCCTTTTGGAGCGGCGAAATGGATGTGGCATTTTCACTCGAATTGGCGGTGCTTCCGGTAACGAAAGATCCCTTGGGTTTGCTTCCGAATAGATGGAATTGTACAATGGCGTGCAAATGGGCTATGAACACAACACGTTAGGATCCAGGTTCACGGGTTCCATCAGGAATATGGAGAGTATCTAATCAAACTTACCACAGGCAAGCCAGCTATTCTCTGCATGTGCAAATGCCGTAAATGGAACACCGGCATGTGCACTCCGAGCCCAGTCATATGCCCATGTCGATGCAACATGAGCGATGGCCAGAGCAAGCTGAATCTTGACCTCTAACGCTGATCCGGCAGGAACAACCACACCTTGGGAGAAAAGAAGGAAAGGCAAAGCAGCAAAGCTAACAGTGTAGGTTACAAGACCTGCCATGATAGACAGTCCTCCGAGAGCAATGTCCCAGCGCAGATGCTTTGGAATCGCCTTGTTGACAGAAGGGAACAACACTGAAATCTGCTGAGAGTGTCCGATATGCCACCGATTCCGCTGCTTGAGATGCCCCGCGAGAGAAGTAGGGACGAGACCAAATTGTATTACCTCCTGCACCTGCATCGTGCGCTTCCCCAGCCCTCTTAGGATTAACGATAGCTGCCAATCTTCCGAGAAAGAGTAGGACGGATATCCGCCCGCGTCGAGAATCGCGTCCCGACGGAAGACTGCACCTGATCCCGCGTCTAGGGCATGACCAAGAAGATCAAGTTCCGTATTCTCACAGGTGTAGAAGTAAGCCCGTGACTGGGATAAAGGATCGCCGCGGGGCAGGTTGTAGAAATACTGACGGGTGGTCAGCAATGCTGCCTCCGGGTCTGCAAGTAGATGGGGCAGTGTTGCGCGCAGAAACTCAGGCATCAGGATGGAGTCTGCGTCGACGACTGTGCAGAATTCCGGCGGGTCTTCGGTTTGTAGAGAGAACAGGGCGTAGTTGAGGTTTCCTGCTTTGGCAAAAGATTTCCCAGATTGCTTGCCCCGGGTGTGATAAGACAGGTGAGTCCACTTCGTGCTTAGCTTCGCAATCGCGTCACGCAGGTCAATTGACCCCCCGTCATCCAGAAGCCGAACTCGAAACCGGGAAGCCGGGTAGTCCAAGCCACACGCTGCTCGCACTGTATCCAGGATAATTTCCACTGGCTCTCCACAGCATGTAACTAACACATCGACTCTGGGCAGGTTTTCGTTGCTTCGTAATCTCTTGCGGAGTGTCTGGTGTGGTGGTTTTCTCGTTGCGGCTAACGATAGGCGTTGGTGATTCAGGGATATGTCTAACTAGATCAGTGACTGTTCGGTGTTCATTATTAGGGAACAACTCACGAGAAAAAAGACCCTCAATGCCAAGCATTGCCCACATCTTCCATGTTCGGTCCGGGGTTGTCAAGGTGATAAACAGCCGCACTGCAAAGTAGATGTAGGTAGTCCATATTGCTGTTTGTGCTATATGACGGAGATGTTTCCGGTACTTTTGCGCAGACAGAGTGCGATCATCGGGGGAAAGCTCCTCAATGACATGAACATTTTCAGGAAACATCGAAGCGAACTTGATGCCGTTGATTTGTGTGATTGTGATTATGTTGCATATTCCAATGTAATATATTAGGTTGTCTTTCTGTGCCCTGCAACTGAGAATATCGAGAATACCACGAAACAAGTTGTGCTCGATTCTTTGCGGGTTTGTCCTAGGCTTTTAAAGAAAAGCTTTCCCCCAAAATTCAGGGGCATGAATGCATTCAGGACAACGGATACCTACTAGCCCCATTTGCTTCTAGAACTTACTATGTCTATTTATACTATCCACATCAGAACTATTGTTGCCGAGGGCCAATCAATACGAGCCGTGGGATGAATTCTGGTAGCGCTAACCTTAATTGGCCGTTTAACGGAAGTGGGTCCTTATCCTCGACATCCGATTGGAACTTTCTATGAAATCTGAGATGCCAACCTTTGACTTTCAAGTTGACGCTTTGGATGTACGCGGCATCGGTGATTACAAGTCACATGCCGTGTTTTCCAAAACGGACTCATTTCAATGTTGATTTTTTCGAAGAGTTCTATTGGAAAACTAATATACCTATGGAGTTTGACATATATTTCCTAAATCATGTATGTAAGAACTTGTCTTGTTAAGAATCAAGTAAAGTCTTGCAGAATGGCTGATTGTGGCCTAGATTGTAAGATGTCTGTGAACAACAGAAACTGCCAGAGCTAATTGAGTGAAGAACAGGAAGCAAGTTTATTTTAGGACTATCACGATCGTCATGATTCTCCATTCATCCGCAAGAGAATTGTATCGTTCTATCGGGATTAAATCCTTCAAGGAGGCTCATTCATCTACATTACATCAACCTCTGCACCTTGGACCTGGGTCGTCCCATAAACCTGTGATAGAGATGTATTACAGTTTCTACTATGAAGTGTAGATATAACTGGAAAATCTCTGTTGTGCGTTAAGAGAGAGAGAGAAACTATCTACAAGATGGGAAACTAAGTACTAGGAGCATGTGGTAGCATGTGAATATTCACATGCTTCCAACAACCTGGTCAGCAGAGAGTTAAGTACCTATCTGTCACTTTTCGTTCCATAACACATCTTCTCTACGATCGGTCTGTTATCGTAGTGAGCTTGTGGCTTCGCCAGTTTCGTGATCCGTCGGAAAATTTTACGGATAAAAGACCCTTGAGAGACTACCTTATTCCAATGTAACTGCCGCATGTAGTATGGCATGGATTTTTACAAACTACTCACTTCCAATCTCTCGACGATCTTCAATGATCTTTCAAGTATCGCTGACATCAAAAGATGAGCGGTGTCACATAATTAACATACTGTGCCTCTCATAGATGGACCATCAACCAGCATTTTCATCGCAACTCGGTCTATTGCTCTGAATCACGCATATCTAGTTGAATATAAGTCCCTTACAACAATCCACCTCGGGATTTAAACACAGTGGTGGCACTTTCTCATCGAGCTGTGCCCGTGATCTGTGAAAAATTGAAGATCAAAGCTAAAAATGCTGCCGTTAAATAGTAATTCAAGATAATCCACTAATGGTAGGTACGAAGCTATCAAAGGGCACCTTGATGATAGAGAGCCGATACTTTATAGCTATTATGCTAGCTCGGGTCGAGAAGATTACGAAAAGACTTAAAGAGAAATTAGAGCTTATCCAATGGCTTAGTTACCTTATCTCTGTACTTCTGAGGATCTTGGAACTATCTCCATTTCCGGATACTCATATCCTATGCCACAAACCACACCAAAAATGGAGATAATCCATTTCTTACAAGTTACTCCGTGCCGAATTTGTTACAATTCACTGTATATGGATCCCTAAAAGCGGTCTAAATGCAGACATAACTAAGACCGGAAACGAGTATTCGGGCATTAAAGCCAGTGCATTACAGCCCAGAGTGATATCCCCCCTCGTAGTCCTAACCTTCATGTCCATCGTTTTAATCCTTGAGTTAGTCCCTGGATTTGTCTTTTTGCTAGCTTCTTCTCATCCTTCGTGGTGCATGAGATCATAGCTAATTGCGTCATAATTAGACACTACATCCACACGGAAACTTCCACTAATCTGTTTTGAGCGGCGGCCTAGCGACGAAGCCATAGAGGGACCCCGGGAACTTCTTTTGTATCTCTCATCTCAAATTCCTTCTTCGTTAACATATTTCCCTATTCAATGGAAATTTCATATCTTATACCTAGTCTCTCCTATCAAAGAGGTACATTCCACTTAATCTTTCTTGCCTCATATTTGAACTAACCTTACAATAGTAGCATGGGGTTCTTCGATAGGCCTCCGAATACAACCTTTGTCTTTGACAGAGCAGACAATGACTTTCTTAAATGCGGGCCGAACTACGTTGCTCGGTCCAAACTCACCGAGTTATTTCTGCCGAGTACGCTCTACGTGAATTAACGCAGCGTGAGGAATGGTTATACCACAAGACTATAGCCTTACAAAAGGCTATGGCTATGACACATAATGAGAATTCTGATGCAACTCAATTTGAAACCGCAAATAAACAGCTTGAAAGGACTCAAGCTGATTATCCAAGAAAGGAGTACGCCCTTTACCGAGCAGAGTGCATGCTTCAATTGAAGTTTAGATATGCCTATGATAGCTTAAGGCGCGATGCTAAATGGTTTATGCGTGAAGAAATGGTTCATGATTGTTCCAATCGAGGTGGATGTTGTAGCCGGAAATGCGGATGTTGTGAACAGAGGCATCGGTCTAAAAGGAAGAAAGGCAGAGGCCATTGCACTGTGGAGTGCGGGTGCTGCATCAGCTTTCGAGATTTCGAGCTCCCAAAGAGACAAAAACAGGAGCGGAGGAGAGATTTCGAAACTATCCTAGAAGAACACAATTCAGCCTACGTTATGCATTTGGCAAATTGCTTTTTTTTTGCCGTTGAAATGGAAGCCCCAGGTGTCCTGGTTGCAGCGAACTTTGAAAAGGGGTTCCACTCATGGCCAAAAGAATGAGAATGCCCTGCTCTAATTTGCTTGAATTTAACTTGCTAAAATAATGAATGGCTTTGCTACCCAAATACAGTGTGCCTTCAAGTAATGAAAAGCCCTTGATGGAGATATGTTACAGTTTCTCAGATCCAAGTGAAATAGATCTTACTGCCATGGGGATGAGGTCAAAATAAGGTCAACTGTTAAACAACAACCCGCCAGTCATCGTGAAACGGCGGAGATCAACTCTGATGATATCTTGATTTTGCTTGGTGAGGATTTACAACCTTGTCAATCTATCATACTCATCCATGATTCAATTGTTGCGACCCGACGGTCTGATCAGAAAAGCTTCAATTTAATCTCATTGATCTTTCATTCTATGAAACGGTTTACCTCGATTTTAACTGAAATTTTGCAAATCAACAATTTAATTTGTTGTTGTTTGTTGGCCCAAGGATTGTGAAAATTGAACTGAGGATCAAAGGATCCATTGATTTGAAGTAAGGGCGAGATCAAACCTAGTCATAATCACTTTAAATTAAGCGAAAATACAGCTGCGATCTGAAGAACCGTGCGTACCTGCCTCTATGTATATAGGTAAACAACCTCCCGTAGAGTGTAGGTCTGTAAATCATAACAATACCGTTTGACCACATGCCCAAATGGCTACAAACGGAACCGTTCTCGTCTGCCCCGCGCAATGCCCTGATCCCATGGCCTGGAAAGGCCAACTTATCGCTGGTGCCTGTGGGCTGGCTGCGCTGGCCTTGGTTTTGGGGACCGTGATTTGGGTTACCCGGTATTTATAGCCCGATTTGCCTCTCTTGCCGTTTGCATCATTCTAATATATATTTGCATAGGCTCCTCGCCCGCCAAGCTCGGCTGAAGGACCCCCAGATGGTGGTCACCAGCGAGTACCTCCAGCAGAGGGAGGAGGCGAAGAAGGCGGAGAAGAGAACTTGGTTGCAGTTCTGGGCCAAGAAGGGTGTGTCACTCAAGAAGCCCATGTGGGAAGTGTTACCCATACTAACCAAGGGTGCCTCTCTAGCCGTCGACGAGACCACCAATCCCAAGAAGGAGAAGAAACTCTCTCCTCCTCGTCCGACGGTCCTTTGCAGCGGCACGTTGGCCACGCTGCCACCAGGGGAGCTACCCCTCGTTCAAAAGCCAAACTCCACGGCTCATGTGGAGTTTGTGGCGCCGCGGGGCCTCCACCTCCCCCACCAGCCCGACGCCGAGCTTGACGTCCTGTCCGGCATCAAGAATGCCATCAAGGGCAAGAAAAAGGTCTAAGAGGAGAGGAGAAATCTTCCTGTTGCTCTCTGTTTTCTTTGTTTCCACCACCTACCCTGAAACTGGCCGGGATGGTGAATCCGCTCATCTTTTTCCGCGCGCAGGCCGATCTTCCCTCGCTGCTCAAACAGTACAGAAGAAAGTACTGTGGTCTGGTTTGTTTTGGTCATTGTTTTGGTCATTGTTTTGGTTTGGGTTTGGGTTTGGGTTTGGGTTTGGGCTTGGTCTTGTTTTCTCTTGGTTTTCTTTGAATTTCTTTTTTTTGGGGGGGGGGGTTTCTATCTATATACCCATGGTCCCCTCCCCAGGACCTCGTTGGTTCCGATTTGGTTTGTGTTGATTTGGTCTTTTTGGCTTCGTCTTGGGGCTTTTGTCTGTTCTGCTGTGACAGGAAGTTCCCTGCCTAGATAGTCGCAGCAGATTTTTAACTGTTTCTTAGTTTTACTTGTGAATATGACCTATCATTGCACGGTCAGTCCCATCTCCTGATTTCGTGTAGGCTGGTTTTGTCAAGCTGAGTAGACCAGTTACAGTCTATTGTGTCCTGGTTTAGGAACCGCAAGTGATTCCTTGTGCCAACTTTGTGTTTTGATACACCCTGCATACCTTGGTCCTTCCATTTTTTTCTTTCGTTGATCTAGATCATATCTCGCTTTTCTTGCGTAATGCCAATTTCGTTCCCCTATTAGCAATCTACCTTGTGATTAAGATTAGGATAAGTCTTGCCTATAGCAAAAACGATTGTGGCCTTTATTACTGCTATTGATATCACACACCACTAGGGTTAGGATGAATCTAAAGTTTTCTCTGATTCGGAAAGAAGGCTGGTCACAGAAAAACTTAAGGTAACTTTTACATCATATGTAATGATGCGATGAGAAAGAGGTGCGCGTGCTCTACTTTAGTTCTCACCTTTCACCACCTTACTTTCTCACTTTCCTCTTATATGAACGGGTAACGAAGTGTGATATAATTGGTATACCTAGCTTTTCGTATGTAAGCTTCTACCGCTTCAACACCGCTTCACTTCTGAATCTATGTATCTACTATATTGGTCCTTGACTTTGATCTCGATTCTATAAAATCATCTCTCATAGGGCGGTTGCATTTCCGCCTGTACCCTTATTTAACTCACATCTTGTTCATGTCTCTAAGAGGTGATGGCTCTAACGATCACTTATGTGGAGAGACTATAGCCTGGTGTTCATCCACCTACATAAAGACGGTACTATGACGGCACCATATAGGAATATCAGCGCACAGAAATTTCTCGAAGACATCAATTTTCTTGCAATCATCCAGTAAAATCCAAATCCCAAAAAAGCACCGATTCTTCAAGTAGAACTTCTAGATCCAAATTTCATTAGACTACAGCTTCATGTCTACCAGTGGATTGGGAGGAATTAAAACACGGACTATGTTTCTAACATTTTCAAATTTATTAGAACGATATATTGTCAGAATACTAGGTTACAATATGAGATTCTATAAGGATCGCATGGTTTCTATTGGGTAGTGCTAATCACTCGCTATTTATATAGGGTTAGTTAACGTATTCGGTAAGCGAGCTGGCCACCCCAACCAAAACGCGTCCATGAATTAGATCTTAGTTAGTTCAACCACCCACCATACCACCAATTCGTACTCAATCCTCTCGAAATTCAATAGAGCAGGAGGGTAGGATCGTACTAGCTATCCAGGCTTTCAAGAATCAAGAAATCTCTTCAATTTGTGAAGTGGCGCGCCGTTTTAACGTCCTATGATCCACCATTTCTACCCGCCTGAATAGTATACAACACCGCGCGATTTCTCGCGCTAACTATGATAAATTGACCGATACTGAAGAGGAATCTCTTTAGAAATGGATCCCCTCTATGAATTGTCGTGGATCAGCCCCCTGCCCTCTTTAGTATAAGAAATGGTAGATCTTCTTCTTCAAAAGCGTGGAACTACCCCGGTTCTTTCGGTCGGCGAGATTCATGGGAATGTTTCTGACGCTGATCTCCGTCTGGATGGGTCGCCGTGCGTTTAATCTGCTCAACCAGCATGAGTGGTCCTGCGAGAATACGCTTCTGATTATAAAAGAATAATCCCGCTCGATAACTCAATGGCGGTTAGGTTTAACTCCAAGAACACTTTTACCTATTGTTAGGTCCCCCCCTTCAAGGGTATTCAAATTTCTATGGTGGTATTACAAAAAAAAACCATTGTCAAGGTAAACTCATCGTACCCTTTGTTATATATGAAGGGAAACATCCATGTGGCGTAGGACTGTACGGGACACTCGATATGCGCGTTGTCCACGATCTCGGGCATTGGAAATAAGGTTTCATAGAGTTCAATTTCCAAAACCTTGAAATTTCCGTTGTCGAAGGTGGTCATGTTAAGGCGATACGGTGGAGGGTCATAAAGAGCCCCCCGCCCAGTCAATGTTCTTTTAAGTATCCTCATCCAATGAACATCGTGTAAGCCTTGGGCATTGTCACTCTTGTTCGGGCTCCAGCTCTGGGGACTTGCCAAGACGGCTTATATAGTCAGGCAGAAGTCTCAGCCAATCAGGAGAAAGACAACCATTTCATGATTTGTACTCCAAGGCTGTCGGGGACATTACATAATCATTTCTCCAATGCCGAGAGTGGATCCAGAGATCGGGTTCTAATTCAACCGGGTGGAGATCAATCGGCGACTTTTGACATTTTTAACAGGGCAGTTTCGCTCTATGCCCTGAGTAATGAACCCTACGTGGTCATAAGTGGGAATGTTTTTCAGGCAGAACGACATCTTATGATTTAGTCGCCTCCAGAATCAGGTAGTAATGAGTATTCGGAAATTTCGATGATAAATCAACCCTCAACTTCCCCACTGTAGATTACTACATAAATCGAGCCACTCCTGCGAGATGGTAATAACATTCACGCACATAATTATATTCATACTTGAACCCCATCAAAATGACCTGGCCTGACGTCTCCGCCAAGCCTGCCGAGGGCATCTCATACTACACCCCTGCCCAGAGCCCCCCGGCAGGCACAGCTCGCAATCCCCAAACGAGCGGAAAGCCCATTCCCAAGCTCTTCAAGCCTCTTACCATTAGAGGATTGACGTTCCAAAATCGCCTGGGTGTAAGCAATCTCCCCCCTCCCGGTGCCAATCCCAATTCCTTGTATGATCACACAACTAATGATAACTCTCCAGATGGCGCCCATGTGCCAATACAGTGCCGACGATGGCCACATGACTCCTTGGCACATGGCGCATTACGGCGCTATTGCCCAGCGCGGACCCGGACATATTATCATCGAAGCAACCAGTGTTGTCCCCGAGGGCCGCATTACCCCCGGCTGCGTGGGCCTCTGGAGGGACTCGCAGATCGCGCCACTTAAGCAGGTCGTTGAGTTTGCGCACAGCCAGGGCCAGAAAATCGGTATCCAGCTCGGACATGCCGGCCGTAAGGCCTCCACCGTGGCGCCCTGGCTTGGAGGCGTTGTTGCGAATAACTCTGTTGGCGGTTGGACCGATAACATCAAGGCTCCCAGCGCCATTCCCTTCGCTGAGGGCAATCCTATCCCTATTGCCATGACCCAGGACGATATTGCTGAGGTCAAGACTGCCTGGGTTGCTGCTGTTAAGCGTGCCATTGCTGCTGGCTGTGATTTCATTGAGATCCACAACGCTCACGGTTACCTGCTTTCTTCCTTCCTTAGCCCCTCCTCCAACCAGCGCACCGATAACTACGGTGGCAGCTTCGAGAACCGCATTCGTTTGTCCTTGGAAATTGCTCAGTTGACTCGTGACACTGTCGGTGACAATGTGCCCGTCTTCCTGCGTGTGTCGGCTACCGACTGGCTTGAGACCAGCTTGCCGGATGAGAAGGGCTGGAAGCTTGAAGACACGGTTGAGTTCGCTCGTGCGCTGGCTGCGCAGGGTGCTATCGATCTTATCGATATCAGTACCGGTGGTGTGCACGTTGCTCAGAAGGTTGCCTCCGGTCCTGCTTTCCAGGTTCCTCATGCTGCTGCTGTCAAGAAGGCCGTTGGAGATAAACTTCTTGTTGCTGCCGTTGGTATGATCAACGACGGAAACTTGGGAGAGAAGATTCTGAACGAGGATGACATTGATGTCATTCTTGTTGGTCGTGCCTTCCAGCGCGATCCCGGTCTTGCCTGGAAGTTTGCCAAGGACCTGGATGTTGAGATTGCCATGGCTGGACAAATCCGCTGGGGTTTCACTAGCTTCCGCAATGCGTCCGAGTACATTCAGCCCAACTCAATGAAAGCTTGCATTTTTGATTAGATTTAGATACACCGATTGTTGACCGGCTCATGGTTGGCTTGCATTGCATTATATAGACCGTCTTTTTTGGACGAGACCAGTGAGAATTGACGTGCCGTTTCTGCGTAAGACCTGTGATTGACTACAAATACGATCATGATCAATGGACAGTGAATTTTGGAAATGATTCGCGTTGGTAGCATCTCCCTCGCGATTTTCCTTGTCTTTTTGGTTCGCTGTCTGTTCGTCTTCTCCATGCGTAACGCGAAATTGCAACGTCAAAGGCCACTTTTAGGTGGCTTGAACATCCAGAAATATGAAATGACATGTGCAGGCAGTACTTGGATCGTGTATTGTCGCAGTCAAGCTCAACAGCAAAGGCTACTACTACCTTGAGCAGAATGATCTCAGTGGAGAAATTTTTGAATGTATTGTAACCAGTCTAAGAACGAGAGACATGATCAGTTCTTTTTAAAATAATTGGAACACCGAACCAATCATCTTCTGTCTCGCTGGGACCTGATGGCCTTCGGAGCTCCAGTTCTATGACCCCTTCAGCGTACATCGAAAACCAGCTAGATGGTTCTCAACGGACGCTGAAGAGGCCATAAAACTACAGGTTCGAACAATCACCAAGGTCGTCACCGAGGTGAGATTAAAAGTGATTCACCATCCAGAAAGCAGCCATGACCTCAATCCAAAGAAATCTGCCTGGGAGAGCCCAGGGATTGAACCCCCTCTCCCCATCCCCAGGAGACGTCACTACCTCACTCACCCGAAAGTTGCGACCCCTACAAGAAACATCCTCTGTAAATGTCAGCAGGTTTGAACCAGGACAGGAACTGATTCTCCCCATACATTCAACCATACAGTACTGACTGGAAATCCCGATGTCCTCTCGAGGAGGACAGCAGGATTTGCCAATCAAAGACTGAGAAATTCGTCGCGATGGCCTCACAATCAGAAATCCGTTAGCATCAACTTTGATGAAATTTTAGCTTGAAATGAGACGCTGGTTTCACCCTTGGCCTATTCCATGTTCTCAAAACGATGCTCGGGTCATCAGAGATAGCAACTTTATGCCCTAGACGAATCTGGGCACTTTGAAGTCCCGTGAAGAGATCTTAGAAACTGCATCCAACTTCCTTCCCAAGCACGCTGCATCTGAAGTTATCGTCCACACTGGCTTTCCCAAGGCGTGCTGCCAGGACGTCGCAATAAGAGCCAATAAGGGAATACTTTGAGGCATTTTAAGTCAGACGTAAAACTCGCATAGGCACCAACCCCACAAGAGAAGTCTAGGATCCTATCATTGACGCGACGCCTCGAGGATCTCGAGCAACCAGAAGCTTTTTGTGAGGTTCTCTCGGCGCGCATCTTTAATGAGACTTGAGACTGTTCCCGAGATCAATATTTTCCAGCAAAGAGACGGATTCAATGAGCCCGCCTTCCTTCGCTGATTGATTGTTAACAGTGACGACAACGAGACAATCTATTTCACTTATCACAAGACCAGCGAAATCACCAAGAGACTTGCACCGGCAGATATTCCAGCGAGGCTCAGTCGGAGGACAGGACAAGTGATCAAAGCACCTATTGATGAGCATCTCATGCCAACGAACAGCACGGCCGTTCAATGAGATGGTATGGGTGAGAAAACTTTTTCACTGTGCAAATGCAAAGAGCCGACGGGGAAACTTAAGGACCCGCTACTTGATGGACAAGGCCAAGCAGACACAGTTGAGAGAACTCTGAAGAAGGAAAAGGGGAGGGGATTGGGAGGAAATTTATGTTTTTCCGTGGACGCGCTCCAAGGCTCACGTGCATGTGTTACCTAATCATCCCCCCACTCAAACGGCATGTCCTTACCCCTTTCTCCCTGCTGTCCTGTCAAACATGACGTTGTGTTGATGCTTTTTTCTTTTCCCTGATATCTGTCGACATCCGACCACAAGGTCCACACAAAAGCTGGATCACAATCCTCGATGTGTCTTGGCTCGCCAGGTCTTGGACTGCATTATGAAGAGATGTAAAGTCTAGTAATCAACCAAGGATATTGCTTTCAGTTCATTGGGTTTCAATGTCATCCTTCTTTTTCTCCTATTTTCTTAGGCCCGCAACTTCCAATATAGAGTTTGTAGCTTGCAGTGTCCGCTCAGAGTAATCTGTGTGGTTTTTGGTGCGCCCAGAAAGGACCACATCACTGCAACTCCGGGAGCTTTACAGGGAAGAAAGCGAACACAACTTGTGACGAGGATTTGCAAGTTCTGAGTTGGACAGAGCCTCCACTGTCACAGGCCAATTCAAGACAAAATCAGCATTATTCCACCTTCAAATAAGAAACACTTGCTCTAGTACAAAGTACCATCTTGGTCGCATGAACCACCACCTGTGGACTTGAACAGCTCACGGGAAAACCTCCTTCCCCATCCAATCCCAACACCTCCCTCTCCCTCCTTTGGTGTCTGGTGACAACCCCACAAGTACCTCCAACAGCTTATCGGCTGCGTCAACCGGCTCCAGCATTTCCCTCGTTCCCCAGTAATCTTTTGTAAAATCTGTGTGTACAGTCCCAGGGTGCAGCGCCACAGAAATTGCTCTCTGGGCACTCTTCGCGCGCAAATGCAAATCAAAAGTCTTCGCTAATTGAAATACAGCTGCCTTACTTGCACGATAGGAATACCACCCGCCCGAGGCATTGTCGGATGTTGAGCCGACTCGAGCGGCCATCATTGCATATATGGCATGCGAGGGCAACCACAGCGGTCCTTGGAAGTCTATTGCAGAGCTGGACTCTGTTGTCGAGAATTCTGGTGAGGATTTTAATGGGAGGAATGGAGAGAGGTGCTTCATGAGTAACAACGGGCCGAGGGAGTTGACTTTGAAGCTCTCCAGCGCACTGGCAGCGTCGATTTTACTGGGTGATCTTTCCGCATGCAAAATGCCGGGGATCGTCAGTCCCAGCCTAAGTGGTGTGCTCGGATATTTCCGGCGGATTGCGTCTGCCATTGCCGATATCGTGGACTCATCTAGGGAGTCGGTTAGCCTAGTAGTGCCGAGAGGGATGTATTTCCTGGAATTGAATTGCCTTTTTTTACCTGTTACATCAACTTGGAAAATACAGAGTCTTTGCTCTGCGTCTTTGGGCATGCCCTTACTTAACAGCAATTGTTCTTGGAGCTCATCGCAGTTCTTGCGGGCTGTTGCAATCACAGGGAGCTCGGTCCGGGTCAGGAGCTGCTGTACGAAGGCGAACCCCAGTCCTCGCGAGGCAGGGGTTACTAATGCAAACCCATGAGCTGCTGACAGCATTGCTCATTTAATGGGCCAGTATATGTTGTTTTCCAACTAGTGGTGGATGGCAAAAGTAATTGCGGCAGAGAGTTGCAGATGTTCGCCCTGCATGTGACGTCACAAAGCATGTCACGTCCATCGGCTTAAGCTCCGATCCGATCTCCCAGGTACTTCAATGCAAATCGGAAAAGTCAACGTGTCAATGGGCAGTGATGTTGATTTAAATTTCTGAAATTGAATTCATATCTCCGAATTCCCCTAAACAAAATCATTTGACCTCAAGACTTCCCCTCCAGGCCACTGAAGAAGTCCCTGCCAAACTCCCCACTGCTATCGTTGAAACGAATCTTCTTGTTGATTTTCTCAATATTCGTCATGTCCTCTGGGCTCAACTTGAAGTCTCCTTCCAGATTGGCCCTGATTCTCAGAGGTGTTTTAGACTTCGGTAGCACTGAGTGGCCCTGCGATACACCCCAAGCTGTCCAAATCACACTGCAGTCAGCATCATACAAACTAAATTCAGGCTGATTACACTTACCAAGAGCAACCTGGGCGGCATTTTTGTTGTATAACTCGCCTATCTTCGTCAACACGGGCTCGTCGATCAGCTTCGCGGGCCCGGCCTTTTCACCATATAGAGCGTTCTGGTTACCAAACGGCGAGTAGTGCGTGACATGTATACCATTCCCCCGATGCCACTTTGTGAAATCACGCTGCTGCAACCACGGATGACACTCCATCTGGTGCACAGCGGGAACAGTGGAAGTGTTCTTGATCAAGCGCTCCACCTCAGACTTGTCGCAGTTCGAGACGCCAATCGCCCTCACCTTGCCAGTTCTCAGAAGCTGTTCCATTGCTTTGTACGTCTGCGTTGGTGTCAGCGTGCTTGAGCTTACGGATCAAGAGATGAGACTGCAACATACGTCGACAATGTCGATATTCTCCATGACCGGCTTCCCATCCTTCATCGGAAATTGTTCCTCGCCTCGTTTCCAGGCGACGGGCCAGTGCATCAGGAACAGATCAACGTAGTCCATTCCCAGATCGTCTAGTGATTGCTGCAGAGCCGATGCTACGTCGTCCGGGTGGTGCTTGTTGTTCCATAGCTTGGTTGTGATGAAGATATCTTCGCGGGGAATGCCGCTTTTCTTCACGCCTTTCCCAACAGCCTTCTCAGTTCCGTACCTAGTGTTCTTTCAGTGCTGTACATTAAGCTTGTCGCTCTTGTCGGTGAGGAAGTAAAGCTACTTACGCGCGTGCGGTGTCGATGTGACGATACCCTGCCTTGATTGCTTCTGCCACGGCATCTTCCTGCTCACTCGCATCCTGCCAGGTGCCAAATCCAATGGCTGGGATCTCTGCTCCGGTGTTCAACTTAAATTTCGTGCACATCT
Organism: Penicillium digitatum; assembly: GCF_016767815.1. NCBI lineage: Eukaryota > Fungi > Ascomycota > Eurotiomycetes > Eurotiales > Aspergillaceae > Penicillium > Penicillium digitatum. Next base: position 801,556 of record NC_089388.1, read on the forward strand.
TTGATGGATTGATGTCACCAATATTTTGACAGCGTGCTGTTAGCATCTCCAGCTTGAAGTCAGTGAACAGTCCAAAGCACGACTACGAAAGACGCATCAAGGTGACGAATGCGATGACGAGCAAATGACATATTTGGTGTCTCATAATATACAAGGCCTACCATGAACATTTGTCAATAGGAGTTTGTGTCTTCGGTCATCAAGTTTAAATAACCCACGCTAGCTTTTTTCTGTCTATAATATCAATGAGCTGCCCGTGACTTGACTGTGAGAAAATTATGGCCGTGGGTGCTGGTCGATTTTTCACGCGATGCCCTTTCTCCTGCCAGCTCCAGGGAGAAGCTCGAAATCAACAGTCTTCGCCGAAAATTGGTATTTTCATCACAAATCATGCTGACAGTTATCTCGTGTTCTTGACGACCACGCCACCGGATCTTGCCATTGAAATTGCTTTTGAAACTTCCTTATTGGGTAATACACGCCACGCTCAAGCACTCTAGGAACACGTTCGTCGAATCCCCTCTTTTGTGTGCCTACAACTTGCATGCTGGGAGTTTCCGCATCCAGCAATGGCCCTGTCCTTTGTATGTTCAAATCATAAACAAGGTGTCCTATCCCAGCAATGTTTTACGGTTACTCAATACTTGGGACCCGAGCTCTTCAGATCCTACAGGCATTCGCGATACCAGTCAATAAAGGCCGAATTGGCTATGAGACCCACCGTACTTGCATGACGAGGCATGGAAGGCTCTCAGTAGAAACATTACCAAGGAGACCATGCCATCCCCACCATCGCAGCGGTACTTATTGCTACACTGATGTATCTCTAACTGTACCTTCTTTGTTAGTGAGGACTGGCTATTCCATATGCAAGTATGGTTCCCTTCACCACACCCAATCCAATTCCCGGCCCAGTTGTTTCGCCGATGTTTGATGCCAAGACAAACAACGCCAAATGTTGTACGCGTCTACCGTAGCTTACCGCTTCTGGTTTATAAAGTGAGCTCCACCCGCAAATTTTTTTCTTTCCTTCTGCATCGCTCGGAATTCTCCAGCTCTTCTTTCAATTCTTTTGTTCTTTGTTCGGCTTGGACTGTGTCCAATTATGGCACACACCCCAGCTGAGCTCGCCGCCTGAGGCTCACCCCCAGTACTGCGACCAATGCTCTTAATTCTTTTTTTTCCCTCTAAAAGGTAGGGAATTTTTTTTTTCTTAACCCCAAACCCCCGGGGATGATTATATTTTAGACATGCAAAGGCATTCCTCAATCAGAAGATCCATGTTGAATCTGTCATACTTTTAAGTTTCAGCCTTGTCTGACCCATCACAACAACATTGTTACTTTTGCAAGCCCTACATTAAGCGATTTTTGACTGACAATTTCTCGCTCAGGTAAATAACATTTGGATTCACTCCCTTCCATCCATTGCGGCTGTTGCCTAGCATGAAGAAATCTTGAACGAACGGGCGGACATAACGTACCCATTTCCCTTCATCCAACAAAACCAGAGCGTACAAACTCTGTGGTTGTATGGGAAGTGGATTACTTGTTGAGAATTCGTCACCTGAACCAATTCCCTTGTCTACATCAAATCATGTCGCATTGACAAGTTGAGACCAGCATTTCTAACAAAAACTCTAGGTAATTCGAAACTCATCTCTCTCTGCCCTTTCTCAACATGGTCATACCTATCATGATGATTGTGTTATTCACACTGTTGGACTTGGACCTCGTGTCCGGGAATGAACATCAATACAAAATTCTGATTTAATGAGGTATGTGTCCCCTATCGATCAAATTAGTCGTGTTTCATGCTGACTGACTTGCAGCCTGACTTAGTTGCCATGTCTTGATTTTGCTTTTGACTCGTGCTTTTTGCTTGAATTGCTATCGCTGACTCGACAAAAGAAAACAAATAGGAATACCCAGAGGCAGGACCCTTTGGCTCGTTGACCGTAAGTGTGCTCTTCTCAAATTTCCAATCTCATTGCATGATGAACCCCAACATACTGTTCTATCTCTGAACTATCATGTCGATAAAATATTTTCACCTTGGAGAACTGATCTTTTCCTTGACTGCCACCATTTCACTCATCTTGTGATTTGATCAATTGCTAATGTGCATCACAGGAGCTAAGGGTCAATTTTTTAATAGCTTAATACATTTTTTCTTGCACATTTAACCATTCGTAACTTCAGGCTTGACTGTTTTTCTCTCAGCTGTTCCGTAACTCCTTGCCTGTATTCCATTCCAACGCCTCTTGACGCCTCGCCTCTTATGCCCAGTGACATTTCCCTACTCAACAAACAGCCCATGCTTCTTGTGCCATCCTTCCAGACTGTCTTGGCCATACTCCTCGTGCACACTCTTATTTCCCTCCGGCCACCGCGCCCACGCAGGCTTCGATCCATCCATGATACACACCATCTCATCGGGCACTGGTAACTCCGTATCGATTGCGGAGGCAAATGGATGAACTAATTTAGGCCAGTGGTGGTCCCAAAGCCACAGCATGGTACTACAATTCGAGCAAAAGTTCCGCTCGGAGGAGCAAAGCTTTTCATCCGGTGTGCCGCGGTCTTTGATGGCAGAGTATTTCCTGGTCATTGAGTTAGTATGTGCAAAGGAATATCATTTGCATGTTATTCAAGTGTATAAATGACGGTTTCTCGGTGGATCATGTGCTCGAAGGCGGATGGGTCGTACTTGATCAGATCTTTGCCCTTGATGATCTTCAAGCTATCAGCGATGCCGCCGAGGTTCACAGCACCGAGATGTCCGCCTACTTTACGGCAGATGCTGCAAGCGCATAGCTGATATGGAACTGGTGTTTGGGACTGGAGAGCAAATTCGACGCCGCCGCATTGGCAGCTTCCTTTGAGATCCCTATAAACTCGGTTAGTATGCTTGTGCCGGGGATGCAAGGCTGTGTTAATGGAGTTTCACGTGCATAGGCATGATTTGGTGTGCCTGTTTGTTTAGTCGGTGATTTGTTTAGTCGGTGACCTGTAAGGGTACAATCCAAGCGTTGTAGATTTGTTTGGTTGGAATTTGTGATTTATCGAGATGATCCTTGATATATTTACTTCCACCACAAAGAGGGGCAAATCCGAGAACAAACCCTTCAAAACGAGCAAACCGCAAAAATTTCATACATTCCAACGACCTGTCTTACCCCACCCAATTTATTTTCTATCAGTAAGCCTACATCCAAATGCCCCGAGTCCTATTCTATAAACGCCGGATTATTTTTCATGCATCATCGACCGTGCCCCGCAGCTGTGATTGGCTGAGCAGCTGTTTGTCGGGTTTGTCCTGTTTGTCTATCGGAGGTTTGGATTCGCTTTCGCCGACTGATACTCACCTTGCTGAGCGACTTTCTCGTCAGCACCAAAGCAGAAGCTTGTTGTGTTCATATCTAGAGCGAGTCTACGCTTAAAACTTCTGAAAATGAGTTTCGGAGCCCCCGGCGGTGCATCGGTAAACTACAAGCCATCACCGTGAGTTGGATTATTCCAAGTGTGCATATTTGCACCTGCGACACACTGAAATCAACGAGATTAGACCGCTTGTTATGAATAATGCTGACGCATTGAAATTATCGACAGACCCGAACGTGGTAGTTTTCCTCTTGATCACGAAGGTATACTAGCCCGCAGCCGCACAGCCCAGGTCCCGAAGAAAGACGGCAAGACCAGCAAAAACAATTGAGCTAATCACAATTTGGGTTACTGCAGGAGAATGCAAACACGTTATCTCGGGATATTTGAAGTGCATTAAGATGAACAAAGGTACCAACGACGAAGCGTGTCGCAAGTTGGCCAAGGAATACCTTGCCTGCCGAATGGACAAGTAAGTCAGCCCAACACACAGAGACACCAGTCATTGCCATTGGAGGATGGGCTTTATTTGCGATGAAAGTCGAAGCTAAATTCTGATCGAAACAACTTGTCATTAGGAACCTCATGGCCCCGGATAACTTCGAGAACCTCGGGTTGGTGTTCAAAGATAGCGAAGGGAAAGGACAGACTTCAGCTACACCAGTTACAGGCAAAACCAATCCAGAACAGAAGAGCTGATATGCGACAGCGAGACATTGAATGATATTGTATGATACGGAAGAGTGGCGCTAGTCCGTGATCGGGCAGTGCTGGCATTATTCAAGGCGTTCCACATAAGAAAATGTATTTGGCACCTATTCGACACAAAAAATAAGTAAACAGGATTAGTGTAAGTGAATTTGCATCGAAATTCGCAAATAGAAACCCATCTTAACCATGGTGATATTTGTTATCTCTCAACTTGTGCAGTTCCCCGCATGTGAGTTCGTTTCCGCTCGGCCACACTTAAAAGTCTCCAACTCCTCCACGGAGTCCCAAGCCGCCAAATGTCATCGATCGCCCGGCCACCAGACCCGTGCCTCGTGGCGATTATCCTCATAGTGCGCTCTCGCACCGGCCCACGTCTCGTCTTCCACTACCCCCCTAACCCGCTAAGCGAGAGTCGCATCAAAACCACCATCAAGGGCGGCCGGCGCGTCTCGCGCACCCGCACACGTTCCAAGAATACCGATTCAAGTTCGAGCTCTGAGAGCAACTCGAGCACCGACGAAGACGAGGAAGAACGGGAAACTCAGAGCCATGCTGGTGGGAGTTCCGTGCTGGCGGGCCGCCGCTTTAGCAACTTCGGCCTCGATGACCATCTCCCCGCCGCTTCATCGCCTGTTGCTGGTGAGTCCCAGCGCCCTGGATCGCTAAGCTCCGGGCGCGGCTCGTCGACTCGGAAACGGGCTGCGGGCATCGATCCGGATCCTGACGATGATGCGGGGACGGCGTCTGATCGGCCCGATGATTGTCCTGGGAGCTCTAGGCCGCCTTGGGAGTCGCTTTTGGGCGTGCCTGGGAGTGTGTGGGAGAAGCTGCTTAGCCCATCTCGGTCATGGCATAAGCGGCGGTTTGAGGTTGGGATCAATGATTTGGCGCTTGTGGGTTGGCCGGTCTTTGTGCGCGACGATGGCTCGTGGCGCAAGCAACGACGCAAGAAGCAGAAGAAACCTCGTGCTGACTGGGACGGTGGGGAGTTAGGTCACAATGATAGTGCCGAGGAGGGCAAGAAGGACGAGCAATTTGTTACTTCGCCTGATTTAGGAGCTAGTGTTGCTTCTATCGCAGAGTCATTGACATCGCCGACAGACAGTAAGCGTGGGTCGGCCAGCGGATGGCCTGGGAAACCAGACGAGCCGCTCGACCCAGAGGACAAAGACCACATGACTATGTTCAATGTTGTCTTTGTTGTGGATCCTCCTCTACTGGAGTACTCCATGCGTGTGAAGGAAATCTACGATAATATCATCAAGAAATTCGCCAAAGCTCTTAAATGGGAACAGGCTCGCACTGACTATGTGTGGAAGGAGTCTCAACATATTCTACAAGTGAGGAGAAGAGCACGAGAGACTAGTACGTTTCCTGCTAATAGCTATCCCGCTGAGGCTGACATTGATCCTCGGCAGAAACATCGACCCATAATCTTTACGCTGAATTGATATCCCAGTCTTCTCTAGCTCGGGCTATCTACACAGTCTACAGCAGCATATCTGCGTCCAAAATCGCATCCGTATCGCTCAGCCCGGATGTTTCTATCTCTCTCCAGATTCCACCTTTGACCTCTACATCATACCTTACTGGGCCCATGGACAAGGCATACCCGGGCTTGTGGCTCACGACAGCAGATAGTGCGACCCCTGTCGACGATCCGAGTGCAGATGAAAGCACCACGCCACATCAGGTCCCGGCAAAGCACTTTGCTCTGCTTCTGTTAGACAGCGAAGCCACCATTATCAAGGATATTGAAGCGTCTGGGGGAGCGCTTGCCCCCGCACTTGCACATTATATCCGATGCTCCAAGCCAACCAAGTCATTTGCGCAGATATCAGCATCATCAGGAATCCCACTTTCCCACATCCAGATGTTGTCGAGCCATCTTGTATACTGGCGTCGTGCTCGCGCTATCCCTCCCATCCACCAACGAGATACATACATCGTCTCTCCAAACTGTGACTTGAGCAAGCTGGAAATAGCCACGATCGCTTATCAGGCAGCATTCCCAACGTACCCTAGTTTGCCAAAAATGCTTTCCACTCTCAGCGGCACCCCTCGCCCTTATAGCAACTTCATTCCGAGCAAAGACCATAAGGAGATATACTTTACTATCCTGGCCTGGCTACTACGTGGCGGCTGGGTCACGCAGCTCCGCACTTTCGCGCGCATCAAAGTGTCACCCGAGGTCAAAATGGCCGTGGAGATGGCCCTGCGCAAGGAGGAAGTCGAGCGATACCTGTCTAAGGGCAACTCATACTCGATCCTCGTCGACGAGGACAGCGACTCTGACGATGGAAATGACGACGCGCACTCTTCCTCGTCCTCTTCCCTCGACAGCCACGGTAGCGGGGATGAAACACCTACGCCCAGTCGACTCGACGCACATGCGCAACTGCGCTCTTCCCACAAACTCCTCGATCAATCAACAGCTCTCCGACTGTCATCTTTCATCCTTTCCCCGCACCGCGCATCTCCACTCGAGTCCCGCTGGCTTGACGAAATTTTCTCCCGATTTCCCGACGACCCGAGAACCAGCCAGGAAGACGAAAACGCCAGCCCGGACATCACGCCTAACGATAGCCTGGCTCTACACAAGAAGTACTGGCCTATCTTCCTCAAGTACTTCAATGGCTTCGATGCTATGGAGAAGATATGCGTGCGCGAGAGTCTCAAGCGCAAGCTCGTCTGGCAGGTCCTCATGCGCCTGGGTGTGGTGACGGGCCCACTGGGCGCGATGGATCTCGATGCGCGTGAGAAAGTGTTGGTTAGTGTTCGGCATTGGTAGTTGTGTTGGTACGGGAATTTGGAACATGGAGTTTTCTCTAGCAGGACAATGGCATCCCTTATTTACACACAACATCTAACTAGATCTCGGGTTCTGTCCATATCTTCAATCAAATCCCGCTGGCATAGATCACGGACACCGGAAACCCGTCAATTTCAGAGAAATACGGCCCGCGTATTAGGATTTACATACCCACTCTGCTGATTCCGATGGTTTCCGCGTGCCCTCAGCCCTAATCACTGCCGAAAGCACACTGTTTCAAGATGGATTAAATTAGTGAAGGGGAAATGGGATAGTTTGTGCTTGAGCACTTATAGTCTAGATCTTCAATTTCAACCCCATATATCGATCGAAGATCAAAGAGTGACAGGTTGGTGTGTACGGAGAACGAGTTGGGCAGTTCACGTGTTCCAGAGCACGTAATGATATCACATTCTTTTCGCACAATGATCAGCATGGCCCAGGTAATTTTCCTTTCTCGCAGGGTACTATGTAATATGAAATGTAATCCCTCACTTCCTTCAAATGTATTGGTATGTATTACGTCTAGGATTCCATCGCCCGTATATCCGAACAACGGTCCAATGGGCTGAATCTTCAATGGTTGTACGGAGTAGATGGGTATATATAAAAGCTGACGATCTCCGGCGGTAATAATCCCCATGCTATAATTTTTTCATATCAGAAAGTAGTTGTCATTCAAAAGAAAACCTTGACTCTTCCCACGTCAGATATTTCTGGTGTGCGCCATTGGCCGGAGGGTGTGGACCCTCGCGATCTTTTTAAGTGTGTACCTTGCAAGCTGGATGGATTCTCCAAATTGATGAACTGAATTTTAGTAGCGGTAGTCTGTTGTATTCTATGAAAGATCTATTGCTAGTACTTCAATTGAAGCTCACTTTATAAAGTCTATGGGCTTTGATTGAAGGTCTACCTAGGTAGAACTAGATCGTCCGAGTGTTGTCCAATTGGCTGGACATTGGTTGCTTGAGATCTCAGAACCCTGAAGTATCGCCACTTCGACAGCTATTTTAATCACGGGTTGCCTGAGCTGTGATTGTTATTGGGCCAGTGCCTTTTAGAGAAATATGCGGCTCAATTCCATGACATTAATCTGGTTCTTTGTCGCCCCTATGGTTTCATCGACCATGTATAAAAAGGACTTGACTGCCGAGACTGTTGACCTCGGCAAAGCAAAGACCCAGAAGTGGACATCGTATAAGACAGGGGATTCTAGGGTATCATAGTGTGTTCCTTCTACAATGCGTCACAAGTACATATGTACTGTGTTGTATGGGGGAATATATGCTTCAATCGGCTAGTACCGACTCACCTCCGAGATGCCCGATTATATATGGATTGACCTAGGGAACCCTAGACAAGACAATCCTGACTTGAATTAACAGTAAAAGATGATTTTTTTAAAAAAAAACAAACAGAAAAGATCGAAATTTAAAATTAAAAAAATCAAACCAGACCAAAAAGAAGCATAATTTTTTTTTTCCATAAGAAAACCCTTGTGCGAAATTCCACAAAAAACCCCCCCCCCAGTACAAAAAACACAAATTGTGCCCATCCGATTAATTACCTGTAAAGAAAAAACCCCGCTACCAGTTCTGCCCTGAACCAAATAATTTTGTGTCTTCTCTCTCTTCTCTCCTACATTTCTCCGGGCTGTTTTCTCCCTTCTTCCGCGACTTCCTATTTCCCTTCGGTACCTCTCCGTCTCAGAGAGAACCGAGCTTCTCTTCAAATCACACGAAATCGCGGTCCATTTTTCAAGGGATCGGCCATAGATCTTGTGCTTCGCATTCTTGTCAAGAATCGAATTTTGACAGGAATCACACAGCGTTCCTGTGAATCCGACTTGTACCTACTCAGCGACTGAGTCTTTCCAACCCTTTTTTAGCCTGGCGACGTTGACAAGGCGGTGCCTACGTTGCGTCCTCGGCGGGATTTTTTTTCCCTTACACACCTTCCTCTTTGTTTTCTGACAATCAGTGTGCTCACAAGTCACGGCTGTTGAGATCACCCCATCCATACCGAGAAATCGACGGCCCATTTATCTATGCGATTTGTGGTCTAGACGATCCTCCCAGCAGACACAACTCCTTCGATTGCGCTTTTGCGACCCAATACCACCCGTGGTCCTTCGTCTTGTTTACGCACGAAATCGACCTTTTCGACACACAACTGACAGCCTCTCTGAAAAGACGGGAAGCTACAGATTAGTGAGGTCACAAGAAGCTGAAATCTTTCCCTTTTCTTGATTTCCACTTTGCGCAGGTACCATCTCGCCCCCAGTAGGCGTAGACTGAGACCCAGCGTTACCCAAGGTCGTCCGGTAAAATAACCCGCATCTCAAATATCTTTTCTACCCTTGATCAGAGCTACGATAAACTCTTCCGACATGTCTACGTTTTCGTACGCACAAGCCGCCAAGGGCGTCTCCGGGACACCGACCCCGTCCAAGACACCATCAGAATCCGAGAAGACTGACTCCAAACCGGAGGAGCAGACCATCGTTGAGACTACAAAGGATGACGTACCAGTCTCCACTGAGTCCGAGCCCGTCCAAAAATCCGAGGTAGTCACAGAGGAGAACAAGGATGATGATTTTACCACTGTCACCAGCAAGCATGCCGCTAAGACAAAGGCTATCAACTCTCGAACATCAAGCCCGAGCGTTCGCACAGGCTCAAAGTCGCGCAAAACAAAGGAGGACGACTCAAAAACCTCCAACGGTAACGCAGATGCCACCGCTGAGAAGCAGGCTCCCAGTGAGGGACAGACCGAGAAGGCCGAAGGTGTCGCAGAGAAGTCCACTGAAAAGTCCGAGGATTCCGAGAAAACCGCATCCCCACCCAAGGAGCTGAAGGCTGCTCCTCTTCCTTCAGTCAACATTTGGCAACAGAGGAGAGAGGCTCAGGACGCCAAGGTCAAGGCTATCCCCAAGTCCACTTCCACTAGCAAAGCTGCCTCCACCAAAGATGCCTCGACTGTTGATGAGACCCAACAAGACTCCAAGGCCGGCTCTAAGAAGAAGGGTGCCGATGGTGCACAGGAAGGTGCCAAGGATCGCAAGAAGACCGACAGCGGAAAAGGACGCGATACCGGATCAGTTCCCCCAGTAGAAGACGTTTCTGCCTGGCCAACTCCCCAAGTTGCGATTGGCGAAGAGAAGAAGAAATCTCTCGAAAAGACCGAGAAGAGCCCCGTCATCAGACCCCATGGAAAGGAAAAGTGGACACCCGTTCCTTACGTCCCCACTGCTGTTTTCAACACCCCGCTCCCATCTGCCGGTGGCCGTGGAGGTAGACGGGCCACTCGTGGTGGCCGGGATAGTGGCCGCGGAGCTCACGCCAATGGAGCCGCTGCCCTTGACAAGGCCGCCACTGACAAAGCTGCCACGGGACAGGCCGCCCAAGGCGCAAAGCAGGCATCTGGAGACCGGGGGCGCCACGAGGCTGGATCTGGACGTGCTACTTCTCTTCCCGCCCAGTCAAGACGTTCCACAAGCATCGACGCTGGTGCTGCAGCTGATGCACGCAAGCCTTCCCAGGCAACTGAGCGCGGCCGTGGAGCTCGCAACGGAGAGGAACACACCAAGCAGGTGAATGGCGGAGAGAACGCCCCCCGCCCTCAACGCGAGGGCAAGCCCTTTGGAAGAAACCAGGATGTCCGCGCAAGTGATCGCACCCAGAAGGGTGGAAACCTGGCTATTGACTCGCAGGCTGCAGCCCGCAGTAACGATCGTCGCTTTGAGGCCGGATCTAAGTCGGCCGACCCCACTGGTTTAAATGATCTCAACCGCGAGCGTGGAGAGTTCCGTTCTGAGCGTGGAGGTCGTGGGTCTAACCGCGGCCGTGGTGGCGCTTACTCCAACTTCGGCGCCCAGAACGCTCAGTTCAATGCAGCCAACTCATTCGCTTCACCCAAGGCGTTTGGCTTCAACGACCGTCAGCGGTCACAACAGCATGGCCTCCCCAATGGATCTCAGCAAGGAAATCGCATGCCCCTGCGATCGCCCTCTTTGCCCGCTCCCGCAAACATGTACGGCGTTGTTTATCCTTTCCCAGGTGATATCAACACGATGTATGGCTACCCGGCTGTCAACTCTGCCCCGATGAACGCTGTTCCCTACCAGCAGCAATACATGGAGCCTTTCTCGCTGATGAATATGCTCTCCATGCAACTGGAGTACTACTTCTCAGTCGACAACATGTGCAAGGACATGTTCCTTCGCAAGCAAATGGATTCTCAAGGCTTTGTGCCTCTGAACGTACTTGCCAGCTTCAAGCGTGTCAAGTCCCTCACTGAGGACTTTGAACTCCTTCGACACGTGGCCCGTCAACTGCGCAATGTTGAATGCCAAATTGGTGAGGATGGCGTTGACCGCCTGCGCCCCAGAGAAAAGTGGCAGCAATGGGTCCTCCCTGTGGACCAGCGTGAACCTGCCGCTCAACATGACGGGGCTGCCCCTGCTAAAAAGACCGACGAAAACATCGCGGCACACGGCCACTCCGAGAACGTCATCAACGGATCCGCTCGTCAGTTCGTGCCCAACGGTGTCGCTCATGATGTCAAGACTTCACTTTCATCTACCGCTCCGGAATTCATGCCCTCATTGCTACCTACTGCAGTGAACGAAATTGCCAATGTAGGATACCCCTGGAACTCCCCAGCCTCCCCTGATGACTCGACAACGTCCTTCTTTTCGTCGTCTTCGTCTTTCCCCGTGGACTATTCATTTGTTGACCCTTCTTCCTCAGCGCGTGGACTAGATTCGCAGTCCGAACCCCCTTTCCCCTCTGATTTGGAACCGATGGTGACCCTGGCAAGGTATGCTGACCTTTTTGCATGAGAATTATCTTTTGTGGGTCTGACTGACTGTATAACAGCCTTGATGCAAATTACCTTCGTCAACCAATCGGCCCCGCCGATTGGTTGGCCAACAAGTCTTTTGCCGGAGCGCATCAATCGGCTCCCAAGTCAAAGGGGACGGGCCGTTCGTCCACAGAAACGTCAAATTATGCCCCAAAAACTATCAACATGTCTCGCAAAGAAACCTTCGATGGCCGAGGCCGATCGACTGCAAGAAGGTATAGCTTTGGAATGACCCAGCCCTACGAATCTTGGTCATTCACCTTGACTAAAAATTTCAATTCGCATTTGTACAATGAATTTAGGCGTTTAGCCCTTGATGATCTTTTAACTCGACACGTTGACAACGGTTTCAAAGAACTCATGGAATTCTACCGGAACTGTCTGGTTCACCGTCGCCCCATTCCTGACCTCGTGCTGTACGACCTGGTCCATCTTTCGCAACATCAAGCATTGGACTACCACACTCTCGTCTCTAATACGATTTATGAAACAATTGCCAGTGGAAAGATGAAACCATACAATCGGGGGAAAATCAGCAAACACTTCAATACCCAATACGGCGAGCTGGCGGGAGAAAAGTTATCATGAGCCCTTTTACATCTCTTTCTGAATTTTGCTTCTTTCGCGACACGTTTTTAAACTGCTTGTTCATTTTTCATGACCAGCAATGCTCTTTTTTTGTCCAAAGTGGTTTTTTTTTGCATGCATATTCGCCAATTTTTCTCCTTAGAGTTTCAAGTGACCCCTTCATTGCAATAACGCGGTCTGGTTTCTCGGTCAACTCGAAGCTTCGGAGTTTACTCACCATTTTTCTTTTTTTCTTTTTAATTTTCATTGCTTTTTCACTTACGGGAGATTCTCAAAACGTTCTGGCGTCCGGGCATGATTTTACTGGCAGTCTCTCTTTCTTTCGATGCCTGCCACTACGGTGTGCCGGGGCCTCAAATTCGTTTTTTTCTCTACCGTTGACATAGATATCTCCACTACTTTTCTTCCGTTCTCCCCGAGGTTGTGGTTTCCCTTTATCGATACAGTCAATTTGTGATCCAGGCCTCTCATCGGCTCTGAATCTTAACAAGTATCAGCTTGGCAATGACCCACAAAAAAGCGCATGTCTCTAAAAGTCCTGTCTGAGGTTATCTGTGTGTTTCGAGTTTTGTCAATGGTGCCAATCGGAGAAAATTAATCTAGCATATCTTCATTGCCGATATCTTCTTCCCTGGGAGACCATCTATTCGGTTTGCCCAGCTCTTATTTGGACAGAACTTTTTGAAGTGGATCGATCCATTTCGTGCTTTTTTCCTTCTTGCTGGGATTCCTGCACAGAAAATTTTTGTCTTGTCTGCTGCGTTATCTGCAAAAACTAGGCTGCTCAGGCCTTTGTGGAGTAATATGATTGATATGCATACTATGCACGCTATGACATTAAACATGCTCTGTAAGAGAATGACGACTGTAAGATTTGCCTTAAACAAAGTACATCATGACAATCTGTACCATAAAGCCGGCCGAGTCTGATGGAATGAGGTCGATTGTTCATGCCTCAGGCAGCCAGAGCTTGTGAACTGGGAACCAAACGGAGACAATTCAGTCCCGATCCGGCTCTAACAGCTCCCTTTCCCCTCTCTAGCTCTGTTCTGCACATCTAATCCACTGTTCATCCTTCCCTGTAACTCTTCTTACAGTTAACTCCACTTCTTGATCACAATGGAGGGCGCATCCCGCCAAACGTCAAGGCTATTTCGGCCCCGTGGCCAGAAGCTCCTTCCCCAACGTCTCGCACGAACCTCTGCAGTTAGCACCACTCCCTTCACCTTCACCCAGACTCAGCGACGGACACTGTCAAATTCTCCACGGTCTCTCGTCCCAGAGTCTCTTTTCAACAGCTTCAGATCGGGTGGTTCATACAACGAGGGACCCACCAGCTATTTCTCCAACCGCCAAACTCTCCCCGCGAACACCGTTGTGCGATTCGTGCCACAACAGACAGCATGGATCGTCGAGCGCATGGGAAAGTTCGACCGTATCCTGGAACCCGGTCTTGCGATCCTTGTGCCATTTTTGGACCGAATTGCCTACGTGAAGAGCTTGAAGGAGGCTGCTATTGAGATCCCCAGCCAGAATGCCATCACGGCGGATAATGTCACCCTTGAGCTGGATGGGGTGTTATACACGCGGGTTTTCGATGCGTACAAGGCAAGGTGAGTGGTTTTATGGTGGTTCTTAGTTTTTGTGTGGAATTGGACCAGTCGGAACAACGCAATCGCTAATTCATCGTCAATCATAGCTACGGCGTTGAGGACGCAGAGTACGCTATTTCGCAACTCGCGCAGACGACCATGCGTTCCGAAATCGGTCAGTTGACTCTCGATCACGTTCTCAAGGAACGCGCCAATCTCAATACAAACATTACCAAGGCAATCAACGAGGCGGCTCAGGAATGGGGTGTTGTCTGTCTTCGATATGAGATTAGGGATATCCACGCGCCGGAGGCGGTCGTGGCTGCCATGCATCGCCAGGTTACTGCTGAGCGGTCGAAGCGAGCTGAGATCCTCGAGTCTGAAGGTCAGCGCCAGAGTGCGATCAACATTGCCGAGGGTCGCAAGCAGTCCGTTATTTTGGCTTCCGAAGCTCTGCGCTCCGAGAAGGTCAACCACGCTTCTGGTGAAGCCGAGGCTATTAAGCTTAAAGCCGAGGCTACCGCGCTCGGAATCGACGCTGTCTCTCGGGCCATCGAGGAGGGTGGTGAGAATGCTCACAAAGCTGTTAGTCTCAGCGTTGCCGAGAAGTACGTCGCAGCTTGGTCGAACTTGGCACGTGAGGGAACGGCTGTTGTTGTTCCTGGTAATGTTGGGGACATGGGTGGAATGATTGCCAACGCTATGGCTGTCTACGGCAAGATCAGCGAGACGCAGGCCCAGGGCCTGGCAAAGAAAACCCTTGGGGTTGAAGGCACTTCTCAGTCATCGGAAACACCGCAAAACAGCCAGGTGCCGACCTTTTTTGGGGATCAGGCTGAGCAGAACACACAGTCCAACATCGCCTCTCAAACTGCGGACGAGGGATTTGAGACGGTCGCCGGTGAACACAAGAAATGAGCGTCTGTACTTCACCCAACCGAAACGAGAACGACGACTCCTCCCTTGATTTATTCCCTCCGTCTTTTTTCCTTGTGTTCTGGCACCTCCAGTCAATTGGCTCCTTTAGTGTATGGGTGGGCTGTTTTCCACTCTGCTCTTCTGCTTTCTTCTTGGATTGGGCTCTTTACATTTACCCACCACTTCTCATCTCTTACTTCTCCAGCTCCTACTGCCTATTACCTTTCGACCGTTTCCCGGCATTTCTTAAGGAGTCTCACAGAAAGTGCGAACTTCGCTGTGCATGTGTCATCAAATTCGCCACATTGGTTCCTGTATGTGTACATAAAAGATGGTTGTTGATCAGAACCGAGATCGGAGAATATTTCAATGTACAAGTATCATTATCTTATATCTTCCCAGGAACTTTCGGTCATTCGTGAGACGTCGGATGTAAATTTCGTTAGATCAACCCTTCGCTTTCATCACTGGTGTGATTGTTGCGGATCCAGGTCGGATTTCAACGTTGAAATACTATGCTACATCCACCCTACCTCTTCTTTGAGAGGCCATCTACTAACATTTACTGCTGATTATTACAGTGGAGATGGAGGTCACCTAAACAAGTGCGATGTTAACAGCTCCGAGTAAAAGGGCCGTGCAAATCCTAGTTTAGTCCACCCGAAACCATGATGATGAACAACAATCCTATGAACAATTTCGATTAATCGGCCAAACCCAAAGATTAAGGAATCGGTTCAATATCAAACCTGATCTCAAGTGAGCAACTTTCATCCCAGGTCACAATCCTAGCAATATAATACGTACCTCTCGGAAAGATCTCCAGCACCAGATACACCGCACACTTCCCAACGCGCGTACCCAGAAGCCCCTGGTACTCAGGGCTATTATATTTCCAGATGAGTGGTGTTCTACAAACCGGAGGCCAAGTGAGATCATTGCGCGAGGAATAGAGAACCTCCTGCACGAAAGTCCTAGTGTCGGTATTGACGACATCACAAACATAAAAGTGTCGCAGAGACTTTGGCTCAGCAATCTCCTGCAAATGAGCCCGGGCAATCTGCGAAAACTGAGGCCCATCACTTCTGAAGATCCCCTCGGCGATGATCAATCCCCTTCCTACTAGGATGTCATATATGTTCTCGCAGCCAGCAAGCCCAAGATCACCCTCTGCATAATTCTGCGTCAGTGTCTGGTTGTATTCCGCTTCATTGGCATATCCTAGTGCGAAGACATTCTCTGCGACCTGGAATGGGATGTTGTGCTTGTCGGTACGAATGTACCAGCGTGCACTTCTGAGGTCGGCTACGGTCAGAGTGCTGGGCTGGATTTGGCATGTGGGGTCTGTGGGGTCTTCGATCCATCGTTGTCGTATAGCTCCTGCGTCTTGGATCTTGCCGTATCGTCCTGCTGGGGTGGCAGTTGGGATCTCTGTGGGAGGATTTGGGGGAGCCCAGGACTGCTCTGAAGGTGCCATGCTGACCAGTATCTTGTCCGTCGTGATTCGAATGAGTATCAAGGTACAGAGAGAACACTTTTGTTGTCGTAATGAGTTTTCCTATATTGCTGTCCGAATGGTGAGCCTGGGATGCTGATTGAACGACGGGAATATCTGTACAATATATACTAAGTCTACATCTGTATAGAGGATCTGCTTGGGTTGGGTTTAAAAATCCATGACAGGAAGGAACAGACGATCTTGCAATAAAGAAATCAACGACCTGGAAGAGAACAAGGACAAAGGCAATATAGATGACTGAACCATTGAAGGTGGCTTGTCTGAGAGCTCGACAAAGAATTAAAAATCCCCATTTCAAGAGCTTTGTACTCTTTTGTGAACATTCATACCTGTTCAAACAAGACAATGCCAACTCGAAGAGCAATTTAAAGCCAGACGTTTTCCACCTCCTCGAGTCTTTCTCGCGATCCCCAACTGACGCTTTGCTGGTCGATTCATTAATTATTGTCCACATACCTTAGCTCAAGGTGTATACATCTAGAGCGCATCTAAAACAACTTGTGTCCTTTTCTCACACACAACAATGTTTCTAACTAGACCCAACCACCTGAGTCATGAACAGTACTTCGAGCGTAATTGCGAGTTCTTCCAAGAAGCTCTCCTAAGGGAGTCCCGCTCGCTTCATCTTTTGGAAGATCGCCGCCCAGAAACCATTCTGGCCATTTATGATCTGATCGTTCATCTAGAGATCATCGGACAGCTCGCTGAGACTATGGCCAGAAAGTCCCCGATGTGTCCAACTGTCCTAATTAGCCCCCCGAGCTATTTCACCAGTGAATTCCAAGACTATTGCCGCGCAAGGATTTTGCCTGGCTTGGCTAGGTCGTTAACCTGCCTTAGGGAGTCGAGCACTATCTATCGCGATATTAACTACACTGTCGCTGGTCAATTGGAGGCGGCTCACGAGGAAATGGCTTTTGTTCTGGATAGTCGGGAATAGTCGAATTGCTTTGTGTGGATTATGTCTGCTTCGGCCAAGCTGTTGAATTATCATGCTGCTCAATAAATTGATCTTGAGAGAACATGGCCTTTGCTTCAGACAGTCGCGAATAGTCGATCGCATAAGCTAGATCAATAGAATGGCTCATTCTGGTTCATTTTTCGAAGGTAACATTTGTATCTTAAGAGGGTCTAGTGTAAGATATGTCGTATTCATATAATTTGTTTCCATTGAGCTGGTATTTCGTTGCCTACATCGTACATAGCTTGTTGATTCTGCTCGCATGCTTCTTGTAGACTTGCAACTAGTTATTCCGTACTAGAGACCTCATTTTTCTTTTTCCTGCTTCTAGATGTTGTGTTTACTAGATCAATTATGTGATGGCCGATGCGCCACCAACTTTTCTTTTTGAAGTAGCCCGAGAGAACTATATCTGTACTCTCCATCACACTTTTTCTACTCTAAAAATGTTTTGAATAAACCCAGATCCATAGCAAAACATGCTAAGCGTCAAACTACGTCATCACTCACGAAATGTGGCATCATCCAACGAACGATTCGCTGCCGACCTATTCGTGCCGCTTCCCCCCTCCACTCTCTCTGGCATATTAAGCCTTCTCCCCCCTTTTTATTTTTATCCTGTGTATTCTATCGCCACTTGACAAAAGAGATAAAATATCCACAATGTCTAGCTCTGGAAAGGGATACACCATCAACAGCTCTGGCACCAACAGCCAGGTATGCCTCTGCCCTTTTTGCCTATTTTATGCCACCAAGAACACAATAGATACAATTGTTCGTGGTAAATATCAGAATACATGTGACACTGACAAAAGACAAATTAGGGCAACCACTATTGCTCTCGCGACTACGGCTCCAGCACGTCTAACTCGAACAACTACCACTACTCCAATACGTAAGCACCTATCTGGAACGAAGCTGTCATGCATATGGGATGAATGGAAACAGTTTGATCTGACTGTTTGCTCTAGCAATGGCTCCTACTACTACTCCAACCCCAATGGAAGCTCCTACTACAACAGCGGGTCGGGAAGCTCTACCTACACTGCCCCCTCTGGAGGATCCAGTGGATCCGGCAAGAAATAAATTATCATGTCGTCATGTTGGCAAGGAAATGATCTAGCAAGGAGATTTCAGTGATATGAATAACTGATGGATTTTCATGTTTCTTATACTAGATCCGCCCTATCACCAGTGCATCAACACACATTCAGAGAGTTTCCACTCAATGCTCGGCGTGTATTGAAGTGCACCTTAAAAGACAACCATTGATTACCTATTGTGCAGAGGCTTTTCTTCTATAGCATTCAGTCTGTTTTGGTTGACCTCGATATCATAGAGATCTCTACTCCGTAGTTGTTCTGCCTCTCCTACAGCAAGGGATGAGGCTCAAAGATACCGAAACCTCAACATGTAAATCCATCAAGAAATTTGAAGATCGTATTTAACTGGTGCCCGAGTCGTTGTCGATTTTTGCTTCTTTGCTATGATCATTCATTGAATACAAGTTTGTCCCGGTATAAATTCAGTCGCCATAATTTCTGGTGTAGAACCATGTTTGCGCTACACCATTTTGGATTGAAATAATCGGCAAGCATAAAAAATATCGGCATTAGTATAAAATATACAAAATGATAGTGGCCCCTCTCTAAAAGAAACCCATAAGTGCTAGCTCTTGCAGTGTAGTTCAAAAGACACTATCAACGCGGGAGCTCGGACCAGGCAAATCTGGAGGTCGCGACTTTTGGATTCGCGCCCTTTTAATCTCCGGTTGTTCTCATCTGGACCTGAGCCTCATTTTTTTTTTGCCTCATTTTTTTTGGTTTCTTTTTAAGTCTCGTGACCGAGGAACCCATTTGTTTTGGCTCTTGGTCCTGCCATGTTCCACGTCAAACTCATATAAGCACTCAACAATCAGCTCCCGACACGCCGCGCAGCTCCCCTCCTTACCCACGCTCTGCGCCCTTTGGTGCTGAGACGTGTCGCACGACCTTATTTCGAGACACGACCACTCAAAACTCCGAGGAATAAGCGAATAACCCTGACTTTGCTCTGGGACTGGTGCGATGCATATCATAAAGCCGGTTTGGCTCACTCATGGAGGTATGGAGCTTGCTTGCCCTGGTTTTCTTTACTTGACGCCGATGGGACGGAGACACAGTGCTTGATGAGAACTGAAGAAAATCATCTCTTGTAAGGGTAAAATGTGCTAATTTGATTGCTCTGATACAGGTGAACGCAAGGATTTCGAGGTTTATAGCTGCGATGTCTCACCAGATGGGAAGCGACTAGTCACTGCTGCTGGAGGTGAGTCCGACCCTTTCTTTGTTTTGAGGCGGAGGTCTCAAAGATGCGCCGCAGAGGGAATCCTTGTTGACATTCTTGCTTTTGCTTCGCTTCAGATGGATACGTGCGAATCTGGTCAACGGAAGCCATCTACGGCACCGGAACTCCGGAACTTGAGGGCAAGCCAAAACAACTGGCGTCAATGAGTAACCACTCGGGCACAATTCACACCGTCCGCTTTTCGCCCAACGGGAAATACCTTGCGTCAGGCGCAGACGACAAGATTGTCTGCGTGTACACACTCGATGCTAACCCTCCAACACACTCGTCAACATTTGGTACGCTTTGGAAATACTAGGCATGGAAAGATGGAGGCAGAAACTGACAGCTATTTGAAAACTTGTAGGCACCGATGAAGCACCCCCGGTTGAGAATTGGCGCACGATTCGGCGTCTGATCGGTCATGATAATGATGTCCAGGATCTTGGATGGTCCTTCGACTCATCGATTCTGGTCTCCGTTGGGCTGGACTCGAAGGTTGTTGTGTGGTCTGGTCACTCATTTGAAAAGCTGAAGACGATTGCAATTCACCAGAGTCACGTCAAAGGCATCACTTTTGATCCGGCAAACAAATATTTCGCAACTGCTAGTGATGACCGGACCGTCCGCATCTTCCGATTTACCTCCCCTGCCCCTAATTCTTCAGCTCACGACCATATGAACAATTTCGTCCTTGAGCAAACTATCACAGCTCCCTTCGCCAATTCTCCTTTGACAGCCTATTTCCGTCGCTGCTCTTGGTCGCCTGATGGGATGCATATCGCAGCTGCAAACGCTGTGAACGGCCCTGTGAGCTCTGTGGCCATCATTAACCGCGGATCATGGGATGGCGACATCAATTTGATTGGACATGAGGCACCCGTTGAGGTTTGCTCATTCTCTCCACGACTTTATGCAACTGAGCCGCCCGGGAAGAAGCAAGCCGATGGACAGCCTGTACTACAACACCATATTACTGTTATTGCCTGTGCCGGTGGAGACAAATCCCTCAGTATTTGGATTACGAGTAATGCACGACCGATTGTGGTTGCGCAGGAAATGGCTGCCAAAGCTATATCGGATCTGGCATGGACCCCTGATGGAAAGTGTCTCTTTGCTACTGCCCTAGATGGCACAATTGTGGCAGTTAGGTTTGAAGATGGCGAGCTGGGCTGGGCCACGGAAATGGAAGAGAATGAAAAATCACTCACTAAGTTCGGAACTAATCGGAAGGGTGCCGGCATCACAGAAACCACTGACGGCTTACTGCTGGAGGAAAAGAGCAAGGCTGGTGAGATCAAGCACGTTGAAGGAAGAATGGGTGCACTGATGGGCGATGGCGCTGAACCTACTACCAATGGAGATAAAGCCCTACAGCCATCAAATGGAACTACACCTGCTCGGGGCTCTTCGCCAGCTCCCGAAGCTACGAAGACCCAGACGAATGGAACCCCTTCGGCACCTGCTGCTACAGAATCAGAGAAGCCCGACCCTTACAAAGCCAAGCTGGAAAGACTGAAGCAGCGTCCTACATATACCAAAGAGGGCAAAAAGCGTATCGCCCCTTTACTAGTCTCCGGAGCTGGAGTCAGCGAGTCATCCCTCCCGCAAGCCCGTTTGATGGCATCTGTCAGCAATCAGGTCAAGGCTGACGCTCCGACAACCATTGTTGACCTGTCAAAACCCTTTGACGGCCTACCTAAGGGTGGTCTGACTGCCCTTCTTCTTGGAAACAAGCGCAAGTTGGCCCAAATAGAAGGCGACGAAGATGGCAGCGTAGAAAAGCGTGTGACACTTGCAAGTCAAAATGGTGCAACTCCCATCATGGCCAATACTGCCGATGGTCTTCTACCAGCTCAAGTTCAATCTGCCACGACTGGCCAACAGCCAACTCCAGATTTCATTCGCCCCGCAGTCACAAATCCTTGTATGTCGGTCAGTCAACTTCGTCTGGCAGTCCCCAAAATCCGCAGCCAGATTCTCCGCGCGCTAGATTCGAGCGGGAAACCGACGGAACAACCAGGCCCTGGTACAGACTCAAGCTCTCCCAAGAGTCGCGTGGACGTGGTTTTCGAAGCTCGGAACCCATCACCAGCAAGTCTGACTGGTCGTGTCGTGGACCGCGAGCCAGTACGACTGACATTGTTCCGCGGAGATCAGCCATTATGGCAGGATTTCTTACCGCGGACTGTCCTGCTGGTGACTGGTAATCAGAGCATGTGGGCAGCGGGCTGCGAAGATGGATCAATTTATCTTTGGTCACCGGCAGGTCGTCGTCTGGTAAGTGCGCTTGTTCTGGAGGCACAGCCTGTCATATTGGAGTGCAATGGACCGTGGATCCTGTGCATCTCCTCTGTGGGCATGTGCTATGTCTGGAATGTGAAGCACTTGTCTTCTCCTCACCCACCAGTTTCCCTCCAGCCAGTCCTAGATGCGGCAATTCATACCATGGGCGCGCACCCCACTGCCGCTCCTGCAGTTACAGACGCACGCATTAACTCAGAGGGCCGTGTCATCGTTTCTTTGTCCAACGGCGAGGGATACTCCTACTCCCCATCCATGTTCACATGGCAGCGCATCTCGGAAGCTTGGTGGGCCGTCGGTAGTCAGTACTGGAACACCACAGACGCACCTGTGAGCAACTTGCAGGCCAAGGATGCACAGCAAGATAACAAGGATGCCAAGGCAGCTGTCGCAGCCGGCATCATTCCTTGGTTGGAGCGAAACACCACGAATGAGACCCTCCTTCGCGGAAGAGCATACTTCCTCCAGCGTCTCATCAAGGTTTTATTGTCACGCGAAGGATATGAGACTTTCGAGTCCAGCGTATCCATTGCTCATCTTGAAAATCGTCTCGCTGCGGCTCTATCCCTAGGTGCCAAGGAAGAATTCCGGTTATACCTCTCCATGTACGCCAAGCGCATTGGTGCTGAGGGTCTAAAACTTAAAGTCGAGGAGCTCCTAAAGGGCCTAATTGGTGGTCTTTTCGAGGACGAAGATGATGCCAGCGAGGTAATCTTGAAATTGCAGGCCAATGAGCGCGAAGGCCGTAATTGGCGCGAAGGATCTGAAGATCTGTGTGGCTGGCCTCGGGAAACATTGTTGAAGGAGGTGATTCTCGCTCTTGGTATAGTTTTTTCTCTTCTTTTTTTTACGCTTCAATCACTAACAACCTTTCATCTAGGCAAACACCGCGACCTTCAACGCGTGACAGTGCCTTATGCCAAGCTCCTGGATATGGTTGATACTACATCAGACCATGGTGATGCAATGGATCTTTAATGATGGTTTCTCTCTTGCTACCTATACCTTTTTTCTTTCTCTGTTTTTGCCGGCGTTCCATAAGTTCGGGCTGGGTCACCCAAATGGGCGTGCATTAATTATCTCTGCTGAGGCGGGATTGGAGATGACATATCTCAATATATGGTGTATTTGTATCATAGGTTCTCTTCTGGGTTTTCTTATTTAAGTCAACCTGTTCCCATCTTGCTATGATCTGAACACTGTTCCAGGATCAAACCAAAAGACAATAATAATCCTCGATACACACAGTGTTATGTACATGGCACCCACATCGATGTAGTGACGTCGTCAGGGCTTGACTCTCACGTGGGCGGTGGCAGCTCTGCAGGCAGAAAATTCGAAGATGTCTGGCGCGTACCCCAACAACATTGCTTTTTGATAGCTAAACACGCATTCATTTACTCTCTTTTTATACATTGACCTTGTCCGCAGTTGCTGTGGGCAACCGCCATCACGTCTTCCTCATCTTTGATCTTCTTCCTTCGTATCGTCGATCGATCCGCAGCTGGTCCTGCATTTGGCGCGCTCCATCCTTGTTCCCGCTTCCGCCTTTCGACTTCCCCCCACCTCCCACCTCTCTTCTGTCGCTTCTACTCAAGCAAGAAGAAAAAATCCAATAAAATGGCTCCCAAGAAGCAGATAGTTCAGGAAAAGATCCTTTTGGGCCGTCCAGGAAACAACCTGAAGAGTGGTATCGTATGTGAGCTAGGCCCCCACCCTTTCTTTTTTTTTTTTTTCCACACAGCACAGTCCACTTTTTACCTCCCGAAAAACTACTTAAACCCCCTTGCCCCCTTCCCGCTCCCAAAAAATTCTTCTTTTCTTCTCAACCATGATTGACTAACAATATGGCTTCAGGTTGGTCTTGCCAATGTCGGCAAGTCGACACTCTTCCAGTCCATCACCAAGTCCTCCCTCGGTAACCCGGCCAACTTCCCATATGCCACCATTGACCCCGAGGAGGCCCGTGTCATCGTTCCTGATGAGCGGTTCGACTGGCTCTGCCAGCACTACAAGCCCAAGTCACAGGTTCCTGCCAACTTGACCGTGTATGATATTGCCGGTCTCACCCGTGGTGCCTCGACTGGAGCCGGTCTGGGTAACGCTTTCCTGTCGCACATCCGCGCTGTCGATGCCATCTTCCAGGTGGTTCGGTGCTTCGATGATGCTGAGATCATCCACGTTGAGGGTGATGTCGATCCTTGCCGTGATCTGACGATCATCAACGAGGAGCTCCGCATCAAGGATATCGAGTTTGTTGAGAAGGCTCTTGACCTTCTTGGCAAGCAAACTCGCCGTGGTGGACAGTCTCTGGAGATGAAGAAGCTCAAGGAAGAAGAGGCTACTACTGCCAAGGTTCTTCAGTTCCTGAAGGATGGCAATGACATCCGCAAGGGTGACTGGAACCCCAAAGAGGTATGTTGAAAATTTTTCTCTTTTCCACTCCCATCCAACCTGCCTTTGATCTACACCATCTCCTTTTCCCTGATGAATAAGAGCACTGCTCGAAATTAACCCAGCTCGTTGAGTGCCCTCATTAAAAGGATACTCACAATCCGAGGGCACCCTGAGAAAAAAAGTTATATGCTGAAATTTTGGAGTCCACTTTTACAAGATTGCCCTCAAACTCTTTGAGAATTCTTATGCTGACCGAATTGGGTATAGGTCGAAGTTATCAACCCTCTGTTCCTTCTTACCGCCAAGCCCGTTGTGTACCTTGTCAACCTGAGCGAGAGAGATTACATCCGCCAGAAGAACAAGTACCTCCCCAAGGTCTTCGAGTGGATCAAGACGAACTCGCCCGGTGACCCCATCCTCCCCGTCTCGGCTCAGTTCGAGGAGCGTCTGACCCTGATGCACGATGATGCGGCCGCTGAGGCCGAGTGCAAGTCCCTGGGCACCAAGTCCGGTCTGCCTAAGATCATCACCACTATGCGCCAGTCCATGAACCTCGGCAGTTTCTTCACCACTGGTGAGGACGAGGTTCGCCAATGGACCATCCGCAAGGGCATTAAGGCTCCTGCTGCGGCTGGTGTTATTCACACCGACTTCGAGAAGACCTTCATCCAGGCCATCGTGTACAACTATGCTTCTCTCCGCGAGTACGGTGACGAAAACGCCATCAAGGCTGCTGGTAAAATCATGACCAAGGGCAAGGATTACGTCGTCGAGGACGGCGATATCATGCTCATCAAGGCCGGTGCTGCTAAGCACTAGGCGCACATAGACAGTAGTATCTTCTCTAAATGATACGCCAGTGTTCAGCCTTCATAAATTTCCACTTGTAAATCTAAATTTATCTCATGCCAAACAATCTGACTGGACTGATGCGAATCATCATCGTTCGCTCCTTGGTATTCGCCATGTTCAACAAGTTTGCTTTGCTCCAGGATTATGCCGCGTCATCCTCGTGAGAATGGTTTAGTTGCCGTGAGATATGGATATCAGTCCATCATGGGTCATATCCCAAGGGCAAGATCATCCAATTTGTTCTATTCGGACCGTTCAGCTTTGAATTAAAAAAAATGCAAAGCACTCTTTCAGTCACGTGACCAAATCCCCGCGCATCCCACTTGCGTACCAAGAGCTTGATTCTCATAATATCACATCCTCAACCAGCATCATGTTTAAGAAAGAGTGAGTCTTACCCTTCAATCAACCTACAGAAAACCCTATGGATGGTCTGGTGGCTTGATCAGAACCCCATGCCTGCCAAATGGGACATATCTCCCTTTCGTTTTGAGGCACCGCAAAGACCGCAGAGCTGTCCAACATTCCAGATCAAACCCCACACGGTTTCTATGGAATAGCTCTTGCAACCAAACTTTATCAAAGACACCAGCTAACATCCGTGTGCTGTCTAGCATTCCCCCAAGCAACCGGTCTAAAGTGAAGTCCTCAGTGCAGCGTGGCCTGCGCCAAAAGCTGCTGGAGACATACCCCGGCTTGGAGCCCTTTATTGAAGATTTCATGCCCAAGAAGGCCTCATTGGAAGCCGTGAAACTGTATCGTTCCCGTTCCCCCCTTTGTTTGCCTTGCCATTCCACCAACGTCAGCTCCGACCTTCGACATGAACGTTCTATGCATCGTATTCCGGTGCCCCCAAAGCTAACAAAATCCACCACCCTAGACCCGATCGCGTGACCCTCTACACAATAGACTCAACCCCCCTCTTCTTCCAACCCATTGACGGACCCCCAGTCCCCCACCTTCGCCTTATCCACGCATACCCCTCTGCCGTCCCGACAGTCCAGATCGACCGCGGCGCCATCCGCTTTGTACTCTCCGGCGCAACGCTGATGGCTCCCGGTCTTACCTCTCCCGGGGGGCGTCTACCCGATGCCGAGCATGCGCTTGAGGCTGGGCAGATCGTTGGTGTCAAGGCCGAGGGGAAGGAGGAGATTTGCATGATTGGTATGCTGAAGGTTGGCACTGAGGAGATCAAGAGTAAAGGGAAGGGAGTTGTTATTGATGAAGGCCACTATCTTGGTGATGGGCTTTGGAGAATGCATTTGGACTAAGGGGGGATTTTATTTTTCTCAAAAGAAGCATGGATTTCATTGGGCTGGGGTTGGGGTCTTTTGATTTGGCTTTGAACTATACCTCTCTGCACGTATGGTGATGATTATGTGTTGGATGATTTGAAATGAAATATCCCACCTCTGGGCGCGGGATCCAGGTTGGTTCAATGGGTGTATTGAATGAAATGTACATGTAGAAGATAGCCACTACTTGCATTCAGGCTGTAATTGTGGTTCTTGACATAACGAGTTGTCCCGATAATCTTTGAATTCTCTTTTTTCTTCAGATTTTACCCCCACGAAACAAACTATATAGGCTGTGAAAAAGATGTAAAAGATGTATGTAGTTAATGCCTGCACGAGTTGGAAATTTAAACATAGAGAATAGAAGTATAGAAAGCTAGAGTATAGAGAATCTAGGCACTGAGGATTGGTTGACATTTAAAGATGTAGAGACCTGGGTGTATAAATCACATTCATATTAGAAACTAAATTGCATCAGGTCCTTCAAAGATTGCCTGAAGCCGCAGCCCAATTCCTAGCAAAGAATCGATTTCGGTGGATTAGATATGCGACTTGCAGTGAGGTTCCGCCCATATGGAAGAAGTCATCCGAAGAATGCAGGCGGTCCTCTGGATATCTCGAGCCAGAGCTGCCCCAGACAGGTTCCCAGAGAGTCAGCGTTTCCACTTGAGTTTTAGTCGACTCTTACGCACGGCACATCATCTTCTCGTAGCTGTTCAAGCTTCATTCAATCGTACTTCCCTGCCATTCTTGATGGAAGCTCCACGACAGACTCAACACGAAGAACCGGAGCATTAGGAGCACAGGCCTTGAATGCTTGCGATGAGGTCTTACGGTCGAGATGATATCGAAGAATATATAGCCAATGTGCACAAGGCGTTGGCTATCTTGAAAACAGTGTGGTGGAATTGAATGCCGAATAGATGATTCTACTGGCCGGAGTCTGAGTGTAATATTGCTTCTGTATATCTTCTCCAACTCTGATGTTTAGGGCTTCAAAGAGCCTTTTCCCCTTACTTTCTCGCCCAAAGTCTATCCCAGTGCAATTTGTTAGCAGGAATTAGCGCCCTCTTCGCCTACTGACTAACCCTGAAGACATGCACACCAGGACGTTCAAATCGTTGTCAATGAATATCAGAAGCCACACGCAGAGGCATGTCCCCTCGCCTGCATTTGGTACTTTTAACCCAGAGGCTTGTAGTTCGACCGGTAGGGAAAACGGTTTCAATTCAGTTTTGCTTGAACCTTGGCTAACTACTGTCTTTTCAAGGGCGATTCGCAGCAAAGAATCTAGACCATCCGCATAGTCATTCAAGCCGGATGTTGTCACCTCAACTGTGCATGGGAATACCACGTATGCCGTCTTCGCTTGAATTTGCACTATTCCCTGATCTGACGAGGTTACCTCCGTAGGTAGATGTCGAGGTTGGCGAGGGGATTCGCCAGTCTGGCATCCTACGCAACGAGCCATTCGCCACCCACAAGCGGTGGGCCAACTTCTGTGCTCCCGAGAAGGTGAAGATGGCGTTGGACCTGGCTCTCCAGCAAATGGGTATTGGGTTTGTCGATCGTCCTTGATCCACCACCCTGTCACGATCAAATCGGCCGGGGATCTCTGTGAGGTGTGGATGGGTGAAAATGCGACCATATAGGACTAGGGCTATGCGGCCGACGACAAGGGCAATGTCATTTCAGACCTGGAACATTGTCCAGCAGCAGTCGCTGCACTCAATTGGGAGCGAAGGAAGTATTGTCCTGACATGGAATGCGATGAAGGCCTTTATTCGCCATGGAAAGACTCGATTGGTTGGAGTTTCGAACTTCAACTTTGAATGTGTGCAAGAGATCCACTGTGCTCAGACTGACATGGACGACGAAGTCCCATTTTCATGCAACCAAACCGAGTGTCACCCCTGGTTTCCCAATCAGCAACTGCTTGAACAACTACACAAGTACAACTTCCTGGTTCAGGGCATACAGTCCATTTGAACCCTCCAAATGCGAAGTTGGGGTCTTTCCGCTTGAGCCATTTGCTTTGCATCTTACAGGACGGGACGACTTTGTTGAAAGATTAAACAGTCGAACGGGTTGTAACTAATGATGGCTTGATTGATGTCCATGTCTTGCTTAGCTGGCCCGCTCAACGATCTATAATACCGATAGTTAGAAGTTGCATCTTACTGCGTCAGAAGGAAAACATTCTCTCCAAGCAATTGCCGCAGGACGATGTCTCCTTTCTGACAAACTTGGAATTGGATCCAGAAAATAGGCAAGAGTACGACGCATATGGCCTTTCCTATGATTAAGGCATACGACTGATAGTGGCAGTGCGACAAGTTCTGCAGGCTATATCCTGTCATTGCACACGATTAATAATGAACTTTGACAGTTTCTGTTACAGGGTACAGAGCGTACTGCGTGATGAAGCCTTAGTGTGCATAAAATCAACCTACAAGTTGCTTCCTACGGAGTATACATTTACGGGCGACGAAGTATGCTACGCAGCCATTCTAGTATTGTATGATAATAGAGTAGTTTTTCTTCCTGGATACAACGTACATACATCCATCAACAGGTGGTACAGTTAAATAACTACTAGTACCTCCATGCCTACATAGGTAAGTAGAGTGGCCTTGGCGCCCCGGAACGCAAGCCCTTAGCTAATAGTTTGCCTACAATTATATCCAATGTAACTCAAGCCACCGGTGGTAGAATCCGTCGCCTGTACACATCAATCAATTAATAGGATACGTGTGGTCGAAGTTCATCTCATCAGATATTTGCTCTATAACCATATTCTCTTCAAGCCTAAGATACTAGCATAGCATCCGGCGCGGTTGGATTATGATATACCACCAGAAAGGCTTGTCGAGTTTTCGAGTGGTCGTTGCTTTCAAGACCCCGTGGTCATTATAGTTCCAAGTCCTGACGTTATGCAGACATAGTATCGAATCGGGCATCACAGGCTAGAGTTGATTCGCAAGGGGTTTGCATATCGGAATTTCGATTTCACTGAGTTGAGCTGGAAACATCAGTCAAAATGCTCACATACCACCGGTGCTCATGCTAGATCCTAGTGACGGAGGAAGCGGATGGACGTAACGGGTCTGGTAGTCCCATTTTGTGCATGCCATTTATTCGTGCGGAAGAGGCGTTTCGATCTCTTGCTATAGCACATATCTGCGTATGGAGTTATTAGAGAAGAATCTAATACTTGAATCTCAAATGCCCCAAACTCGTATGACAGGGGAGTGAAAGCGATGGGAAATGATGGCGTACAAAAGTGAAGGAAGCGGGCTTCGGGTGAATTTTAGAGACAACACCTCCAAGGCTATGACATCAAGCACGACAATAGACAGAGACCTGGGTGAAATTATGGAGTATCATACAAATGAAGTGAACAAAGTCAAAAAAAAAAAAAAAAGCAAGCCCATGCATTCATCGTCCGATTACATACCTAGTCTACATCAATAGATGAAACCTCGAAAGGCCGACTAAGCACCTGCAAAAAAAAAAAAGAAAAAAAAAAACGAAGAAATCCATCCATTCATTACCATTCCTCCACGAATTACCCAATTCTCAGAAATAAATTCTCAACTCACCTCACCTTGAAGCTGAAACAGTGCCAAACCTAGGAATGTACCCAAGCTCGGCACAGCAGCCAATCTTCAAGTGAAAATTTACAGGAAAGCGAGGACACCAGCCAGAAGACCAGCAGCGGCACCGGGAGCAACGAGACCCATAGCAGCGCCGGTGGAGGCAGTGGCGGAGGCGGCGGCAGAGCCAGTAGCGGTGCCGGTGGAGGAAGCGCTGGTGGTCAGACCGGTCTTGGTGGAGGTCTTGGTGGCAGTGGAAGTTCCGGTAGAGGTGGTAGAAGAACCGGTAGCTGTACGGGTAGAGAAATCAGCGCTGTTTTTGCCAGGGGGGGTAGTAGTGAGGGAGCCAGAAGTCAGGGGTCCGGGGATAGAGGGTTTGATAGACACGTCCGGGGTGGAAGTACCAGTAGTGGAAGCATCGGTCTCAGTGGTGGTGGCACCAGTGGAGGTGGAAGCAGTGGAAGAGGTCTCGGAAGAGACAACAGAGGTAGAGGAAGTAGAAGAGGAAGAGACAGTGGAAGATGTACCAGTAGTAGTAGCGGAGGAGCTCTTGGACTCGGTCACATCGAACTGCTGGGACTGGGCGAGGATGCCGGTGTTCTTGGCATCGGTGGAAAGCAGGTTGATCTGGAAACCGGGGCTACAGTGCGCGCGGAGTGTTAGTGAACTGC
This sequence comes from Penicillium digitatum, assembly GCF_016767815.1. Classification (NCBI taxonomy): domain Eukaryota; kingdom Fungi; phylum Ascomycota; class Eurotiomycetes; order Eurotiales; family Aspergillaceae; genus Penicillium; species Penicillium digitatum. The sequence goes on from NC_089388.1 coordinate 832,346, forward strand.
ATAGAGACAGAATCGTCGCGTCGCAAAGGTGATCTTACCCGCTGGTGATACCCTTCAGGCCGGAGGCATCGTAGCTGCCCTTGGAGGTGTCCACGCCGGAGGCAATCTTCTCCGAGACGGTAGGGAACACGGCATTGTTGACGAGCACAATGTCAACGGTGGAAGCATCGGTACTGGAAGGGGTTAGTCTTGACTGTTGTCGCCAGGGTACGGTATGGGGTATGATGGTTTACATACTCAACGGAATTCCACTTCACGGTGAAAGAGCCGGAGACATCGACCTCGGCACCCTTGGCGGGCTCGGTGACGTTGATGGCTGGATTGATGATTAGAGAGACACTTGTGACACAGGGTGATTTACATACCCGCAACGGAGAGGGCCAGGGGCAGAAGAGACAGAATGGTGGAGAAACGCATCTTGACTGATTCTAAGCGAGTGTGCGGAGAAGTCCTTTAAAAAACGAATGAACGTTGGAGCGTTTTAAGGGAGAGTGAGATGCGAGAGGAAGGATGGAAGTTGGAAAATTCAAGAATCCTTGTCATTAAGTAGGATGACCAAACACTCCATCTGATCTTTCACAACCTTGGATGCGCTGAACCGTCAACAATGTCTCTGACACCCACCTACCAATACGGAATTATACCTGAAAATAGAACTGACATAGCGAGGTACCCGGTTTTGGAGCATTCTAATAATATTCCCCCCCTTTTTATTACCGAACGTGGGAATTCAGGGTCTGAGCTAGGTTCCATGTGGGAGCACGGAGTACATTGACCTTCATGGTTCGTCGACGAGCTAGCTTCAGGCGCAAATCCCATCTTCCATTTTTAATTAGACCCCATACTCCATAATTTGTTGGCAGTCCCATTGCGAACATGCCGAAAGACTTGTTCGTTATTCTTGTACTTCGTACACGCGGAGGTAGCCGTCCACGGGTATGGATACCGAACCCATGGATGTTGTCCACCGATAGGGCCGATAAAGAAGACGCTAGTCGAGCTTGGCAAGACACTAGTGGTAATTTAACCGGTCTTGGCAGAGTTAAAACACGAACTGCACGATGCAACATCGAAATTAAAAATTTCTTTTATTACGTTTTTATTTTTTTTTAAAAAAAAAATTCATTGTCCACGGGTTTAGAAACGCTTTGATACCAGTATTTTTGAGTTGCAAATTCTGCGGTAATTTACCAGCCCATTTAATCTGAAATGCAACTTGGACCCTTGAACGCCCGTGTTTTTGTTTTTCACCGGTTAGCTCGGGGTTGGCTCGCCACAAATTTCGGCACAGCCCCCGGAGTAGGAATCCTTTAAAGGGGCCATTACGCTCCGTGCTCCTCCGCACTCCGCACCCAACATGTTATTTTGATGTCTCAAAATGAACTCGAAAATGTTCTGCGAGCACACCGTTTGGTGTCTCAACAAACGACCCACCCATACACAGACTAATTTCAGGATTGAGACATCTCTTGAGAGGGCTTCAGACTACGGAGTATACAATCAACCAGAAGTGGGAGCACCTTGAAGTAATTAAATGAGTGTCTCACCAAAAACCGTCATCACGTTACCCGACAAAAATGGTGCCATTTCCACATACATTTGAATAGCGGTCAAGTACGGAGTACGGAGTACGGGGAAATTAGATCCGATTTAGTACTTTTGCAAAGGGAAATTTTCCGAGGCTAATGGGATTTAGTGCCAAAATAAAAAAAGTTACAACGTATAGGATTTATCCCAACTTTTATACATAATTTTCGCGTCGGAGAAGCCGACCTTGCGCCCCCAACAAGATTAGTTATCGTAGATGTTGACGTTACTAGCACAAATGGGTTAGTCATCATCCTAGCAAAGGCAAAATCCGGGCAAAAGGAGGCTGGGAGCGTACAAGTCCCTCTTGAGATTATCCCGGTCCACTGCAGCTGAATTAACCCAGACACTAGCACTCATCCCCTGGACACCGAAATTTCCATAGCCAGTCTTGTTGATAATGACAGGTTTCATGTTGGGATGTAAAACATCGGTCCACTGCTCATCTGCATGCTGTTGACCAACATACATGCGCTGCGCGCCCGGACCGGCGTTGCTGATAACACACGCAAGTCCCGATAGATGACGGGCGTTTCCGTAGCGGACGAATCCTGTATTGCGATTAGATCTGGCCAGGTGGATTGGCCCGTAATGGGGCTCAGCATCCAGTGGAGCAAGGGTTAAGCGAACCTATGCAGTTGGGCTGATTGAAGTAGTCTTGCTGTTCGCCGTAGGCATAGAGTTTGCGGGCTTGGGTTAATACGGGCAGGAGGCCGTTGCAACTCGGAGTCATTGGGTTATCCACATTCGCTCGTATACCGTACAGGTCGCCATAGAATACGCATGGCTGACCGTCTTTGCGGAGGAGGACCAGGGCATAGGCTAGTAATTTGAAGGATGGTGATACCGGCGTCTGGGGGTTGATTAGCTATATTCAGTAGTTCAGATAAAGAGAACAAAGTTGCCTCACCTCAAGCATTTGTCCTGGTTGCTGCGGAGAGTTAGGAAAGAGGTAAAGTATGCCTAGATCCAGCCACAATTGGTACTTACCGTATCATGATTCGCGACAAGGGTCTTGAGAGAAGTTAGGTGAGTATCTTCAGTCGGGTATCGGGCAGTGAGAAACTTACCACAGCGTGGTCCGGCCGACACTGTACCAATGTATCCTTGAAAATGCCTCGAAGGTCTGGTGCCTGTGCATGGGACAACTTGGAGAATCGTTCCAGAAGAGGTACGTCATATGCAATGAGGTCGTTCTCCACCTTGTCAAGGTAACCCAAAAGGGATGGTAAATGTCCAGTCCAATACTCTCCTATCGCGAAGAAGTCCGGGTTGACAGTTTTTCGAATATGTTGCACGAAAGCGTGTTGGAACTCGGTTGAGAAATGCTTAGCGGCATCGAGCCGCATTCCATTGAGATTCAGGCACTTGGTTATCCACGTTCCCCATTGCAGGAGGTCTGCGCGGACTTCTGGATGTGCAAGGTCCAAATCGGAGAACATCAGGTAATCGTAGTTTCCAAACTCGGTGGACACATCTTGCGCCCAGTCCTTGTTGGATGCAACGATCTTGTAGATTGCGCTTTGCTTGCTCTTGTCGTCCCAATCGACACCACTAAAATGTTGCCAGTGGTACTTCATTGAGCTGTACATGTCATTGCGACCGGCGAAATCAAAGCCTGTCCAGCCGTTGACTTCTGTCGGCTTGGATATCTCCAAGTCTCTCCCTGTTCTGTCTGTCAGCAAATGATCGAATATTCGTGATGAAATGGAATGGAATGTCAGTGAAAAGAGAAGTGAGGTATCTTACGTTTAGGATCTACCTTTACAGCTTGAAAGGGTTCCGGATAGTCCGCGCCAGCCTTGTGATTGAGCACAGCATCCCAAATCACACCAATGCCTAAGTGTTGCGCTTGGCACATCAGGTCTTCAAGCTCACGCTTGGTACCCCATTTCGTAGGGACTGCGCCCTTCTGATCGAACTCCCCCAAATCGTACAGGTCATAGATGTCATAGCCATTACCATTAGCATCCATTCCCTTGCATCCAGGAGGAACCCAGATCTGATCAACGCCAATGGCCTTGTACTCTGGTAAGCGATCCTGCAGACGGCGCCAATGCTGCCGGTCGGCAGGAACATGCCATTCAAAGGTTTGCAGTATGAGTGAGTTATCTGGAGTATTCCATGATGGTAGCTGATCTAGATTCGCTGCTGCTTCTGTGTCATGTATCCTGGTTAGGGGTTGGAACCGTTTTTCAGTGGGGGAGACTGACCTTCAATCTGTTTCCATTTCTGGCCTTTCTGACGAGATCCACACCAGAGGAAGGGCATCGCGGGATTGTTGCAATGCAAACAATAAGGCAAGCTAGGTCAAGCTACAACATATGTTGTATGTTCCAAGACTAGGATGTGCACATCCCGTTTGGGGCTTAGGCTAGTGGGGGCGACCACTCCTACTATTTTTACGGAGTACTGTTTTCACCATTTTGACTGTTTTTACAATTCGGACTATTTTTACTCGACCGTTGCAAGGCACAGGGTTGCATGGTGGAGATCCAATTTAGGATGGTCCGGAATTATCCAAAATGTCTTAGACAAAATTTCACCCATGGAACACTGGAACTTTTCTAGAAACTCCATCTCATTGGTTTCCCCCGCCATAATGCATGACATGTAAATGTTTAGGAAATAAAGGAAAGCCTATTATGATACAAAGGCCAATGAATCAACAGAAAATAATAGGGCCAAGAATGTCGCCAAAATGATACTAGAGAACCCCAAAAAATATCGCACATGAAAAAGGATATCTCCGCGAACCAAGTCGAGCCTTCAATACGGCTCACCGCAATGGAAAAAAGCCAGAAAAATATGGCGCAAAAACGTCCGGAAGAAACGAAGAGAAGACTGAAGAAGGGACTTTCGGGACATTTCTTTCAAAGGAATGTCACGAAGATGCTGCTGACCACTGCTAGCAGGAGAGCAGCTAGACCGGTACCACTAGTTGATTGAACTCCAGCCGAAGTCTTCTCATTTTGAGTCTTCAACGTCGTGAGGGAAACGTTGGAATCAGGGTAGCCACAAAGACCAATACCGTCCATGTATTGCGCAGGGTAGAAAACCCGGGGCTCTCCCTTATCCATGTCGACATGCAGCATACCCTGGTTGTCGACAGTATAGTTCTTACAGCTCAGAACATTCATCACCACCGTACCGGCATTGTAGCTGACTGGCATGTCGATTTGGTAGGCTCCACTGGTCGAGGATTGAGTGGATAACACCATGACTACTTGTCGACCCTGCACACCTTTCGTGAAAGCAAGCTCACTGCCTCCCTGGAAAATAGGATGAGTCGAGTCTTCGAAGTAGTCTGCGCTCAAGTGGGCTGCGTGGTTCCGAATGCGATTTAGCTTTGCAATCAGCTGGTAGAGCTCTGTGCTGGTGTCGTATTTGGTGTGCCAGATGGCTTCTCGATTGACAGGCACACTATTTCCTGACAGATGTTGCTCTTGGCCTTGGTATATAATTGGGATACCGTCAAACAGCATGGTAAACACCAGGATGTTTTTAGCCATCTGAGTAAAGAGTTTATTAACAAAAGCGATCCGTCAGCCAGAAAAGGGCATACATACCGCCATATCCTTGGAGAAGCTACCAATTCGAGGCTTGTCGTGATTTTCAGAGAAAGAGGCCATAGCATTGACGTCTGGCATCGAGATTCTCATCTTCTCCACTTCTTGCGCCAAAAGGGACGTATGGCCATCGGTGAAAGCAGCTAATATTTGGAAGTAGATCGGATAGTTTGGCAAGCTGTCGATGTAATTGGTCTGGTAATCTACCATGATGTCGACCGCTCCTTCAAGGACTTCTCCTGTCATGAAAGTGTCGACACCCTTGCGAAAGTTTTCCAGAAAGCCCGGGTTGACGTGCTTGGCGGCGTCAATCCGGAGCCCGTCAATAGAGTAAGTCTTGATGACATTGTTCGCCCATTTGATCATGAGCTGTTGCACATCCGCGTGCTCTGTGTAAAGATCCGGCAGCGGGACGTAATTATCACCTGTCTGGCATAACTGGGCATTGGTCATGTTCTCCCATTGTGTGATTTTGCAGTAGGGATGGAAGTAGTCGGCGTTATTGAAGGGTGTGAAGACGGAGTAGTCGATACTTGTGGCGGGATTGCTACCATTTGAAATATAGGCCATGTTGTTGATCACTGTATCCAGCATGAGGTACATGCCCCGGGAGTGAACAGCGGCACTGAGGTCGAGCAAGTCTTGATGCGTGCCAAAATGAGAGTTGATATTGTACAAGTTCACAGGCCAGTACCCGTGGTAGGCTTCGCCATAGTAGACTTGGCCATGGACATTTTCGCTGATGGGGGAGATCATTACAGCATCAAACCCCATTCCTTGAATGTAGTCCAGTTGGTTCATGGTTCCTCGCCATGTTCCTCCACAGTAAAGACCCGCCGTGGTGTTGCATGGTGCTGTTGTTGATCCATCTGTGCGAGCGAAACGGTCTGTCATGGTCTGATATATCGATCTGGGCTTCCAGTCGCCTACCCTTGCGGCGGATGCCGAAGAGGTGAGGCTCGTGATCAAAAGGAGCCCTGCCAAACGGCGAATGGTCGATCGTGACATCATGGCAGCTCGTATTTGTCTGACGGCGGGTCAATCGGAAGAGGAAAAAAAAGAGTGTGTACAGGGGCTTCAAATAAAGAGTGACTTAATGAACTCACGAATCCGCAAAGATGGCCGGAAAGAGGAGTAAATGAGTGACATTTGGACTTTAGCCCATAAACAGAGAACGAGAGGAGGCAAAGAGAGCAGAAGTCGGACACCTGCACAAGAAAAGGTCGGGGAAATTTGCAAATCAGGCAAGGGCTAGTCAGGTGGCAAGGCAAGCCTTCCAAGGTTCTTTCGTCGATCCATTCATAGTATTGGAACCCCCTTCCCCCCACAACCCTACGCTACCTATATTATTTCGGAGAGACATGTGTTTTATGTAGCTAGTGGAGCGTCTCCGTTGGTACGCATGTGCCTGTGAAGATAATTTGCCTCGGGATAGGTGCACTAATAGACCTTAGGGCCGCGACTTACCCGGCTTACCCGCATACATTTATTTCTGTTCCCCAGTAAATGGAACGAAGGAAAATCATGAATAGAGTGGCTTTGAAGCTTGAAGAGCTGCACCAGTGGATTCATGTTCTATGTAGACCTCAAGCGGGGACTGCAAAAGTCAGGTTTGGTTTGGTTTTGGTGTGCCTATGAGGGGGAAAAAGAACAGGAGGTCTTGACACACTAGTAACAAAACTATTGGAAAAAACTCCGTACAGGAGTCATTTTTAGTGTTGTCAGGTACCAGGAACCGTGTCCACACTGAGCTTGCTGGGCTTTGCGGTTTACTGGTTGTACTCGCAGGTCATCACGTGGAGACACTGCCCTAATCTCAGGAACAAGTCGCCGTCCTATCCATCATACGAGAAATGACAAAAAGTTTCGATGATCCAATCATCTGAGACAGTGTGCCCTCAATCCATGAGACTAGCGACGTTACATGCTCTGCATCTCCACAAAATCGGGTCACAAAACTATACATAGTACGACGCACTCCTTACCGTACACACTTTGTGAACTGATACACCACACGCCTTAGCCCTGAGGCTGCCCAGGCTTTGAATTTGACATGTGAGATAGTTCATGAAAAAAATTTAATGACGGACTCTGTAAAATTGCAATGTGCTATTTGTGTGTTTTGATACCAGAGACGAAGGTACGTCGAGGACTTTGTGCTACGGCAAATGCAAATGCAAATGCAAAACAAAACCACAGAAAAAGGAGTTAGGAGGTGGAAATGAACAGGTATGATCGATAAGTGACTGTACGTGGCTGGAGGGATTTTCTTCGCCAAGCTCGCCTGTTGACGGGCGTCCCGGACTTCCGTGTGCAGTGGCGTTGATACTGGGATTAAATCGTGGTAATTACTCGGTATTACAGGGATACCTGACCATGTGGAGATTAAGGAAAAGGTTTCTTTTTGCTTGTTTTGCCTGGTACGAAGTGAAGTGTACAGCACATTTTGAAAATTTCAAAGGTTGATTTGAAAAGGAACTAAAAATCAAATGGCCTAACGGACGTGCCGGATAGGCAGCTCCTGGGCACATGAAAGCTATCCATCTCTACGTCATTCCTTGTTCACCATTGGTTGTCATTGGAAACCTTAAGGACATTTGTACTCGCTCCATGGTTAGGGTCCCAGGGAACCAAAAGGAAACAGAAAGACCTTGGAATCCTATGTAAAGGGGTGAACATAAAAAAAAAGAAAAAGGAAAAGAGAAGAAACTGAAAAAAACAAGTTCCATACACTGTCTTACAAGCACAAGGTGGGGGCTGGTTTCACTTTGTCGACCAATCGGCCGGGTCGGGCTATCAGGATCTCGGCCATGCGGGTCATGACCGAGAAGTATCTCGGCATTATCATAGGTTGAGATTTGCGGGTCTGGAAAATCACCGGCTGAATAGAAACTTTCCCTGCAAATAGTAGGCAGACATGAAAATCTCTCACAACTTACAATGCTGAAAGCAATGCCTTCCTAAACTTTTGTCTTCATCGAATTTAAATGAGACAAGTGCAAGCCAGGCAAGATAAGTCTATAAAGCTATCCTGTGTCCCCCCCCCGGGGAAAGAGACTGCGATTGTTTTGATGAGACTATCAGGGCCTGGCAAGTGGTCCTTATGGGTCAAATCCAATAAAATGTACTCCGTTATCCGTACTCCGTATAGAACTTTCATGCTAGTCGGGTAGCTCCGTTGTCATGATCCTGTTATTACTCCTTTAAACGAAGCGGGTTTTCTATTTGGAGAAGAATGCTGGTGCTCTTTCCTGGTGTATTCTGGTCGTATTAGTCGCCACCAGTCGCGTTTGATGCCAAGACAAGGCGACAAATTTATATCCAAGGAAGAAAAAGAACTAAAATTAAAATTACATAGAATTGAAACCCAAAAGGAAAAGAAACAAAAATTACCGAGGCTGAGGCGTTGGAACCGAAGATACTCCAATACAGTCTGGGGCTCTAAAATTGATATGGGGTTCTGTCTCATCTGCTTTTATTTTTATCTTGAGCTTCAATGCGACTAGCCCTTTAGCACTTAGCACTCGGGACTGGGCACTGGTGTTATGTGATCATCTCTTTCTCACTTCCACATTCGATTCCTCCTTCGTTTACAATCGTCCCTCGTTCGCTTGTTCGCTCGTTTGCTTATTCCGCCTGTCGTTCTTTTTTTTTTCCGAGATACTGCCACCTTTGACGCCTTCTGTCAAGAATTTGTGACGTGACCTCCGCAAGATATCCACACTCCACCGTTCCATGGCAATTGAGAGCTACACGTCTCCATCTGTTTCATAGGGTGTCATCCTCTCATCCCAGCGGGGATATCCGCACTGCCTGACGCGCGCGACCAACACTCAACAGCTCCGCGCTGTTAGTCCTAGCCATGAAGTGGTCACTTACCAGCGGGCTCGTCTCACTTCTCGTGACAACTGTCACAGCTTGGCCCTACGACGAGGCCTATTTGGACTATAACCTCAACGAAAACAAGACCGCCACCAACCCAGCAGATTACTGGGGAACATGGCCTGGCCACGAGGGGAAATATCACCCTTCCCCGGATAATTGGCGCTTCCCGTTCTACTCTATCTTCTTGGATCGCTTCGTGAATGGTGATCCTACCAATGACAACGCAAACGGTACCACGTTCGAGCATGATGTCGACCAACGTCTTCGCCATGGTGGTGATGTGGTCGGCCTTGTTGACACACTAGATTATCTTCAAGGAATGGGAGTCAAGGTTTGTCTCATCTGTGGCCTTCTGACGGAAAGAAAACATGTGCTTACAATTTCCAGGGTATCTACATTGCAGGAACCTCATTGCTAAACCAGCCTTGGAGTTCGGACGGATACGGTGTTTTGGATACCACGATTCTCGACGCGCATTACGGTACTATCCAGGCTTGGCGAGATGCAATTACCGAAATCCATAAGCGCGGGTTATATGTCTTGTTCGACAACACCATTGCGACGTAAGTTATCCCGTGCGCAGAAATAGGAGAGCAGGGCTAATTTGAAATGTACAGAATGGGTGATTTGATTGGATTTGAAGGCCATCTCAACTCGTCGACTCCATTTTCGGAGAAAGAATACAGGACAGAATGGAAGACTGCACGTCATTACCGAGACTTCACCATTGGAGCTGGTGACTACAACGCGACCTGTGACTACCCACGGTTCTGGTTCGAAGACGGATTCCCCGTGAATGAATCAGAGACCTCGGGCTTAGTTGGATGTTATAACAGCGACTTCGACCAGTACGGTGACATTGAGGCTTTCGGTGTGTGGCCTGATTGGAAGCGACAACTGGCAAAGTTCGCCTCCGTTCAGGATCGTCTCCGCGAATGGGACCCGAATGTTCGCGCAAGGTTGATCCGGCACTCCTGCAATATCATCCGATCTTTGGATATTGATGGTTTCCGTTATGACAAGGGCACACAAGCTACCGTGGATGCCCTAGGAGATATGTCGGCTGCTTACCGAGAATGTGCGCGCGAGGTCGGAAAGGAAAACTTCTTCATCACTGGCGAAATCACCGGTGGAAATGACTTTGGCTCTATCTACCTCGGAAGGGGTAGACAGCGTAACCAGTGGCCTGAAAATTCAGCGGCGACATTGAAATTGACAAATGAGTCCGCCGCCCAGTACTTCTTACGCGAGGCTGGACATGAAGCCATCGACAGCGCGGCATTCCACTACACGACATATCGTGCGTTGACTCGATTCCTCGGCATGGACGGGCAACTTTCAGCGGGCTACGATGCACCCAATGATTGGGTTGATGGCTGGGACTATATGTTGAGATCAAATGATTTGATCAATGCTAATACCGGCAAGTTTGACCCTCGACACATGTATGGTGCGACGAATCAAGATGTCTTCCGTTGGCCAGCGATTGCCAACGGTACACATCGACAGTTACTCGGTGCTTATGTGACTACATTGATGCTTCCCGGAATCCCACTTCTTCTTTGGGGTGAAGAGCAGAACTTCTACATCTTGGACGCCACAGCGGAGAACTATATTTATGGGCGACAGCCAATGTCCCCTGCAACCGCGTGGACGTCCCATGGCTGCTTCCATTTGCAGTCGTCCCAGTACTACAAGTGGCCTCTTTTGGCCGCTGCACAGGGCTGCAAGGACGTGACAACTGCTTACGACCACCGTGACCCTTCCCACCCTGTGCGAAATATCATGAAACAGATGTACCATCTGCGTGAACAATTCCCAGTTCTCAACGACGGTTATTCCCTTGGCAACTTGTCAAAAAGAACTGACTATGTTTACTACCCTGGTTCGAACGGTACGGCTACGGAGACCGGCATGTGGTCCATCTACCGGGATGTCAACACCGAGGTGCAAGATTTGGGCTCTGATGACAACAACCAACCGGTTTGGCTTGTTTACCAAAACCTCAATGACACGAGAACATACACCTTCGACTGCAACTCCGAGAATCCGAATAAGACACTCACCGCTCCATTTGCTTCTGGCGTCACTGTCAAGAACCTTTTCTACCCGTACGACGAGATCAAACTAATTGACGGAGCGCGTAAGCTCGGCATCAACGGGTCCAATGAGTTGAATGGCTGCGTGGAAAGTTTGAAGATGAAGGCATATGAGTTCCGCGCATATGTCCCAATCGTGAAACACAAATTGCCTCGACCCATGATCACCAAATTTACCCCGGGACATGATTTCCCACTACGTTCTACCGTGGCACCCAACCTTCCGGAGAATGTGGAGATTGGATTTTACTTCTCAGAACAGATGGACTGTAGCTCTATTACCAACGGACTTACCTTTACTTCATCCACAGAGATTGGGAAGGTTCCAGTCCTGAATATTGACAGTGTTGTATGCGCACCTGTTCCTACTATGCTCCAAACAAATTGGACTGCGGAGATCCCAAGCGTTTGGAGGTGGACAGCCAACCTTACAGGGGTGTACAACGGAGTGCATAAAATAACTCTCACCAACGCAACCAACTCACAAAAAACATCTTCCACCCACGCCGTTGATCACTTCCTCTTCCGTATCGGCCAGTTTGATAATCCTATGGTATTCACTACTGCAAACTACTCGAGCAGTCTGCTCCACAAGAAAGAAAACGGCGACCTGTTTATCCAGCATCACGCTGCTGGTGCTGATAAATACCGTTATTCTACCAATTGGGCATCGTCATTCTCTGGATGGATAGACTACAAAGGTGGAAATGACACCATTGCCAAGCTCCCATGGTCAGGAACCAAGAAGCAGGAGTGGGAGGGTGAGCATGTACGTGTCGAGTACTGGAGTCGTTTGACTGGAAGCAGCGACTATGTGCAGCAAGGTGATGCTGACTGGAATCACCCGGTCACACGACGCTTCCCTCATGCTTTCTTCAACGGACCTTACAATCAGTATGGATTTGACTCGGGCCTTGACAACAAGGTCAAGCTTGACACCAAAACCGGAGTCTGGTCCTTCCATTTCACTTCTGAATGGCCCGCAGTCGGGCAGCTTAACATCTGGGGCATCAATCCGGACGGAAAGCCCGATCAAACCTGGGTTTTGGGTGACCTCGACAATGACACAATCCTGGACCGAAGTCCCCCGTCTGCTCTTAGCGCAACCTTGATCAATATCACCCATGCACCAGCCAAGGGCTACATCTCTCACAAGCTCTACTTCAATGATGGAACTCTCCGTTTCTGGCTTGATCCGGTTGGACATCAGTCCACACAGATTGCCATGTATGTGTTATTCTGGATCATACCATTCCTCACTGCCGTGGGATGTGTGTACATCTTCATGAAGTCCTTTTATAAGGTCAAATTTAACCAGGTCGGTGTGAGCGAGAAACAAAACATTCCCCTCGCGATTTGGAAAAAGATAAAGTCCACTGGTCACAGGGATGCATCTTCAAACCCACTTAAGCGCCTGGCCAACAAATCCGGCTTCATGCAGAGCACCTCTGCTCTAGGCGGAGCTCTTGCGTCCGAGAAGCGACGCATGGTTCTTATTGCTACCATGGAGTACGACATCGAGGACTGGGCCATCAAAATCAAGATTGGTGGTCTCGGTGTCATGGCCCAGCTCATGGGCAAGACCCTCGGTCATCAAGACCTAATTTGGGTTGTTCCTTGTGTTGGAGGTGTCGACTACCCTGTGGACCAGGTGGCAGAGCCTATGACAGTCACCATTCTCGGTAGCCCCTACCAGGTTGAAGTCCAGTACCACGTCTTGAATAACATCACCTATGTGCTACTCGATGCTCCAGTGTTCCGTCAACAGTCAAAGACCGAGCCTTACCCTCCTCGTATGGATGACCTGGATAGTGCAGTGTACTATTCGGCATGGAACCAGTGTGTCGCTGAAGCCATTAAGCGATTCCCAATTGATACCTACCACATCAACGACTACCACGGCTCCCTCGCACCGCTTTACTTACTACCAAGAACTATCCCTGCTTGTCTGTCATTGCACAATGCCGAATTTCAAGGCCTCTGGCCGATGCGAACCATTAAGGAAAAAGAGGAGGTTTGCTCGGTTTTCAACCTTGATGAAGAGGTCGCTCGTCGTTACGTGCAATTCGGTGAAGTGTTTAACTTACTCCACGCCGGTGCAAGTTATCTCCGTGTTCACCAGCAAGGCTTTGGTGCCGTCGGTGTCTCTAAGAAGTACGGTAAACGGTCCTACGCTCGCTATCCTATCTTCTGGGGTTTACACAAGGTCGGCAATCTACCTAACCCTGATCCATCTGACGTCGGTGAATGGACAAAGGAGCCCACCAAAGAGGCAGACATCACTGTCGATCCAACATACGAGGCTGGCCGTGGTGAACTTAAGAGGCAGGCCCAGGAATGGGCAGGGCTCGACCAAAACCCTGACGCTGACCTGCTTGTCTTCGTCGGTCGCTGGTCTATGCAAAAGGGTGTTGATCTCATTGCGGATGCACTGCCTGCCGTTATTGAAGCTCGGCCCAATGTGCAGTTGATCTGTGTTGGCCCCGTTATTGATCTCTATGGTAAATTTGCAGCTCTTAAGCTTGACCATATGATGAAAGTCTACCCCGGACGAGTCTTTTCAAAGCCTGAATTCACTGCACTTCCGCCATTCATCTTCTCTGGTGCCGAGTTCGCCCTGATCCCATCTCGTGACGAGCCCTTCGGTCTGGTGGCTGTAGAGTTTGGCCGAAAGGGTGCATTGGGTATCGGTGCTCGTGTTGGTGGTCTTGGCCAAATGCCAGGCTGGTGGTACAATGTGGAATCCACCTCGACGTCTCATCTTCTCATGCAATTCAAGCTTGCAATTGAGGCAGCCCTGAATTCCAAGACACCCGTTCGTGCGATGATGCGTGCGAGATCGGCGAAACAGCGTTTCCCTGTTGCTCAATGGGTTGAGGATCTTGAAATCCTCCAATCTACTGCCATCGCAGTCCACAACAAAGTTAAGACAAACAACAACAACGCTCGACCTGGCACTTCTTCTGGATTTGGCAGTCTCAGTTCGGCAATGAGCTCTATGACTCATCTCGGCAACGGGCTGTCTTCACCTGGCATGAACTCTCCATTCGCGCATTCCAGAGAAAGCAGCTACTCCTTTCATCAATTGAACAACCTGACTCCACAAAAGAAGATCAGCTACAGCCCGGATCCAAGCATGGAAGAAACGGAGAAACCGAAGTCGGGACTGAGTCGTTCTCTCTCCCTGGGTGTCCGCTCAGGCCCAGGTCATGCCGGACGTCGCAAAAGGGCAGCGGAGGGTATGGCCATCCCAGAAGCCGATGAGAATGGAGCTACGGATGTCGAGGGCGACGATAGTAGCGACGACGACGATGCCCATCGCGCCTTTGGCGATGACGAATACACTCTTACCCCAGCACAAGTCGAGGCAGGACGACGAGCCCAGGCTGCTCAAAGGGAGCGTGCTCAAAACTTCCAAACTCCATCAAGAGAAGTCAGTCAAGAGTCTATGCATCCCCGGTTCATGGCTTCGGACAGCCCGGGAAGTCCGGGAACACCACCGAACGCGGACAGCCTCCTTCTTCCTCCTCAGCCGTTTGCCCAGTCAAACCGTTTAAGTAGCGCATCCGTTCTCTCTCTGGACTCCGTTGTCGGCAACAAGACAGACTTCAAGCTACAGAAGGTCGATCCTTTCTTCACGGATAGCACTGGCGAGTACTACAAGACTTTTGACAAGAAACTGGATGCCCTGAACGGAACCAACTCCGAGTCGCAACTTTGCATCGAAGAGTTCTTGATTAAGAGCGAACAGCAGTGGTTTGACAGGTTCCGCAATGCCAGACTGGGTCGCAGCAAATCTCCCACCCCATCGATCCGTCATTCATCAAGAAACACTGATACACCAGACAACATGTTTTACAGTGATGATCTCGTCTCCAACGTGAACAGCAACGAAGATGTGCTTCAGGATGACGAGTTCCTCCTTGGAAAAGACTACGTGCCTCCAACTGGACTCAAAAAATGGATGCAGATCAAAATTGGAACCTGGCCCGTCTACTCCATCTTCCTCGCTTTGGGTCAGATCATCGCTGCAAATTCCTACCAGATCACTCTACTCACAGGTGAAGTCGGTGAGACCGCGGATAAGTTGTATGGAATTGCAGCAACATATGCCATTGCATCTATGTGCTGGTGGCTCGTGTTCCGGTACTTCAAGTCTGTCGTCTGTCTTTCTGTTCCCTGGTTCCTATATGGTCTTGCATTCCTCTTGATTGGATCTGCTCACTGGCAAAGCAATTCCTTCAGTCGGGGATGGATCCAGAATGTCGGCACCGGTTTCTACTCTGCGGCCTCTGCCAGTGGATCCATCTTCTTCGCTTCCAATTTCGGTGATGAGGGAGGTGCTCCCGTCGAGATTTGGATTTTCCGCGCCTGTGTGATTCAAGGTATTCAGCAGGTTTACGTTATTGCCCTCTGGTACTGGGGTTCTACTATGACAAAGGCTTCCTCAGAGGGTCTCTTGAGTGCTCAGACTGGCATTGCCAACAGCTGGAAGATGAGGTAAAGCTTCCCCCACATGTGTGTATCTCCTGACCTTTCTAATTCACCTTGTTCTAGTGCGATTTGTTATCCCATCGCCGTCTTCCTATGCCTCGTGGGCGGTCTGTTGGCCTCGGGTCTTCCCAACTACTACCGCCAGAAGCCCGGAAAGGTGCCATCCTTCTACCATTCCCTTTTCCGAAGAAAGATCGTCGGTTGGAATTTCGTCGCCGTCATCCTGCAGAACTTCTTCCTCAGCGCTCCATACGGTCGCAACTGGAGCTGTAAGTTCAATTCTTCCATTTCAAATCACCCACCCCGGTCAACACTAACACTCCCCTCCAGTCCTGTGGACCTCGCAGCACACCCACCCATGGCAGATCGTTCTCCTCTGCATCGTGTTCTTCGGCTTCGTGTGGTGCATCTTCCTCTTCGGTGTCAGCATGTGGTCCAAGCAACACAGTTGGTTCCTTCCCGTTTTCGCCTGCGGCCTGGGCGCACCCCGCTTCATCCAGATCTGGTGGGCCATCTCCGGCATCGGGTACTATCTGCCCTGGGCCGGAAGTTACACTTCCGGCGCTCTCGTCTCTCGCAGTCTCTGGTTGTGGCTGGGCGTGTTGGATTCCATCCAAGGTCTTGGATTCGGTATCATCCTTCTGCAGACGCTCACTCGAGTCCACATGTGTTTCGCTCTCATTGCGTCACAGGTGCTTGGTTCCATTGCGACTATCTGCGCCCGAGCTTTCGGTCCCAACGGTGTAGGCCCTGGTCCGATTTCTCCTGACGTGACCCAGGGCGCCCATGTCTTGGCTAATGCCTGGTTCTGGGTGGCTTTGTTCTGTCAGGTGTTGGTCTGGTATGTTTCTCTTTGCGTTTTTCGTCCATTTGAATTCTTTTTTCTAACTTGTGTCTACAGTGGCGGATTCTTGCTGTTCTTCCGTAAGGAACAACTCGCCAAACCATAAGTTCCCCCCACCTTTGGAAGCATTTCTGTTTCTTGTCATAAAACGGCTGCGGCCATCACGACGAACATGAATAAGCAAATTAATCTCTTTTGCATCCTTGAAGCATGTTCTCTCTGTCATCTATTTTCATTTCTTTCCTTCTTGTATCGTAATGTTAATAACATCATTATACTGAGTTCACACTCGGTTGAAATACATCAAGTTGTCGTGCTAGTAATGTGGAGAAATGATCGTATGCATAGGTTTAGCAATCCTACTTTTTCTTCCCCTTGAGCACTCCTATTAATTGGTCGTGAAGAGCAAAAGATCATCTCGGACCCTAAAGCAATTGACCGAACTCGTTGTTGCTTTCTATCAGGCAGATCAAAATGAATAGAAATGATGCAAACTAGAGATATTCGCGGTGCAAGGTCTCTGGTACTAGAACTTTGGAATTAGAGTGAATCATATCATGTATGCCAGATGGCAAATGAACCGGCTCGAGACCACGTCAATCAACGGAGGTTGCATTCTATAGTAGCCAGCATATCCAGGACAGGATTGGGCAGGAAGCTCTCATTGATTCTAGATTGTCGACACTGAACCGGATGGCATTGGGTGCCTTGCGGGAGCCCATGTCTCTGTCTCTGGACATTCCACAATCGTTTAGTGTTGTATTATGAAGTTGATTACTCAACATAACAACTGCCCGGGTGGTCTAGTGGTATGATTCGCGCTTAGGGTTCAACCCTGAGCATCTTTAATGCGCGAGGTCCCCGGTTCAATCCCGGGCTCGGGCCAGTTTCTTTTTTTTTTTTCACTGGTCTGCACGACGGCAACGACATCTGGGTCCAAGGCCGGACTGTTCCATTTGGCGGCTAGCGCTTGGGTCCATGGGGACTTTGCCTACCAGGGCATATATACCCGTGAATACCCTAGGATCATGTGCGTGGGCATTAAAGTCCCCTGAAAACCTAGCTATCTATGTTGTAATCGTGCCAAGCACCCAACATGAGTTCATTCCTCAAATCAAGTACATTTTATATGATGCCCCGTCATGAAAAGTACAAAGGAGGCAGAATTCTTTTTATAATTATTTGTCAGAACGCCCTACACGATGTCATAGCTGGTGTTGTATAATGCTAGGCATTAGATCTTGCACAGTTTATTTATTAGATTACCAACGCTTTGGGATAAAACGAATTAATTTGGACCGGGTGCCCCATAGTTGCTCAATGCGATGTTTTATTACGTTTTTTTTTTTGGCTGTCTTGAAAATCTGTAGGCTAGACACATCTTATAGTAACCGTGGACTTCGTGTGATCACAAAGGGCTTGATAGACAATTGCAACACGAGTACAAGCACGGAAGCACTATGAAGGACCCCGGCAGAATCTAACCTGCTGTCACAATGACGACCAAATGTACTCCAAGATTGAAGACATTAAAGATATTGATGACTAGTAGGCTTGATGCAAGATTCAGAAGAAAATTAGCTTAACCTAGAACAATGCTTTGCATGATTGGATTTACCTTCGGCGGCGTTGCATTGCAAGCGTTGGCTACGCACTGATGAATTTTCCACGTTTTTCAAAATTGAGATACAGATCTAGCTTGGAATGGTTGATACTCTCTTTTTTTTAAGTCACCTATGGCAAGTTAAGCAAATGGAGAGGTTTATTCGTAGATCAGCGATTTCCTCTTGTACACTCAAGCCTGCACAGGCTCTCTCACCTTCTTGGGCAGGCCAGTAACCATCCCCCGCTCTTATTACACTGTCCGCCTTTCTGAAAGAATAAGTATCGTACTGGTTATAAGTTAAATAGGCCATCTTCTTTCCATTTGAACCCGTTCACTTACTCATTTCCGCGTTGCCCCTCATCAGTTTCAAGCGTGCAGCGTCTCGGCCTGAGAGACTTGGATTGTGCAGAGCCAAACCACCAGAGGGGGAATGGGATAGCTGGAGTTTTTGCTAGCAAGTGGACTGTACTGACTCTTTGGGATGATTGCATCTTCAGCATCGAGTTTTGCTATCTTGTCTGCATCGAGATCGAACTTTCGAGATGCGGGAAGATAGTGCATCGAACTTGGTGCGGGGTCACAAGGAGGTAGGAGGTTCTTCCTTTGAAAGGGACATATGATAATCAGCCTAGAGGTAGCATTGAATTTCTGTAGTCGAATTTGTCGTTCTTTCGGAGGACTGGCTTGTAGAATGTTTGGACCCGCAAATTCCAACAACACACTGCAAGTACCTCCATAACACCAGCTGCCCCAATACCGTCTATCGCCCTGTGGTGGAAGTTGAAGTAGAGGACGAATTCTTCCGCCATGGCCTGGAATCTGAATGCGGGACTTGGGTAGTCCTCCGACAGCACGAATGGAATCGAGATATGTCCCCATTTAGAAAGATGTCCCGTGTCACAACGTGAGCTGAACATCCGGAGAAAATAGGTTGTTCGTGGTACTTAATTCGGAGCATAGGATGCTGTGATGGGAATGGAAGGCTTTGTCTCGAAGACATTCTCATTGCATGATGTCTGGGTCGAGAAGACGACTTTTCCAGTCAGAAAGAGTACGTGTTTGGTGAGGAACGTAGTGACACACTTGCAATTGAACTCTCCTGGGTTTCTCGAGTTTCATGAGCTACAATTTCCTGAATTCTAGGACAACGGTCCTCAAATAGAGATCTATAGTGTAGCTTAGCCCTACTCTTCTCTCCTCTCCTCACACTTGTCATTTTTCTGCTGTCTCCACATTTCTACATCTTGCATACAATATAGAGGTCTAGCAATGTATCAGTCGATAGCTTAAACACAGGAAGATACTGACGGGAAAGTCCAAAAAGACAGCTTGGGTCCCGAGGCAGAAAAGACATTGCCCGACGCTGTTTGGATCAACATTGGAAAATGGTTGTCTTATTACGGACAAACTGTAGTTGGATGCCTCCAGTCTTGTAGGTTCTCAACTTTATAGAGCACCTTCACAGTAGGAATGATGTCTTTTCATTTCCATGGCCTGTAGCCGCTCCCTTCCTAGACACTCCGCGTTAGTTGATCTTCAACCAATTATACTACCGATGAACACGATAGATTTGGCCACTTTACGAATAGAAAGAATGCATTTTTTGATGGGTTTCGTGCTCGATTTCGCTTCGCTCCGATAGATGTGTACTTACAGCGCAGATGCCTTAGCAGTTGCCAGAAACCCTAAATCGCACTTGCTTTAGTTCCGAACTGCACTGACGCCAAAGTTATATGACCAACACACAATTACTCTCTATAACTCACCAGCTTCAGACAGCAGACCATCCATTCACTTCCGACCCTTGCATCATGAAAAACTGGGACTATGGGAAGCTCGCTATTGCCACAGCCGCCATCCTCGGAATTCTCACACTCGGTGCACTGACATACTTGCTGGTGTGGTACGTTCGACGAAGACTGCGTGCCCGACGGTCTCGTCGCCCGGAGAGTCATGAAAACGACCAATTTGACCAGTCCGCAGTGTCCTTGGCCGAGGATACAAGTAGGACCCTAGATGACTTCCTCATGAAGGATATCCAGCCTGAGCGGGGTTCAATCATGTTCAGCAGAAGCGGGTCTCCATCCATCACCATCGTCATTGACGACGCGGATGATGCTGACCACTGCAAGTTTCCACCTCAGCCGTATATGGCAAAACACGGCACTTCGGGGTCTTTATCTGCAGATGCCCACACCTTGACACAGATCTCGACTCAAGAAACAGATCCTGATGACATGCGGTCTGATCAGACTCAGTGGAGCAGCTCAAGACGGCGTTCATCAAGCACGACGCCTAGAGCATCCATCTCATCGTCTGCCATCCCAACATCGCGATCATCCCAGATTTGGACCACAACCTCTGGTAGCATGCCATCGGAACAGACCCAGAGAAGTATTTCGGGACAGCACTCGTCCATCATGACACCGAGAGCATCGATCTCGTCATCCGTTATCCCAACGGCCGGATCCTCCCAGGTGTGGACGACGACATCTGCCGGGGCTGAGACATTTTCGCTCCTTAGTCAATCATCAAACAGGTCGTACCGCCCTCAAAGCCCGACTGGCCTATCGGCCTCACGTGCATTGCAGGTATATGGACGTCGTTCGAATGTTTCCGGTGCATCAAGTCGTCCTTCCAGTGCAGGTGCCTTGCAATCTGTGCCCCGCGTGTTCGATGAGGCGGAAGCTCCGAGAATGGCTTACTCGAGAAACATTGACACTATTAGATCAACAAGTTCCATGTCTCCTGTATCGCCTGTACTGGTGGACGTTTCGGCTGGAGATGATCAACCTCAATGGACCGCTGTTCCCCCAACGCCCTTTCCTTTCGGTCAGCCCTGACCGTTGATGACAGACATTGGGGAATTGGCTTGATCTTTCATTTGTTTTTGCTGGTTGGTTCAAAGTTTATGAAGAATCCAAATGGATTCAAGTTGCACCTTCGACTAGGAGACTCTTCCTTGTCTTTGCCTTTCCCTCACCGTTGATATTCCTGGAAGTCAATGTTGTGGAACTGGTTTTTTCTTTTTGAGGACACCTCTTATCCGTTATGTGTAGTGTCTAGTTCTTTCGAATGCCCTTTTTTGATTAGTGCTACGTGTTTAGTTGCATGCCAACCAACCCGGAAGGTAGGAAGTACTAGGTTTACAATGTAGCAAATACTGTCAGTTCTCCATGGACATCTTGTAGCGTGATTGATCTATGTAAACAGTCTTTAGTGATGGAATGCCTGGCTCGATAGGTATCGTATGGAGTTGAAGAATGAAACTAAGAATAAATCTTTAATAGCCCATAGCTTAGCATGAATGAATCCACTTAGATATATATATAGAACGGTCACTCAAGAGACAGGGCTCATGGATTGGTTGCATTCATTTCATTTGTGTCTTCCGGTGCGGATAGAGCCTTGATCTTTCATTTGCTGATCCCCCTCGCTTCTTTCTTTTTTCTTTCAGCACGTATTGATTTCTGGCAGAGGAATGGAGAACCAGCCTCTAGATAGAACTAGTGCCGATACCATCAAGATCCGTAAACTCGCGATGTCTTTCCATAAACGCAGCGTGTCTAGCATGACGGTCTGCCTTTATGTTCGACTCTCTGGGAATCTGCCAGAATTGGACACTCATCCCACTCTCCTCCCAGATTTCCACCTCCCCCAGAAGACACTCCCAAAGATCCCGATTCCTGATCGGTTCCCCGGCGTGCGTCATCCAGTTCCAATGTAGCCATTCCCTCATCGAGATTGTGATACCCTCCACCAGATACTCCGAGTCTGTTGCAATGATCAGACGACTAAAGTCATCTGCAGCCCAGTCTCGATATCGCAGAGCTGCAATGGCGGCGCGAATGTGTGCCCGGTCAATTGTCATGGTGTGCTGTTGACCAGTGGGCCCTTTGTACTCGAGGGGAAAGCGTGCGAAACCAGATGTGGAATTGTTATAAACAAAGGAACAACCCGCTCTGGCGTTCATTCTGCCGCTATCGAAACACGTGGCGCCGGTATAGATGAGAAATTCGTCCTCGACGGAGCGGTTGTCGTGGTTGAGGCGGATGAATCGATGGACTCGGTCCGTTACTGTGACTTTAGGGCAATGGGGGAACAAGGACTGTGGAGTATCATCTGGACATGGAGGAGTGAACTCTGTGGGGAACACCCGGCCACTACCGACTCTGAACTCCGTATATAAGCGAGGAGGGCCGTGGCCTGGGAAGTAATATGCGGGATTTACTTGATGGTTGGCCATGGTGATTCGGTAGACACATGTAATTGTAACTTCGGAGGACCTGGGGTACATCATCCTTTAGTCGGGGTTCGTTGTATCAGGCAAGCAACAGGTAACATACGAACCAAAGGCTTACTTCAACATCAATCGACAAGGATGCAAGCGTTGGACGACGAAGAGATGACAAAACGGAGCAGGGCAGCACTCTTGTATGGCTCCTTCCACGTTTGTCCTCTTCTGAGGTCAACCTCAGGCATCCAGGACAAGATATCAAAAGCAACGATCATTAAATTTTTCATTGAATGTTGTCTGAGCTTTAAAAAAAAAGGGGGGGGGGGGAAGTCCCACCTCCATGCGCCGCCTCGCTATTCCAGTCCTAGAGACGCTTCACACATATAACCGACAAAGATTAAAAAAGCAACACATACAGAACCAAAGTTCCCGAACACATGTCCGCCATGAGATGTACAGGGAGTAAAGTAGGAAATGGGAGGTGATACAAAAAGAAAGATGAATAAAAGTCCGTCAGATCTATCCGGAAAAATGATCTTCATCTTCATGCATTCAGATCGCGCACACTGCGCAGGCACCGTTCAAGGCGTTTCCCTCGCTCCTTTTCGCGCACAAGAGTATCCTTGACAAACGCGCGGATGGCGTCACGGCCAACCCGTTCTCGCCACGAAGTCCAGCCAGCGAGTTCGCCGACCACGACATCCTTGTTCCACGAAACCTCCTTCGCCAACCGAGTGGACTCGGATTCGCCATCGCGAATCTTCTGTTCCAGGTCACGGACGGACTTTTGGCGAGACTCTTCGAAGCCAGGCAGGTTGATGTTGAATTTGCGGGGAAGGGAGGAGGAGAGGAGTGAGGAACGAGAGCGAGAGATGTGGCGGTTTGTTGAAGAGAGGGAGGACATGAGGGCAAGCGGACGGGACAAAGAGATGAGAATTGCAGCCGTTGTGTTGTCTATCGAGGAAAGAGCTGCCAAATACTGGAGGAGAGGAGAGGAGTCAGACCTAGAGGTCGATAGGTAGGTGGCGTAACGGGAAAAGGCCTCGATGTGTGAGATCGGAAGTGCATTGGTGGGCGCTCGCAGTGTAGCAAGGACAGATGAGCATAACATCACGGCATCAGCCATATCAGATGCTGCATTCTGCAATGCGTGCCCTCGGCGAATCAGGGAACGTGTGTTCACGTGTACACCGCGCACCATTTCCTGGGCGTGGGTGATGAACTGCTCAGTATCACGCATGCCCTCCAGTGAGACCGGCACAAATTCGTCTGCGATAGTCTCTGTGAGCACGGCAGCCTTGCGATACGATCGGTCGGCCACCATCTCAGGCTGAAGTTCTGGAACGAGGAAAAACTCCCACAACATTTCGTGAGTTGAAAAGGTTGGATGGGCGAGAAGTGTCTTCAGGAACCGATCTAGTCTTTCCTGGAGATCGTGGAGCACAGACCGGGATGGCTTCGAGTGAATTTGAAACGGATTCCGGAAATCCGAGAGAGACGGCATGTAAGATCCTGGATGTTCCACTGCAAGCCACTTGGCCAGATTCTCAAAGTCGGAGAAATTGCGGCGACACGTCGTAACCGTGTAGGTAGTCGAACCGGGCCGCGATGACGCAACAGACTCAGTGGGAGGGAATGGCGCGCCGGATTTGAGAATGAAGCGCACAGTTGCGTCCTCGACGAAGTACGACCGCACAACCGTTGTGACACGTCCGGAAGGATCTCCACAAGCCGACGATGGATGTGACAACAAGATCAAATCATCGATTCGATTTCGCACCTCATCATCCTTGGCCAATTCCACGGCTGTCAAACCACGGGCTTCTTTAACATAAACGTCGACTCTTGGATCTAAGAAGAGAATGCGAACTTGATCAACTCGCCCGTACTTGCTGGCCATCATCAATGGCGTAAATCTCTTGTCATTGGTCGCGTTAGGATCGCAATCGCTGCTCTGCAATATACGCCGGGTAATCTCAGGGTCACCGACAATGTGCAACAGTGTATTCCCCTTCGCATCGATATGATCATCGAGCTGAAGTGGTTTATTGTCGCCTTGTGCCCATTGTGCGGCGGCCAAACCGGCTTGGACCATTGATTTGTATTCTGGGTGATCATACGATCGACAAAGGGCAAAGAGCGGCGTTTGGCCATGTTTGTCTCGTTGTCGCCATGGGATAATGCCACCAAGTCTCTCGAGCAGCGAGGGTGTGCTGAAAAGATAATGACCAACAGTGCGACCGTGAACGTCGGATTTGGTCAAGTAGGACGCAACTACGCTTGCATCTGTCTTTTCAAATAGGAAGTCCAAGAGGACCTTGACTATATCAGTGTGTGCAAGCTGCACCGCAGCGTTTAGTAGTGTGGTCCCATCGGCGTTGGTGTCTTCGATGATTTCTTCCAGGGGGTAGTATTCCTCTAGCGTCAACAGGTACCTCAAAGCCTCGGCCTGACGGGCCTCCACTGCCATCATCGGTATGGAATGGCCAGCAGGGTCTTGGGTTTTTGTCAAGGTCTCAATCGAATTGTCACCCTCGATTCCACTCGCCATGGATCCGAGGGTTGCTGTCCGGGAAATGAACGAGACTGCTGATGATTCCGATAGGCTGCGAACGTCCATTGAAACCTTCTTGATTGGACGGTGAGGGTGAGATTCTTGATTAATCGAAAAATCATCCCAAGTTTGGAATGGGAACACATGGGATAACGGTGGTGCATCGACAATAGCTTCATCCCGGTATGAGTCGCCATTCATCTGACTCGCATAAGAGTGCTCAAGAGGGAGATCATCCGGCTCATCAACATCATCTGTTTGAAAAAATACAGACTTCCGCTCCAGTTCCGGTGGATTCGTGTCATCGATTGATTCGTGGTCCTCGTTCGGTTCTAGTATAGATTTCATGTCCGATACTCTGCCAGACTTTGTTGCTTGCCACAAACGTCTGTTCCGAACGCTGGCACGCCGTAATCCAGCGGAGTCGGTCACGAGATACATCAAAACAGCCTCGAATGTACTTAAGGCATATCCCATCTCACCATTGTCAACGTCATCGATGTAAATAAAGTGCTGCATGTACAACAATCGGGCTTGGAGATGCCGTATTTGAGAACGAACGACAACTACAAGCAACAACGACACCAAGACATCAGCGTTGATCGTGACAGAGGGAGTTCCCTTCTCAGATGCCGGACCGTCCATCTGATCATAACTTCCAGGGAAGGAGATGACCTTCACTGTTCTAAGGAGGGTATTCAGCATATCGTGGGGACATCGAGCGTCATTGATGTTCCGAAATTCTTCCACGGCTCGCCCAAGTCGGCGAGTCAATTCTCGCTTCCCTTCACGTCCACCTTCGACGGTAATTCCAACTTGGGACACATCAATGCTCTCCATCTGTCGAATGCGGGAATCCAGCTCTGAGTCCTCTGGTTGGCGGAATGAACAAAGGCGAGGGAAAAGCAGTGGCTCGTGAACTTGCTCAGCAACATAACGTTCTATTAGCCGCTCAACCAGGGGACCGGTCAGGTCAGTAGTCGCACCAAGCAACGATAATTGCTGCTTGTCAACGAGACGGAAAAGATCAATGGCAGCAGTCACCGCAGTTTCCAAGCTTCGACGCATGAGGTCTTCGTCGTCCTCAAAGTATTCCTCCGAGTTGAATGGCAGTCGGCCTCTGCTACGTGACGACCAGCTGCGAATGGAAGAGCTTTCGTCTGTCCAAGACTCGGTTCGGGACAACTTGTGGACGCGTTCACTGCCAGATGCAGATGGCGATCGTGAGGGTGGAGGCGGCAGTGGTTTACCAAGTTCCTTTCCAAACTCTTTGAATAGTCTTTCCAGACCCGGATGCATCTGTCTGGCAATCATTGGGTAATTTGCTAGCAGTTCCCCAAAAGATTTGATCTCTTGTTTTGGTGGCGTCCCAATTGAATCTCCGTTTCCAAATTTCTTGTCCGGCGTAGTTTGTCCAACGATCCCGATATTAGTTCCAGGGACTGCGGCTGGTATGATCTTCGCAGGGTCGTACGTTCCGATCAACGGGCGAGAGATGTAGTAAATCAGCCATGGGCGCGATTCATTGGACGGGCTGTAATATAGCACATCGGAAAGTAGTTGCGCTTGTGTGAGTGACTTGAACCCTAATAGAAATGACTCTGTGAGCAAAATATTTGGGCGAGCGCATTCATCAACAAGTGCTCTCACCTTTGTTGCTGTACACTGAGTTGTCCTTGATGATCACTGTCCTCCCATTGAATGTGGTCACCTGCTTTGCTTTACCTCGGTTTTCTCGCACATTGATCTCCTCTTTGGGATTCGCGGGCCCGGTATAAGTGGGGATGCGGAGCACATGGCTCCCTAGGAACTCCTCTGACGCGACAAGGTCGGAATATAGGAGGTTGGACTCCCGGTCGCGTGAACCGATGAGAGACTCAGTCGTTGGAACGAGCAAGACCTGATGCGTACACGCAATATCAATTAGCCACTCCGGATGATCCGATGACAGATTCACAGCCTCCACCTACATGATTCTCGACCGGTAGACACTGGCCCGGGACAGTGCTTCGGAAGAAGGCACGGAGGAAAGGGTTTAGAGGGTGCATCCAAACGGTTTTGGACGGCCCAGTCGAAGGACTCCAGCAATCATCAAGCCGTCCGTCTCAAAGCTCCACAGCAGGGGATATGTGAGCTGTAAGATTTCGCGGGGAAGGGCAGTTTGCATCCAACAGGCCGCAGCGCAGCGCAAAACCAGAGCAGGTCTTTGGGTTTATTTGGTAAAGCTGCAAAGAAGTTGGAACAAAATAACAAAGCTAGATTGCAGAAATTAAGAAGCCATAGAGGTAAGAGTTGAAGCTGAAGCACATGTGTTGCGGGTGAATCGAGAAAGTGATCGACAAGTTGATTGGCGCTATACCGCATTGGGGAAATATTCCATTCAATGCACTGCGACCTGGACTTCCTCTTGAACAGCTTCGGAGATTCCCTTATTTTCTAGATTGTCACTCCGGGACCTAAAGCATCATGATTAAGCCTAGTTACAGAGGTCTCGCTGATGAAGTTTGTGTAGTCCTGTCATGATGTTTCTAATATACAGAGAATAGATGGCGACAGGCGTGCCATGTAGATAAGAACACAAAAAGAGACTGCCGGGATCTCTCCATATAGTCCAATCCAGTACAACTGTGCCCGACACAAGCAGCCAGCCCAAAACAAAAACAAGGTCTCTTCTATGGAGGGAGATCAACCCAATCTACGCACGTGTCTGCTGCGAGTACCACCGAACTTTAGACGTGTGGAGTCGGTCACTCGCGCAACAAGCCCCCGGAGGTGTCGTCCTTCGTGGCCCAACAGGACCTTTGTAAAAGCATCACGGCCCTTTCCAAACCCTCGGTATACGACCTCCAACCGCTCGATCTCCATCAGGAAGCCCTTTTCCTGAATCTGATTCATAACATGAGCGGATAGTTGGTATGCTGGGTCAAAGCCGGAGCGTCCAGCTTTGCGGAAGCCTATCTGACCGCATCCGATGGACAGAATAGGGCTACCATTTGGTCGTGTCAAGGTGAGGATTGTATTGTGCTTGTGGCAGTAGACGTGCAGGTGGTGGGGAGGAGCTCGGTCTGCGTAGGGATTCTTGATCATGTCGGCTTCAAGGCTTTCAGCCATTCTGGAGTAGTCAGAACTACCGCGCGAGGGCAGTGCGCCTGATATCTTGCCCTGCATCATTTGTGTGATTGCAGAAAGCGGCGACGAGGAACCGGAAGATGACTCGGGTTCTCTAGTCAACATCTGTTTCTCAATGTCGCTACTGTCATTACGCGCAGAAGTCGTGCTTTGGTGAGAGAAGGGACGTGTGATGCTCAAAGAGGAGATTCGAGGCTGAGATTGGCGGCAAACTGAGGGCAATGCCTTGGCCAACTTGCTCATCGAAAAGGAGCTCATCATGGTGACCAGGATTTTCAGCGACAAAGGAGGAATTTCAAATGAGGGAAACAGCAGTATGTTATAGGCAAGTGATCAATTGAACACAAATCACAACGCAAAGTACCGAGATGAACCACAAAGCGCGTGTGATGCAAAGCCGTTGCCGGACCGAAGGGAAAGCTGGAAGTTTTTCGAAGTCTTGGCATCTGCACTTTTTCCCTTCCCCGAGATCTTTGCCTCTCCCCATCACCTCTACATATCGCGTCCAGGCTGGGCTGGATTCCATCTTTCCTCTACCCTCATAATTAATTTCTTTTGTTCTCCTATCCTCTCAACGCTCCAGAGCATGATTCCGGCCAAGATGTATGCCGCACGAGCCGCTTCCTTGCGGTCACAGACACCGTCTCTCAGAGCATCATCTCAGCGGTTGTCTCGCGCCGGATCATGTTTGACTGTCTCAGCTCAACCATTTACGCACTCCGCTAAGAGCCACCGAGTTATTCTTCAATCTACTTCCCACCCCGTTTCTCAACTTGTCTCACCGTTCGCCGCTCTCCCGTTGAAGCGCTCTTTCTACGCCGCATCTTCCCTTTGTCAACAGCAGCAGCAGAAACAGCAAAACCAGCATGAAGGAAAGCAGGACGAGGACGAGGAGTCTAAGAAGGAGAAAAAAGAGAAGGAGGAAGAGAAAGCTCCCCCACCACCCCACGGAGACAAGTCTCCTTGGCAGGTATTCCGGGAGACTCTGCAGACCGAGTTCAAGGCCTCCAAGGAATGGGAGGAATCAACCAAAGCGCTGGCATCCTCAGCTCACCAGTTCACTGAGAATGAGAGTGTCAGACGTGCGCGCGCTGCTTACGAGGCTGCGTCAAACGCCACGACTTCCAAAACCTCCACGGCCTTCAAGGCCACCGGTGAAGTCATCGGAAAGGGAGCTGCTTGGACATGGAACACCAGCGTTGTGAAGGGCGTCCGAAAGGGTGTAAATGCAACCGGAGAGAGCCTTGAGAAGGCCACGAGACCCGTTCGGGAAACCGAAGCATACAAGAGTGTGAAGGATGCCATTGATGATGGCAGCAGCTCACGCTACGGTGGTTGGGTCGAGAAGGAGGAACGTCGCAAGCAGCGGCAGCGTCGAGAGGAGCAGGAGCTTAAGGCCGGAAAGTCCCTTCGCGTTGAGGAGCGAGTTGAAGATCCTAAGTAAGTTTCCATGATTACAAGGCCTCGGTTCTGGCATCCCCGACTGACCTATCTCTAAGCGCCGGTACCAACATCACTCTCCACAAAGATTCCGCTTGGAAAGACTCCTGGAAAGACTTCAAGGACTCCAACCCCGTGATGCAGAAGCTCTTCGCCATCAAGGAGAACTACAACGAGTCCGAGAACCCCCTGATCAGCACAGCACGCAGCATCTCCGATCGCGTCGCTGGCTTCTTCGCCGAGAACGAGACCGCCATGGTCATCAAGAAGTTCCGGGAGATCGACCCCAATTTCCAAATGGAACCTTTCCTGCGCGAAATGCGTGATTACATGTTGCCAGAAGTCTTAGACGCTTATGTCAAGGGAGATATTGAGACACTCAAGCTCTGGCTTTCCGACGCTCAGTTCCACGTCTACGCTGCTCTCGCTAAGCAATACACCACAGCCGGACTTAAGTCGGATGGTCGCATTTTGGATATTCGTGGTGTAGATATTTCTCACGCCCGTATCTTGGACCCCGGTGACATCCCGGTGTTTGTTGTCACTTGTCGGACACAGGAGATTCACGTCTACCGTAAGATCAAGACCGGTGAGCTAGCCGCTGGTACGGATGACAAAGTGCAGCTGGTCACCTACGCTATCGGATTGACTCGTATTCCCGATGAAGTCAACAACCCAGAAACTCGCGGCTGGAGATTGATTGAGCTGCAGAAGGCCGCCCGTGACTACATCTAAAATCGAAATCTCGTGTCTCTCCGTTCTACAAAGCCACATTTTCCTCTACCTTATTGTCGGCACATTCCCTCGTGGATCCCATCCCCTCCTGCATCTTCACTTCCACTCCACCCCTTCCAATTGTACAATACAACTGTTTGATATTAAGCCAGGTGGATCCTGGCGCCTGTTACGGTTATGCCTGTTCCAGTGACTGCCAATTTGGACCTTCTCTGGTCAATTGGATTTCGTTTTCTTCATGTCTTAATGCTTGCTTCATTTGGTCTGACATCTTGCCTCAAGTCTTACTCTTGAGGATTCACAACTCAGTCCACTCAAATCTGAATGTTCCTTCCCATAGACTAGGGCACTTTGGATTTTATCTGATGGCAATTCTCTGGGCCTTGAGGTGTTCTACTGGCGTCTTTGTGCATTTTGTTTCCACTCTCCCCTCGCCACCGTGTATGAATGCATTGGGTTGTTGGTTTTGGTTTCTGTCTGGGCCTTCATTGGCCACCAGCATGTGAGGATCCTTGAAAATCGTGTAAATATAAACAATTTTTTGGTCTTGACAACTTTTCGATACGCATTGTGGTTTTCTAAAGAATATCTAAAATGTGGGCAAACGTCCAAGATGACTTGGACTAAACCACCTGAGATAAAAATATTTCAGGGGCACCTCCGCTCAGAATTTTGTCACTCTTCTGGAGGCCGAAGTCTTTGCTACAGACAGCAATGTTCATTGACAATCCACCGTTGACGGTATCTTTAAGCGCAGTGAAGCCCACCAAACGCTTTGCATGTTAGCTGGCTATAGTTTCCGTAGTGAAAGTAGCAACTCGAACAAAGATAAGATCCAAGCGCGTCACCGGATTCGAGAAAGTAACTGTTCGCCAGGAGGTATTCCTCTGGCTAATTTTGAGATAAAGCAGCGGAAAGGGCTAAAACAAAGAATGTAAAAATGGCTACTAGCAGGTTTAGACAACCTTGTTCAGTAGAAGAATCGAACACTACAAGAACGCAGAAATTTATTTTAGCGTCCCACGTCTTGGATTTTGGGGAAAGGATTTGATAAACCCCGCTAGGAACAGAAGAAATCTTTCCCGGCCTCGATGATAGATTGAAAAATTGATACATTGTGGCCGGGATTCGCATGTGTAGTGAGTGCGATGAGATCTGTAGGATTATGGGGTCGGTATAGCTATTTATAAATATCCGGGCAATCGAGAGGTGAATGAAGAAAAACTGTAGTATATTGAACGAACTAGTCCTCTACCGGCTCCAAACGAGGTCAGGTATTAGCCAGGTAGCCCAAAAAAACAGGTGTTAAACACCTTAACGCAAAGTCGACCTTCAAAGGCATCATGCAAACGTTGAAACGTCATGGCGACCAGTGACGGGATAGACTGAGAGAATATGCGCATGGAAACCACAAGGACGGGAACGCAGACACCCAGAGCTACGAGACGGATGCCGATGCTTGCATCAAAAACAACTAAGTAATCTCTAGGATATGCTTTCTACATTCCACCGAGGTAAAGATGGCGATCAAGATGTATAGTTATCTACCCGTGGACATGTCCAAGAGGAAGGGAAGTATTTCTTTCTAAGAAACGCTTTGAAAAGTGAATTTGCGACAAGGTATATCAGATTGCGTCTTTCAATTTCATGGGATGAACCATCGAACCAAAAATTTACTTCCGGCCTCCAGCACCAGCACCAGCGCCACCACCGCCCATCATGTTACGAGCCCTGTGAGTTGTCAGTAATGTGATTTCTGAGGCCCTGATATTTCATCGACTTACATATCAGCGAGGCTGGGATCGCTCATCAGGCTGGACATGTCAGGCATGCCGCCACCCTGGCCAAAATTTTCGGCCATCTGGCGCAGGCGGGGGTTGCTCATGAGGTTGCTGAGCATATCAGGGTTGCTCATGAGATTCTGTGCCATGCTGGAGAACATGGGGTTGCTCATCAGGGAGCTCAGGTCAGGCATACCACCACCACCACCGGCACCACCACCACCAAACATGCTGGCGAGGGAGGACAGGTCAGGCATGCCACCGCCACCACCACGTGAGGCACCAGGAGCTGTGTCCAGTTCCTCAGAGGGAGGCTCAGTGGTCCGGGCAGTCTCCTCAAGCTTTCGTGTCGATGTCTCCAATCCACGCTTCATGGCATCACTGCCACCGTTGCCTTCAGCCTCAATACCCTTCTCGTATGCCTCCTTAGCGGCATGGTAATCCCCCATATCGAAGCGAGCGAGACCCAAACGGCTCCACGCCTTAGAGTACTTGGGATCGGCAGCAACGGCAACCTCTGCATCAGTCGCGGCCTTCTCATGCTGGCCTGAAGCGGAAAACGCGGCGGCACGGTTGGAGAGATAGATGGGGTTGGCCGGGGCAATCTCGAGAGCCTTGGTGTATTGTTCAATGGCAGCGGCGTAATCCTTCTTGGCCATAAGAGCATTGCCCTCGGACTTTAGCTTATCAGATTCCGGTGTGGGGACACCCGCCTTTGGCTTTTCCTCTTGGGAAGTCTGAGCTCCTGCGGTCGATTGCGGGGTCGACTTGTTGCGCAGCTTCTCGTAGACGCTGTAAATTCCGGCCAATGATTGACCACCCACGGCATCCTTCAGAGCGGCCTCATTGGTAGGGTCAACTTTGAAGGTATCCGCGATACATGACTGGGCGATTTCAATTGACTCGGCATCGTCGGCAGTGAGGGTGCCATCTTTCAGGCTGGAGCCTAGGAAATCAATGATGGCCAGGGCCAAGCGCTTGTTGCTTTCTGTGGGAGCCTGCCATGAATAAGTACCATGAATCGTTCGCAACAGGTGGCGATCTTACCATTATAGCAAAATTTCAATTAATAATGCGAACGAAAGATAAACAGCGTTCTGGAGTGACCGAGATGGTAGAAAAAAACTAGGTGAGGCAATGCGGGGGAAGAGCTATTTCACGTGATCGTAGCTTATCGTTTCCCCGGTCTGTTTCCATCCAAGTTGTTTGGACTTTATTTTTTTGGACATTTGAATTTGTGCGTTGGAGGTTCTTGTCTGCGTTGCTGACAGAGAATAGGTTCCTTGGAGATGACTCCATGTGAGCTTCATTGTCCATCTTAATCCCTGAACCTGACCTGAGCCATGTACTGGCCTCATGGAGTTCCCAGGGTCTACGCGGTCAATGGACCCGATATTGCCTATACCTCTTCTGACGAGGATCGCGAAGTCCTGAATAATAATCCAACCAATGGCCGCAACATATTTGACAGGAATGCGGAAGGAGTGGACGACGGTCAACATGAGTCCACAGACACCCAACTCCATGAGTCGCAAACCATCTCGTCCCCGGACACTGGCGAATCAGAATGGGGGGATGAAACTATTAAAGATATTTGTGTTTCTCGATCCGGTCAGATGTTTGCCACAATGTCAGAGTCATCAATCGCTCTTTGGCAGACTCGGGTATGTCAACAGTCATGTTAAGTCCACCGGAACGTCTGAGTTGGTGACTGACAATTCTGGCAGCCTACAGCAGTAGTAACAGCGATATCTCGATCTCAGTCTTCGTTAAAAACATACGGTTCGAATGTTTCACTCCTTATACACCCAGATTCAACGATCCTCGTTGTACAGACTCTCAATGGGTACCTACTCACATACTCGGTGATGTCGGATTCAACAAGTCAAGTCTACCAGCAACGTTTTGATCACTCTACACACCCTCGTCGTCAACAATTGGCCCGCTTTTCAGCAGTCGAAGAGGCCAATGTGGTTGGAGACATCACCATCCGCTTCCGAATGGCCATCAAGATCGAGTCGGGAATTGCCAAGGCGCTGGCGCTAGATCAAGAACTTGTCGTCGCTACTGTGAAACCCCCGGCTATACAATGCATCAGGTGGACACCCGAGGCGGGGGAAGCACAGACCACATCGGAGCTATTGAGTCGGATCCTAGGGATATCGAAGAAGGTCTCTATCGTGGATATGGTTTATGACCGCGCGATGAATCTTCTTATCTGGATTACCAGCAGTGGCCGGGCATATGCCGTGCAACGAGATTCAGGGTTGCAACAGGATTCTGAAGCGGCCAAGAAACTTTTCCACGGACATTGCTTTCATAATCCAAAGGATAATAGCGAAATGGCTGTGAAGGTGACCGTAAATGCACGCTTCTCTCTGTTGACTGTGAGTTGTTCAAATGGTGATGTATTGGTTTACACTGCAAAAGATTACATGGGCAACATTTCGCTTTCCCAAAAGCTCCATCTACCAGCATCGCCCACAACAACCGGGGCTTTGACTTTCATGAGCTATTCCCCAGATGGATATTGTCTTTTTGCTGGCTTCGAAAATGGCTGGACAACATGGAGTGTCTTTGGGAAGCCTGGAGGAAACAGCTTTTCTGTGGACACCGCGTTGGCGACGGCTAATTCCGAGGATTGGCTAACTGGGGTGTCAGACGGGTGTTGGATTGGTGGCGGTTCCGACATCATTCTGTCTGGACTAAAAGATCGTCGCTTGTGGGTTCTGGAGACGGCTCGGAGTGCTTTGACTGGTTGTTTTTCGGCTGCAAACTTGGCTAGAGGCCTACTGCAAACCGGTACTGAGTTTATCCTCTACCGCGGTCACGATCTTCCAGATCTCATGACAATCTCAGGAAAGGATTCATTGTGGCATCATGCCCAGTATCCTCCGGCGTATCTTCATTCACAGTGGCCGATTCGATCTTGCGTCGTGTCCCAGGATGGACGGTATGTTGCAATTGCAGGTCGGCGTGGCCTTGCACATTACAGTGTCAACAGTGGCCGATGGAAGGTATTTGAGGATTCAAAAGCCGAAAACTCTTTTGCCGTGCGAGGCGGCATGTGCTGGTACGGTCACATACTGATCGCAGCGGTAGAGAGTGACGGGTCATATGAGGTACGAGATCTCTCCCGTCTGCGTTGTTTCTATGCTTGACTGATACGGATTGAAAGATTCGTCTTTATTCGCGCGAGGCTTCTCTCGGTAACAATTCGATTATGTTCATCGAATACCTCCCATCACCAGTTGTATTCGTTGGACCCTCTGGGGAAGATTCTCTTTTGGTTTATACATACGATAACATTCTGTACCACTATATCATTAATTCGACACAACCTCAGATCACTCTTGTCCCTGTTGGACAAATCGCATTCAATGGAATTGTCCGAGCACCCTCCCGCGTCCGATCGATTAGCTGGGTATTGCCCGAAGAGCAGATGCGTGAGTTAGCCTTTCTTTATCCAGTTATCTGAGCACATCACTGACACAACAGTAGGAAACGGTGATCCCTCTCAAGATGTGAAGGTCGCATCCGTGATTCTTCTTGTGGATGGCAATTTGGTATTACTGCAGCCCACGGTCTCGGATGCGGGCGATCTCAGATATGACATGCGTATCGTATCCCATGATGTCGAGTATTACATCTTAATGCGCGACCAGATGTCCTTCAACTTCTACTCGCAGGTTGACGAATCTCTACCCTCCAGTCCTTCGGTTAATGTGGCACTAGAGCCACCTCACAGCAGTCTCTCGCTCCAGGATTCTCTTTGGATGTTCCGTGGCCAAAACTTGCTAGCTTGGAATGATGTTCAAGATGTTTTGCGAGAAGAGATGATGCCGGCACCACTAAATATCCCCTTGGACTTTTATCCTCTGTCCGTTTTATTGAACAAAGGCATTGTGCTCGGCGTTGAATCGGAAATGGTGCAACGACGTGATGTGACATTCACTGTTCTGAAATTCGCCATCCGGGTAAGTCAATTTCTTGATCGGTAAAATTTTGTACTGATAGGTGCGCCTCAGACACACCTTTTCTTACCATATTTCCTTCAATATGGCCTGGCCAATGTTGGAACACCTGCGGCTCTTGCTCTATGCCGTCACTTCTCTCATTTGTCTTACTTCGCTCATGGATTGGAAATCCTACTTCACCACGTACTGGACGACGAAGTCGACAATGAGAGCCGAGCGAATAAAAGTGAGGATCCACAAGCACGGGCAGAACCACTACTCCCGACTGTCATTGCCTTCCTCCAAGCCTCGCTTCCACCTAGGGACTACCTTGAGATTGTTGTCCAATGCACACGCAAAACCGAACTTCGATCATGGCGCACACTGTTCACCTACCTACCTCCACCCAAGGACCTATTTGAGCAGGCCTTGAAACTTGACTCTCTCAAAACTGCAGTTGGATATCTCCTTGTGCTGCAAGCTTTTGAGGACGAAGAGAAAGGTCATAATGGCCGTATTGAAGAATACGTCGTTCGTTTGATTGCTCTAGCCTCCCAGAAAGGAGACTGGGAGCTGTGTGCTGAGCTTGCCCGCTTCCTTATTGCCCTGGACGCTTCAGGCGAGATGCTTCGGCGCGCAATTTCTCGAGTTGGTCTGCGGTCCAACTCCCAGTCTTCTGCGAAAGGCGCGTTCCCTGGCTCGACCCCCCGATTCGGT
This sequence comes from Penicillium digitatum, assembly GCF_016767815.1. NCBI lineage: Eukaryota > Fungi > Ascomycota > Eurotiomycetes > Eurotiales > Aspergillaceae > Penicillium > Penicillium digitatum. The sequence continues at coordinate 868,979 of NC_089388.1, forward strand.
TCCGCGGGTGTCCAAGGGCTTGGCTTGAACCTCCCAATCAGGTCGCCATCATGGGCGTCTCTTTCCTCCAAAACCTCGCTTTCGTCTCTTCCAAGCCGGCAAGATGGTGATGCCTCAGATGAAACTTCATACCCAGTGAGTGAGCTAGATAGATAATTAAGCGGATTTAGTTGATTGCAAAAACCGTCAGATGATAATAACAAAGTGATTTCTGCTACGTTTGGAAGTATTGGACGACAAGGCGCAAAATGGTCTTCAGACCAAGGGCCATCCAGATTTGTAATGCTCATCAGGCGTGCTGCAAATTCAGAAGTCGCAATTTTCTGATGCCCGATCCTCGATTCACTGCATCTCATTCCAAACGCTCGCAACCAACCCCCCTCCCCTATTCCTTCTCCGCAAACGTTAGTGTCATCCCTGTAGGCAGTTCCTGATCCGTATGGAACAAAATATGCAACTTGGTTGATACATTGAATGTATGACTTGTTCGTCGCAAGATTGATGAAAACGCAGTCAACATCAATGCTCGTGCTTCCTTCACAGCCAAAGTACACTTCAGGCTCGATGCAGTCGAACTCATGATCTATAGCCCCGTTCGCTGGCGGTTGGGAATCGGCGACCGCATTGTCCTCTGTCTCTTCACCACAGGAGGCGCTCGTAGGTATGTCACATAGTTAGCCTCTCAACACTCCATTGAAGTCCGGCGGGACAAGGTTATGCAGTGGGTCTTCCGGGGTTTCCATTGGCATTGACTGTGGAATGGATCAACGGGGTGTACTCGGCAGAATTCTGGTCGAGATAGACTTTAGTGCCCCGGCCTTGTGTTTTGAAAATGACTTTCTTCCGACAATTGAATTTCCTTGCGCACACGTAAGCTATTATCCAGGGGGAGAGGATGTTAATGAGTAAGAGGTGCATCTTTTAGGTGCGGGACAGGGACCATTTGAGCAAAAGGAAAAAAAGGAGGTTTAAAGATGGACTGTAGATCTTTCAAGGGTTAGAGTCAGAGTCTCAGGTCTGAGGACTCTCTTTCCTCTTTTCGATCTTTCTTCGGCCAGGTGGAGTGATTGTCGATCTTTCTACCTTTGTGAGTTAAATTGATGTTTATAACCTCTGTCATAAGATATATCTTATAGTATTGGTGATGTATAGATTTCGGGTGCAGTTTAGTGTGGTATGCCTTGATAAAGAAAAGTGGGTGGATTATAGAATCCAGTATCCATCCCCAACTGGGTGCCCTCCGTCACTTTCGATCAATCTCGGTCTTTCGTGTGGTGAATTCCATTTTAGCAGTGAGAAAAATAAAGAGCAGATGTAGTTCGACAGATTCCAATTTTCCCCCTACCACAACCTCAACCCTTTTGATACTGAGGCCCAGGAATCACTGTAGATAGTATCCAACTTCATGCCACTAACATCATCCCCTTCTGCGTATTGAATCTTAAAATAAGTCATATCCACCATGCCATGACCCGTACATAACATATCCCGGAATTCCAATAAGCCGATGATTATCCGTAGACCAGCCCAAACCAGCCAATCCAGGCCTTCTTAGATAAAGCCAGTCAGGTTCGTTGGCATCTGCTTGAACTACATGTTCTTTGCTCTGTAGGCAAATAGCACTCCTCATTTGATGAACAGGAGTCACCCGGACACTTGTGTTGAGACTTGGTTGAGATATGGCCGTTCGTGTTTGACACTGAGTAACCACCATCAACGACTTGGCACTTGATGCTCTCCACGAGACCTCCGACATAGGCTATGGGGCCCCTGTCTGATCTAGATGCCTCAAACAGGGCAGAATGCGAGCGATCAAAAGCAACTATTTCAGTTTCACATCTTTTGTCACTGGATCAAATGATTAGGATCCGTCATATGATAGTAGAAGACAGCGGGTACCTACCTGTAAAGCGTGCAGATATTCTTTTTGCCTGATGCTGCCTCGCACGGAATATATACCGATCCAACATTGCGATTAATAGAAAAAGTTAGTGTCGCTTATAGGTTCAAAAGGAGGCAAACTTACTAGCTTCGGTCAAGAGCTTGACAGGAGCCATCAAGTGGGAGTTCCTGATTATGAGCCCAGAAGGCCTGGTTTGTATAGATACGGGGCTTTGTGGAAATATCAGTCTGCCCAAAAGCCATCATAGGGCCGAATCCCAGAGCTAAGGCTATGACACTGGAGACGAGCATGATAGAAGATTGAATGCATCAACCCTAAGAATCTGAATTGAGTTGACCGCGAAGCAGGTTTAAAACGGGGTGGTTGTGCGCTTTTTTATATCTGTGCGCCAAGACAAAATACAAGGACGAAGGACAACATTTAGAAAATCCTCCACCGGCGAATAAAGTGCAAGAAGGTAGGCATACCTAGTTTAAAATCCTTACCGTGGAGTATAGAAAGTTTTCAATCGCCAGGATTATCCCAATTTCATAATATCATACAGTGTCGGCATCAACTGGGATCAACTGCAGCATAATGGTTAAAACCCCCATCATTTGTCCATTGGCATTCCTTAGCTAACAAGACCATAGTTGTACCATAATATTCAATATCATGTTCAATGTAGAAGACGGAGAGATATCAAGTAGAGATCGCGCATGAACCAAGACTAAATAGAAAAGAGAATTTGTGAACCGGAGCATCTACCACAAGGAAAAATCGGGGAGTACAAAACTGCAGCAGATCCGAAGGACCCGGACCAACAATTTATTTAGCATCAAGACTCTTGTTTAGGCTGATGCGATCAACAACAACCGTGGATAGAAACTAAGAAAAGGTGATTTCAATTCAATGAAGCCCATCAGCCGTCTCTATATAGTTTTTGCATTCTCTTCTGCTGGAAAATCACAGAATTTGAGAGGGAAATGTGAAAGCCATCTAGTACAATTGCAAAAAACCCTTTCTACATGTGGACCATGATCCGTCATATATTGTTGTCGGCATTCCCTGAACACCTCTACATCAAACGATCAGTTTAGAAATTACCGAGAGTCACCTAGTGAGTGGACTATCTACAAAAAACCATACGAGTCTACCCATCTAAATCCATGTAGTAGATCAAGTAGTGAGCGACGTTGGGAGTGGCTCAATGTCAAACCGTAGATGTATCTGGTACATACGGCCGAGAGTGTGAACTCTAGCGATATGATGTGTACCTCTCTCCCAGGCACCTAGCACAAGGCAGGCCGCTGCCTTTCCCAGCTTTGTACCTAGGATCTCCCGATACTCCTCGGTCCCGCACTCCCATACGTGACTCTCAATTCGATCAGCCCGGGGCCAACTCACGTCATATCTCGGATAGAGGATTTCTTGCACGTAGGGCAGGGTTTCCTCATTCTGAATGTTAGTGAAATAAAGGTATCCAAGAGTGTCGATGGAGTAGTCGAATTTGTATTGAGCGATGGCGACATCGGACCAATGAGGCCCCGTGTGTCTGTAAATGCTTTCACCAATTAGAACGCTCTTTGTAATGGAATGTTGATACTCGTTTTCCTTTTTGTAGCCATCCTTGTCCCACCAGTGGTGCACAAGTCGTGTGAAGCGATACCTTTTACCTGCCCTGGGGAGTCCCAATTCTTCCAAATCCTCCTGAATGTGTCGGGGTGGGTCGGTGAAATGGTTCTCTGGACAAGTAAATCGCTTCCTCTTATCGCTGGCATTGAACAAGTCGAACAAGGTCTCTTCTGATTTCCCACATGGGCATCCGCCGAGAGTTGGGTCGGCAATCCATGCTTGGTATGCACTTCCCATTCGGTGATACTCGCGGACTTGGGTTTCTGACATCGGGGGTATATCGACACTGGAAACCCCTTCGGGCGTAGAGAATGACTTTCCACCATTGTGTAAACTGTTGTCATCTAGAATGGGATATGGGGGAGGGGAAACTGATGGTTCTGCGGTTCTAGAGGTCAGACGCCGCCGGGTTGGGGAGCGAGAAGAGCCCCCGTCGCCGTCATCGCTGAGCCTACGTTTGCGTAGCCCTGCTGAGTCTTTATTTACCATTTAGCATGCGAGCCTTGATGTTTCTTGTGTTGGGTTGAAAGGGAGAAGAACTTTGGGAGTAGTCGTTGAATATGATTTGAAAGATCTGATCTCGAATTAATGCTTCTAATGAGGAGTTGAGAAACCCAATAGTTATATAGTCCTGATGAATAAGTCTTCACTTTGTGCTGGATGAAGGCATTCAAAGCAGAACGAAACAATTCCTCAACGGAAATAGCATATTAAAGAGTCTCGCAAGCCATGATGATGGAGAGGACAAAGGCAATTTAGCGCAAAGAGAATAATGAAAGAGGCGTGACAGAGCACGAAAATGCATCCCCAAACAGCTCGAGGCAAGACAAAGGGAATCAAAGATTGCTTTGTTAGAACAAGGTGATTATAAGCTACTTGATATGGTAATACGTTAACCTCCAGTAGCAAGAATCTACACATTAACTATGAGAGCCATAGCCAACTAATGCCGATGGACAATTCTAACAATTTGATTTTAGAAAACTCCTTTCCTGATCGGGGAGATGTAGGCGTCCATGAATAGAGAAAATGAAGTGCAATGTACATTTAGTAATAAGCCAAAAAGCGAAAAAGGGGGAGATCAAGTCAAGGAGGTCGTCTTTTGGCGAGAAACCAGACTGAATAAGGATTAGCACACCAAAATCTCATCTTCGCATCCCAGAATGTCGGGTGAGAACAAAATTCACAAACTTCACTTCTCTAAAGCCTCAGAACGGGAGGTGTGACTTCTGCAGACCAACAGGCTGACATAGATGTGCCAGTAACAACCCGGAAAGCTACTGGCTGCTCCCGATATGCCGTATGGTGACCGAGTTCTCCATTAGAGAACTTATATTGACAGTCATCTCAGCAATCTGGGCGAGGAGATCACACTCTCTTCATTTGCCCCTTCCGCCAAATCGACAATCGGGGAGGAACATGTTGTAGATTTTCCATTTTATGAGCTGTCTGGTATACATCGAGTTTGGTTTTCACTAGCTGGGCTAAAGGTGACGTCTTGGTGGTCATCGGTAACCTGGGAAAGAGGTTCAGCCTCGTCAACGACTATGTACATGGCGCTACAATTTTCGCTCAGGGCAATATAGCTGGCAGCCACGAGAGAGGGAGCCACCGGAGTAGACCTCACTGGCACGTAACGCATCACGGTCTTACGGCAAGCGAGTGAAGTTTTGCTAGAACTATGGAAAGGGGAAATCACCAAGAATGTGTGGGATGCGAATCAAGTTTGCTAGAAGCTGAGAGGCTTCTTTTATCTTCATCCAGAGAAGAGAAAATTGACGGACAGTTGGGCTGGATCCGCGACAGCAGAGAAAAAGAGAAATGACTACTGCCAGTTAGCATTGGCTTCAGAGGGTTTACCCTTTGTTCTCCGGGGCACTCTCGAGCAAAACATGGGATGGTGGCATCCAAATCTTGAGAAAACTACTTCGAACTTGAAATTTGCTTGCCAACTTGTCCAGAGGTGCCGCTATACTAGTACCTTGGTTTGAAACACTGCGGGTTTTGTTGGTCTTTGCTAAAACCCGACATTCTCCAAGGTTGCTATGTACAGAGACCACTGTTTCCCCTAGAGCAACCCTCGACCGAGATCCCACTCCCCTCCATCCTTGGGCCTGGATCTCCTTTCGTGACATATCCAGGTCCTGCTCACGTTTATCGGCTAGTAAGACGGAAGGTGCACTGCTCGCAAACGTGTGAAGAACTCCCGACTATGTGTGCCCCCTTCAAGCCCCGAGCCAGTAGCCCGGATGTCGGTGAATCCAGCCCCGAGCTCACGTCCAAGCCAGCAGCCCCCCCAAACCAAGCCTGCATCAAGTTGCTGTCCAACTCGTCTCTGTCGGGATAGATCATCTGTCAAAATAACAGCTCCCATTACTTTAGGATTGTCGTTGCACAGCCTGACCACTTCCTCTTCCCTGTCGAATGGACAGACAGTCACCACCGGTCCACAGATGTCCTCCCGTCCCACAATGATTTCGTTGCTTTCGTTGCTCAAGACTGTGGGATTGACCCAGAATCCATCCGTCGGAACTTCCTTGGGGATCTGGCCAACCTCCAGCGTCGCATGTTCTTCTTCAGCCTGCACTAGGTAAGATCGAATCTTGGCATATTGTTCCGGAGAAACAACCGGACCGAGTTCCTTGTCCAATCGGCAGGTGTTGAGGACAAGTTTAGTAATCTTGGAGAGAAATAGCTTGTAAACCGATCGATGGACATAGATTTGGGAGCCGCTAAGACAGAGTTGTCCGCTATTCTCCAACGCCGCGAAAGCTGCCACGGAAGCTGCCTCGTCGATATTGACATCGGCAAAGACCAGAGTTGGACTCATGCCCCGGAGCTCGAGAGACAAGCGCTTATGAAGATCGTTAGCAGTGTCCTTTCGAATCTGAATTGCCGTTTGATTCCCTCCAGTCAAGGAAACACCTCGAATAAGTGGCGATTTCACGAGAGTCGAGCCAGTGTCAGGTCCATCTCCGAAAATGATGTTCATGACACCCGGCGGCAGCTCCGCCTGTCGGAGTATGATGATGATGATGATGATGATGAATTCATTGACCCGATTTAGCTCGCTTTACATACATGCTGCTATGCGGGGGTTGCGTCCCAGAGCCCGCTCCCGACGATAAATGGTGGTGCATTCCCAGTATGCAGATCCACCCTGTGAGCAGGACTCGATTTCTCGAGGTCCTGCCACCTGAAAAGTAAGGCCACAAACCGGCCGGCGTAATGCAAACAAGACAAAAGAAATAATGTAAAGAAAGTCAATCCATCTGCCCGGTGTAGATGGTTTCCCGTAGTCCCCGCGGGCGCAGAGTGTCCCCTTCTTTCTCTGCAATGCACCTTCCACTTCTTCACTTCTCTACCTCCACTTCTTCATCCAGCTCCCCGAGTCACCGAGTCCCTGTATCCCCAGGACTGCCAGGTCTACTTGCTGCATCACTCCGGCAGGTCGAACACGAATAGGTTCGGGTCATGGCGCCATGCTTCTTCGTCTTCATCGGCAGCGTGCGTTGTTCTCCATGTGCGTTGGTGTGAGGTGACCTCGGCGGACCTGGCGCCCGGCCACTGTGATGTGTTCCCTGTTTCTCCAACATTCGCAGTGTCTTGGGTTGGTTTCGGTTTTGAATCCTCCTCCCCCTGCTCCTTACCCATGGCGACCGAGTCCACTGACTGAAACTGTCCCAAGAGTCCCGATGCGATCATGAACTTCGCCACGATCGGCGCTGCCTTCACTTCTGTCAACATTGCTTGTTCTCCAAGCGTTGTCGACACCCCCTCCATAAACAATTCCTCCACCATCTCCGACCGCAGTTCCTTCAGAAGCGGGCACTCCAGCAAGACATGCTTCACACTCTGGTTTCCCAGGTCACATTGACAGCGCGGTGAGTCGCTTCGCTTGATTTTGGACAGATATTCAGCAAGTCCGATGATACCTGTGCGGAGTTGGATCAAAACTGATGTTGTCGCTTTCCGCAGGCCCTTCCAATAAGTCAAATTTGACTTGCTTGGCACCTCGATCATCCTCCTCGTCCTCCTCGCTGTCCTCTTTGATCCTCCCTTTGTCCATGCCCGCCTGTCGGAGTACTCCACCGAACACTGTTTTTTTTTTCAGTTAGTGCATCTCCGTATGCAATTCTATCAGATGAGATCAGAACTTACGAAAGGCTGTCATGCTGGTCAACTCGCTCGGCTTGGCCACACCGGTACACCCAAATGCGAGACACGCGGCAATCTTGGCAGTCAAAAGGTAGAGCGGCATGTTCGACGAAGTGATAATGGCACAAACTCCTACTGGAACGCGGTATTCGTACGTCAGAGTCGATTCTTCTAGGCCTTTGTTGAGACGCACTGCACTCTCGTCGTGAAGAATGTATCTTGCAAAGTACCTGATGAGAAACATTCTCAGATCAATTCAAATGCCAAAGACGGGGTAGACAAACCGGAAGTGTTGAATAGAGTGGTCAACTTCAGCCCGCGCGCGCAGCATAGGTTTACCTTGATCCATGTTTTCCCAGACTGCAAACAACTCTTTCCATTCTTCCAGAATTGACGCAATCCGGAGTAGTATTTCGGACCTCTCGTGTGGCGTGGTACGTGACCATGCTGGAAATGCCCGATATGCGACATTGACAGCGTAGTCAACGACACTTGGGGGACTGCAAGGCACATCCAACAGAAGCTCACCTGAGTGAGGGGAACGTGAATTGATCCATTCCGTTATGTGCTCAGAAGCAAGGAACTCGTTTTCAATAAAGTTCTGAAGCCGGATAGTCTCATTGGATGGGACTTTTAGGTAGCTGGTCGCGCGTGCCGAGGTGTTGAGCTGCGATAGAATAGAAAGGGTCTCCATGTCTGGGATGGAGAGAAACAAGAAGAGAGAGAGAGAGAGGTTACGCGCGTTGGAGCATTAATTCTTTCCGATAAGGTCAATCTGATGAGAACGATGTTTGCTCTCAACTTTTGAATCAAATTCGAAATCGTACTCTACGACCCTGGTACACTTCTGAGAGGCCTATAGCAACAGGTCAAGCAGGATCAACATCCGAGAAAGATCTGATGCCTACATGGATAACAATGCCTAACGTGGTACACTGGATAAGATTTCAGAGTGCGCAAAGGTCTTCAAAAAGATCAGAAATTAATGATATTTTCACGCAGTCATCTATGGATATTCTAGAGGGGAATGGTCATCAATACGTTCAGTTTTTCAAATGCTACCCAAATAAGGCTCAAACACCAGATCAACATTGTGCATCCCCCCAAGTCCCTTCTTCCTGCGGTCATGAAAAAAAAGAGCCATCCAGCAGAGTGTTGTGTTCTCTCCACTTCCGGTTATCTAGTCCTATATTCATTTGAGAAAGCGAAGCTCTAGATCACTGTCAGGACTGTGGGTCCCCGAGAAAACGCATGGATATGATGATAATTGAGATAAAATAGTTGTAGAATTTGGATAGCGTCGAAGAATGGAGTAGTTCCTGGTAGTCGAGATACTGTGGGCTTTAGCTATGGTCATTTAATAAACCGAATTGTAAGGGATGTGGAAGTGATGCTGGATCGCTTGTTGGGACTGTAGGGCCCTCCGAGATAGGATGCCGATATGTTGACGAGCCTTGGCTGGAATGGAAGGCCGGAAAGTAGGATGAAGATCCTGTGGGTTGGAAAAACTGGGTTGACATAAAGATCTCGCTGAAATGAAGATCTCCTGGAAATGACTAATTTCAATTAACGTGAAGGTATTTTCTAGGTCTTGTAAGATCCGTAGGAAGAAAATCGTTGTGGGAAGAAACCACTAATAGTGGGGTAGGAAGGTAATCCAATAGACACTAGTGATATGATAGTAGTTAGGTACAAGTTTGAAGCTGAGGTGATTCACACTTCCCGAATAGGTAATTGCTAGGGCCTAGTGGCGATGTGACTGTGGGCCCCGATGACATTCACTAGATCGAACCGGTCTTGGTGCGACGCCTGTCGGATTTACAGTTCTAGGGATGTTCGGCTTTTGTTACCAAGTGCTCTCTGGTCGATGTTGTTAATCTCTTAACGATACAACTTACACCTGGAATTGTCGGACCGCGGCCTTGATGGAAAAAACCCAGCAACGGCCTGCACTACCACTCAAGTTTAAAGCCAGGGCCTGCTATTGTAGCTTATCCAGTCTTCACAGCTTCCACAATTGCCTCCAGCTCTTAGTCCAGAGCCTACAGATGTACGAAACATCCTTCAAGATATCGAGGGTTTAGTCTCCAGATCGTTTCTGCATGTTGCGGCTCTTCTTACAAAATTATCGCAACCCCGTCATCCACAATTTCGCATGGCTGCAGCTTTGAAAAGGAGCTCTTAAAAATCTTAGGTGGTTGCCGAATCCTTTTCTGGATACCTGAAGGGAGCTTTTTCTCGAACAAAGCCGAGGCATCCAACAAAGCCAAAAGGAGAGGAAACAGACGTCACGGCTAGAGGAATGTCTGCTTTATTTACGACAAAGCCTAGGAATCCCACATTTAATGCTCTTGAACTCTTTGACTCTTTGAGTCTTTGACTCGTTCACAATTTTTGGAGTCCGGTGTGCCGCACAATGCTGTTGTCAAGTTTTCTTGGTGGCTTGTCGTTGTGACATGTGCCCGCCCGGAGTACATAACTCTGCCGGAGGCACCCGGTTGTATATTCAGATCCGCACGTCAACTTCATGCTACGATGGCTTTAAAGTATCCCCAGTTTGAGCAGTCGGGGAACTTGCTAATCCTATGGATGGAAAGTGCCAGTGAACGTGGATGCCCAGTTCAAATGTCCAATCTTAGTGCCTTGACTCTGCCCCAGCCTATGGATTGGCATATCGAGCATGACAGAGAATGGCTATCACCAGAGCGGATTGCATCTATTGTTGGTCTTGGTCTTCCACTCGGAGAGCTTGTTCCCAATGATCTTTATCCCACGGAGTCTCCGTGTCTACGGCACTCAGTCATCAAGACCATTGGTGGAGTCACAGCGTTGGTGGGGACGATTGCACCAGGCGTTCTTTTTCTCTATTCTATTAGACGAACACGCCTTCCTTCAAACGATCCGTATGTGTCACAGCTTGCCAAGATGGCCTATGAGACGCACTTTCCATTGGATGGTCTAAAGTACGTCATTGTTAACGAGGTACAAGAGGAGCACACTGAACCATTTATCCACGAACAGATCTACCCTTCCCGTAAGGGACTTAGTTATCCATCTGCAGAGCATCAAACCTGGGGTTGTCCGTCACCGGAGTTTAGCGCTATCATGGGCACGCCTGTCGGTAAGGTTGTCGGAACCTTCCTTCTTTGTGCGTTTGGCCAGGGTGTCAAGCGAGTTGCACGAATTGTGACTTTCCAGGATGGTCTTGACCTTCACAAATTGCATATTCGTTTTGATATCGAGGATGTTTGAATATGCGTCAACCTGTGTTTGCTCCTTAGTGAATCAACTTCGAGATGAAGATCACAGCGGAATTTGCCAACGTTCCTTGCTATAGAGTGAAATAGACCGAACAAACCCATTTGAATTTAATCATGTGTCAGAAGTGTCTCCGAACAGAAGACTTAGAACAGGCCCTTAATTTTCTAGTAGTTTGTTGTATTTTTCATGCATTTTCCCAAGACAACAATTTGCCTACAGAATGACGGTAGATCCGAAATCAACATCACTAGATCAAAGTATGCCACCCAACTTTTAGGTGGTTTTTCGACCATGGCAAGGGAATGGAAAAGAGATAACTGAGAAGATGCAAGGGTGGCTGAGAAGGCTATAGCCCAACTGGTAATCGAGAATGAAGCTCCTTGACTGAGGAATGGCATTGGGCAACTATCCACGACCAGATACGAAAAGTAGAATGTTTTGACTGGGGTGTATCTGTAGGGCAACCGTTAGTGTCCAGCACTGCGACTTGGTTTTGAACAAGATGTCTTCATATGTGGTGATGTAGACTTGACAAAGACCAAGAAATAACGAATGTTGAACCATGTCTTGATTCGTTATAACCAGGACCACTATGGAATGGAGAAACGGTACTGAAAATTGATGTCTTAGCAATACAAAAATGAAGATCACTCTGGATTGGGGGTATGCAGAATGATGCATAAACACCCAGCCCGCATTCTTTGGCATCAGCTCTCATCTAAGCTGGCGTAAACCCACTTTGACGCAAGTTTGTTTATCCAACTGCCCCTTGCCTAACATTGCAGTTGTTGGCCGAGTGGGGACTGATAAAAAGGACGACTGTTACGCACATTCAACGATTTCGAGACTGAAAACGATTGCCGACACTTTTTCACGATAACCATGGCGAGCGAGAACAAGTCAGCCTATGTCGAGCTTGACCATTATGGCTCGGCAAATTCACCACAGCCATCGACGAAAGAGTTGATTCATAAAGAGAGAAGAGAAGGAGAAGGAGAAGAAGAAGAAGCGGCAGTACCCGATGGCTCAGCAGATGAATCAGGGTATCCATCGATGTGGAAGCTCATTCCCATCTTGGTGGGACTTTGTTGTTCTGTTTTCTGTATGGCTCTGGTATAGTTCTATATCTTCCACACAGCTACGCACGCCTTGTTAACACTCGCCTTACCAAGGACAACACAATCGTCGCCACAGCGATTCCAAAAATCACCGCGGAATTCGATTCGCTTCCTGACATGGGCTGGTATGGCAGCGCCTACATGTTGACTACATGTGCGGTGACCCTCATTTTCGGCAAGCTTTACACCTACTACTCGTTGAAATGGACATTCATGACGGCATTGACGTTGTTCGAACTTGGGTCTCTCGTCTGCGGCGTTACGCCAACCTCAACGGGGTTGATCATTGGGCGAGCTCTAGCCGGTGTAGGAGCTGGAGGTCTTTTTTCGGGCTCGATGCTTGTCATTTCGACACTTGTGCCTTTGAGAAAGCGCCCGATCTACACTGGAATTATTGGCGGCATCTTTGGAATTTCTAGTGTCGCCGGGCCGTTGTAGGTCAATTTTTTCCCATGTTGCAAGCGGCGATTTCTGTGTTCTCCCACTAATGACATCTCATATCACATCAGGTTAGGAGGCGCTCTCACGGATCATGCAACCTGGCGGTGGTGTTTCTATATCAACCTCCCATTTGGAGCCGTCACAGCCATTATGATTGCATTTTTCTTCCAGGACAAACCACCTCAGAAGCACATCACCAGCCGTGAGAAACTTCAGAGCTTGGATTTAATTGGCACAGCCATTTTCTTACCTACTGTCGTTTGTCTCCTGCTTGCCCTGCAGTGGGGAGGTCAGAAATACCCCTGGTCAAATGCGCGGATCATCGTGCTATTTGTGTTATTTGGTGTGGGCCTTTGCATCTGGCTGTACGTTCAGCATGCAAGGCAGGAACTAGCGACAGTACCACCTCGAATCATCAAGAATCGCAATGTGTGGGGTGCACTGGCCTATAATACCTGTCTAGGTGGCGCATTCTTTGTCTCGGTCTATTACGTATGTTTCTCCTCTGCGAGCCATCGACAACTGCTAACTCGATTCTGTACCAGCTTCCCCTCTGGTTTCAGGCAATCAAAGGCGCCGATGCTACCCGGTCTGGCGTTATGAACCTCCCATTGATCTTAGGAGTCACTATCTTCGCAATGGTTTCAGCAATACTTGTGACAGTTTCAGGATACTACAATCCTTTTATGCTGGCGGCATCTGTGATTTTCAGCATCGGAAATGGCCTCTTGACAACACTGGAACCGAATTCTGGTTCTGCGAAATGGATCGGCTACCAAGCTATGACTGGGATTGGAGCGGGCATGGGTATGCAGCTGCCAACTATCGTTGTGCAAGCAGCAGTTCAAGAGGCCGATATTCCTGTCGCGACCACGTTGGTCGTGTTCAGTCAATCACTCTCGGGTGCGATCTTCATTTCCATTGCCCAAAATGTCTTCCAGAATCGTCTGGTTGCAAACGTTCGGAAATTGGTTCCAAATATTGACCCAGCTGTCATTGTTCGAGTTGGAGCAACAAAGCTACGGGAAACATTTCCCGATAACCTCCATATGGTCCTACAAGCGTATAACAATGCGGTGACGCAGTCTTTCTACATTGCAGTGGCAATGAGTGCGCTTTCAATCTTCGGGGCTTTATGTCTCCAATGGATTTCGGTTAAAAAGAAGCAGATGACGCCGGCGCATTAACGGACAGAGAAAGGGGAGGAAGCGATTCGTCATGGAAGATAGGACCTTGGTGCAGGATAGTTTCGGTCCATATATGTATATGAGGAGGTACGGGGCAGGATATGCCAAGTATACGCTATCATCAGAGCTCCTCTGTAAACCAGCGCAAGTTCAGTAGTCCGAGTTCTGATCAAAGAGGTAATCAATGGCTTAAACGATGGGATCGTCGTCTGCAATTTTTTTTGGGTCCTGTTCTCCAAAAGTCCGTTCATAATAGAAAGGCAACAACTGTCTTGAGAATAGATCTTCTTTGGCACTACGAGCTTTGTTCAAACATCTACGAATGATTGAAGAGAAATATACAACAGCTGGGATTTAGAGAACTCGTAAGCATGCACCTGAGTTTGGGAATTTTTCAGACTACCATGTCTCGCATAAAAGATGAATAAAGATTTGCAAGCATCTTTCAGAGCCGTATGAATACGTACCCTAGGGACATTCCAAAACTTTCTAGAAGAAAGACTTAGACAACATGATCCATGATCCAGCTGTTGAAGTACTCAAGGTTGGTGTGCACGTCCGGAAGTGCCTTCTTCCTCTCAGTCTCATAGATACTGAAGCTGATGAGCCCCACAACGCTTCCATCGACAGTGTTGACAACTGGACCCCCCTTGTCACCTTCCCACGTAGCCTTCTCTACAGGCGGCCAATCACAAACCATGCGATTGGAGATTGAGTGAAGACCTGTCCACTCCTCAGCGCACCAAGCATTGGTGATTCCGACAGCGTCCAGCTTCTGCAATTTCTTAGGGAACTCCGTGTTACTGTAGTTGGTCAATCCCCAGCCGTACATAGTTGTGCCGGAGCCAACAACGTCAGAGAAATTTCCGAGGTCTGCGAGTGGGACGCTGTCGGGTGCGGCCTCGCTCAAGCTCAAAAGCGCTATGTCGTAGTCCCAAGTCTTGGTGCTGTATTTTGGATGCTGAAGGATCTTATTGAAGCTCACTACAGTTCCGCCGGTGGTGCGGTCGCTGCTACCGACCCGAGCCTTCAAAGAGCTAGTTGTCTGGTTCTGAACGCAAGAAGCGGTCGTCAAAATAGTTTTCGGGGTGATAAGAACACCAGCACATTTGTTGAAAACTTCGTCAGACGACAAAAGAGCGGCGGTATAGGGTACGGCAGTGGTAGGTGCCTCGCTACCTCCATCCAAAGCATGAGTGGGCTGTGGAATAGATAGCAAGAGGCAGAGAAGGGAAGAACCGTAGGTGATAGAGTTCAACATGATGAAAAGAGAGTCACTGGGTAATGTTTGGTGATGATAGGGGTCCTCAACTGGCTTTTAGGAATCTTATATACGTCTATGGTTGGTGATTTCAGGCATTTCGCAGGGAAGCTCTTGTCCGATGCCCTGTCAGATCCAGATCTGTAGAATGTTCACTAATCTCCAAACAAGCAAGGAACCTCACGCATTTATTGAAAGCTGCATCGTGTTTTGGCGTCAAAACAAATGGATTGCAGTGCATTCTTCATTTTCAGCTGCACATTCTTCCAATCATTGTGGTGGATGTTGGTTCTGCTGCTCAACTACCCCGTAGGGACCTTCTTTTCTCACTGCCCCCTGACCGAAACTGTATGCAGGGGAAATGCTCCCTTCTTAATATGCAGGCATCTACTAGACATGCATAGGTTATGCAATATTTCAGGCAAAGTGGCAATAAATGAGGCATCATGAAAGGGCTGACCCAGCACAGCATGCTGCATACTTTGATGTTTCGGCTAGTCTACTCCAATTATGAAGTTTAGTCTGGGGACCTCAATTCTGAAGCCTACCCAGTACTCAATACACGAGGGGATGATTACTTTGATAAGAATCGTGACGTTTGAAAAGTTCACTGCGTTCTCCATACTCCGTACACTGCGATGTTTATTCCCTGGTCAGGGCGTCTCAAAGAATGTTGAACAGCGTTGCGTCAATTTCAGCCAGCACGATTGACAAAGCCACAGTTTTGAAAATTTAGTCGATCCTTGGATTCTAAGCAGTTTTACAAGCGTAGGCAGAGCCTAAAAATTCATAGGGATTGGCAGCGTTGTAAGTTCAATTGTATACAAGACGTGAGATGTGACAAAAAAAACAACAGTAGAGTTGAAGATGAATGAAGACAAAAATCATCAGTACCTAGAAGGATATCCTAGCTCATCCACAGGAAACCCTAAAATGTCAAATCAAGTAATCTAGCCGTTGGGTCGGCTGAAAACTTCTCAATAAGGGTAGAGATGTGGTTGGCCAACTCTGTAGCCTGTTCCTGGCGTAGTACACGACTGTTGGCACACACCTGAACTTCCAATCGATCCTCATGTGGCTCGGTGAAGATCCAAACTTCGTCCAACGGATCGAAGCGAGCGAACTTGGAATATTGCACATCAAGAGAACCGCCATCTTCTCCCTCACAGTCAACGACGGATCCCTGTAAAGGAAGGCTGAAACTCAGATCAATATTCTGATGCTGCACAATAAGGCTCAGCGGAGTCTCTGCGGGCCAGTTGGTACTGTGCCGGAAAATGTCGCGTAGCTCGACATGTTCATGGGAGAGAGCCCGAGTGTATTGGGTTTGTGCATGATTCAGAAGATCCATGACAGTCCACTCGGCCGGGTCTGCAGGGAAGGTGACCCGTAGAGGGACGAAGTTGAGGGTGCACCCCAGGAGAGATTCAATGTTGTCCATAGGCAGATTTCGGCCGTTGACAGTGTGCCCAAAGACGATGTCATTTTCACCCAGATGATCGGAAAGGAAGAACGCTGTTGCTGCTTTGACTAAAGTAGCCATAGTAACACCCGAAGGCAAGGTCGGAGGGGGGATTTCCTTGAAAGTCCAGAGCGTCTGATAAGACTGTACTGCGCCGGCATGGTCCAAACAGAGAGTGCGCGGGCGGGGTGCAAAGGGAACGGTCATCTTAGCGCCGTCGAGATAATCTCGCCAGAATCTGAATGTGGGATCCAGGTTAACATTATCTGCTGCAGAAAAAACCCGATGGTATAGGTAATGAGCAAAGTCGGAGGTCGGCGGTAGCGGGGTTTGGTTATAGATGGCGGCGAAATCGCTGAATAGCCTTGGAACGGAGACTCCATCCCACTGGGAGTGTGAGATCTGAATCGTGAGGACGACATGTTCGTCCCCTGGACGAGAGACAAGTGTAAATCTCACAGGCATGGAGCCCCCCATCACATTCAGAGTGGGCCAGTCCTTGCCATCCCACAGCGATTTGCAAACTTCCATTGGATCTTCCTCTGGCCAACATCGGATTTCGCGCACTTTGACATCAATGTCTGCCAGTACAAGTTGAACTGGATATCCGTCACGTTCAACAAAGCTGGTCCGGAGAATGCTGTGTCGTTCCACCAGGGTTTGACATGTAGCCCGAAGACGATCCATGTTGAGCGAGCGACCTTTGATTGTCCAGTTATACGAATGGAAAGTTCCTCTCTTGATGAACATGTGTTGAGCCTGTGTAACAGGGAGCAAGTCTTGTAAAGTGCTCGAGACAGGAATGCTTTTCGTTGCACATAGCTCCTTGTGCAGCGCCTGAGGATCTGCGATTGGGCTGAGAGAGAATGGTTCCCACAACTTTCTCTCGGTGGTGTCTTTGGGGACTGCCACCCTGGCAAGCTCTGACAGGACAGGATGGTCAAAGATGTCAGCAACGCCAAAACTCATGCCTGCAGCCCGACCCAGTGCAGAGGCCTTCATCGCATCAATGGAGTGGCCTCCACGGAAGAAAAAGTTATCACTTGCGTTGATTGTTCCAATGGGAATATCCAGAACCGTTGACCAGATGCTTGCCAGCTCACGTTCTGCGTCGGTGGAGAGCAGGTTCCCACCTAAGGACGATGGCAACGAGGAAGAAGCCCGATAAGCATGTAACATTTCTAAGGACATGGATGTGATGAGATTCCGCAGGCGATTTTGGTCAACTTTCCCTGATTGCGTTCGAGGCATGTCGACCACGGGGAGGAAGATGGCGGGCACCATGAAATCAGGGACTTGCTGGCGTAGTCGGATCTCCGCGGCGGCCATTTGCGCTGCGAAAGTATCGCTGGGAGCTCCCAAGATCTGAGACTCATGATCTTTTGGTTTGTCTCCTTGGCCATTCTGTTCCTGCAAAAGGATCATAGCCACGAGCTGAGCTTTGGTGCTTCCGGCGGGCACGATGATCTGAGTCACGACATCACGAGCAGCACCGTCGAAGGATCGATGTACGTGAACTTCTACTTCAGCCAGCTCAAGCCGTTGTCCCCGTACTTTGACTTGGCGATCTTTGCGACCGAGGACTAGGAGAGATCCATCGGAAGTGAAACGGACTAAATCGCCGGTCTTATAGAGACGGGGACAGTTCGTTTGAGGTGGTCGCAGAGCCTGCAGCCAGCCTGGGGGCTCGATAAATGCCTCTGCAGTTCTCTCGGGCTGGTTGATATACCCACGGCCGACAATTGGGCCTTCAATCAACAATTCACCAACTGCTCCTTGGGGAACCAATTTGTTGTGGTCGTTCCTGTCGACTACCCAGAGCACGCATCCCACGGGATATCCAATATTGCGCGGGTCGCTCGTGGTAGAGATAGATGGTTGAACGACAGACAAAGCAGAGCACTCTGCAGGACCGTAACCATTGATTAGTCGTACGTGAGGCGCCCAAGAAGATAAATCTGTCTGCGTCATGCACTCGCCTGCCAGCATGATGCTATTGATCGTGGCCAACTCCTCGGGACGGAACAGACGGGCCACCGAGGGCACAAGAATTGCAAAGTTGGCGTTGAGAGTGGAAGCGACCTCGCTGAAGTTGTTTTTACGCTGCTCGTCGGAGATCACGCAGATACAGCCACCCGCCATGAGAACACTCAGTTGCTCAACCATGCTCATATCGAATGCGTACGAGCAAAATTGCGTCACTCGAGAGTGCCTGGTGAGCTTAGCAGCGGAGATGTGATCTCGAGCATCTGTGCAGTACGAGCCATGATCGATGACAACACCCTTGGGCTTGCCTGTGGAGCCCGAAGTGAAGACCACATACAGGGAGTGCTCGGGTTGCACGGTGGGGAGTACGACGTTGTTGGCGTCGCCGTCACTCTGGATATCGCCGTCCCAAGAACAGTGATCCGGTCCCATAATCACCACAGTTGATGCCAACTCATTGCTGATGGAGGCATGTGTCGAGGAACTGACTACAATACGGGCCTGAACCTCAGCGCAGATCTCCATTCTTCGCTGTTGGGGATACGAGGTATCAAGCAGTAGCAATGTGCCACCAGCTTTTAAAACCCCCAACATGGCCACAGGTGTCCAACGGGACTTTTCCATGCAAATTGGAATAACCTCGTTCAGAGCGACGCCACCGCACTTGACGATTAGATGTTGAGCGAGACGTGACGAGATATCGTCCAGCTCTCTGTATGTAAACGATCCATCGGTGTCACATACAGCCTCGCTGTTCGGGTACTCGACGAAGCGCTCGCGAATGATCTGATGGACGGAAGACTCTACACGAGCGGGCAGACTCTGGTTTCTGGCCCAAATCTGGTCAAGATCATGATCACTAAGAATGTTGACGGTTGTGATTGGGCTATCATTCTGGGCTGTAAGAATGGACTGAATCGCCTTCTCAAAGGTTGAAACCACACTGTAAGCCTGCTGTTGTGAAAGAACGCATGATTTAAATCGAAGGTCAAGAATGGTGTTGTTGTCGCCGGGAATCAAAGATATAATCAGATCATCTTCAGCTCCATCCTCCATGGCGAGCGTAGTAAAGTCCAGTGATCTAGTCCCCTCCCGCAGGATTTGACCACTCTGCACCCCAACAGATGTGTTGAAAAGCGATCCATCCACAACACCGGCAAGTCTGTGTGCATTTGAGAGCGGGAAGCACTGGTGACGAAGACTGTCCAAGTACTCCTTTTGCAGCTGGGAAATACTATCCTGTACAGTCAAATTTCCTGCGAAATGAACTCGGCAGGTGAGAGGATTTAAGATGGCACCCACTGCGTCCTCAATGCCATCTATAGGAAGATCGCGGCCGGACTTAACATAGCCGAAGCAGACGTGATCGGAATTGGTGAAGCTGCGAAGGACCAGGGCCCAGGCAAGTGCTGCCAGGTTCCACATTGTAACATTGTGACGACGACAAAAAGCGTCGATGGTGTTTTTGCCCAGGGTACTGTGATGCAACGTGCGAGAGGCGTAACCCCACTCCTCTCCAGTAGCATTGTCCTCTCCAGCAATGCTCGGAAACAGACAAGGCTCAACGTCTTGAAGATACTCTTGCCAGTAGGAGGAGTCGGCATCTTGATCTTGTCGTTCAATGTAACTTACATAGTCACTGAACAGCGGCCCTCTGCCCGGGAATAGCTTTCCCTCGTATGCTAGACATAGATCACGCTCAATAATCTGCATCGTTGTTCGGTCCATAATCGCATGGCTCATGTCTAGGCGGATCATGACTTCTTCCTCCCCGTTATTCTTCCACTGGCACATGTTCATTCGGTGCATCAACTGCCCTTTTGGCCAACCCTCTGTCAGGGCATGTGGAAGCAGGGGACTGGATCCCGACAGCATTGTGTGGGTAACCACCGCTTCAGTTGGGACATGCCGCAATACGACTTGTTCCATGTACGAATCACTTCGTGGGCTGTCGACAAATACCGTGCGTAGGGCAGCATGTCGCCGGATGACCTGGGAGCAAGCGGCATACAGACGCTGTGGATCAGCAGCCCGGCGCTTCCCATCAACGGAGCATTGGATCTTCCATGTCACACTAGCATTGTAGCTGTTCGCGGCTTTGGCCTGGGCGATGAGCATTCCATGCTGACTGGGAGAGCATGGATAAATTTCCTCCACATTATCCATTGAAATCCCTGCAGCCGGTAGTGTCGTGAGCACAAGTTCCTCTAGCTGCACGTACGTTAAGGATGGTAGCAAAGGGAAATCGGACAGCGTGTAGCGTGTGTGGTTTTTCTTTTGGGTTGCAAGCTGGAGTTGTGACGCGGCATTTTCTAGCGTTGCCTGATATGTTTTCACCCACTCGATGATCAGATCTGCATGTTGGATCTGGCGGGGGTAAACTAATTGAACCCGCAAACCACCATTTTGCACTGATGCGCTGACTTCAAAGATGCCAAACCGTTGAATATCTCCATCCGCGTCCAAAGCACCCTGAGCTTCATGCGACTCGGTTGCGAACAACCCATTTGTATGCTCCAATTGTTGGAACTCGCCAGCATAGTTGAAAATAATCTCCATTGGGTATCTCTGTCTAAAAACGCGCCGACCGTCCGGGTTAAGGTAGCGAGACGTAAAGTACGCCCACCCCTTGGTTGGCACAGCTCGTCGTGCGTCTTTGACTAGTCGCAAGATGCTGTGGAATTTGTGGCGATTGAGCTCGAGATTGGTCTCCATCACCACTGGCCAAGCGGTTGTGAACCAACCGACAGTCTGTGCAAGATTGATGGTTGATTCCCACGGCTCTCTGCCATGGCCTTCATTGAATATAGTGGGTGCATCACGAGTTGAGAATACTTTGAGGAAAGAGTATAGGAGGCCAGCGTGGAGGATCTCTACAGGTTGACAATCATAGGCGACCTGGGCTCCTTTGAACAACAAGTGTGTAATTTTCTGATCCACAGTGAAGCTTTGTATCTGTGTATCTCTCATGCAATTAGACTGGTCTGGAGTGTTGAACCAGAACTTTCTGCTGTCATCATGGTAACCCTTTGGAAGTGCCAAGGGGAGGGCAGCCTGAGGGGACAGCGAATGCTGTGCATACTGGGCCTGGCGGCGACACCATGTCTGGAATGAGATGGAGTCGGTCTTATCTGTAAGAGTCTCCCCAGCGAGCAACGCAGTGAGATCGGCTAGTATGACGCGCCAAGAAACAAGATCAACCACCAAATGGTGAATAGCCAAGAAGATGTGCTGTGAGCTGTCTTCCGTAATGTCAATCAGATTAACAACGGTCAGGGGTCCCTTTTCCACGTTGATAAACTCCATGCTTGCCGCTGTAACTGCGCTGATATTTGATCTAGATTCCAGTCTATGCGAAGTGCAGTGGTAGTGTGTCAGTCTACCGTCCTCTCCTTGGCCATGTGGCAGAATCTTTTGCATCCACCGGCCATCATCGGGTAGCCGCGCAAATTGGGCTCTCAGCATAGAATGTCTCGACTGTAGAGTATCGAAGGCGTCAAGCAGCGTGTCTAGCGCAATTGGCTGAGTGAGACGGAGCAAAAAGGTCTGGTTGAAGCGGTTGACGCTGGTTGTCTCAGGCTGATGATCTAAGAACATCTGCTGAATAGGAGAAAGATCGAACCATGTGTCAATTTCCTCATTTTCATCCTGCTGCTCCCCACAAGCGCCGGCCGACCCGGCTGTGCATTTCTCTGAATGAAGGGTTATTTGGGATATGGTCTTATGCCTCATGATTTCGTCGAGGGATACTCGAAGGCCCTTGAAGCGTGCTTGGGCCACGATCTGCATTGCAGTGATGGAGTCACCCCCGAGGTGATAGAAATTATCATCAACTCCAAACTCATCAGCAGGCCGGTTCAAGACATGTGCCCAAACTTCATGTAAAGTCCGTTCTGAATCGGAGGAGGGGGATCTAGCGGAGCCTTTTACTGAGTCTGCGCGGTACAACGCCAGTTGTTCTGGCGAGCACCTCTCCGCAAGATCACGGAGTCGGCGTCGATCCAGCTTGCCGGATATGTTTTGGGGCAAATAGCGGAGAGGCAAGAAGATCTCGGGAACCATGTACAGGGGCATCCTGTTCTGCAATTTAACACGGGCGGCTGCCACTTCCGCCAGAAATGAGGGTGAAGGAGCATTGATAAGGATACTAGCATATTCGTTTGTCCCGTTCATAGAATCTGAAGCCACGTCAGCTGGCACTACAAAAGCAATAAGGCTTTGAGTGTCGGAAGAAGATGTGACTTTGAAGGTGACCATCTCCACCGCGACCTGGTCAATCTCAAGCCAAGACTGCCGGACATGATTCTCCACCTCCCCCAGTTCGATGCGCTGCCCACGCAACTTCACCTGTGCGTCCCGACGGCCAGCGTACTGCAGTGACCCATCACTGTTATAACACACGAGGTCTCCTGTTCTGTATAATCGACCATACGGTCCATCAGGACGTAAATTGCGCATCCATGACGGTGGGGAGGAGATAAAAGCCCCCTCTGTTTGTACGGGATCGTCCAGGTATCCGCGGGCGACAGTGGGGCCTTCCACAAGTAACTCTCCCACTGCACCAATGGGCAATAAAATTTCATGGTTTTCAGGGTGGACCACAAAGCAGCAGACGCCAGCGAGTGGAAATCCGATGTTCTGAGCGTTTGAACCCGTGTTGATGCATGGCTGAATGGTGGTGGACACCGCACACTCGGCCGGTCCATAACCATTCATCACTCGACACTTGGGGTTGTTGCCAGCCCAGTCGGCCACATCAGAAGGAGTCAGTGGTTCGCCCACACTTACAAGGATCTCTGTAAAGTCCGGATCGCTGCGCAAAATGTGCCGTGCCAGAGATGGGGTGAGATGGGCATGGGTCAAGCGGAACTTACGCGCCGCCACCGCCAACTCGTTGCGGGCTTCAAAATTCGAGGGCACACACAGGCAACCACCGGCCATTAAGATGCTCAAAGTCTCCATAATGCTGCCATCGAAAGAATAACCAGCGAATTGCAACAAACGGGATTGATGAGAGACTTGCGTAGCGGTATTGAGAGCCAGTGCACTGGAGCAGAATGCCATGTGATCAATTATGACTCCCTTTGGAGTACCAGTGGAGCCAGAGGTAAAGGCAATATATATCGTGGATGTTGGTAGGGTGGCCAGAGTTGGTGTGATTGTAGCAGCAGCTGGCCAAGACTCTGACGAACCTTGATCGACAACTACAGCAAAAGGCTCCAACGTCAGAGCTAGTTGAAGTTTTGATGGAGATGTCAGAATGCAACGAGATTTGACCCGACGACAGATGGCTTCCAGGCGTTCCTGGGGCTGGGATGAATCGAGAAGCACAAAAGCGCCGCCTGCCTTGATGACACCCATGATTGCCACAGTGGTCCAAAGGGACTTCTCCATACAGATCGGTACAATCACCTCGGCTTCAACCTTGCACGTATCAATAAGGAGTGACCCTAGTCGGGTAGAAAGCAGATCTAGCTCTGCATATGTGAGTTTTCCATCCCACGCCCACACCGCGTTGGCCATGGGCTGTTCAACGCAGCGTCGCTGTATGATAGTGTGTACACATTCGTGGCTGCCTCGGGTCGAGGATAGAGGCTCACTCCACTGGCGCAATTGTTGTAGGTCCATTGAACTGATACATGGTACCTTCGCAAGTGGAAGGAATGGTTGTTTGAGGAGGAACTGCAACGTCTGTTCAAAGTGCCTGGAAATGCGCTCAACCCCTAGTACCGAAATTACCTTAGGATCGAATTCCATAGTAACATCAATCAGCCGTGATTCAGTAAGACTACATATGACTGACAGTGCCCAGCTAGCAAATCCACCAACCACCGAAGACCCAGCTTCCAAGGTGTTTAGCAGTGGACGACTTTCATCAGCCCAAGACGGCTGGACAATGAGCTGGCTTTGGAAGCCGCACCCATCTCCCGCGTCCCGGCTGACTTTGCGAATCCGTTGCAGACCAAATTGCTCAAATGAAACCATCTCATTTGACTGCTTTTGAATGGCTTCCAGTGCCGCTAAAATGGTGTCCTCGGGATTGAACCGCACGCGCAGTGGCACTGTGGCAATAATAGGAGCCACCATTTTCTCGATGTTAGCTACGGGAGCCGCTCGGCCGGAAACAGTCACGCCATAGACGACATCAGGTGAGCTGGTATATTGGCTAATCACCACAGCCCATGCCAAGCGGATCACATTTGACATGGTGTATCCACCCGGAGCATCGCGGAGGCAGGGAACTGAGAGTTGGATGCTTGCCGATGGGACTGGATTGTATCCGGGGGATGGGAGTGCAGGGAACACCTCCGCAGCAAGACCCTGGAACTGCGATTTCCAGTACTCCTCGCTCTTTGGGTTGACAAGCTGGCTGGAGAGATATTGGATGAACGGGGCCATGGAATTCTTGACGAGACAATCACCAGCATAAGCTGTCTCCAACAGATCCATCATTAAGCCAGAGGCCCAACGGTCACAAATGGAATGATGCATCATTATCACAAAGTATGTCGCTCTCGGGTCGCTCTCGAACGAGGACGTATCCGACCCAGTTAGGATTCCAGCATGTACTAGAGGGGCCCCAAGCAAAAGGGTGTCAGTTGGTTGCGGTTTCATGTACGTGTCCCAGTTGATTTCCATATATGGGTCTTCATCATCCCATTGGAAGCTCTCTCGCAGAACAACCTGAAACATCCTGCTGCCATCCGCCTCGGTCACCATTCTTGTTCGCAAGATTGAGCTGGCCTGGACAACCGACTCCCACGCACGGCGTAAGGAAGCAATGTTGACATGAGGCTGCAACTTGTGGATAAATCGTGCAATATATGCCCCAGGCTTGGACACAGACAAAGCCACCATACCTTCCTGTAGTGGCGTGCAGGGATAGATATTCTCAATCTGACCTTCTTCAACTCCACACACAGAGGCTGCAGTCGAGATCAGCTCTGCCTTGGTATGGGCATCAAGCAAAGAGAATGGCTCGTTGGGGTCTATTTCACTGGAAGGTGCTTGACCTAGCTCAGCCGCTACAAGTGCCAAGTCGCGGAGATTTGACGCTGCAAAGATATGTGTTGCCATGAGCTCGACGCCAGCTGCTCTCGCCCGAGATACCATTTTCATCGCTTTTACCGAGTCTCCACCCAGGGCAAAGAAATTGTGCTCCATTCCGACTTGTGAAGGGGGGATTTTTAGGACCTCGACGATGAGGTGGTGGATGAGGAGTTCATGAACGGTCTGCGGTGGCTGCAAGGCATCAATCTCCACGCCAGTCCATGCGAGCAACTCTTCACTTCGGAGTTGCTCTGCCTCTTTGCGGAGTCGTCGTCGATCAATCTTGCCCGTGACAGTCAGCGGCATTGACTTGATCTGCACAAATAGACGCGGAATCATGACATCGGGCAGCTTTTCCTTCAATGCCTCGATCACCTGCTGGGCTGTGACTACGAATTCCTTGTTTGGCATGGTAAAGAATGCTTTCAGAGGTAGGGGTGATGGGGGTGCCTCAACGAAAGCGACGAGGCTGGCAACTCCATTCCCATCGGCAGGCACAATAGCATCGATGACGACCTTTCGGAAAAGAGGTGATGCTTGCGCTACGTGGAACTCGGGCTCTCCCAGGTCGATCCGCTGCCCACGAACCTTCACCTGTCGATCCTGCCGACTGACATATCGGATCATACCATTGGAGTCATAGTAGGCTAGGTCTCCGGTTTTGTAGCAACGGACATCTCCTCCGTAAGACAACTCTCCAGCTCCAACTAGAAGTTCCTTTTGTCTCCAGACAGGTGCTTTCAGGAAACCTAGCGCCGTTTTCTCTGGATTGTGTAAGTACCCTTGGGCGAGACTGGGTCCTTCGACGAACAGTTCCGCCACCGCGCCAATTGGGGCAATTCTATGTGGGTTGCCAGGCTCAATCAACCAGCAACGGGCGTTGGCCGGTTTTCCAATAATCCCAATATCTGCTATGGAGTTGATCTGCGGCGACACACAGCAGACCCCGGCCCACTCAGTAAAGCCATAAGCTTGAAACAGTCGGGTGCGTTTGGCCCATAACGAGATTTGAGCCTTTTTCAATGGCTCGCCAGCAACCATGATGCATCGTAGGCCAGGAACAGCATCGGGATCAATTGTTCCCAGAACAGTGGGAGTCACAAACGCCCAATTAATCGCCATTTTCTCAATGGCATCCGCTAGACGACTTACTCGGTCGGAATCAGAGGGCATACATACTGTCCCGCCTGCAGCGAGTGTGCACCAGATCTCGATTAAAGAAACTCCAAAACTGAAAGACGCAAACTGCAGCACCCGGCTCGCAGAGTTCAGGTGCAGGGCTTTGTAGTGAGTTTGCAGACTTGCCAACGCAGCGTGATCTACAAGACATCCTTTGGGTTCTCCCGTACTACCCGATGTAAAGAAGCAGTATGAGGGTGCTGTTGGATCGATTGGCCAATCACAGTAGTCTGTGTCTTCCACCTCATCAGCCTTCTTCCTGCCCAGTCTCAGCATGGTTTGCGCATCCACCGCTAATGTTGGTGTGATCACCTCACCCATCAGATTTTGATTCTGGGGAGACGTGAGTCCCAAGGGTGGGCCATTGAGTTGCTTCACAATCAATTTCAAGCGACTTAGCGGTTGTGATGCATCCAATGTCACAAATGCAGCACCAGCTTTGTTGATAGCGAGCATAGTCACTACCGCCCATAATGTTTTGTTGAAACACACCGGGATGAACATCCCAGGCTCCACGCCTAGTGTTTGAAGATGACGTGCCAACCGTGATGAAATGATATCCAGCTCGGCGTATGTAAGTTGACCATCTGCTGCCCACAGAGCAATATGGTCTCCCTGGGTCTTGGAGAGACTGTGGATGATTTGGTGGATGGTGGGATCCGATGGTTGGATCAACAACTGGCTATTCCATTCCTTGACTTTCTTTTGCTGCGCGCAGCTCTTGATGGATAGTTGAGAAAGTGTGCCCTTGGTCGTCGCCTTTGTCGCCACGGTTATTACCGTTTCAGCCAGAAAAGATGCCAAATGGCCCGCCTGCCCGCTGGACAAGATGGAAGATTTATACTCGAGAGACCATTCGGAATTATCTAAATCGAGGACCAGCATTATGTCACATTGCTAAAGCGAGATTTCCAGTCAGCTAACGTTTCCCTTTTCCTAAAGTAGCAGAAGTGTTCAGAAGAAACTTAAGACAAACCTTTTCCTCTTCGCCCTCTCCTGCTATTCCTGATTCCCCTGCAATCCGATTTTCAGCTGCATCAATTCCGGCCTCTCTATCTCGACCTTGATAGATTGCAACTCCGGTATTGAAGTATGGAAAATGGGTTTGGTTCACATTTGACACCGACCATCCTTCAAGGCAAAACAATTCAGAGACAGACTCTGTCCGCCTTGGTGCAGATGCCAAAAGCTTCATATTTTGCTTCTCTGCACCCTCAGTTGTGAAGGAGCCACAGGCCTGGTACCCACCAATTTGGACAATGTCGACTTCGGCATATTCGCACAACACCAGAGCCCACACGGTAGCTAGAAAGTATAGGGGGTCTTTCTGCCTCGCTATGATGTTCTGGTCTGGCTCCTGGCCCTGGTTCAGACAGGAGGACTTGCAGGGTGAGGATGGGAGGATTCCAACTTCCTCGAGGGTACAGGTAGATAGTTTGGTCCGCCCCCAGATTGCTTGTCCGTCGTCGGAGAGGTTTCCATCGTTCCGAATCGGGAAAATGCACTTCTCAGTTGGGAGATTGATTTCTCCCTCGATGGATTGGATGGTCATCTTCTGTCTATTTCGATATACGCACTTGATGTAATCAACTGAAGTCCGAAAATGCCCTTGGTAAAATGAAAAACGAGGACTGCAAATTCTGTCACCTTTTAATTTACACGATTGAAGTACGTATAATTTCTTCTGTTCGATCTTGACGTTCAGCTGAGGAGGAGCTCAGCTCCACACGCATGATCTTTCTCTTAGTTTACATTCTTGACTTGACCGTGCGTCCATTGAGCATCTCCTTGCAGTTTAGATGTCACCATAAAACGTATGTTATATTCAAGAAGGCTAAGAATTTTTCATCGGGTAATTCCAAGTGGCTTAACGTTAAATTATCTGCAGCCAAACTAGCGAAACGCCGCATAGAGACTATATTTTCCAAAAGGATCTGCACACGATGGATGGTCTTGTGACTGGCTAACCTATCAGCGGTGAACTTTAGAAATTTGGTCTTATGCAATGCTTCCTTTTCGATGAATTCCATATGATACGTACGATGCACCTAAAAACCCAGGGAAAATCATTTGCTCGACGTAGGGCATGGTGGTCAGGTACCCTACCGCGATAGCACGGCAGAGAACTACCATGCACGCCAAAATGCCAAAATGCAGCGTTTCTTTAAACGCATCCAACAACTCAAATTCAGAAGTAGCTCTTATCTGCACACGAGGACTGGATTGGTATTACATTCATTATGATTAAAAGTCTGTGGGTGATTTAGTGTAAATGGCTGGCTGACTCTAACTCCATTCAATTCAAGGAAGGTGCGTCAACGTACATATGCAGTCTGACTACCCTAGTAAGTCTGATCATGGAGAATTTTCATATGACAAAAAGTGGACTAGAGTCCACTAGTTATGATTTGATCGATCTATCATGTTCATATTCTCTGGCCTTTTTTTCCGTTGAACTTTCTCCCTACCTCTCTCCTCTCAAACAGGAAAATCCATGACCAAGATGACAGTTGACCCTCGTCCCGAGAGTGATGCTGTCCCTAATTCAACTGGGATCAAAGTCGTCATTGTGGGAGTTGGCCTTGCAGGCATTACCGCGGCAATTGAATGCCATCGAAAGGGGCATTCTGTGGTTGTCCTAGAAAAGGTGTCCGTGTTAAAACATGATGGTATGTTACTAGAAATCCTCGTGCCTCTCGACACCGAGACGTGATTTGAATTCTTCCCGAGCTGATGGATTTCGCGGAAAAGCCGGCGATGGAATTATGATCGCCCCTAACGCAAGCAGGGTCATCCGCCAGTGGGGCGATGACCTGCTCGCAGAGATTGTCCAGAATCGCTGTGACTCCACGCATGTAGATATGATGGACCCCAACGATAATCTCATTGCCCGGCAAGAACTTCCCGGAAAGGGGGAAGGGATTGTGACCAATCGTGGTAAACTAGTGTGTCTCTTATATGCCCACGCCAAGAACCGCTTGGGGATTGATATTCGGCTGGGCTCTCGGGTGACCGATTACTGGGAAGAGAACGGACAGGCTGGTGTGACTGTGGACGATGGAGAGCGAATCAGTGGAGACTGTGTGGTGTGCGCTGATGGAGTCCATGGGATGTCCAGGAAGTTCGTCACCAAGGAGGAGCTCGCTCCCCAGGAAACTGGCTGGGCAACTTTCCGGGCTCACATTGAAACTGACGCATTTGCAAATGACGAGGAGGCAAAGTGGGTTCTGGCCGGAACTGAAACAGAGGACCGAACCTATGCATGGTTTGGGGAAGGACTGAATGTGGCTATGATGACCTTGAAAAGGGGCAAAGAGGTGGTGTGGATGACGACACACAAGGTATGCATTTTGATCTTTTATCGTGAAATCCCGATTTTGCCCCCACTGACTTCAGTCATCAGGATTGTTATGGAGCCCGTGAGACATGGAATGGCGGAGGTCAGGCCAAGATCGAAGATGCACTGGCGACCATCAGTCACTGGCCTGGTAGGCACAGAATCGAAGCCGTGATTCGGCACACCAAACCTGACAAGTTGGTGAACCATGCCCTCATCTATCGTCCGCCCCTCCGCACCTGGATCTCCGAAGGCGGACGAACAATCCTCATTGGTGATTCCGCTCACCCCTACTACCCCGTCGTAGCCCAAGGGGGGAGCCAGGGGATCGAAGATGGCGCTGTTCTCGCCATTGCGCTGTCGCTAGCAGGTAAAGAGCGCGTCCCCCTTGCGCTGCAGGTGGTTGAAAAGATCCGATACCCACGAGCTTCGGTCATCCAGTTGGGCAGTTCGACTTTCCAGGCAACTGTACTCCGGTCGGACTGGGGAAAGGAAGAGAGCAAGCGAGATGAGTTCCGGTTTCCCAACCCGGACTGGATATTTAGCCATGATTGCCAGAGCTATGCTTATCAAGAATTTGAGTCTGTAGTAGAGGCGATTAGAGATGGGATGGAGTACGTGCCTACCAATATCCCTGTTGATGGGGTGTATCGAGTCGAAAATACATACAAGCGAGAGTGAATCGGACTTTTCCCTCACTTGTTGCTCGTTCAGAGTTAACATCCCATGCACTATCAAGGCCAATGTGACAGCACGTAGTATAAGATGCCTCCCATTCAAGTAAAGTTCTTCTTTTTCTCCCATAATCCATACATTACTCTTCGTAGACTTTGTCCTGTTTCCTCTCAAAGTGTTCATTAGTCCTACGTTCATTTCCTTACGTATCTAGTCTGTGTATCTGGTCATCACCTTCTAGCTTTCAGAAATATGAGCATGGCAGACAAAGTAATACCCTGGGGTAGCATTTGCCAAACCCACGGCGAACTGGCTGATGACCTCTCTACAAGAAAAATGCAGCGTCTCCGAGGCAACTGTCTCGCGTAAATTATTGGCAAGATGGTTCCAATATTATGCGCAAGGGGGCCCTAGCTAGAAAAAGGCAAGGACCTACGAGACAAAGGGCTGAATTTTTTTTTCTAATGTAAGAGTTATCAAACAGAAACTATGAGTCCACTGCACAAAAAAGACTTTATACGGCGTAGGTAGATCATGAAATGCATGCAACCAGCAAGGGGGACATTCTTCTGCAGCTGAAGATCCAAATCGGATCAGAAAACTGGAATCATCGAAAGAGCAGTTCCAATGAGTACAATCAACTTGAATGAGTATGGTGTGGACAACTAAAGAATATTTATATACTTGTAGGTGGTATTTCCCTTAGGATCAAGCTCTCCAAAGTGTTAACTGCAAAGAAGCCAAGCGAACCTGGACAATTATCATGCGATCGTATTTAATATCAATCCTCGCGGGATTGCCGATTCTAGCGAGGTCAACATTGGCACTTGCTAGCCGAGACGAAGTCCCTGATTTCAAGGCTATCTTCAGTCCAGTGTTGTCTTCTGGTGCCCATCTCTACCTCCCGGGTGACCCGGAATACTTCAAGGTCAATGAAAGATGGTCCAACCTTGAAGACCCTCAGTATGTTGCTGCTATCCAACCAGCAACCGAGCTCGATGTGAAAAACATTGTGAGTTGCTCATCCTACTGGCATCATTCCAGTGTCAGTACTGATTCGTTTCTTGCTTCACTTAGGTTTCAGCGGCCACGAAGCATAATATCTCCTTTCTCGCCACCGGGTCAGGTCACAGTGTCAAACCAGGCTATGCTTCTGTTAAAAGAGCTGTGAATATCGACCTCAGCCTACTGAAAAACATCGCTTTGGGTTATGACACCAACACCGTGACTATTGGACCGGGAGTAAAGAACAGCCAGGTGTACGATGTTGTGTATGATGTGAAAAAGGAACTCCGTAGGTCCAACCTCTTCCCCAAATCAGGAATCCTAAATTGCCCGGCTAACCAAACTAGCTCTTAGCACGGATCGCTGCATTAGCACGATTGGCACGATGATTGGAGGTGGCTTGGGAACTCTTTACAGCGCTCGTGGTCTTTTGGCAGACTCTCTGATCTCAGCCAACGTTGTCACTGCCGCAGGAGACTTGGTCACCGCCTCATCGACCGAAAATCCGGATCTCTTCTGGGCCATCCGCGGAGCCGGTCACAACTTTGGCATCGTCACCTCGGCCACGTTCAAAATCTACGACCAGACCAATGGTGGCAACAGTCTAGTTGGTGACTTTGTGATCCCCAGCTCCCAGAATGCCTCGGTGTTTGAGATATTGAAGTCAGTGGATGAGAACCTCGAGCCCAACGTCTTTTGGGGAATTCTTGTCGGTTTCAACCACACGACCAAGGATGTGAATAAACCCCTCTCCCAAAAATCGATAACGATCCAAGAAAGGAACACTAACAACAAAATTAGGCTGACATTCATCTCCGTTTAATTGTCCAAGGTGGCGACGAAGATGCTGCTCCTCATCTCGCCAAAGCAAAAGCCCTCAACCCAACAGTCACCTCCTGGGAGAACACCACGTGGAACGCCTTTGGCGAACCAACAGAGATCATGTGCAATACAGGCTGGAATTCCAACATGTACCAGATGGGTTTAAAGAAAACTGACGTGGACACGTTGGTTTCGTTCTTCGACGATTGGAGCACCTTCTCTGCCGAGAACGACTGGTACAATGGGCTGATCATGATGGAAAGACACTCTGAAAAGAAGGTCATGTCGGTTCCAAAGGAGGAGCAAGGCGTCTTCCCATGGCGAGATACCAAAATCCAGATGTATGTGTTTCTCCCTATGGTTACCTAGGAAGCCAGACAGGGGGGTTCCAGCTAACAGTAGTAAACCTCAGGATCCTCGTCAACTACATGACCGACCAGAAATATGCTGGTAAGCTCAACAACTTTATGCAACCGGTTCGCGCAGAAATCCAGAGCGCGATGGGATTCGAAAACCACCACAGCTATGTCAATGAGGCATACGGCGATGAAGGTCCGAAAGTGTGGTACGGAGAGCACAACTTGCCCAGGCTGGTGGCGGCGAAGCAGAAGTGGGATCCGACTGATCAATTTGGACCTGGAATGCCTGTGCCACTGAGTCTCTAGGCGCTTTTCTTTTGAAGAGGACGACCAAATGCGTCGACCTAATCGAGAGGCATGATTTTAAGATGCTGGAAGGGAAATTGTGTAGTTCTGGAGAGTGTACAGATAATAATTTGAAGAGATAGATTTTTAATGGGTCTTTTGAAGACGTCACGATGTTTTTTTTCTCTGAACAGGTCGTTACCCCTAAAACTAAAATCAAGCAGATTCGTTGTCTTAAAGATCGGCCAATGCCTTGTTCAAGGGACTTGGACATTGATAATTGGGTTTTGAGCAGAGCAATGTGTGTCAGAAATGTTGTGCCGCTGTCATTTAGATACATATCTTTGCATTCTTTTACGAAGAGTCCAATGAATGCTGGATTTTTGATCTAAACCAGCATGCAATTTCTTTCCAAGCAAGCACAAAAGAAAGAGGTACTCTCTACATGTCATCTTATAGGTCAAAGTGATTTATCTAGCATGAAAGCTCGTGAATTGTTACCAACTAACAATTTTCGGGATGCATAGTGGCCAAAAATCGGACGCGCTCTATACATTTCAGACATAGCCCCTGCCAGGGCAAGTTATGCTTCTGATTCAGCTCTTTCCAAATCCATATCCATCTCTCAGGCTCATGAGAGGAAACTCCATTTCCATCTCCATGTGAGGATTAAGAGAGTCGATATCTGAAGAAATATGGCCGTCAACCACCGGCCTGCGCGTGAAGAAAATTAGCATGTCCCGAGTAGCCTCCTTGGAGGCGTCAACGGCATAGACCGGGGAGATGCTGTGTTTACGCTCATTGTCGACAATTAACAGTGTGTCCAAGAAATTGCGATGCTGCGCTCGGGCTTGGATCAATTCCGGCGCGGTCTCGTTGAGCTGGATGCCGGTTTTTTCAGCGTTATCATGCAGGAAGGTTACTGCACTCTTGGATGACATGTTTGTGCTTCGCAGATAGGTTGTCATGGTGTGGTCGACTCCATCCGTGTGTACACCTTCTAGGGCTGGCTCTCCCAGCATTTCTGGGGTCGTGATCGTGCGCAGAGCAAACAGCGTACACACCCATTGGTTGCTGCGATAATCTAGCTTTGCACGTTCGTTCACCGTCATCCCATGGCACATAAGGCCTTTGAATAGCAGAAGCGCTTGGAAGACTGTGTTGAGCTGTAGATCATTGTCCACTTCATCGAAGCGACGAACCGTGTTCGAGTCATGCCGTTTGAAGTCTTCCTCCAATGACAGTGCAAATGGCTGGAACTCGAGTCGTCGCAAGGTTTGGGTCTCCCAGTCGAAGCAGAATCTTCCATTGCGGGACTTGCGGAAAGGTAGGGTTGGGTCATCAATGAGGACATTGTTCACGGCTTGGAGTGTGACAAAGTCTTCATCTCGAGCCCCAAGCGCCTTCAGGAGTGGTGCCATCTCCCTGCCATCCACGAAAACGGTCCGATTCTCCAAATACTTTTGGCGTAATTGGCAGATCTGGCTGATGGCATCATAAAACTCGGGTTTGCCCCTCTGTTTATGAACGTTCAGCGGGGGCTGACGGGGTTTCATGGCCACGACTCGAGTTTCATTCAAGACTGAACTTGCCACAACTAGTCCCCGATAACGTTGCTGTTGGGGACCATAACCACGTAGGCAGTGCCGAAGACTTGAGAAAGGGCGTACCATACCCCATAGATGTTTGAGTGATGACATTGTTTCCATTGATGCTTGCCGTAGCAGGAGTTTCCAAAATCCCCAGGATAATGAAGAATTGGCTGGCAAGGTTGCAAAAAAATCTGGAAAGGTTCAAACGAGCCGTTAGTGCTTAGTTCATCGTTAGATATCCCCTTTTGTGTATTGCTTTTGGAACTCATTGGCGGAGGTGCCGAAGCCCTAGGTGCCCAACGTAAGACTCCTGCACCTGGGCACATTTGATGGCTTACTTTCGTATGCACCCGGACCACGAGTGCATCATGCCCTGTAGGTTGATTACGATTCATTACCTGGCAATGTGCAGTGTGTCCGGAGAGATTTTTAATTCTGGGCCTGCAGGAGCCCGATGATGGAATCCGTTCACCTTCTGTTCCTACATATGGAGTTACATTCAACCTGCTGGGTTTCGCCAGAAAGACGAACCAGTTGAACCGAATTCCCCACAACTTTTCTCATGATATGTACACGTCTCGATTCATGGATTCATTGCCCAAAGCCACACAAAGCCTAACAGAATGCAGGACCGGCTGCTGAGAGTCTACTTTCTGGGAGATGCATTATGAACATCTCAAACTTTACTCACAAGAGTAGGCTGAGAAGCCGAAGCAGCTGTTCTTTTGGCATGCGACCGGCGAAATGCAACAGGACAATGGCTGCAAGGGCTGTGTCTGATCGATCTCGTTGCCAGGCTGCTCTATCGTCGGCGGTAAGCCCCACCATCAGAGACCATCGGGTTGGAAGCTATGAGTTTCATTCAGTATGCTTCCTTCAGTGGAGCAGGCAATCTTCCTACCTCATTCTGCATGATCTGTTCTATAGAATCGGGGCTACATGTTTTGCTCGTCGTATCCTGCACCTGCACCTGCACCTGGGTCAAGAGCGTGATGCATTCGGTAAGGCTGCTTCGCGTGTCATCACTCTCCGAAGATAAGATTCTCTCCGTAGTCTTCATGATTTCTTCCTGTAACAAGCGTCGCTCCCATGAGTCCCATTGGCCTGCGGCATGACATATATCTGCGATGACTTTGGGCAGCCGTCTAGTGCGACTTAGACGGTGTTCGCACACTAGGGGCGATGAGTCTGCAAAGATCCCATTATAATAGGCTGTGACCAGCACGTCAAAATTTTCGAACCCACTCTCAATGACACAGTCCATCCCACGTTCAAGACGGTCGGTCAAAAAGCTTTGGTGTGCGGAAACTACCAAGTCTGGAGGATTGTATGACGAATCTGAAGTGTGTGTGGAATTGGATGCGCTTTCCAGCAACCGCATTCTTCTCATTGGCGGACAAGGAGGTTCTGGTTTCCAGACGTCACCCAAGGTGTCCAAAAGAAGGTCCCCGCTACGCTGGCTTTCTGTCACGAAGATAGCACCCGTGTCGGGTTCCCCAGCTCTGTTAAGACACTGTCCTATCATACAGGAGCGAGGCTTTACGCCACCTACCTAGCTTTGTGTCAAGACCATCTATACTATTCCCGGGAAAGTGTACATCCTCTTGCCAGATGATTTGATCCGGTTGGTTGTGGGGAGAACTGATCTCAGTTAGAATGCGCTTAACCTCCACTATACTCGTATCACCACTCTCCCGTACATTCTGCGAATGGTGGATGTGTTGTGTAGAATGCTGTTCCTGGTATGAGCTCTCTTGCGGCACCACACCCAAGGTAGCAGATCCGTCCAATGCGGAAGGAATTATGGGGGAAATTGCACACGGTTCAGCTGTGACTGCGCACCCCTGGTCTCCAATGAGTGATTCTCGTCATTCCGCTGCACTCGAATTCGTTGGTCGACTTCAACTCTTTCCTGGAGCTCTGCCAGACGAGCTTTGACACGCTGGCCTAGTGTTCATTAGCTGGCGGTTTTGCGTCTCTGTCACGGGTAGGATAGAGGGAGGGATTTACGGTAGGTTCGTTGAGCCATTCGATTCTGACTTCGTTTTCTTTCTTTCCGGCTCTTGACAACAATGGAGCTATCTGCAACGCTTAGCTCGCTAGAACTCGGAAGAGAATATTGCATTGGCAACACAGTCCCCCCCCCCCGAGGATACTTGGTAGTTTCCATAGAATGCCATCTTTTGTTACTTGGAACCTCTAAGACTTGTAACGGGAAGTCTCCATCAAATACTACGTTTCTCTGCTCTCCCTCCACCATAGGTCCTCAAGCACGCCAGCCAAAAGATCTTGTGGAGATCACTGTCGTCAGATCTCGATCTCCTGCGTGCAGGGGTTTCTCTCCGAATGCACCCACCAGCCACAGTGCAACATGCGGAGTAGCTCCTCTGGTGATGCCATGGAGAAGGAGAGCTTCTTACCACACCGCCAGTTTATAGAAAATCCCTGAACGGCAAGGGTTATCGAAAAAGTGCAGCCGGTGCTATGACTTTGGACTACACCGCTAATTTCCATGTAGATACATGATACGTCTAGGGACATTGAGATTGCAGGCGGAGGTATGTGATAACTCATGTCGGCCTGCATCGACCGGCATCGACCTACAGTAGCCTGCATTAGCCCGGGACGAAAACGAGTTATCTACGGAGATTGTTTCCCTTATGCCAAGATCACAAAATCCCATCATCTTGACTGCAGGTCACGAAACGAATAAGATGCATAGCCTGCACAAACATCGACTCAAATGCACTCCATGCGTGCACCTGTCAACTTTGCCTCTTCCGCGCAGAATTATTGTGACAGATGAAAATTGTTCAGCAGTCTAAGTCTCGCATTGGTACTCTGTACTCCGTACAACAGGACGGAATTCCTTTAGTGGCTATAATAGGAAACCGACACTCCGCATCAAAATTCTTCTACCGTCCTATCCTATCTACTCCAAAGGTTCATTCCAGTCAGGTTCAAGAGCTATGTCTCAGCTGTCGGCATACCGATTACTCAGTTTTGATGTCTACGGCACCTTAGTCGACTGGGAAGAAGGTATCTGTGCCGCCCTCCAAGTGACGCTAGATCGCTACGGCGTCCAGTTTCCACGCGATCAGTTGCTCCACCTTTTCCATGACCTTGAACTGAAACATGAGACCGAGTCCCCGGGCATGCTCTACAGTGAATTGCTGACCGCGGTGCATCCGGAATTGGTCGAAAAATTGGGGTTGCCTTCACCCACCCCGGAAGAAAACAAGCGCTTTGGCGAAAGCGTGGCGCATTGGCCGGTTTTCCCCGATACGTTAGACGCATTGAAGCGACTGTCCAAGCATTACCAACTTGTAGTGGTGTCTAATGTGGATCGAAATTCTTTCTCCAAAACCAACGCAGGGAGTCTGCAGGGCTTCCCATTTGATTTGGTGCTTACTGCGCAGGAGATTGGCTCATACAAACCCGATTTACGCAACTTTCAGTACCTGTTGAACGCAGTGAAGGAGGAGCTGGGAGTCGAACCGAATCAAGTCCTGCACACCGCGCAGAGCCAATTTCACGACCACCAACCCGCGCAGAAGGTGGGACTTAAATCGGTGTGGATTTCACGTGCAGTGGCCATCATGGGCAACGTGGATGAGCCCGTGTATGACTGGCGATTTGACACTCTTGGGGAAATGGCGGATGTAGTGGATGTGGGTGATGTCTAGGGTACGCTAGAGTACATACCTACTACTGCAAGGCTCATGTCAAATTGTCTCATTCCTTTATACAGAGGACAGCTATTGAAAAATTTTCAAAGAGGTACTGGCCCAGGTTTCTTGGGACTTGATACGAAACTCTCGTCCAACCCAACCATGATCGCATCACCGGCCATGGCAATCTCATATTCAATATCTGGCTGTGCCTCCACATATAACCAGTCCTTTTGGCCGGCCATGGCAAAATTAAACCGAGCCAGCTGATTGGGAATGATATGTTTCTTCAGGGCGGGATTGCCCGCACAGGCCGCCTCCACCTGCAATTGGATCTGACAACTGCGGTCTAAGAGCGTAAAGAGAAATGAGGCCTCGTCGACGGTGGAGCCAACACTCAAAAGACCGTGGTTGAGCAGTACTGCGGCCTTGCCCTTACTCCCGAGGGCTTTTGCGATTTGCTGCCCTTCTTGCTGGGCCGTGACGATCCCCCCGTACTCCTTACTCACCGCTAGCACACCGTACAGGTCACAGACATCCTGCGTGATCATGTCTAAGGGCTGGCCAAACGTAGCCCACGCGCGGCCGGCAATAGTATGTGCATGACAAATCGAATGGACGTCATGTCTGGCTTGGTGAATCTCGGAGTGAATGAAGAAGCCAGGGGTATTGACAGGCCGAGTCTGATAGCTGAATTAGAAATGGGTCGCAAGGGGATAATGATGTACAAGGGGCGTGGGAACCTACTCGATTACCACCGACGATGGTTCCTGTCTTGATCTCGAGACACACCATGTCGCCTGCTGTCAACAGGCCAAAGTGCTTTCCTATTGGATTCATCCAAATATACTCCGCGTGTTCTGGATCGCGCACACTGATATGACCTGAAATCCCTTCGGTGAAGCCCACACGCGCCCAGTTGCGAAATACCGCGGCCAGATGCACCAGAATATGCTTCCGGTGTTCAATGCCAACACCAATGCCAACACCAATGACAACACCAATGTCAACACCAATGTCAACCACAACCGATCTATCCGGCTTGCCGCCGCAGCGAGCAAGAGTGTGAAGCGAGAATCGACGATCGCGTGGGAGAAGGCATGGACAAAGGGAGGATCAAAGAGGACAGCGAGGAGGACGAGGAGGATGATCGAGGTGCCAAGCAAGTCAAATTTGACTTATTGGAAGGGCCTGCGGAAAGCGACAACATCAGTTTTGATCCAACTCCGCACAGGTATCATCGGACTTGCTGAATATCTGTCCAAAATCAAGCGAAGCGACTCACCGCGCTGTCAATGTGACCTGGGAAACCAGAGTGTGAAGCATGTCTTGCTGGAGTGCCCGCTTCTGAAGGAACTGCGGTCGGAGATGGTGGAGGAATTGTTTATGGAGGGGGTGTCGACAACGCTTGGAGAACAAGCAATGTTGACAGAAGTGAAGGCAGCGCCGATCGTGGCGAAGTTCATGATCGCATCGGGACTCTTGGGACAGTTTCAGTCAGTGGACTCGGTCGCCATGGGTAAGGAGCAGGGGGAGGAGGATTCAAAACCGAAACCAACCCAAGACACTGCGAATGTTGGAGAAACAGGGAACACATCACAGTGGCCGGGCGCCAGGTCCGCCGAGGTCACCTCACACCAACGCACATGGAGAACAACGCACGCTGCCGATGAAGACGAAGAAGCATGGCGCCATGACCCGAACCTATTCGTGTTCGACCTGCCGGAGTGATGCAGCAAGTAGACCTGGCAGTCCTGGGGATACAGGGACTCGGTGACTCGGGGAGCTGGATGAAGAAGTGGAGGTAGAGAAGTGAAGAAGTGGAAGGTGCATTGCAGAGAAAGAAGGGGACACTCTGCGCCCGCGGGGACTACGGGAAACCATCTACACCGGGCAGATGGATTGACTTTCTTTACATTTCTTTTGTCTTGTTTGCATTACGCCGGCCGGTTTGTGGCCTTACTTTTCAGGTGGCAGGACCTCGAGAAATCGAGTCCTGCTCACAGGGTGGATCTGCATACTGGGAATGCACCACCATTTATCGTCGGGAGCGGGCTCTGGGACGCAACCCCCGCATAGCAGCATGTATGTAAAGCGAGCTAAATCGGGTCAATGAATTCATCATCATCATCATCATCATCATGCTTCCGGTGTTCAGCAAAGGAGTCAAACTTTGGTATGCCTGGCCATTTGGGGGTTTTGTCAGTTCCCATCTTGAGAAATTGAGGTGGCGGGGTAGTACCTGCGAGAGGGTTTGGGCCATGG
The DNA here is from genome assembly GCF_016767815.1 of Penicillium digitatum. Lineage (NCBI taxonomy): Eukaryota > Fungi > Ascomycota > Eurotiomycetes > Eurotiales > Aspergillaceae > Penicillium > Penicillium digitatum. The sequence continues at coordinate 909,610 of NC_089388.1, forward strand.
CTCAAATTGTGCAATTGGCATTCCTGCTCAACATCGGATGATGCTTCTAGCGTGTGAAGGGCCATAGTTACAACGGAAACAGTCATATCTCAGTCAGTGGGGGCGAGGAGGTAAGCGGGGCTCATTTTTTATCCTGGGGAACTGGAAACGTCCCAGGTTATCATAAACCGAATTGCGAGCTGAGGCAAGGATCGGGGGCACTCGTGAGATAGTCAGCCAGATTGGAAGACTGGACTTGATAGTAAGCTCCAAGGAGTCCAGACTACCCTCAGCGGAAGATCCTATCCTAAAGCATTGATTCATTTAATTTGGTGGCGTAAGATACATACCAAGTGCTCTACTTCTACATTCTGACCGCTGCCTGCAGGTGCAATGCAAGTAGACCACACCGCCACATCAGATTCTCCTATACATCCAAATAACACACTCATCTCAGTAAGCTGTAGGGATTGATTGTGCGGATGCTGTCCTTACGGGTCCACGTAGAAGAATTGCATCTTGCTCACCCATTTCCTCTCTGTACTCGGCAGCAGTAGCACATCAATCTCTTTCTTTATACGATCTCAGACAGCCACTGCAATGACAAAAGCAACCCCCACCACTGGCATTACGGTGATCATTGTCGGCCTAGGGATTGCCGGACTCACTGCCGCGATTGAATGTCATCGACAAGGGCACGAAGTGATCGGCCTGGAGAAGAAAAGCACGGTATACCAACTGGGTGAGTCCTTCCTGCATATCCCGGCCGTGAGCATTGTCAAATAAACACCTCGCTGAACATCCCGCCGGAGTTTAGGGGATCTAATTGGCCTCAGTGAAAATGGACTCAAGGTCCTTTCGCAATGGCCCACCGCCAACGGCACTTCCGTCGCCTCAACCCTAACATCTCTCGGGAGCGAACTATCTTCCGTGGAGATCTTCAGTAGTGCTGGAGAATTGAAATACAGCATCCCCTTCGGCGCCGATAGTCCAGTGGCGGGACTGTTTCTTCGTCGGTCAGACCTGGTCGAAGCGCTGTATCAGTACGCGACATCTGATCTCAGGTTGGATCTGCGATATGGAGTGGCGGTAGAAGAATACTGGGAGACAGCCACAACGGCAGGTGTCGTTGTTCAGGGTGCAGAAAGAATTAGCGGACATTGTGTGATTGGGACGGATGGTATTTATAGCAAAACACGCGCCGTCATCACCGGGGACAGCCCAGAAGCGGACACCGCCACTCTTCTGGAAACCGGAGGTGCAATCTTTCGATCAACGTTTGATGCGAGTGTGATCGCCACGGATCCTGATGCACAGTGGGTATTGCAGGGCGTGTCGGCACATGACCGCCATGAGATCTACCTTGGGAAGGATGTCACGATTCTTATGGGGACCATGGCAAAGGGAAAATATGTGTGGTGGAATTGCTCACATAGGGTACGGCACCCCCAACTTGGGCATGTCGATGATGCATACTGACCATAGGTTTCGGCCACAGGACCCGACGAAAGCTACCACCAACTGGGTCCAAGCCGCATCTATTACCCCGGTCCTGAAATACATCCGTGACTGGCCAATTGCCAATAAGCTCTCCGCCGTGATTGCAAAAACCCCTCAAGGCAAATGTTTCAATCATTCGCTGGTCACGAGGAAACCGATACGGACATGGGTGTCGCGCCAGGGTCGAATGGCTGTGATCGGGGACGCGGCGCATCAATTCCTGCCACATACTGGGCAGGGGGCTAACCAGGCCATTGAGGATGCCGCCGTGGTGGCAGTTTGCTTGCGGCTGGCGTCGCTTTCAAAAGATTCGAGGACCCCGAAATCGGATGGCGTTCCCCTGGCGTTGCGTGTGATGGAAAAGCTCAGGTATGTTTTGCACTAGCCGCCCTTCGTCGGAACTGGTTTTGATATCAACTACTCCTCAGATATAGAAGGGTCTCCCTGATCCAGGAAGGCTCCGTTGAAGCCCAGGAAGTCACTCTTGAAGGTGATATGGATACTGGCACTTCCGGCGATCGTTTCAATGCGATTTCACGGCCGGCTTGGATTCATTGCCATGACTGTATTAGTCACACTCATGAGGAGTTTGCCAAAGTAGTGGATGCTCTGAGCAAGAGAGATGCGGACGCATACGTTCCCACAAATGCGCCGGTGGATGGATTGTTCCATGCGGAAGACGATTATATCCTGCGAGGAAAGGGGTCTCTGTAGGGGTATAGAGAAGCGGTGGCTATAGTGAAAACGATAAAATCAGTTACTTTGTTAAACGCATCCTGTGGCCTTCTGCTCAAATACTGTATCATCACCTAAAGGCGAGGCCCTGCATGTGAGGGAAAAGCTAGCGAATTAGAGAGTAGGACACCTACAGGCTTTTGACAGGTGGTAGTCGTGAGTTACATTTGATGGTAGATGCAGACTCCTCATTTGATACCGAGTGATTGGCCAACGGCTACAATACACGCGCAGAGTAATTACCACAAGGGATTTCGAGAATGAACATGTCATTGCTAGGTAATTCTAAGCCATATCTCGATTCCACGTAACAGATGGTCGTCTTTTGCGATAACTACCACTGAATCTCGGAAATCAATGCATCAGGCTTCGAGAGGAATTGATCGAGAGTCATCGCCAGCTTGTCTACCAGCATACTTGCAATCTCGTGCGACAGCCGAATCTCCGGCCCAAGGATAGCGACATGCAAGGTATCTTTCCCAGGAACTAGTTGCACTTGGACATCTTCCAGGCGTCCATGAAACGCCCAATTATGCGCACACGCCTGACCATCGACAACGATCGGAGGAATGGCCTCGGTGTTCTCCAAAACTAGGAGGTGACTAAACCGAGCAGTCTGCACCGGCCAAGAGGGAACACAATGCGGAACAATATCTGGTAGCTCGCAGGTTTCAAACGGCATCCGAGTAGCATATTGCGCCTGCGAGTGCGCGAGGAGATCTTGAACAGTGGCCCCCTGGTAATGAGGAATGGTAATACGCATTGGAGTCTCCGCTGCTGTGCATCCCGTGATGCTCTCTATATCCTGCACGAGAGGAAGCGTGCGACCTTCGACGAATTCGCCAAAAACCAGGTCGCTTTGTCTGGTGTATTTTCCGAGCACAAATGCCCAGGCAGCCCGGAACACAGACGCGAGGGTGATCCCAACGGGAAGAAGAGGGGTCAGGGTAATTGGGCGCATAACAAACACCATGCCAACATGATCCGGAGGCAGGCCAGTGGAGGACTTGTCCGTGAATACCGGTTGACTCATCTGGGAACCATGTAGGAATTGGGTCCAAAAGTCGATCGCTGGGGAAGACAAGTTTTGTTTTACACGACTTATCATGTAATCGGAGAATTGCAGCTCGCATTTGGATAATTCACGGCCCTCGAAGGCGGCCATAAAGTCTTTAAACATGACATTTAGCGTCATGGCATCAAACTGCGCGTGGGTGGTGCGGATAATGAGCAGACTGCGGTTGTCTTGTTTGTGGATGATTCTCGTTAGCTTCCACCAACGGGTCCCATTGAGGACGGGCTCGGCATCACGGTCACAAAAGCTCGCTGCAGCCTCCTTTACCGGCTGATTGTCGCAATCTTGGATGGAAATTGCGCTTTCGGGGTGGCGAAGGAAAGCTTGGTAGACACAGCCGTTATGAGTAACATACACGGACCGAAGGGAGATGTGTTTCTTTTGAACAGTCTCCCAAGCAGCCTCCAACCGGGAATGATCTAGGCCAGAGATATCCAGAGTGATATGCATGCATTTCAATCCAGCAGACTTCTGCTGGAAAGCAGTGGTGGGAAGGAAGCCTCCTTCCAATTCATTGACTTGCAGTTGACATTTGGCTAAGAGGTGATCTGTCAAAGTTGAGTCCAGCTGGAATGACACTGATGATGGCGTGTTTGACACGGGATGTTGGACAACCCCCTCCAACATGCCCGCCATCAACTGGATAGTTGGATTCTTGAACACCACGGCGGACGACAAGCCGGCATATCCCAGTTTGCGCGCACTGGCAGCAAGGCGAATGGCGTCAAGTGAGGTGCCGCCGAGACTAAAGAAATTGTCTTGAGTGCCGATCTGATCGACGGGGATTTTAAGACTGGATGCCCAGAGGTGCACCAGAGACTCTTCGAGCTTGCTCGATGGCTGGCCCTGAGAAGTCGCTAGCATACTGCTGTATTTCCTCCTTTCCATCGGCACCAGATTTGCAGCCACCGTGCGAATAGACCGACGGTCAGTCTTCCCGGAGGGCATCATAGGCAGGTGGGAGAGCAGCAGGAAGTCCGAGGGAACCATGTACGCGGGCAGTTTCTCCCGCAAGGCTATTTCAGCACTTCTCGCGTCGGCGGTAAATTGGTCGTCTGGCACCAGGAAAAGATTTTTGTCCGTGATCACACTGGTCATGTCTTGAGACCGACTCACAAACGCAATCAAATTGGGCTCCCGGTTCTCTGCCGTCACCAACTCGACAATCATCGCGTGAGGGGATGGGAAATGCTGTCGCAGCTGATGTTCAATTTCGCCCAGTTCCAGCCGTTGCCCGTGGAGCTTCACTTGGGAGTCCTTGCGACCCAGAAATTGCATCGATCCGTCCGTGTTGAACTGAACAAGATCGCCGGTTTTATACAATGATCCATATGATTCCCGGGCAAACTCTCTGATCCACGTAGGTGCATCGATGAAGGTCGACTGGCTTTTTTCACGAGGGCCAAAATACCCCCTGCCCACGGTGTGACCCTGGATGATTAGCTCTCCTACTTCTCCAACCTGCAGTAGCTGATTGTGGTTGTCCGGGTGCACGACCCAGGGGGTGACTCCCAGTGAGTATCCTATATTGTTCGGGTAGTCCTCTTTCATGGCAGAGTTCATGATATTAATGCACCCGGCTTCCGCGGGGCTGTAGCCATTATGCAGGTGAACATAGGGAGACCACCGGCACACATCCTCACTGAGCACAGGCTCCCCACATAGCATCACAGTTTTCAGGATTGGCAGATGTTCTGGTTCTAGTAGTCGACTAACCGAGGGAGTTAACATGGCAAGGGTTATCTGATATTTTTGGAGGGCCTTGGTGAGGTCACCCTTCCTCTCCTCTTCAGAAGGAATGCAAATGCATGCGCCGAAGACAAACGGAATCAGATGCTCAAATGTCGCCAGGTCAAAGGAATTGGACGAAAACTGGAGCGTTCGGGAATTCTTGTTCAACCCCAGCGATTGGCCACACGCCAGTGCGCAGGTTACCAGCGCCCGATGCTCCATAAGGAAGCCCTTAGGTGTGCCTGTGGAGCCTGATGTGAAAACACTGTAGAGCGCGTTTTCGGGCCGATTGAATGGCCCCTCGGAAGACTCGACAGACGGATGAGGAATTTGTTGGTCATCTACTCTCATCGAGTTCGAGCTGATTTTTGCCGCGATGCCGGCCGTTGCGGCCGACGAGATGATCATTTGTGCCCCGGACTCTGCAAAGATAGCTTGCAAGCGACCCACAGGCAGACTGGGATCCAACAGCACAAACGCTCCGCCCGCCTTGAGGACCGCATGTAGGGCAACGGTGATGAGCTTAGACTTTTCGAACAACAGGGCTGACAGGACCTCGGGTTTTACTCCCCGCTGGCGGAGTTCGTAGGCCATACCTGCTGAACGCTCTGCCAGCTCGCGGTATGTATATGAACCATCACAGGCATAGACGGCAAGGGCATTTGGACGCTCGAGAACGTGTTGATCAAAGATCTCATTTAACGTAGAGTTTACTGGATGAGATGTCGCGTTCTTCCAGTTATTCTCGGGAATATATTGCTGAGGGTCGATATCTTCTCCCGGAATCTCCACTGCGGTGGCAACGACCGGCACGGGCTTCTCGTCGTGACTCAGGGTCTCAATTGGCTCAAACATTTTACCTCCTTTTTTTTTGGTCTGGTGGGTTGACAAAGATTTCAAGTAGAGAGAGTTTCTCCGTGATTTTACTCTCGGTGAGAAGACTTTGACTCAGAAGGACTCGACTTTCCGACCACCTTCCTATTGATCATGATGTTGGGCAGAAATTACTTCGTTGCGATAGGTATGCAAGGGGTCTTTTTCAGCTCTCGCCTTTTTCCAAGATACTCTGCAGCTGTAAAAATGGCCTATGCTCCAACACGATCAATGCAGTAGTTTATTTGGAATCTGGTTGGTGCATCACTAAGTAATATTTCATTAATGCAGTGATGCATCATCCTGCAACGAAGCTGTTTGGTAATATGCATATCTAACGACCTAGAAATGTCTATGCATGGCCTGTGGGTTATAGCAAGACATTCCATAGTTAACTCAACCACCTAGGATCGTCATTCATTTGACCTATCATTCTCCAGCTCGGCAGGACACTCTGCGCTTATAATTTGGACTTTTACAGCAAAAACCAAGGACATTCATAATCCTTCGTTGGATTCTTTGACAGCCCACGATTTAGCACTAAAAGGTTACACGTAGTTTGCGAAAAGAAAACGAATGAAAGAAAAGAGGACTACTTACAGAGGTCTTGCATAGTCCACTGTCTTGAGAGTGTTTTACGAAACATACCTCGCAACTTTGTCCTGTGACAGAGTACTAAATGTCCCGTTTTGAAGAAATGACCCCATGGCATCCGATTGTAGTGTAACGTAAGCCTCCCATCCAGACTTCTCCCCAGATTCACTCGCACGCTCCGGCTGGATAATACAGAAGCCGTCTACTAGCGTAGCCTGCGGGTTGAACTCAACAATTTGACCTAAAGCGGGGCCAAAATCCAACCCATACACCTTCAGCTGTCGCCAACTTGACACCATCATGTTCGGAAGGTGTGTACCCATTTGGCTCCAATCCTGCTTTCTCATCAGGCGGGCTAGATCCCGGCGCACACTGGGGTCGTCAATCAAGGCGAGCTTCTGGCGGATCTGAAGGGCCAGTGCTGTGATTTCGAGAAGTGCGGCGTTCGCTATGGTAGGATGTTGGTGCCGTTTGGAAATCGAAACGGCCGGTTTGGGTAGCACACTATGGGGGTGTGCATTTGCACGGATGATAGAGACGCTATTCCCCAGATAGGTGCTTGGGAGGGAGGCAAATCTTTTACGCAGGTCGACAATCATGACCATCTCTGCGGTTTTGTCGGTCTGGGCATCTTTCATCTGATGGGTGCGGGCTTTGTACATGTCGAGTGCAACTAAAGCAGTCAAAATGTCGTTGGTAGAAATGAATTTTTGCTTGGGATTTCTTGAGTCATCAACAGGCCTCACGTCATCGTCGTGCTGCCGGGACTGAAGATCTGACAACACCCCGCTACAGGCGGTCTTGAGCTGTGCGATGGTCGCAGCCGCGAAGTGAAAAGAGTAGACGTCCAGTTTGGGCATTACCCAGTCCGATTCGGCCGTTGGCGCTTCGATCTTGCAGTCCTGGCTTTCTTCCTTGTCCCGACAGGATGACCTGGCTGTTAGCATCCCAGCGTCGTCAACCAGACGCCTCAGATATATCTCTTCCTTGAGCTCAGATGTGGGTGTCAAATTCTGGGAGCCAGGGTCACGGCAACGCTCCGCTAGCTTTTCAATCAACCGCCCGGCCCCCGTGGCATCAAATACGCTGTGGTGGAACCCTACCGCCAGCACAAGGCCGTCTGCGAGGACGTTGACCTGGAGACGGAAAACAGGTCGTGGACCTGGTGAAATGGGCAACAAAGAGACAGGAGGCACGTAAGAATCGTCCAGAGATGCAAACTTCTCGGTCCTACTAGTTGTTGCTTTGATTTGGAGGTTTTTATTTGGTATCACGTGGTGGGGGTGATGCTTGATGGAAACCATAGGAACTTCGTGGATCAGGGTTGAAGATGGTACGATCTGCATGACATTCTTCCTTCCATCTGGCGAGGTGGTTTGGATGACATCTCCGGCCAAAATTGGCAGCCTTTCAACAAGACCACTGACTCCTTGGTTGATGGCAATAAGACATTCTTCTGTGTTTTTGCGGAACGATAGAAAGAAGTTCATGAAAACCGGTCCCACCGTATGATCCAAGCAGGTGAGATAGAACGGTTCAAATGTCCTCACAGACTTGTTTGGTGTTTCTGGGACTGTCATTTTGTCCAAAGATCGGAAGATTGGACCTGCAAAAATCAATTCGACCTGTGTCTCTACGATGTATAAGAAATCACCTATGCTTTTCAGCTCAGAGCAGTTTCAAGTGTGATATGTCTGACACAAAGGACCGTGTAATTTGTCGTCATAGTAGAGAGTCTCCATTCAAATCCTTCCACCTGAGCCCATCCTTCCTATCTTCAATCGCCAAATGGCGGTGTAAGCTACCTATCATGGTTGCGTTCCTCGAACATATGAGCTGTCGATCCTCACGGCCGCGCATCTGCAAGGAGCCATAGGGTGGCGTATGCAACAGGGAAGTACATCTTAATGCCCAACAGGATGTCTGTAATCCTGTGGCTTGCAGCACAAAAGTACCCCTGTTCTTTTTTCGGCCATGTTACACCGGATAATTGAGGTTTTGGTGAACTTCTTTATGTTCGCATTTCATCCTTGTTAACTGAAGAATAAACTGTACTTGGTGGCTTTCATTCTCAACTTGCGATGTCTGTTCCGATTGGACGCCATGAGCTAGATCAGCTCTTTGGGACTAAGCCACCCCCAGGACTTGAAAGCATACAAGCCATGCGATGGGGAGCGAAAAATCCGCCCAATGATCCGCAGGTCTCGTTTTCAGGAAAAAATGTCATGATCACTGGTGCGAACTCGGGTATAGGGTATGAAGCTGCCATGAAGTTTGTCAAACTGGGAGCATCGAAGGTGATCTTGGCCGTTCGAACACCTGAAAAGGGGTATGCGGCCAAGCAAAAAATCCAGGTCTCTGTGGAGAAGGAGTGCAAATGTCATAGCATCATTGTCATGCAGCTTGATATGAATGATTTTGGAAGCGTGAAGCATTTTGCGACCGGCTTGGCGCAAGAGGTCGGAGCAGATGGCCTACAAGTCGCCATATTGAATGCTGGAGTTGCCCCTGGAACCTATTCAGTTGTCAAAGAAACAGGCTGGGAGTCAGCGCTACAGGTCAATGTCCTGTCCACGGCTTTGCTCGCCATCTGTATTCTACCTCTCCTCAAACAAGGGTCAGCCGAAAACGGGCAACCCGCACAGCTTATACTCACCGGTAGTGCTCAGTGCATCTCGGTGACGGAGAAGATGCCCTATGATGCTCCCAAAGTGCTGGAAGCTTTGAATGAGCCCGGGTCATTTCACCCGCGGAGCTCATATCTCACCACAAAACTCTTGGTTGTCTATGTTATGCAGGGATTGATAGACGATTATCTGGCTGCGCTTCCGGATCAACCACTCCCTGTGACTATCAGTGTAGTCTGCCCCGGCTATACAGTGACTAAAATCTGCCGGAACCTTTCCTGGCCTAGCAAAATTCTCATGATGTTGCTGAACACATATGGCGGGAGATCCGCGGAGGAGGGAAGTCGGTCCTTGATAAGTGCGTCGTTGCTTGGTGCAGATGGCCATGGAAAGTTTTGGACCAACGACAGCTTCCTGGAGTAAGTCATTCCAACTCTGATTGAATTTCACGTAGCATCTAAACATAACTGGCAGTGTTGAACATGCGTCCACAAGTGAGGGCCGGAAGCTTCAAGCTCGAGTGTGGAAGGAAATTCGTGAAGTTTGTGTAAATGAACTTTCAAAAGAAACAGATCGGCGTGTGCTCAGATGGGTGAGATAATGGTCGGATGACCGAGTCTAGCTCCCTCTGACGAAGCCTCATCACTGTATATGAGAAAAGACTCTCCAAGCATGAAGAGTTTTCCTTTGGTTCCAATCTGTATCTGTCATCACCGTTATTGGGAATCGTCTTCCCACATCTGCCACGTCTGATCGGATTTTGCAACAAGAAATTCAGTTTATGTTCGAGATAATACGGCAAAAATTCTCCAAAACGCTAAGAGAGGAGTTCACGTTTACTTGGCAATCAAAAGGTAGCCAAAGATGAGGATTGAAGCTTAAACAGAAAAGTCTATAGTACTAGGTTTGATCCGATTCATATGTACCGAGGAGCAATGATGTACATTAAGACCAGTTCCCACATTCACCAATTATTTTGAAGCATCGTTCTCCCGTTCCTTTAATGTTTCACGAACCTTGGGAAGAATGTATCGTCCATAATCAATGGCATCGTTCAGATTATCGTAGCCGCGGATGGAGATGAGATCGGCGCCAAGATCAACATAGTCAATGAGGGAATCGACGATAGTTTGGGGCGATCCAACCAAGGCAGTCGAGGCACCCTGTGCATTTGTTGCGGTCACAGTGGGATACCAAAGTGCGCGGTCCTGGACCTCCCCACGAGTGGCAATATCAAGAAGACGCCGAGAGCCCACATTCTGTGGGGGCGGCGCGTTCACGGGGACTCTACTTTGCCCATTCGCTCGGTTGGAATTCAGTGCATCAAGGGTTCGGTGGGCCTTGGCCCAGGCAAGATCTTCAGTCTCTGCGACAATAGGGCGGAAAGTCACCCAGATCCGAGGTCTGTCCGACTCGGGACGGCCGGCTTTTGCTGCCTCGGCATAGATGCGTTCAATTTGCTCCTTGGTTTCTTTCAAAGGTTCACCCCAAAGCCCAAAGATATCAGCAAGGGAGCCTCCAATGCGGTACGCTTCGGGCGATGAGCCACCGACTGAGACGGGGATGGAGTCGCCGGTCAGTCGAACTTGATTGCTGAATTGCTTGAAGGTGTAGTATTTGCTGTCCCAGTCAAATGGTTCATCGGACTTCCATGCACGGCGGAGAATTTTAATGTAATCTTCCAGGCGGCCGTAGCGTTCATCCTTGCTGAGGAAGTCACCTTCTTTCGCCTGTTCTGCGTCACTTCCACCGGCAATGAAGTGAACAACGACGCGACCGCGGCTGAGCTGATCGAGTGTAGCCAGTGCCTTTGCTGCCACTGTAGGGTACAGTGTGTTGGGTCGCAGAGCAATGATGACCTTGACGTTTTTGGTCACAGCCAGGATGGTGGCTCCAATGGTGAATGGGTCATAAAGTGCGGAGCCATAGGGAACCAGTGTGTAGTTATAACCGTAATCATCAAGGTTGCGAGCGTAGCGAACGAGATACTCGGGATCAATAGAGGCTTTGGCAATGGGATTGATCTCGGTAGAGGCGTTCGGAAACGTGACACTGATAAACTCCGCCATGGTGACTTGAGAACTTTTTGACGGTCTTGGATTTTTGTTGTCGGATACTATATGAAACAAGTTGTGGAATATCGATCTTCTTTTAATTCTTCAAAATCATAGTCTCTCCGGGCTGATTTGGCATCAACGCATGACGCAAGATGGTATCAGATTGCGTCTTAGCACGCAAGTAGATAACCACACCATCGCCCTTCGCGTCGGATCGCATGTTTCAGTTGCAATTCCCTACTAATTCAAGTAAGCGCTATGCCTTTAGTCGTATCAATGAACACTAGTATGAGAAATGGAAGGTATTGCGCGAGTATTGCGCAAGATGGTTCAGGAGAATCGCCATATGAGGTTGACAGGGATCCGCTAGGTAAGCCTATAGAAAGATGGCCGAAATCGCAGTTCAGTTGCGAGGTCAACTTGTGCAAGTCTTAAATCCCTTGATAACAACGTTGGGAGTTGGAATGCTGCACCCCTTTATGACACGACGGCTGGGATATTCTTCATCGTGATATGGCTCTGCGCATAAACACTCACGCCAAGGTAATACTAATGCATTTTACGATCGCTTCCAGTGGATACTGGTCTGTTGCAGGAGCCAATCTTTCCTAGGTGAGTGGAAAAGGCGTGATGATGTTGAATTGCGACATTTGTGTTGTCTGTACTGGATAACTTAGTAGGATGTTTCCTTCGGGAAGCTCTTTTCCAGCAGTTCCCATCAACAAAGTGAGCTCTGCCCCAGAGCTACGCTTTAGTGTCTTCATCTGCAAGTCTTAATCAATCGCAAACTATTGATGGCCGAGGTCATGAATTGAAAAGGTTGACCTACCCTGATTGGTCGAGACGGGGGAGAGCTCAACTGGACTGCTGCGAAGACCCCATCCACCTGTTGCTATCTACTTGTAGTAGAAGTTGGGCTTTCATTTCGACGACTTATGAATGTACCGAAGAATGTCCTTCTTGAATGCCGTAATGTGTTTGACACCTTGTCGAGCCGTGTTGGAGTGCCTTGTTGGCGCCCCGCATCAGATCATGCCCCTCATGGCCCCGCGTCAAGTCATGACTCAGCATTCTTGACTTCCGGTCTGTTCTTCTGTTGTCCTCAATGCGAACTCCTATATGATCAATCACATAGGGACACATTGTCCTATTTTGGATATAGGGGAGCCTCCAGCCTAACATCATTAACATGCCAAGGCCGATGAGTAAAGTGATCTCTAGAGCGTCACATGGATGGTAAGACGCTAGTCCTAATCGGGTTACTACGTCATAGATGAGGGACGGGACATGTCCGCGAGGAACTTCACTTTGCCTCTCTCTTTAACACGTCTCTTCTATTGGAGTCTTTTGATCACTTTGAATCAGCCATAATGCCGCTCGTTGTTCCAGGAATCAACTCATCATTTGGAGATAAGTCCCAGTGGGTCAACAAGCTGATGGGCAAGACAATTAGCGACACCAGTAACGAGACAGTATGTCGTCAATGAGAAAAGGTCGACATGGGCACGACAATCTGACTCCTTTGATAGTCCTTTGCAAAGAAAGATCTTCCTGAAACTCATCGGGTGTTGAAGCCAGGTGACATGAAGACCATGGATCATGATCCGAACAGGTAAGGCCTCACATCGCAAGTGCCATGGAGCCGATGACTGTGTTGCTAACGGCACACTAGACTCAACATCCACGTTAACGATGATGGAATGGTCCATGATGTGAATTACGGTTAAATCTAGCTTCGATTTACTGGACCTGGTCGTCCAGTCTCAAACCACAATAACAAATTGAACCGATCGAATGTCTACGTAGTTGTTAAAAGTCTATTGCTACTCTCGGGGTACTCTCTTGTATAGATTACCTCACTCAGCCTTCCACCGTAGCAGAGTAAGCGAGTGTCGCGGGAACACATACGACCCATTTCCATTCCAGGTTGACTCCTGGATCGCCACTTCTTCCTTGCCCTTCATATTCGTCACGGCCAAATCGCTCGCAGTGACCGTAAAGACAGTAACTTCTCCCTGGGCTCCCTCAACCCGACTTTCCAAATCTTGAGTGTCGTGAATATTCACCACAGCAACGTTGACAAACCCGTCATCCCCGACAGTAGCACTAACATCCAACCAGGGCGTCTCCTTGGCACTTCGAATCCACTGGGGAGTGGTCTCACCGTCGTATGTCCCACAAGAAACATGACTTGCAACTGTCCAGCCACGCATGTAGCGCGAGAATAACCAAAGTGGCCACCAGGTGGTCTGCTTGGTGATTCCTTCTGGGCTGGTCATCAAGGGCGAAATGACGTTCACAGTCTGCGCGATACATGCCATGCTGACATCCTTGCTCTTTCGGACAAAGACGTTCAGCCAGGCGGCAACTGCGAGTGCGTCGGAGAGGGTGTAGTTCTCTTCGGCGCCTTGGCTTCCCTCTGCACGGATTGGATCCCAGACGTTCCACTCATCGAAGCAGATTGTCGGGCGAAGTTGCTCCGGGGGCACTTTGTTCTCTACCCTGGCAAGATCGATCAAGGCAGATGTGATTTCAATTGCGCGCTCGGCTGCCAGTGGTGCTGTCACGTTGTGCAGATGGGATGATGAGGATGTGTAGAGATGGATGCTGTGCATGTCAATCAAGGGAACGGAGCTGGTTGATAATGCGGAGTGAGCAGGCACAAGACACTGGTTTAGTGTGTAGTAATCCCAGGAAGCAGTACCATCTTGACCGCAGAGAATCAAGATGAGGGTGGGATCCAGGAGTTTGAGAGCTGCGAGAAGAGCCGTTAGCGCGAAGTTTCTTCTGACAGTGAGATGATGCATTACCTTTGGCCCATTGAATAGCCTTGTGAGCGTATGCTTCTTTGGTCATCTGCTCTACCTGCCAGGGACCCCAGCACTCGTTTCCAAGGGCCCAGTACTTGACCTGTGCAGGTTGTTAGATTGAATCTAGCGCAAAGGGTTGCATCTCTCATCTGAAAATACATTGTAGGGCTCTTCACGGCCATTTTTTCGTCTTAGATTGGCATAGTAAGTGTTGCCAGTTCCATTGCAGTATTCAACCCAACCCAAGGCTAAAGCGGCCCAACGTCAGTATCTTTTCTTGTTGTGGCTGGATTCAATGCTAAGCTAACATACCTTCATCCAAGGTGCCGGTACCAAAGTTGAAGCAAAGGTATGGCTCCGTTCCGAGAGCCTCACACCATTGCATGAATTCATCAGTGCCAAATTGATTCGTCTCGGTTCCGAGCCATGCTAGCTCTGGTCTTTAAACAAGCCAACATCAGCGAAGTTCTAGCAAAAACCAATGTCACCTAAGGAGTAGTCATACCGCGCTGGCCGTTGGTTTTTAGGACCAACGCCATCAAGCCAGTGATATGTCGCGCAGAAATTGCCGCCGGGGTACCGAACGACGGGAATGTTGAGCCCCTTCAACGCCTCCAGGACGTCTTTGCGGAATCCCTTTTCATCCGATAACGGGTTTCCGGGGTCATAGATGCCACCATAGATACACCGTCCCATATGCCTGCAAAACCTATTAGTTCACATCATACAGGTATAAAAAGTCCGAGAAGCCCTACTCAGTAAAGCCAGCATAAATGTTCGGGTTGATCTTGGAAATGCGCCTTGCTGGGTGCACAGAGATGAGAGGCGTCTCATGATCTTCCAATTTGGTAAAGGTCGTCATCTTTTGTATGAGATGGGAGGTTTGTTTCTACTGTATATGTTCGAGGCGTCACTCTGGCTAAATAGGCGATTCAACTGATCCCAAGTCGCGGTTAACTTTAGGGGAAAGTTGTCCTTGATAAAGTTAGAAACGTGCGATTCAAAAAAAGACAAAGAAAAGAAGCGAATCGTACGTAGATCGTAGGTGATTTATCAAAATAACCGACATCTCGGGCCTTGAAGCGGCAAAACTCCTGCGGGGGAACAGTTGTGAGATCCGGACGATGACGCTGGCATTGGTTCTAGTAGCGCCTGTGGTGGCTACCGGGAAAACGACACAAAGTCCTCGGTTATCTTTTTAGATCAAAGATTGACCAATCAACCATTGAGTCCACAGTCTAGCCTCACGATCCCCCCCGACACGAAAGAAATGTGGGAGATGTTCCGTCAATCACAGGCTCAATCGTGCGCCACATATATTTCCTCTCCGCTTGCCACAAACTTTCACCTCGGACCATTTCCAGCGGAATTAAAAAAAAAAAAACTTGAACCGATTGGAGACCATTTTTCGGCATTTTCCCCGTTTAAACCACGCTATGTTAGTGTCGTCCATGCGTTGACTGCCCCGTGAAGTATACGGTTCTCCGGAGTCATGTCTGATTGCCCCATTTGGTTCAAGTGTTCTTGGGTACTTCCATATATTAAGAAAGGATACCCCGGACATTGGTGACATGTGGAGGTAGATCTTCAACCCCATATTAATCTAAAAAAAACCCCCACTTTTCAAAGTCATGCGTCTCTCGCCAGCATGGTACCAGGTATGAATGGAAAATTCCATGAAAAGGACGGTGCTCATGTTTCAATATAGTTTCTGGTCGGTGTCTTTGCCTCTCTTGGATCATTTCTTTATGGATGTATGTCTCCAACCTTCAATCCGAACACGCAGAAGCTAACATGGTTGCAGATGATCTGGGGGTCATTGCAGAGGTGCTTGTCTGTCAATCATTTAAAACCAAGTTTCAAGCAGATGATACGCAAACGTAAGTCTCGCACAGCACACGAGATGTGGAAATCTCTAACAACGGCGCAGAGGATTAGTCGTGTCTCTCTTCACGGCTGGCGCATGCATCGGTGCTGGCTTCGCAGGTCCAAGTGGCGATTATTTAGGAAGACGACGGACCATCTCATTGGGATGTTTCATTTTCACTCTCGGAGGTGGTCTCCAAACCGGTGCGAAAACAATTGCCTATCTATACAGTGGACGATGCCTGGCCGGATTAGGGTAGGTGACCTCTCTCAGAAACAGAGACCAGAGCAAACACTAACTACCTTGTTTCTTAGCGTTGGTTTTCTAACGATGATGATTCCTCTCTATCAAGCTGAGATCTGTCACCCCAGCATCCGTGGCCGAGTGACAGGACTGCAGCAATTCATGCTTGGCATTGGGTCGCTCTGTGCCGGATGGATTGGTTATGGAACCTACACCGGCTTTGCAGCGAATGACAATGCCCAATGGCGACTGCCTCTTGGTTTGCAGATTGCCCCTGCGGTTCTGTTGGGTCTATTGATCTCTTTCTTCCCCGAGGTAGGCTTTGGTTTCCATCGGCTCAAGCCCAATTGCTAACATGTGTACAGTCACCTCGCTGGCTCATCGACCACAACCGAGCCGAAGAGGGATTGCGCACATTGGCCAAGCTGCATGCCCATGGGGACGAAAACGATGCTTGGGTCCAGGCAGAATTTTCTCAAATTCAAGAGAGCATCACATTTGAACATGAGAACGAGGCAAAGTCGTATGTCGAGCTGTTGACCAATCGCTCCTCGTTCCGTCGGCTGTTCCTTTGCTGTGCCTTGCAAGCTTCGGGACAGATGACCGGTGTATCCGCTATTCAGTAAGTATACAATGATTTACCACTGCCAGTCGGTCAACAGAGAATCATTTAGCTAACACGATATAAAGATACTACTCACCCACTATTTACGGCCAAATCGGAATTTCCAACCAAGACACATTGAAGTACCAGGCAATCAATTCCATCATCGCATTGATCGGACAGTTCCTGTGCATGATGTATATTGATCGCTTTGGTCGTCGCTGGACTCTGATCTTCGGTAACCTCGGCAATATGGTGACCTTCATCATTGCAACCGTGCTGCTTGCACAGTTCCCTCCATCAAGCAACAACACCGGAGCGCACTGGGGCTTTATCATCATGACTTGGTTGTATAATTTCTCCTTTTCGGCAACCTGTGGTCCTCTGACCTGGATCATTCCAGCCGAGGTGTTCGACACTCGCACACGTGCCAAGGGTGTATCGATTGCCACGATGATTTCGTACGCTTTCAACACGATGATCGGTCAGGTCACACCCATTGCGATGACGAACATTGGATACCGCTTTTACTACCTATTTGTCATTTGCAACTTCACCAATGCGCTCTTCTTTTGGCTCTTACTTCCGGAGACAAAGCAGGTACCTCTCGAGGAAATGAACCGAATGTTCACAAACGCGCCATGGATTGTGCCGGGAAGTCGCAAGGAAAACTATATGACTCATGATCTGGAGCGAAAGGTTGAAGAGCAGGAAGTGAAGCAAGATGCGCTCCACGTTGAGTAGAGCATAGCCACAGGGGAGGAGTTGGAGGGGACATCGTTTGTGTTGCACGTGTGGAAAGCCAAGTTGATTTGGCATTGAGACAAATTCACAACGTGGGTAGTTACCAATGGAGTGAAATGTTCATAAATTTCGAGGATTTCAGAACAAAGTCTCTTAGAGATTATCTATAACGCTAGTAAGTAGCCAAGGCATGCCTTCGTATAATACCTGTAGGGACATTTGCTTCTTCGATCGTTAATTTGATCTACATCTTACAGCGCTAGCATGGATATATTTGCCAACTACCCTCCCAGGTCATCCATGGATGTTGACCCATCATTCCGAGTCCGAGCTGTATCCTCCCAAGCCAAGCGAAACCGGGGGTGGTTTGATCGGGCTTTTTGGCTTTAGTTGCCCCTTCTCTGTGTCTGTCACCACCTTGGGCTGTGTGGCAGGATTTGTACGTTCAGACGTTGTAACAGAAGCAGCAGGTGTTGATTCATCAGACCTAGAAGTCCCTTGATCCATTTTCTTTGTACTTGGACTGCCAGCTCCAGCCTGATTTTGCGAATCTTTCCCATTCTGCGTGTCCTTCACCGCGACGTTCTCGTTGACTGAAGCTTTGCGCTTCTTTCCTGGAATCAGTGAGTTCCGGTGTTTATCGTGTCTTCTCTTGCGAGCCAGAGCGGTCCATTCTTCTCCTTTCACGCGTGTCACATCCGACGAGGTTGTCTCAAGTAGTGCTTTCTGCGCCTCCTCACGCTGTCGGCGGAAGGCTTCAAGTTGCTCTGCCGTCTCCCTCTTCACAGCAGCCTCCTTGGCGCGGGTTGACTCGAGAATAGAATCCAGGAACTCGATTTCGTCTTCATCAAGGGATCGAAATTGGTTTTTCAGACGGGATTTCTCTTCAAAGGCTTCTTGTTTGGCCACTGCATAGTAACCGAGGAAAATCACCCTAACATGTTAGCCAGATTCCCTGGATAAAATGTCCGCCCTTTGTTCTGTTCGTTCGTGTAGACGGCAGCTGGCAAGATATAGTTGCGCTCACTTTTGTTGCGTTCCAGCACCTCAAAGAGACTTTTGCCGTCATCCTGCTTCCCTATTTCAGCCTTCCGTCTCCGCTCTTCCTCTAGCTCCTGCTGCGCTCTGAGCCACTCATCGTCCCGCTCGATCGGCTGCTCGTTTGTTCCGGATGAAACGAACCCGGATGACATGGTGATAGGGCAGGGTGAAATGATTTGGGTCACGGGATACAGGACTCGGGTATAACGGTCGGCCGGAGTGTGAAATTATCCGGCGTTGGGGAACCGGAATGGGATGTGGGGGGGGCGTGGAATGGACCGAAACGCGGGCGAATAATATTGTTGGACTAGGAGACTGAGAAATTTCTGGAAAGGGAAGTTTTGCGTAAGAAAATGAGAAATTGGAGACTTTCGGAGAAGTGGGAGAGATGAGTCGATCTCAATTGGAAGATGTGGGCCAACATGAGTGGAAACGTGCGTTTGGGCCAGAATGGTTCGTCTTGGTGTCCCCTTTGGTTATACCCTCAAAAACATTCCCACGGCTCCAGTAGGACGGTGTAAGTTTCTCTCACAATGGAATTGGATATGGCCTGTCGGGTAAATTCTTGATCACCCTTTCCACCGGTTTGTTGATGAGTGTTGTGTACGGAGCAGAAGCAAACGGAAGCAGGAGCACTATGGTCCAATTTCCACCCCACTCCCCTCTCCCCCCACGACATCATCGCTCTTGGACCTGCCCACTTTAAAGTCGAGACACTATATAAAGAACACCTGTCTCTTGAGATCCTTTCTTTTTTTTAAAACTATTATTCCATCGCTCAAAATATACCAAGATGTCGAACCAACACACTCAGTATGTCCCTAGTAACGTATTGCGATCCAAGCCATCGTCTTAACCCTTCTTCCTCCACAGGAAGACCTACACCCTCAACACTGGCGCCAAGATCCCCGCCATTGGTTTGGGAACATGGCAGTCCAAGCCTAATGAGGTCCGCGTGGCCGTGAAGGACGCCCTTCTCGCCGGCTACCGCCACATTGACACCGCTCTGGCTTACGGCAATGAGGCCGAGGTTGGTGCTGGTATCAAAGATTCCGGCGTGCCCCGCGAAGAGATTTGGATCACCACCAAGCTGGATAACCCCTGGCACAAGCGCGTGGCTGAGGGTATTGATTCCTCTCTCAAGGACCTCGGCACCGATTATGTCGACCTCTACTTGGTTCACTGGCCCAGCTCCACCGACCCTAATGACTTGTCTAAGCACCTGCCCGACTGGGACTTCATCAAGACTTGGTAAGTAAAGCTTCGAATCTATTCAGGGCGAACTCTTGCTGACTCCTCATGCTCACCACAGGCAAGAAGTGCAGAAGCTGCCTGCCACCGGCAAGGTCCGCAACATCGGTGTCTCTAACTTCGGAATTAAGAATCTGGAGAGGCTCCTGAATGATCCCAGCTGCAAGATCGTGCCCGCTGTTAACCAGATTGAGCTGCACCCCAACAACCCCTCCCCCAAGCTGGTCGCCTACAACACCTCCAAGGGCATCCACTCCACTGGTTACTCCTGCCTGGGCTCCACAAACTCGCCCTTGTACAAGGATCCCACTCTCCTGAAGATCGCGGAGCAGAAGGGAAAGACCCCTCAACAAGTGCTCCTCGTTTGGGGTATCCAGAAGGGATGGAGTGTCATTCCAAAGTCCGTGAGCAAGTCTCGCATTGAGGCCAACTTTGATATTAATGGCTGGGAGTTGACTGCCGATGAGGTGAACCAGCTCGACAATCTGAAGGACCGCTTCAAGGTCTGCGGTGACGCCTGGCTTCCCATCAAGGTGTTCTTTGGCGATGACGAGTAAAGAAGTTGAAAATGATGAGTATTTTATGAGTACATAGGCTGTAGATACCAAAAGAATTATTTTGCCTTGCCAACAACAACTATTAAAATAAGCTCATAGTCTATAATTGTCAAAAATTTTAGATTTAAGCACAAAAAATCCAACATTAAGCGAACGCGACTGGCGTCGTTCTGTTCCGATGTCCTCGTGAGAGCAAGATATCAAACACAACATACAGTGCAAACACGAAAAACAGAGCCTCTTTTTGGTCACGAGAGTGGCGTCGCACAGCCACTGCGGAGCATCGGGTCAGAGGCGGAGAGATAAGGGTGTAGGTATGCCCGTGGACCCGTCATCAGGCATCCTTCCTCTCTTCTCGGCATCCATTCCGACTATCTTTAGTGCACTATTCATCTTTGAAACTTCATCATGGCGCCTTCAGCAGGCCACCTGCTGCTTCCTAAAATATGGAGGGCAGCAAGGTATGTCTCCCCTTTTCTGTTGCTATATCGAGTTGCAATGGAGCCACTGACCAATATGCTCCTAGGTTCGCCTACACTAAGGCCTCAAAGGCTTTACGTTCCAAATTGCCAGAGCCCACAGAGTCTCACTCGGTGCGGTACGAACTTGCCTATGCCCGAATTAACCCTCGTCAGCCAATCAGCCGTGCCGCTGCTATCCGTCAAGCCCGCAGTCGCCACTTCTCGACCCGTGCAGCCGGCGCCTTCGCCTCTGCGATTCGATCCGGACTAGGAGCTGAGACCACCACACGTGCTACATCTCGCATTGTGTCTAAAATCAGTCAACTCAGTAGCCGTGCACCTTTCGCGTCTACTCTTCGTCCCAATCTGACCGGTGGCACCCTTGGCCGGACTGCTGGTGGATACGCTGCTGGAGCTGGCCGTTTTGGTGGAGCTAGATACTTTTCTC
Organism: Penicillium digitatum; assembly: GCF_016767815.1. Taxonomy (NCBI): domain Eukaryota; kingdom Fungi; phylum Ascomycota; class Eurotiomycetes; order Eurotiales; family Aspergillaceae; genus Penicillium; species Penicillium digitatum. The sequence goes on from NC_089388.1 coordinate 930,807, forward strand.
ATGGGCCTGCAGCACCAGCACAAGTCATTCAGAATGTGTCGCAGGGCGTCCGCGCTTTCTTCTTGTCTGGGCAGAAAGTTCGCTTCGACGGCATCAATCCCCACACAGGAGAGAAGCGGTACAAGACAGTCAGCAAGCTGCAAGACCAAGCAGATCGAAAGATGAATTCACACCTGCACAGCGCGCCCGGTTCGTATGTTGAATTCCAGGTTTCCCCGACCATCACCGCACTCAGTGCTGCTGGTGGTGTCGGCAACCAGGACCGCTCCGCTTTGTGTAACTCTCTGAACTCTGAGGGTCTTATGGATCTGCTTTCTGCCGATTTTGCCCGTGCTTTGAAGGATTTCTCTGCCGTGATGAACGATCTCAAGCGTCTTTCATCACTTGGTGATCTTCCGATCTCCCTTCACGACCGATCAACCATACGGGTGCGCTTCCCGGGCTGTGATGCGGAAACCGTAGAGGAACTGTGTTGCGAGGTCGGGATTCAGCGAGGCCGAGTCGTGCAGGATGAAGACTTTGATATTTGCAATGGTGCTGATTTGGCTCTCTTGTTCCCTTTTGCACCGAGCGTTGCCACTTCTTCCGACACTCATTATTACTTTGAAACCCCCCCAAACTCGCAAGCACAGTATCCAGCGGATCTTGACTGGCAAGGTATGATGACACCAGAAAGCTGCACAACGTTGTCGCCGGGCGGCAGTCGTGATTCGGGCAATGCCATCAGTTTCGATGACAGTGAGCTGTTTGGTGCAAATCCTTGGAGATCTTCCACCAAAAGCTACTCTAGTATCAACATTAGTGAACTTGGAGATCAGCCTTTCTTCCCGGAAATCTCCAGCTCTGGTCAACACGAGAACAAATCTGCACATGAAGGTATCGAGGGGATTTACAAGTTTCTAGCTGAGTGTGATCAAGCTAAGCGTTGAGGGACAGACGCTTAGACTGGGTATTCTTTTTCTCCTTTTTCCATTTCTGCCACCACTCTTTTGATCCTATTTTCTTAATTTTTCTTAATCCCTTTTTTTTCCATTGGCACGTATTCTAGGCTGAGACCGGGACTACACACCACACATGATGATACAGATACCACTCCACTCTTTAACACTTCTTTCGGTGTTATATTTAGTCAATTGAATGAGGTCCTATTGAAAAATCACTCTCGTTAATGAAACTCATGTCACTGCTTAAATCCAGTGCAATACAACATATGAGCCGTGCGCTTGACAAAAACAACCCTAGAAATAGGTATTTTTGTCATTTTAGCCTCAACAACACGATTCGGCCGAGGATATAATTCCGGGCCAAAGCATTGCACTGTCAAAATTTTTGTTGGCACACACTTATTTTACTAAGAAATTTCGCTTTTTTGCAAAGACTGACCCGGCTGAAGAACGCAGCACGTGCCGGGCTTGGGGGACATGAATAATGAGTCTTGTCGAAAGCAAATGGCGATTCCCTAGCAGTTTCCCTGGCTTTGAAGTTTTCATTTGCCTTTGTTAACAGGTCTCCGTTTTCATTTGTCGGGTTCCTGGCGCAAGATCAATCCCCCTACAACGGGGTCTCAAAGTTCATCTTCCATCAACTGGGCCAAATCAACTAGTTTTAACGCCTTTCTCTGCTTCCATTTGTGGCAGTTGAGGATGCTGGTGCAATAGTAATACAACGTAATTGAACAGAGACAAATTGCTTAACTTCGTATCGTGGGGCGTGCCTAACATGGTCCTCCCGCGCCGAATTTGGGGAGATCGACGATGATCGTCCCATCTGGAGACGGGGCATTAATGCCGCGCTGATGTTCAAATTACGTTACATTCCCTCCCCTTAACTATCTAGGCAATCTTGAGTGGTTTCAAGGCCGCAGATCACCTCGTCTTCATTGTTGTTGCGTTGCATCTACCCCGGACAAGATAGCAATTGTCAAGATTTAACAGAGCATGCCTTTCAATGCCGTACATTTACACGTCTTGGCAGCATCCAGAAATGGTCATTTGTACGGAAATAGTTCTGATCCCATGCTTGGATAGCTCTATGTGGGTCTGACAGTGTCTTCAGGATTCCGGCTTCAAGCTCCGCAAAAACGGGCAGAAACACATCTCGCTGAGGAATATAAAGAGATCTAACTAATACCAAACATTGAAACGGCATCGCAGAGAACCAATCTACATCCAAACCCATTGCCTCCAGACGGCCAATATGCGATGCCTCATTCCATTTATACCTCTACTGGCTTCCTCCACTGCAGCAGCTGTAATCTCAAGTGCTGCTACCGCACCTATCACCACTGCGGCTTCGGGAAATCCCTTCTCTGGACACCAGTTTTATGTCAATCCATATTATGCATCTAAAGTCTCAGCATCGGCAATGCCATCCATGACGGGTGCTGCTAAAGCCGCCGCAAGTGCAGCTGCTGAAGTTCCGTCCTTTTATTGGCTGTGGGTGTATTGCATAGATCTCCTATGCACCCCAAGTAACCCATTAAACTTGAGAACAACACTAAAATGGCCTTACAGGGATACTGCAGACAAGGTGCCAAAGATGGGCGAGCTGTTGGCCGACATCAGGGCTCAAAACAAAGCCGGTGCTAGCCCACCGATCGCGGGCCAATTCGTTGTGTACGATCTACCTGATCGTGACTGCGCGGCGTTGGCCAGCAATGGAGAGTTCTCTATCGCCAACGGCGGTGTTGCAAATTACAAAGCCTACATTGACGCCATTCGTGAGGTGCTGGTTGAATACTCTGATGTTCAGACTATTCTTGTCGTTGGTGGGTAGACATTCATGATCGGGTGGCTATTGTGTGTAGACACCTGGAATATTCGTTTCTAACAGTGTTTCTAGAACCTGACAGTCTGGCCAATTTGGTTACCAACATGGCTGTTCCAAAGTGTGCAGGCGCACATAACGCTTACTTGGAGTGCACTGACTATGCTGTCACTCAGCTGAACCTGGCCAATGTTGCTATGTATCTAGATGCTGGTAAGTATATTTCCTCATTCCTTAGATATAACAAATCAAAGAAGCGATGGAAGATCCTCCACATGATGCCGCATCAGTCACTTCCTAGTTACATACTTTATTGTGCTATTTCCCTGCAACGTCATCAAGGGATGCAATCATTCCTCATGTGGGCATTCTAAAAAGTGAAATAGGACACGCCGGATGGCTTGGCTGGCCTGCAAATCTGAGCCCAGCAGCTACACTTTACGCAAATGTCTACAACGCTGCTAAAAAACCCGCGTCTCTGCGCGGACTTGTCACCAACGTTTCCAACTACAACGGCTGGTCTCTCACTACCTGTCCATCGTACACGTCAGGAAATGCCAACTGCGATGAAAAGAAATACATAAACGCCCTTGCTCCCCTCCTTAAGAGTGCTGGCTGGGATGCCCACTTCATCACGGACACCGGTATGTGACCAGCCAGTCTTTGAACATAGCATCATATCAACCCCCCCTCCCATGAGACAAAGATGCCACGCTAACCACCTTGTTCTAGGGCGCAATGGAGTCCAGCCCACTTCCCAAAATGCCTGGGGCGATTGGTGCAATGTCAAGGGAACTGGTTTCGGTGTTCGACCAACCACCGATACCGGTGATGCCTTGGCCGATGCCTTTGTCTGGGTGAAGCCGGGCGGTGAGAGTGATGGTACTTCGGATTCCAGTGCGACTCGCTATGATGCCCACTGTAGATATAGCGATGCTCTCCAGCCTGCACCTGAGGCTGGCGCATGGTTCCAGGTGAGAGTCATCTAGCCCAAGGTGATTATTTATGCAATGCTCATGACTTTGTAGGCATACTTTGCACAGCTTGTGGAGAACGCCAATCCATCGCTTTGAGTTATTGGAATCTGACAGTTCTATGGGTTCAACACTGCATGGAACTACCAGTAGACAGGGTATGAAAAATCCTCTGAGTTCTCTAACTAACTTAAATGATAAAATCCGCTCTTTTTCTAGTCTGTGCGGATACAGCTGACCAAATCTATCTATCTATCTATCTACTATTTGCAAGGTCCAGTATTGCCAGACCAATCACCATGTTCCGTTCCGCCAAGCACCAATCAAAATGCAGAGTTACTCTTTGGCACACTTACCGCTTTTGGCCGAGCACCAATCAAAATGTAGAGTTACTCTCTGGCACACTTACCGCTTTTTGCGCCGTGGAAAATTGCAAAATTTTAAATGACAAAAGGCCGTTTCGAACATCCAACCATTGTAGGTGTGTTTGACCACTAGGCCACGTGGGCATATTCTTGATATCATTATATCAAAAGTGGTCTATGTATAATTTTTCTGGACTGATTCCAAGTCACATAATCTTTACTACTTATTCTTTACTACTCATGTATACCCTTCTTCACCTAAAAACCCTTCTTCACCTATATTTATATGCATAATTAACTCCATTTCTTTGCAAACTGGATTTTATATCCTTTACACTGCTATATAATATGTATATTGACCCCATTGTCTGAATATATATATCTAAAAAAAAAAATTAATATCCTGCATATATGTTACACATTTGTACACTACAATATTCCAATGTATAATACATATACCTTATCCACTGATTTTATCCTCTCATTTATTTAGTGTAGTGCCTTTCGCTCCACCTATACAGCCGAGGGCTAGGGCTTGCCTACTATATATAACTGCCCACGACTCACTTACTTCCTCTATCAATATACCTTCCCTGATACCTCACTTTATCCCATCCTTGGAATCCTTGGAATAGACAATGCCAACCGTCTCAAGTATCTTTTGTACCCGCTGTGGTTCTTCTACTCCCTTCGCTGGGTTACCAGATGAGCGTCGTCGGGTCCAATCGGCCAGATGTCCACCATGTACTACTGCCGTCCGCCGCGGCGAAGACAAGTGGATCACCAGAAACGGTGAAACCCGTCACTGTGCCAGTTGTGGCATTGGCTTTCCTGCCCGTTCGAAATATGCCAGGTGCCAGCCATGTCGTACGCAGGATCAGACTACTCTGCCAGCTCTGTTCACTATCTCTTCTACTCCTCGAGTATGTGATACATGTTCCAATGTCCTCCCACAGTATGAACAATCCCGTCGTGTCTGCCACCGTTGCCGCCGTCGGCAAGTATCCCAACGTTCAACTGCCAATACCCCTCTACCTACCCCTATCGAGACGCCTCTGCCAATGTTAATACACGCTCCCTCTTCGCCATTCCGGCCCATTGTCCCATCCCCAAGTTCAAGACCACCGGCGACGCCTATGACACCCGGGTGTCAGACATTCCCCTCTCCCCGGACTGGAACACCCGGAACACCAGTGCCGCCCCCTACGCTACGTTGTTGCAACTCATGTGGCGTTCGCCTTCCGCTGTCCCTTCAAAGGTACCGGTTCTGTGGTCCCTGTAGGGCAGTTAACCAGCGTGTACGTCGACGGGCGGGGGTCCCACGTGGCTTTCGGTCCAGTTTAGAGATACCTGATGCGTTAGATATTGGGGACTTGGTCGTGGAATGTTGTAAGTGCCATGCCCTTTTTTTCAAGAATGAGGTTCAAGTTACAATTGATGGCATTGAAAAATGCTGTATGCGGGGTGCGATTTTTGATGAATTGGATCCCCTATCGCTACCGGGCACTGTTTCTGATGATATTAAGCGCCTGTTCAGTACAAATGACACTGATGCTGTTCATTTTCGGAAGCACATTATGCAGCTGAACCAAGCATTGACCTTCACTTCGGTTTCTGCAACCCGTGATAGCCGTCTTAGTAGAAGTGAGGCCGTTTTGACGTATTCCATTGAGGGCACGAATCGTCATTTCTCGGGACCTTTACGTGGTATAGTTGATATCTTTTCCCGATTACCAATGATTCCTACTAATATTCTTCCAAGGTGAGAGCCCGTCATACGCTGGACTGTATATGATTGATCCTAATACCGCGGATGATATTCGCTCGAACATGAATCCAAACCTCCAGACCGCAGGGCGCCGTGTTATGTCAAAGATTAGCCGCTGGGTCGAGGCGAATAACGACTTTGTGCCTCTTTTTCGACGTGCACGGATAGCCTTAGAGGAGTCTCGCTTGCCCCAGTTACGTTTGAATGCCCAGCTACGACTTATACCAAATCCACAGGGTGGGCGCCAGTATGATCTACCGGTATCTACCCATGAAATTGGTGCTTTCCTTCCTGAATCAAATCGCCTTCGATACATTGACGCTGAATGGAGTCGCGAAAGTGGCCGTGATATATGTCTATATCTCCACGAACGACCAGATAGTCGCATAGATGCAGACTTCCCTAGGATTTCTGACTTGGTGCACGAAGTCGACGAAGTGTTAGGAATAGATGGACGGCCTCAATACCTTGCTTTGATTCACCAATCCCACCCTTTATACCTTCCCCTTCACTATGTGCTTTTTTGGCCAGAGGGTGGTGTAGGACATCACCGTGCGCTACGTCTTCGGAATACAACACAGTCTGGTGCGAGAAGAGTCCGTGATAAAATCACTCCGCAGATGTGGGCAAGGTTCCTACTCTATACCCGGTCAAATTCTTTCAATATCGTTCATCGAGGTGGGGCTCTCTTCCAGCAGTTCTTGGTTGACCTTTACCTTATGGTAGAGAAGGGACGTTTGGAGTTCTATTCTGCCCCGAGGAACCAGAAGAAGTTCCGTGCTGAACAATACACAAAGTAAGTATACTTTGCTTTACCTGAAACTATATACTAACCACTATATATAGGATTATCCAGTACCGCCGCAATGCTATGGAGCAAGGCATTCCAGCGAAGGACCTTGGGCGCCCAGTCATTTTACCCTCTTCATATAAAGGTGGCCCCCGCGATAGGACAAACTCATTCCGTAACTCTATTGCAATCATACAGCAGTATGGAACACCGTCTCTATTCGTTACATTCACAGCGAATCCCAATTGGCCGGAGGTCCAACGCAATCTATACAAATATACAAATGGTGACCCATCACAACGACACGGGGACCGCGCAGACCTGATTGCCCGGGTTTTGAAATGAAGCGTAAGCAGTTGATAGATGACTTTCTTAAGCATAAGATATTCAGTCATTGCTAGGCATATGTGTTTGTTATCGAGTATCAAAAGCGAGGCCTGCCTCACTCTCATATCCTTTTTTGGATCTCAAATTTCGACCATCATAACCCACGTGTTATTGATGACTTTGTCTGTGCAAAACTCCCGGACCCTGATGAAGATCCTATGCTTTTCGAATTGGTAACGTCTTACATGATGCACGGCCCCTGCGGAGACCTTCACCCCAATGCCGTCTGTATGGTCGAAAAGAATGGGCGGAAGGTATGCTCAAAAAGCTTTCCGAAGCCTTTTACCAATGAGACAATTCCACCAGATAACGCATACCCCATTTACCAACGCCGTCAAGGGTTCAGTCACACAGTGAAGCAGCCATTATATCGTGATCAAGATATCCAGATTGGTAACGAATAGGTGGTTCCTTTTAATCCATTCCTTCTCCGTAAATATCGCGCACATATCAATGTTGAGGTCTGTGCTGGGATGTTCGCTGTGAAGTACTTGCATAAGTATTTACACAAGGGCCCTGATCGGGCTACTGCGGAATTGACGCTAAATAAGGCAAAGGACTTGATCTCCGGCCGATACATTGGATCATCTGGGACGAAACCCCTATGACATATCGGGATGTTTTTGATGCGGTGGATAGGATGCTTCGTGATATTCGCGAAACTGACTACCCTGGGGCAAGCCAGCCACCCTTTGGTGGTATTCCGACAGTCTTTGGCGGTGACTTCCAACAAACGCTACCAATTGGTCCTCAGGGTAGTAATACCCGCGCCTCGATTGTTCAATCCACTCTACAGTTTGCCTATGTCTGGGATTCTTTAATCCAAATTCTCTCATTGGTTGAAAATATGCGCCTTCGCTCAATAAATCCTGCCAATGTCTCCCTCGCCCGATGGCTTTCCCAGCTTTGTACGGATGAAGCGATGGAGGGGTTGATTCCGGTACTAGGTTGTCTCCTCCCAAATACAGGCTATAAGGTAGATAAATTTGTGGACTCAACTTATCCCGAAGATGACTTGCATCGGTTAGCTAATGTGGCCGATCCTATAACTCTCTCACGTTCCTGTCGGTTCTTTGCGGAGCGCGCTATTCTAACAACAAAGAATACTGATGTTGATGCCTTTAATGAGTCTATTCTTCCGTTTCTCCCAACCGAAGAATGGAGTTTAAAGTTATCAGACTCATGTGACCTTGGTGCCGGTCTCAATTCTGAAATTGATCTACGGGAAGATTTAACACCGCAATATCTACGCACTCTATCTCCGAATGGTTTCCCATTAAGTGATATTCGCGTAAAGAAGGGCGCTCCGGTAATGCTGCTTCGGAATATCGATCCGCGTAACGGCCTTTGAAATGGTACCCGTATGATTGTGACCAATATCCGTCCTCGATGTCTTGAGGTATCAATTATGAGTGGTTCATGCCTTGGGGAAACGCGCCTGATCTTCCCTATCACCTTGACCTCAAAGGACAATGACTATGCATTTATAGTTAATCGTGTGCAGTTCCCAATACGGCTAGCCTTTGCTATGACTATCAATAAATCACAAGGTCAATCGCTTGCTAGGGTAGGCCTCGATCTCCGTATATCTCCTTTTGCGCACGGCCAGCTCTATATTGCATTCTCCCGCTCATCGGACGCAAGTCAGGTATAGGTCCTTTTACATCCCGAGAATATTGAAAAGGTTATGAACAATGTGGTTTACCGTGAGGTTTTTTGCCCCCTTTTTACAACTACCAGGTTCTCAGGATATCAGGGTCCCCCTCTCTCGCACATTAGCAAGCCGTCGGCGAGCTTTAACTTTAGGTAGAAGAGTATAGTATACTACATTTATTGAGTACATATATCTCTTACTCGACATTGTGTTTTATGATAAAGGATGATCTTTAAATTCCGTACTTTCTTTTTTCCGGTCTCCGGAATAAACTGAACAATTCTTCTTTTATATTTATATTTATAAAACCTCTATTGTCCCCTACTTTCTATCTTCAACCTATCTTTCTTTCTCATTTACTTTATCATTCAATATATCGAGTACCTCAGGCCCTCTTTCTTCAGCTACTACGTAGAATACACATTGTTTCTTTGCGGGGATTGTTATGATTGGTAGCTCCCCTGCAGACCCAAAGGCTATCAGGATGAGTTGTCTGACTTCATCTCAAGGGCCGACATACCCTCATCTTCGGATATGATTAATCCCTTAGATGGCCTCCCTCTCACAGTCGATTACTGTAACCGGTGGAAGATGATGCGGTAGCAATTGTTTAGGGTATACCATCTATCCGTACACCCGATAACGGCGCCCCGTGTGTCTCTGTGCGTGCAGACCAGTTCGTTCCGTATATATCAATCTCTCTCCGCTCTATAAATTTCCACTTATATTATTGTAGTATTCCTGGTGACCCTAATGATTCGGAATACGATAGATACGCACCTGCTATGGCCAATGGTTCGTTATCTTTCATTGGTACTTTTACCAGTGGGACAACTGATCCTAGCGGTAACCGTATCTTCGTTCTTAGTACCACTGTGTACAATAACGAGAGGTCCCGTGCCCTGGATAATAAGCCTGAGATGTTGACTTCTTTCAATGTTGTCTGTGCCTTGCCGAAAACCGAACGCTGGCAGAATTTCCCCACACCAGCTCCTAGGAGGCAGCTCCAGGCCTCAGGTGATTGGGTTAGATATAGTACCTACCAGAACCAGCAATATCTCTGTATGGTAGTTTCATCTCTCTCTTTTCTGTCTAGGGCACTGTCCACAGCGAAGGCCGCTATACCTTCCGTTTCGACTATACCAGGCCGACGTCGTCGCCGTGCGCTCGGTGAAGGCATGTCCGAGGCTCCAATGCCAGATAAGCCCTCAACCCCTAGGACTACCATATCACGTAATGAATCCCCCACTACTAGCCCTTCCCCTCGCCAGGATACACCTTCACCACAAATCCGAGCGGCTTCTATACCTTCTTCTCCAGGTGAATCTTCCGTTTATAATGATTATGATCCTACGTCAATAGACGGGTCTCCACCTCCGGAGTCCCCGAAACGGCGGCGTTCTCCTTCTCCAGTCCCAGAACCGGAGAGGAAGAAGAAGAAGTCCCGGAAGTCAAGGAAATCCACGGCCACTGCAGATAATGATGGTCATGCTGACCGTTAGATTGCAGTTGAAACCGAGACCGACGACACGTCTAAGAGGCGTAAGCGCCGTTAGCGAGGTTGGGATATGTATAGGGTATTCATTGCGTGGATGTAGACTTACGTTGGTCCTTATCATGGTATGTAGCTGTAGGTCTTTGCTCATCGTTAAGGCGTCGGGATCCCTATTCCCAATGACTTAACGCCGAGTAGCATGTAATGTAGCCAACTGCAGAACAATATGCTTACATTACCCTCTATACTTTTAAAAAAATACCGACATTTGACCTATGCCTACCTTTTCTTCATTGACATGTATCTGTGCTATATACAAATTGACTGGGTTACACAATTACCTTCTTAAGAAGACGGAGGATATACCTGACATTGCATGTACAAGGGCTATAAAGTCCCTATAGAATTAGGTCTCCAAGCTCCAAAAGAGAAGACTATAATGGATAGACCATGAGAAAGGAGATAACTTACTAAAAATGGCAGAATTGTGGTTGTTCTTTCTCTAATATATGTTGTTAGCTTAATTTTCCATGTACAAGGGCTTAGCAAGGGAGGGAGGCCGCGCTATGCGCGGCCCAAAACCTTGTCTGGACATGTTAGCTTAATTTTCTATGTACAAGGGTTTAGCAAGGGAGGGAGGCCGCGCTATGCGCGGCCCAAAACCTTGTTAATTATCCATGACGGGGAAATCTATAAAGCCGTGACTACACCCCATCTACTGAACTATTTATTATTGCTCTACATCGCTATCTCCAGCCGCGGAAAGCAAATCTCTTATCGAACAAGCGACTGCCTTTCGTTCCTTTCCGAAATAGAACTGACCACCAACAATCATGATCTGATAGTCGTTACTTCCAAGAAGCTATACTTATTCACCAAGGCTTATAGAGACTAATAATGACCTACACGCCACTAAGTTACACGCCACTATCCTAGACTTGCCGACCGAGAGCTTTTGGGTGATAGCCAAAGGACTTCATCTCTTCGGAAATCTGGCGACCGATGCTGACGTGGATCAGGGAGATGGCATTGTGAAAGACGAGTCTGTTCTGGCGAAGGCTTTGAAAGTGCGCAGTGCTAGTGGTAGAAACGCTTCATTATCATGCAATATGCAATCTCTCATAAAAAAAAACTGACTGTATGTAACCGATACTCTCAGAGAACACGTCAACGCTTTACATCGCCTGACTCTGTTCGCCAAAATCGTGTCTTTGCTCGTGATCGCTTTGGAGCTGGCCGACATTTCAATGTAGAGCGATGAAAGTCGATAATCAATGCCCGCCTGAGCTCTTCATTCCAAAGGATATTGTCGGGCCGAAGATCTTCGTGGAAGATTCCTAAAGCTTCGATTTCCTTATTCGATTTGTTAATATTTTTGAGAAGCCCCGGCGTCAGCTCCATCGTTGCTGTGCTTTCGCCCCCCCAGCCCATAACGAGCATGTGACGAATCTCTCCAGCCCCATGAAGAAAATAAATTTTTTTCAAGTCGATTGTACCGAGGAAAACAGGCACAGCGGATGCTTGAGCCTTCCGCAGGACTTGATATACCTGCGCCTCGCGGGAGACTTCTTTCCAAAGACCCGACGTGGTCCCTTTCCCAACGACAACATAGCCATATTTATCACAAATGAGTTTAAATGGCGCGCCGTATGCCCCGCAATTTCCAAGGGGCGTACATCGATCAATGTTTTCATCCAGTTGTGCTTTGAGCAACCCCACTAAATCCTCCGCGGTGATGGAATGTTTCATGACATCTTGGCCCCGACGATGGAGCTTCATGTTTGGGCAACTGTCGTCTAGGATACCTCCAGTCTGCAACCCGAGTAAGCATCGTTGGGTGCAAAATTGCGCATCATGGCGTTTGGAATGGCCGCCTTTGTCTTTCGCGGCCTCGATTTGACGAGCTGCTCGTTGCGCAGAAGGGGAAGATCTGATCTGGCTGAAGCCTCGTTTGCGTCCCGTCGCTTGATTCGAGTCGGAGCCTGACGAGTCTGGCGACTGCGTCCGGTGGCGCACATCCGAGGGCGCACAGCTGGCTTGAGACCTCGTGCGCACACGGCGACCCGCTGTCGGAGATTCCTGTAGAGGCGACGATGGTTGGTAGTCCGAACTCGATTCTGGACTCACATACTCTGGGTCGGTACTGTCGGATTGCGGAGAGATTTGCTGCAAGACTTCCTTGGGAGTCTGAGAAAGAGCGTGGTCGAAGCTCGTTGTCCACAAATGGAGCCGCGACTGTACAGTATTTCTCCATTCCTGGCCACGAACAGGGGAATGGAACGCCATCAAACACAGACACAGAACCCTAGCGATGGAGGTCTTCGGCTCTTGGAGACTCTGTTCGCTGTTAGGATCACAGAAAAAGTAGTACACTGTGCTAGGATCGTCGTATGGAACGCGGAGAAGGATACGAGCGACCCCATTCGTTACATAAGAGTACTCGAGTCCCTCCTGGATCATCACATGGTATTCCTGGACAATAGCGGAGCAGACGAGCCGCTCTGCATCGTATTTCAATTTTTCTGTGGGATCCGTAGGGGTTTTATTAGCTCTAACCATGCATTTCCATAGATCCATTTCCCTGAGCCCCACGCGAAGGGCTTCGACAGAAAGCTTGTGGGGCGGCTTGTATTCGACCGTAGTGAGGAGAGTGTTAGTGTTGCCGTTGACTCGGTTGATACAAAACTGATCAGGTCGGGGGTTGCGTATTCTTGATGGTTGGTTTGCATTTGCTTCGCTACCGCCTTTTGGATTGATAAATTTGGTGTGATTGTCGAACCAAATTCCGTCTCCAAGTCCGAACTCGTCTCGGGCAGCGTCGATTTTGCATAGCTCTGCAATGATATCACGGACGTGATCTTCCACGGCGATTCGCTCGTAGTTCTCGAGACCTTGCTCACTACTAATTGGGCGGAGACCGAATCGTCTAGCACAATCCTCAAGCGCAATCAAGGGGGTAAACAATCGTGCTGGGGCTTCCTCGGTTGGCTGGAGGTAGTTACACACAGAGCTATATATCTTTTGCTGTCGAGATGAACAATCGGTCCATAGTGCTAGTCGTGTCGGACAGTATTTTCCGATGGGAAGAGGTATGGTCCCTGTAGTCGAGCGAGATGGTGTTTCGAATCTCAATGGTCGGGAAAGTAAGCTATGGCAGAGGTGTAGGAGTTCTGCAAATGTCGTTTGTCGATTACGCTCTTCAGCCTGCTTCCGTCCCTCTTCTTCCTGCTTCCGTCTCTCTTCTTCCTGCTTCCGTCCCTCTTCTTCCTGCTTCCGTCTCTCTTCAGCCTGCTTCTCTCGCTCTTCAGCCTGCTTCCGTCCCTCTTCTTCCTGCTTCCGTCTCTCTTCAGCCTGCTTCTCTCGCTCTTCAGCCTGCTTCCGTCCCTCTTCTTCCTGCTTCCGTCTCTCTTCAGCCTGCTTCTCTCGCTCTTCAGCCTGCTTCCGTCCCTCTTCTTCCTGCTTCCGTCCCTCTTCTTCCTGCTTCCGTCTCTCTTCAGCCTGCTTCTCTCGCTCTTCAGCCTGCTTCCGTCTCTCTTCTTCCTGCTTCCGTCTCTCTTCAGCCTGCAAAAAGAGTTTCTTATAATCGGTGGGGCTGTTATTGGCCATTGGGTCGTCGAAAGGAAGAGAGGGATTAGGAATACCTATCCAGGTGCGACCGGCGCTAGCTGGCTTATCAGTTGATCCGTATTTCGGCAAAGATATTATCCGGGATCCGTTGCTGCTATGATTGGTTGTCGGAAGCTCAAGACAGGCTGAAATCTGAGGTGGGAGAAGGGACAATAGTTCTAGGCCTATGGCATGCAATCTAGAACCGATGTTTTGTATTATGTCCGTGTCGCAACCACGGCCCGGGGAAATTGTCAGAGTTCGAGTATAGTGGGGTTTTGGTCGCTGACAAATGTTGTGCCTTTTTGGCCGGCTGGTGCTGAGGCCAGGAGCAGATGTAAAGGGTCATAACTGACCACCGCAATCTGGAATATTTCACGACAACGAAACTCCTGAACCGCCGCCAAGCCCGATGGTCTGAATTCCTGTCCCGGTTTAACTTCAAGATCACGTACCGTCCCGGAAAACAAGGTGCAAAGCCCGACGCCCTGACCAGGAGGTCAGAGGATATCCCTAAAGAGGGGGATGAGCGCTTAGCGCATCAGAGCCAGACTGTTCTGAAGAAAGAAAACCTACAGATAAACGTCACAACACGACAGAGAAACGGAGTCACTACAACCACTCCACCTGAACTGCCAGACCTGCCAGAAGAACCGCCTATTATCACCGTTCCGCCCGACATTGCCGATCCGCCCATCACCGCTGCCCCTGAAACAAGAGTCCGATTCATCGAGAACAACCTGCCCGAACCACCATCTACGATCAAGGATTTACTGCTGGAAGCCTACAACCAAGATAAAGTAGTACAATCTATCCTGGAAGCGTTAGACAAGAACGCTAGCCGTCACCCTGAGATTACACTTGCCGACTGCGAACGAAGAGGCAACTACCTCTACTACCGGAACCGCTTGTACGTCCCTGACAACGATGAACTAAAAGCTGAAATACTGCGCCTGTGTCATGACAAGCCCACCGTGGGACACCCTGGCCGGTCGAAGACCTATGAACTGCTGTCCCGAGAATACTACTGGCCTAGAGTATACCAGTACGTGAGCGACTGGACCAAGAACTGCCATACCTGCCGCCGTATCACCCCCGCCCGAGAAGTCCGTCAAGGGATCCTGAGACAACTGCCCGTACCTGAGAGAGCCTGGCAAGATATCAGCATGGACTTCATCACGCACCTGCCCCTGAGCTACGGTTACGACGCCATCCTAGTCGTGGTAGACCGTCTGACCAAGATGAAGCACTTCATACACTGCAAGGGAACCTGCAACGCTGAAGAAGTCGCCCGCCTGTACACCCGTCATGTCTGGAAACTGCACGGCCTGCCGAATACCGTTGTATCTGACCGAGGACCCCAGTTCGTGGCCCAATTCTGGAAACACCTGACAAAGCGCCTGCGAATCACCAACCTGCTGTCAACCGCTTATCACCCGGAAACTGATGGCCAGACTGAACGCGCGAACGCCGTACTGGAACAATACCTCCGAGCGTATGTGTCCTACTTACAGGATGACTGGTCTGAATGGCTCCCGCTGGCCGAATTCACTGCAAACTCTCATTACTCCGAGAGCACCCGAGTTTCTCCGTTCTACGCGAACTATGGGTTCCACCCCCGCATCGGGTTCGAACCATCCCAGCCTGCCAGTCACCCTGCGACCCGAGACGCGGAAAAGTTCGCTACACGAATGCAAGAACTGACTGAGTACGTCCGCGCCGAGATACTGTCCGCACAAGCCCGATACGAAGAACAAACGAACCGTCACCGCGCCCCTGCCCGCCGATACCGTCCTGGACAACTGGTCTGGCTGAACGCCAGGAATATCCGAACCCTCCGCCCGCAGAAGAAACTGGACTGGAAGAACCTAGGCCCCTTTAAGGTCCTAGAAGCTATAAGCGCACACGCTTACAAGCTCGAACTGCCTGCTAGTATGAAGATCCACCCTGTGTTTAACGTCAGCCTGCTACAGCCTGCCGCCACGAACCCGGTAAATGGACAAGTTACTGAACCCGCACCGCCTGTCGAAGTCAAAGGACTGGAAGAATGGGAAGTTGAAGACATCTTAGATTCCCGCTGGGAACGACGAGGCCGAGGAGGCCCGCGTCTGAAGTACACCGTCAAATGAATTGGTTACGACGAACCCACTGAAGAGCCTGTTGAATACCTGGACCACGCCCGCGAAATCATACGGAACTTCCACCGAAGATACCCGCACAAGCCTCGCCTCGACGGAGCTCGGCTCTAAGGGAGGGGGTACTGTCACGGTGTGAACCGTAATGCTTAGTAAAAGGAAGATCACGGCACGTGATCTCCGACCTGTTTATCTTGAACTTCAGTTCTAGATCCTGTTGTAGCTCTTCGAGCTACGTCTTGTATATTAGCCTGCCCCTGCCTGTACCTGCCTGTCAATGTGAATCTGATCTGTTACGACCTGTCCCTGCCAGTCATCTCCTATCATACCGTCCTGCCAGCCCGCACCCTGACAAAAATACTCAATATTACAAGCAAAAAATGCATTAATTATGCAGTTACACACTAGAAGTCTGTTTGTCTGGTTTACACCATATTGGGGCCCCAATGGGTTACCCAATGGGTTGGGTTAGGTTGGGTCCGGGTTAGAGTGGGTTGAGCCGAAGTCTACGTGAGAAAGTGAGTGTGTAAGATCCCAAGGCTTGCCCGCCTTATGAGGAGAGGTAGCTAAGCCTTCGTGACAGAAATCTATGGTACAATACTGTATGGGATGAATGGGATGATCAATGGGTTGGCATAAAATGCTCTCTGACTACTCTAAATGACAAAATCCGCTCCTTTTCCAATCCGTGCGGACCAAGCTCACTAATCACAACATGCAATTTGTGTGGATTGCACCATCAAGGGCAGGTCAACTGGACGCAAGCAAAACTGTCCCAAACACCGATGATCGTATTAATTTCAAGCACATTGAGCTTGAACCTCAAGGGCAGCTTTTTAGAAAGGATAACGCGAGAGCTGGAAGATATAATCTGGTCACGTGTAAAACTATGGGAATGTACCTTAAAAGGGATCACCCCTTGTTTCATTCTGTAGTAAATCCATTCCAAAGCTAGTTCCTTCCATTCTCGACACCAAAATATGGCCTCTCCCTTTTTAGATCTCTCCGGTGAATCTATTCCTCTGGAGCAAGTCCTTGGATCTGGATCTTCAGCGGTTGTAGTGTTACGTGCCGGCCTGGCTGTCAAGACGCCTCTGAGATATTGTTGGAGCTCGGATGTAGAGGTTGAGATGAACATTGAAGTCATCCAACGTGAACAAGATGTCTATCGTCGTTTTCAATCATCAAATCCCCAATGTGGTGGTATCGTCAATTGCGTTGGTTTCTCAAAAGAAGCTACCCAACTTGCTTACATGGCTAATGGAGACCTTCGCACCTACTTGGAAACCAACCAGCCCCCTCAACAGCTCCAACTCTCTTGGTTTCGTGAAATGGCTCGCACGCTCGAGTATATCCACGATCAACGTGTGCTTGTGGCAGACATTGCCAGTCGAAACTTCCTTCTCGATTCAGATTTGACAGTCAAATTCTGCGATTTTTCCGAAGCATCTCTTCTACCGTTAGATGTCGACATGGATACTTTCGATGATAATGGATACACGACTCGAATAGACATCGGCTTTCTTGGTGCAGTTATCTACGAAGTTGTGACTGGCAAGAGATGCGAAATCGATCTCTTCAAAGACAACCTTCCAACTGATGGTCGAGCCACCTGGCCGCGAAGAGAGTTCCTTCCCAGCACTAAAAATGTCTGGCTTGGCTCAATTATTGAAGACTGCTGGGTCGACGGAGGATTTCGAAACGCTCATAGCCTGTTACGAGCACTGGATTCAACTGCCTTACATTCGCCAGCCCCAGAGCCTCTAAACGAAAAACCCACGTCAACGGAAGGATATTGTTTCATTCAAAAGGTAGTCGATGAGTGGCCAATAGTGACGCTGGCCATCATCCTCGGTTCCTTGAGCACGCTCGCCCTGTATAATAACAGAAAAAAAGCCGTGAGCTGGGCTCTATCCCAAATTTATTTTTAGGCGATCGAAGTATTTGATGTGTGAGATGTTGTTCTGATCCCTACGGTAGCTCCACCTCTCTCAGTGCTCAATGGACGTAATTTCTAGATCCATCTGATTACTACAACATATTTTTGGTTCTAGATACCACTCTCCGGTTTTAGATGTTGGGCCACAAGGCGAGGGCCATCTACTTGTGGCCCTCCACTTGTGGACCCTCTTGCATTTCCCGTTCTCCAAATTTCTTTTAAGCATCAACACCGGTATGTAGAGAGACCATTTCTGTTAATGGCACTGGTCCCTTGCTAGCATACTTGATTTTGTGTTATAACACTGATCTAGCTATGTGCCACTAGAAAAGTAGGTAGGGACAAAAGTGACTGTGTTTCAAAGTGATCAATTCAGTAACTTAGGCATCACAGGTCTCGTTTACCTTGATGCTTTTGATTTAAATATTAGCCCCTGTATACATATCTTCGACATAATGGCAGGGTGTGGAAATTGCAAGGAATTTGTTAATGAGGTAACAGGGTACTGTGACAAAGAGTGAATGTGCTTCTGGATCTTTTGATCGGCCGTTGAGCAAAGACAAGAGACGGGAGGGTAGGCCATTCGACTGACCTTGATGCAAAGATGTCTGGTTTCAGAAAACTAGATTATGTGACTCAAACCAGTAGTGCCTTATCCACCGCTGCCTTCACTCTATGCCGCTCCCCTTCCCCGCAATATGTCTGGGACTAATCGAGTTCAAATCGATGGATTGATTTTCTTCAGTCTAGAGATACTAAACCTACCTTAGTATAACACTTACGCTAAGCGGACTAGGGAGCGCTTAGTAGTTAGTTACAGGCCGCATTGATAGGTTTAGGTAAGCTATATAGTGGCTTTCTACGTATTTTCGGTACCTTAAAAGGGTTTCTTTAATCTCAAATTAGCGAATCGCACTCGGATAGGTAATAAATCTAGGGTATACACCTAATTAAGATCCCTCTTTACTTTCGCTCTAGTACTGTATAAGGACTAAAAAAGTGAGCTTTGTGGAAGCCTAGTCTCCTTATGCTTGACAACCATCCAATCAGTGATGACAATGAAGAGGGCTTGCGGAGAGTTAGACTTGGTTTTCACTTGTGTAAGAATTGGTGTGAAATTGGCAGATCGGGATGTATACTAACCTAACTACTCCGCAAGGTGAAGGCATATATGCATGGTATTGCATCTGATTGACTCCGCATTCTGAGCCGCACAGACCACGCTTACCCGTGCACGGATAAATGAAATTGCCGAAGGGCGGTCTGAATATCGCGCAGTTTGCTGACCGCCTAGTAGGATTGCGGGATGTGTTGCCCACTACCCACTTCCAACTTCATCTTCATATTCTACGCCAATCCGTTAAGAAAGCTTCTTCTTGTTCTTAAGCTTATTGTTGAGTACAAAAACCAGCTACACTCTCCAGCTGTGCGGTTAGGGTCCTTCAGCGCCCTGGGCTTGATCACCCACCTGGCTTTGATACCAACACCCTTGGGAGACTAAGAGCAAGAGTGCGCATTACCCCATAATGGAGGACTTTAATAGTGAAACCGATAGTGACTACACCAGCTATTGGCGAGACTGGGTGAGTGGATTTCTTTTTTCATGATTTGGTTTCCCTCTCAAGCCAGGCGTCATGGAGACAGGGCCATATTGGGTTTGGGGAATAGAGGGGCTATCGCGCACCCGACCCGAATTTATCTCGAGCTCCGGACTCAAGTCTATTGCCGCAACGATTGGTCTCGGCGCCTGACGATGCGATTGCTGTCCCGGCGATCCGGATTCCGACACGAGACACGAGACACAAGGCAGACTTGCGGTGCCTTTCACAACATAAATACCTGGCCCGCATGCTCTACTTATTTCAAACCTCTTCTCCATTCTCTCACATTCACCATTTC
Organism: Penicillium digitatum; assembly: GCF_016767815.1. Lineage (NCBI taxonomy): Eukaryota > Fungi > Ascomycota > Eurotiomycetes > Eurotiales > Aspergillaceae > Penicillium > Penicillium digitatum. The sequence continues at coordinate 950,585 of NC_089388.1, forward strand.
TGGCTCTTACTTTCGCTTTACTTAATTCTCTATCCCATCATGGACCCTGAGGTGGATCCTAGGTTGGACCTTCTGGTGTTTCGCAGGCTTATCTACGCCTCGCTGGTCTTCTCGTTCGCGGGGGCGGTTGCATTCTTTTATAGCGCCGCTCAGTACGGGCATGATGGTGATATGCCCAGTTGCTTCGTATCCATCCTCCTCGGGGTTACTTGCATCTACTACTTCCTCCGGTTGCTCTCCACTTACGTCCAGCTAGAGCTGGATCCCTCCAGAATTGACCCAAGTTGGTCCAATGACCGCAATGGGCCTCCTGATCCAGATTCCAGCGCCGGGGAACGCGGACGGCAACCCCATGGTCATTCTTCCCAACCTCCACGTTCTGGCCCTGGACGTAGGGAGTCTTGGACGTCCTCGCGTTATTCTGATTCTGCCCACTTTGCCAGTTCTGGTCGAAACAGTCATGTACTTTTGATCATGATCGTGCTAATCGCAATCATGTGTTTGCAGTTTGTTTCATCCCGCGGCAACGAATACTTCTGCGAAATCGACGAAGACTACCTGACTGACCGGTTTAACCTTACCGGTTTGAACACCGAGGTTTCGTACTACCAATACGCCCTTGATCTTGTGACCGACGTTTTCGATCTTGATGCGGACGACGATCTGCGTGAGCAAATCGAAAAGTCTGCCCGTCACCTCTATGGCTTGGTTCATGCCCGGTACATCGTTACCACTCGTGGTCTTGCCAAGATGGTACGTTGAAACGCTAACCTTGTGTGCAAGTTTTTCACGAAAACAAAAGTACTAAACTCCCTGCAGCTCGAAAAATACAAGAAGAGCGACTTCGGAAAGTGCCCGCGTGTGATGTGCGATGGGCATGCGTTGCTTCCCGTGGGCGAGTCTGATCTTCCGAACATCAGCACCGTCAAGCTGTACTGTCCCAAGTGCGAGGACATCTACAATCCCAAATCGTCCCGTCACTCGTCTATCGATGGTGCTTACTTCGGTACCTCATTCCATTCTATCCTTTTCCAGGTGTATCCCGCTCTCAACCCCGAGAAGAGCTGTCGTCGCTATGAACCCCGAATCTTCGGTTTCAAAGTGCACGCCGCAGCTGCACTTGCTCGTTACCAGGACAACCAACGTGAGGATCTGAAGTGGCGTCTCGCCGAGGTCGACATCAACCACCGATTCATCGAGGACAGTGAAAGTGATGACGACGCGTTTGAGTATGACGAGGATTATGCCGAAACTCACCCGGGGCCAGCCAAAAATAATAAGCTCCTCGCCGACACAACTTCCGCTCGCATGACCACTGCCAAGTAATCTTGACAGACATGGATTTCATTACCAGTCTTTCATGGGCAAAGTTTCGGCGCAACGAGGGATCTGCGGTATGCTTGTGCTTTTCTTAAGATGTTTTCAGGAACAACGGCGTTGACAGGGTCGCATGGTCTCTTTGCGTTTTTTTTTTTCCTTTCTCCGACTTCGCTTGTACCTAAATTACCAGTCTAGTCCATTCCTAGGCCATTTCTAGGGAAATCAGGACTCAATTGAAACCACATAACTTTCATCGATTTTCTTGTAATGGAGAGGGTTGCTAGGTCTGTAAGGCCGGGATCCTAAAACTTATAAAATTCACTACAAAAAACGAACGCGTATATTATTCCGGGTACTAGATTGGCAGTCAGTCGCTTTGGATGCTCAACAACTGTTCTTCTCGACACCAGGACTATGCGGCGAGCCCCATTTCTTGCAATTGTTCGAATGCAAACGTCACCGCGCGAGCCATTTGCTCACCCTTCTCCCATGCCTCGTTATGAACACCGTTGATCGGCAAGAAGCGGAGCCGTCTATCACAGTTCGAACTCTCTTGCATGGATACATGTGCCCCTTTCTTTTCCCAGTTCTTCAAAGCCTCCTTCATTACCTCTACCTGGGACGCATCCACCAATCCATCGTCCTGAGAATGCGCTAGGATAGCCAATCTTCCAGACTTCCACCCGCCTTCCACTCCACGAGAGCCAATAACCTGAGCCGGCGATACTTCATCCCAAAGCGTCTCATTCGCTCCAAAAGCACCCTCGGTAAACTCTTGGTAAGCCGATACGTCAGCATACGTATCCCGCAGCTGTCGCAGATCGTAAATACCCGCGACACCGACAATGGCAGTGGGTTGCGCTGTCAATGTAAGTGACTGGGGACTGGCGAGCGCCTGTTCACGATGACCTGAGACTGCGCCCATCACAGCTTGGAAGGCGAGCGTTGCGCCGCAGCTATGGCCAACCAGGATGTATCGCGAGCCGAACCCGTATGTATTCTGGAGGAGCACGAGTGCTGCCTCTACGTCAGTGATGTGATCAGGGTGTTTCGCATCTTGGAAGTCCTTCGGGTCGGTGTTTAATGGGTCTTGTGGGTAATTTGGGTGCGCGCTGAGACGGTATGAGATCGACGCAAATCCGGCAATAGGTAGGTTTTTCTCGCGAAGCAAGGATTCAGTGGCATTGAAGGATGTCGAGGTAACTGCTGGATCACGCCAAGCACCACCATGGATGTAACTAAGCCGACGTTAGTGATTGCTTTAGGAGATAGGGAATGCCGGGGCCTTGTGTACATCACCCAGTAGCCATCGTTGCACGGAGCTAAAGTTGTAACGGCGATGCTTTGCAGATTATGAACTGAGCCATAGGATAAAGTCTGCGCACTTGAGTGATCCGACATGGTACCTTGCGGAGTAGTATTGATATATGGGGAAGTGGGACAATTCAATAGATTACGGGCAGGTTAGGAGAAGCGTCGTGCAGAGGCTGTTAGATGGCATTTTGCAATCTGACATCTTATAGATACACTTTGGCTTTACCTCTTCTAGTGTCCTGATGTCTTCTGGTCATTTTGATCGTTTTTCTTCTTGTCTCCGGTATAGTTTGTGCACTAAACCATAGCACGAGGCATCTCTGGTCGAAGGAGAATTCCCCGACGAGTCCATTAGGGCGTAATATGACAGTATTGCCCCTCCTTCCACGCAGTGGAGGACTGTAATCAATTTCGCTGTGTATTCATCACACGCTAAACCCGATCAGGAATCAATGGTCCCTTTCACACAAACCCTCCAAGTCCACCGTCTCGACCTTAACAACCGCCCAACTGTTGCAATCTTCACAATGGCCGAGTAAGTGATGGCCGTTTTTGGTCGGTGAGAATATAATACTGACCGGCTTGCAGAATTTCAGCTCCCCTCGCGGCCGTTCAGGTCGAGGCCTTGGTATGATCTCCCCGACGAAAATCTGCCCCAGTCCTCGCCAGCCAGAAATACTGACGTCGGACGTTCCAGGTGGTGATGAAAATCATCAAGCACTGCTCCCAGGCCTTCCCTTCCACTGCGACCGGCGCTATCGTTGGTATGGATGTCGATGGCACCCTTGAGATTACCAACACATTCCCATTCCCCGTCGTCGAAGTCCCCGCCGAGTCGCACTTTGAAAACGCCGCTCCCAACCCGGCTGCTGCCGCTCCTCGTGCCAAGGCAAATGCCGCCTACTCTGCAGAGATGGTCCGCATGTTGCGCGAGGTCAATACTGATGCCAACAGTGTCGGATGGTACACCAGCGCCAACATGGGCAACTTTGTCAACATGAACGTGATCGAGAACCAGTTTTACTACCAGAGCCAGTTGAATGAGCGTACGGTCGCCCTCGTTCATGATGTCAGCCGCAGTGCCCAGGGCAGCCTCAGCCTCCGTGCCTTCCGCCTGTCCTCTAAGTTCATGACTGCGTTCAAGGAGAACAAGTTCACTTCCGAGGAGTACGTACAATGGCCCGAGCAATGAAGAAACTTAAAAAAAATGCATGAGCGACATCAATACTGACATCAGTCACAGCCTCCAAAAGTCCAACTTGCGCCACCCCGAAATCTTCGAGGAACTGCCCGTCAAGCTCCACAACTCTCACCTGATCACTTCTTTCATCCACCAGCTGCAGTGCCCGACTTCCTCAGCATCTACTGAGATCCCCTCCTCCCTGGCTGCACTCGAGTCCAGTCCCTTCAGCAAAAACTCCACCCTCACCCCCAACCTCGACAACCTGTCCCTCAGCATCGATCCCTTCCTGGAGAAGAACTGCGATCTCCTTCTGGATAGCATCGAGACTCACAACACTGAGGTCAACAACTACCAATACTACCAGCGTGTGCTCGGCCGCGAGCAGCAGAAGATCAATGCCTGGAAGGCGAAGCGCGCACAAGAGAACGCCAGCCGTGCCACTCTCAACCAGCCCCTCCTCCCCGAGGACGAGTGGCAGCGTCTGTTCAAGCTCCCCGCCGAACCCAGCCGTCTGGAGAGCATGCTCAACACCCGCCAAGTGGACCAGTACGCGCGCCAGGTCGACAGCTTCGTCTCGTCCAGCACGGGCAAGATGTTTGCTATCAAGGGCAACCTGCTGCCCAACGAGACCTCGAACTAAACGTTGATGATTTCGAAGGGGAGACACGACGCTTTTGGTATTGCATGACCTTTTTACGGCGTAGGGAGGGAAAATGTTCTCTATTTTGGATGTTAATATGACTTCCTGTTTCTTGTTTCTTCTATGAGCGGAGCTGAGTCTCTGGGCATTAGACTCCTGCGTTGTATCGACTTGAATTCGATCATAGAAGGGAATCTTTATTTTGTTTAGAATATAACAAACACATTGAACAGGTCAAATTCTCAAGTGCGGTCTTTAAACAATGGCATAATCTTCTGGTTGAATCTACGGATGGAACAAAATGAACTAAGACAAAAGTGAGGTGAGATTGATCTACGAAATTGAATATCTAAGAAACCGGATGCCTGTGAATGCACCTGCATGCACTCAACAACTACCATATGGCTGGATGGTTGAAGGGGTCTCGAATCTCCAGGAGAACTGTACCCTCAAGCACATCCGCGACTCTATATCCACTGACGGGATCAAAGTCTCTCGACACGGTGGCAATCGCGGTGGGGAGCAGAGGTTGAAGAGCGCAGCAGATCCGATGGAAGATAGTGTCACCGACGAGAAGCGAAGCCTCTATGTAGCCAGGTGTCATCTGAGCAAGTTCTCTAAGCCGATCAACCACGTGGAGACGACAATCAGGGACGGAGCGGAGCTGCACGACCTGGGTCTGTAGAAGATCAAGGTAGTAGGTGCGCTCCCTCCAGTAAACACTGTCGCGGGCCAGAATGGCCATGGTGAAGGTGTGATGGGAGTGATGGAAGGTTGGTTTTTAGTTGGTGAATTTTGTGAAATCGGTGAGGACTGTACTGAATAACCTGTTGCTTGGTGAGAATACATCAAGGGGGGATTGAAGCTATAAGTACAGTTCGAGTTCTTGACTTTGAATACTCGATGAAGCACGGCTTGGAAGATGAGAACAAAGTCTCCAATTTTCTTTGTTTATATCGGGTCTCTTTGATCGGAGCAATCCAAACACAAATGCCATTTCAAATCTAAAAAGGAGGGAAATAAGTATACAAAGCAAGGACAATGGCTTTGGTAACTTAAGAAGAATATGGAGTTCATCATTCTCATCGGGAATCATACTCTGCGCAGCCTGCGGGGGTTCATCGAAGAGATGCGCAATGCAAGGACACATCGAAACTCGGAAGAATACTGAGATGTTGCTTGATTTGATTTCGCTTGAGTTTGAGTGTGCAGGTAATGCAGAAATACATGTTGAACAATAGAAGTGCTTGTGGTCGGTTGAGTGTTTTCTTATTTATTTATTTTTTTTTGAAACCTACTAGTCACAAGTCAATTATTGTGTACTCCGTTCCTTTTCGTAATTGCATGATCGGATATCTCGACTACCACGCTTCCCCGGTAAGCTTCATTGGAAGATGAAGCAACCGATGACCAAATTTCGAGGGCAAAGGAAGGTGTCCTGCTCGGATGTTGACTTGCAAAGATTGGTGAAGCAGCTTAGGTGCCTCCAATCCGGCATCACGTTCCTTTCGCAAAGCCACAAACTCTTCCTCGCCGATGCCATCTTTCAGGTGTTTATTCAGCTTCTTGTGATCCTGGACGCTCACCCAAGCCACAGGATCACGTCCCTCCGGCGGATAATCATGACCTGTCCAGATTTTGAAGTGGTCGGGGAGGCTCAGAAGCTTGCGGCCCGATCGAAAGAGGTCATTCGCATCACCACCGGGGAAGTCACAGCGTGCAGTGCCGATGTCCACATGGAAGAGAGAATCACCGCAGAAAAGATTAGCTGGAACAGACTTGTTAGTAAAGTGTTTAGCCAGGTTGTTCTTGTTGGTAGATCCTTACCTCCTATCATGTAACCAAGGTGATCCGGGGTGTGTCCAGGTAGATGCATAGCCATTCCTTTGAGGTTACCAATAGTAAAAGTCTCATCATCGTCGAAAAGCTTGTCAAAGACGGCTTTATATTCCTCTTGTGGGACACCATATCTCTCGGCGAACAACTTTTGCACTTGTTCAATTCGCTTGCCGATGCAGATGGGCGGCCTTGGGTCTTGACACTGGGCAATTTGTTTCTGAAGATAAGATGCCGCAGACAAATGATCTGCATGAGCGTGCGTTTCAAGAATCTTGTCGATCTTATAGCCCTCTCCCATGATAAGAGAGAGTAAGGAGTCGGCTGCCTCAGTGGTCACGGCCTGAGTGGCAGGATCATAGTTCAAGACTGGGTCGATTATCACAGCTGTTGATGTCGACGGATCGGCGATGAGATATTGCCATGTTCCAGATGCGGGTTCGAACACATCGTGAATCACAGGCTCAGTAGAGATAGTGGATGCAGTGTTGTAGGTAACTCGATGTGAGATTGTGGGGTTGATAGGGATGGAACATGAATTTTGCGAGAATGGCTGATTCCATCCATGAGCCAGATGTTCCTTCTGTGCTTGCCAACCTTGCCCCTTAATTGACGCGCCATTTCGTGACGATTTTGGCGTGTGAGGAACACCTGTTCGCGCATGTTGGATATGACGCAATTGTCCAAAGTCGACCAGCATTGAAGTTCGAATGGGCCTGCTAGACAATCTCAAAAGATCAGACGAGAATTGCCAGCCGGCGCATGATGATTGCTGCCGAATGCTGAACATGATATCCAGGAATTGAAGAATGACAATTAGTGAGAGATGTAAGAGCTATCGCAGACATACTTGAAAGGCTTGGGTCGGCGACTCGGCGAGCATCAAGATCGCCGATTGAAAAGAGTCAATACGACCCCGTCTAGTGGATATGGACGGACTTTCATGCCACAAACTGTAAAATTCAGAAACGTGTGATGTTTGAGAGATACGAAGTACAATTTGTTTTAGAGACTATTGCAAGTCTTTAGCCCCTTGTGTTGAGGTGCATGAGATGTCATACATCAAAATCAAGTCATGCATAACGCCTCATGCACCACGGCGATTAGTTCCCGAATTGAGAGATGCTTAGAAGCAAAGTGAAAGCGTACGTGAAGTAAAGCAGAAAATATCCAACTACAATCTATACATGTGCTTTCAGTCCTTCTAGCTGAGTTGAAACTCGAAAGTTTTCGAAGAAAAGCCGAGACTCCCCGATATCGGAACGAGTTAATCCGAAATCACGACATCGTAAGTTCAAGCCCTGAAGGTACTTCAGCGCTCTTTTGTCATTAGTCGTTTCTGACATTTGTCTTCGAAGATGTTTCAGCGTCGCACAGTAGTCGCTGCCAAGCGCTCCGTCGCTCAATGGAGAAGTCTTGCAACTGCGTCTCCCGTGAGCTCCGCACGAAGCCACAAGATTGTAGTGGTTGGCGGTGGTGCTGCTGGTCTTAGCATCAGCCACCAGCTCTTGCACTCCGGCAAATTTGCGCAAGATGACATTGCTGTGATTGATCCAGCTACCTGGCACAATTACCAACCAGGCTGGACACTGGTTGGCGGTGGCCTCAAGGACAAAACGGAGCTGCGCAAGCCATTGAACAGCTTGATTGATCCCAAGTTCAAGTTTTACAATGAGAGTGTCGGCGCCTTTAACCCCGCTGAAAATGCGCTCACCCTTGAAAATGGCGACAAGATCAACTACGAGCATCTGGTTGTGGTGCCCGGTATCAGCATCAACTATGGCAACATCAAAGGCCTCCCTGAGGCTCTTGCAGACCGGAACTCAACAGTTTCAACGATCTTTAGCTACGACACTTGTGACAAGGCTTTCCGCACCATAGAAAGCTTCCGTGGAGGCAATGCTATTTTCACTCAGCCAGCCGGTGTGCTCAAGTGTGCGGGCGCCCCACAGAAGATTATGTGGCTTGCGTTGGACCACTGGAAACGAGCTGGCCTCTACAACCCTACCAACCCCTCGAACTCGCCTGTCAAGATTAGCTTTGCGACCGGTCTTCCAGTGATGTTCGGTGTGCCCAAATACAGCGCCGTCCTCGAGCAGATGCGCAAGGATCGCGGTGTTGAGGGCTTGTTCCAGCACGATCTCCTTGCCATCGACGGCAAGTCTGCCATTTTTGCCACTCCCGAGGGAGAGGTCGTCAGACCCTTTGACCTGCTGCACGTCACCCCCAAGATGGGAGCTTATGGTTTTGTCAAGAACAGCGCTCTGGCCAACGAGGCCGGATTCGTCGATGTGGACGAGAACACCACTCAACACAAGAAATTCCCCAATGTCTGGTCTGCTGGTGATGCTTCCAGCTTGCCAACATCTAAGACCGCTGCAGCGGTCACTTCCGAGGCCCCGGTTCTCGTTCGCAACCTTTTGCAGAGTATGGAGGGCAAGGAACTAGATGCTTCTTATGACGGATACACCTCGTGCCCGCTCCTGACCGAGTACGGCAAGGTCCTCCTTGCTGAGTTCAAGTACGGCGGAGTTCCCAAGGAGACATTTGGAGACTGGCTTGGTATTGACCAGGCTGTACCCCGTCGCTCATTCTGGTACCTGAAGAAGGACTTCTTCCCTTGGGTATACTTCAACCACATGATCAAGGGTAACTGGGGTGGACCCAAGGGCTGGCTGTAGAGGAACAGGGGGGATCCCTGTGTCGCGATATGATCGTACTTCGAGGTAATTTCATGATTAGGGGTCAAAAATAGAAATGTCAAAATCCTCGAGCCAAACTACTCGATAATTCTAACTGTGTTCAGGTGGTGAGTGTTGCTGTCACAGGGCTTTTTTCACATGCAAGTCCCATCACGCTCCACCGGCAGCACGTGACTATAAATTGTGTGACATCATCGTTCATCATATCGGCATCGCCCAGCAAGTGAATCTTTAGGTGCATTTGTTCATTGACATCCTCGCCTTTCTAAATTGAAGTATTTACAATGTGTATATCACAGAAATCTGAGGACTCGTTTTCTACATTTTTTCCATGTACAACACTCATTCCGATGTCTGGGTTGTGAGTTGCACCAGATCACCCATCTCCACATGGGCAGCCCTGTTTCTTAAATCGCTAACTGGAAATTAATTCTTAACAGGCAGGTGCATTTGCTGCTGTGGTAGTTGATTTTATTGTCTATCCTTTCGACACTCTTAAGACTCGCGTCCAATCCCCAGACTATGAGAAGGTCTTCAAAGATGCACGCACAGGAATAGTGCGGCGTAATGTACTCTTCCGAGGATTGTACCAAGGCATCTGGAGCGTAGTTTTCTCAACGATTCCAGCCTGTACGTATTGGCTTTCACTGATGACTAAAAGTACGGAACATCACAGCTGACGATCCTATGTACCCCATCTAGCTGGTGCATTCTTCACCACTTACGAAGCTGTGAAGAGCATTATGTACAACTCCTCAACCGGAGCTCCCACGGGGATGACAAGCGGAAATCGGACCATTCCCGATGGTTCTTTGAACAGTCTTTGCTTGCCATTCACACACTCCCTCCCTGCCCCAGTTATGCATGGAATTGCCTCTTCATCCGGCGAAATTGCCTCATGCCTCATGCTCACACCGGCAGAGGTGCTGAAACAAAACACGCAGATGATTCATAGTTCCCAAGAAAATAAAGCCGCTATGTGGATAGTACTTTCGCGATTTCGACGTCATCCTTGGCGCCTATGGAATGGGTATACAGCACTGGTTGGTCGAAACCTCCCAACTACCGCTCTACAATTTCCGCTCTTTGAGTATGTGCGAGCGCACCTGATTGATCGATGGAGACAACGGAAAGCGGCCCGCAATAACACCGACCGACCGCTATCGGAACATTCAGATCAACTAGTCGAACGGGCTGGCTTGACCGGTATAGCTGCGGCATTTTCGGGGACGGTCGCGGCGACTGTGACTACCCCAATCGATGTTATCAAGACACGCGTAATGCTTTCGGCAGGTGACGTGAGCGCTAGCTCCCAAGATCAAAGTATTCAAGCTGGGACTCGTGGTAGGGGAGCGGTATTTTCGGAAGCGCGAACAAAGATCAACCCTAACAAATCTCTTTTTTCTGTCGGTCGCCATATCATACATTATGAAGGAATCCATGGTTTGTTCAAGGGTGGACTGATACGGGCTGGTTGGACGACTATTGCGTTGGGCCTTTATCTCAGCCTCTATGAAGGTGGCCGATTTTATCTGGAGAATCGACGGAAGGAGCGAGACCGTGTCAGTGGGAGATTTGGAAAGCAATCTGATGAGGGTGAGGATGTTGTTTAGTGAGAAAAGATAGTGTGGTGCGAAACCGATTCGTCACGCTACCGTTGCTACCAGTCGAAAGACTTCTGGATGCTTGATTCACCATCTTCCATCATTGCCACTCGCAATCCGGGCTTGTGAAAAGATTCTTCTTTGTGTCCCTTTAATTCGATTTTGAAAACAAATCGATTCACTGGCATTGAAAAATGGAACCCCCAATTTGTAAAAGTACATTGTATTCTAGCCCCTCGAGGCTGTCTTTTAATAAATAACAAAGGCCAAAAGAGGATAAAGAAGGTCTTTATTCTCAAACAAGACAGCATAATCGCGGCCTTCAACTATATAAACCTGGTCCCACACTACACCTGACTGCAGACCAAGACATAAAACTAGTGTATCTCAATTTCTCAATCCAATCCATTTAAGCGACTATAAAAGTCAATTATGCCGAACCTATCTGGATACCAGGAGCTGGATATCCCTTCGGCCACCGACGAAAGATGGGATGCAGACGACGAGGACTCTGGTTCAGAGCGCACATTGAATGCTTTTGACTTTGCGCCGTTGTCAATTGTACTAGGATCAAAACACGAAGCCCGTCGCTTATTTCGTTTCACCGTCCGCCGTGAAGAAGACAAGTTCCTAGTTGCATCGGGTAAGTCTGATGGCTGGATTGACGCCTCTCATTTTCTCTGGACCATGTGCGCTACACTTGCTGATGCAGGCACCGATCGGAAATGGTCTGCGACATTCGAAAAATGGCGACCGCAGTGGGAGAAAGTCCAGACACAGGTGAAGACATTTGGCTATACTCAATTTTCTTCCGAGATCCCTCCTGCACCTGTTGATCTTGCGCTGGTTCAATTCTTCGGATCCCGAGTTGACCAAGTGACTAGGGAGTTTGAGATTGAGCAAGAGGGCCCAGACAGGGTCTCTGATGGTCAGGATATCTGGACTCTCTGGCGATATATTACTGAGACGCCTGCAGATCAGATAAGAGAGTTCCATGTTACTCTCCGAGACACTGCAAGGCTTGTTGGCTCTCAGTAAATTGTAAGATACATTGAGCATTTGCATGTACAAAGATGATCTTTGCGGTTGGGTCAAACTCGTCTCCAACACTGTCTTCTCCTTTTACAGATATATACACACCCGTCTACAACTTTGAACATGGCCGCTAACATACAGTTTCATATTTTTTATTCTTTTTCATCAAACCACACTATTCCCACCTAGTCCTTTTAGGTAGATTTGGATACCGAGTAGAGCATTTAATGTGTAGATAAACTTCCGGTGATCACATCTTTAGTTTCAGTCTGCTTGAGTCAAATTTAGAGCCGCATGGGAAGAATTCAACAGTGTTGTTAGCTGTGGTGAAAAACACAGGAAGCCGTGTCATCTCATGCCCACCATGCAGTCACTTCATAGCAAGTTCGACAACTTCTGCTATGCTGAGAGGCAGACTTTTGGTAACATAGTAGCATCCAAACCAAACTTGATATCTTTCCTACCCCCTTTTTAGTATAGAGCTCACTTTCTACGCTAGTTTTTGTCCCTTTCCCGTCATTCTTTTCACCCACGCCGTTTCCACGCATCCTGCATTGGTTTCCAAGCCCCGCTGCCCTTATTCCGCCCTTTTCCCGCTCTTTTGGGGTCGTATTTTGGTGGCTATGGGGGCTTGCTAATCCCAAGAATGAAGTTTGAATCGTAGTATTTCTTGCCCAGAATCCCTTTATCCGATGAAAGCTCTAGTTCTGAAAAGAAAGTCCCGGTCTATAGAAATATCCCCAGAAAGGATGTCCTCCCAGTAGCATTCTGCAAGCCTGATAACAACGCCAAGACACTCGCTACGACTAGCGCCATAAATGGAGACCGGAAATGATACGCAAAATCCCCTCCCCTGGTGCGTAGGCACGGAGTCGACTGTGAACTCTCCAATTTGAAGACGTTGAATTATAAGATTCATCAACTCATTGTCCGAACAGTGGCGGTCCTTGTTCGAAAATCTCACTGTTAACCACATCGTGCCTCGGAAGAGGCCATACACATCGATGATAGGCAGGCCGTTGCGGAGAAATACGGTTCGGGTGGAAGACATCATTTGGCTCCGCAGAATTAATTCTAAGCCTTGAAAGTAGCTAAACACTAGAAAATGTTGAGGCTTCGCCAGGTTTTGCCCAAGTTGCGGTGGTGGATGTAGTTAGGCGCTCAAGCAGTGAGACGAAAGGCCTGGACGCTCTGTGACTTTTATTAGGAACGAGGCCTTTCAATTATCTCGCAGTTTATTTTAAGATGCAAGGGGGGGGGGGGGGGGGGGGGAGAGATCCATGGCTCTACTGTTGCATTCATATATCAAGATCCTAAGCGAGAAGCCAAGTTCAAAGAATGGAAAGAAAGGCACTGGAACAAACAAAAGGATAAAGACTTTCATCTCCACCCATTCAAAGACCTTAGCTGTTGGTCTAGACTAAGGGGCCGGTTTTTATTTCTTTCTAGGAAAATCCATTTGTTCACTCATTTAGACAGTCCTTGTGGCATACATAAACCACCCATTTTGACCCCAGGCCCAGGTCTTATCAAACGCCGTCATGCCCGAACGCAAGCGATCAACCCGATCAGGAAAGGCCTCCAGCGGAACATCCAACAACCATTTTACCACTGAGCGCTCGGTTGGTGGCGAGCGTCGTTCGATTCGCCACTATCACGATGGTCGAGTATCGCAGCGTGAGACTCCTGTCCCTGGCCCTGTTCAAAAACTAATACAGAGTAAACTCACTACAAGAATAGACAGTACTAGCGCTAGCACTGTCTTCAACGCCAAAGCTGTATGCAAGCCCAAGGAACCGGAATATCAACCCCCCACTCCAGCTGAGATTGAGAGGCTCGCCGGTGCGGTTACTAACCTCTTCCACCCAGAACGCACTAAGCCATTTGATAAGCCTCCCCTGCAGATAGAAAGCCCGCAGTCCTGGAGTTCTGACGGCTCCTATGGTATGATTACCCCACCATTCCCTGTAGCGTCTCCTACTCCTGAAGATTCGCCTGAGTTGATGAGCACGGAGGTTTTCCCCCTTCCCGTGACTGTCAACCCAGATACCTCGGATGAGGATTCTAATACAATTTCAAAACAGTGGGGCCAGATGGGCGGGAAGAACCGTGGACATTCAGATATTTACAATTGACTGGATGTCTCGCAGCAGCAATCCGGACGAGCGCCCACTTTGGAAAGTTAAGACAGGACTTTTGAACTGTACAAGATCAAGAAAAACATTACATTCTTAGCGAAAATCAAACATGATACATAGGAAAGTCTCCTGCACAGATTGTACTTTTTTCCTGCCTTCACATATGTTCAAAGACACCACAAGGCTATGCAAGTGGCCAGCTATTTTTATGCATAATTCAATGTAGGAAAGCTTGGCGTTATAGCACACGTTGTAGGTACATAGCAGGATTTCCATAGACCCGGATCGTCTTTGCATGACTCTGTAGCTCTAGGAACAAGTTGAAACGTAAAAAAAGAAAATTTTCATTGTCCAGATTAAAGAATGCCAAGGATGATGATTGGCAGAGCGAGCAACTCGATTGCTATTTGGACAAAACACTTCTTCAGATGAAGTTCTATCAGCCACAAAAGCTGATGTATACCAAAAGTCTTCAATGCCATGCTAAATGCAGTAAGTCCTGGAGAGGTTTTGCCTCCTCCGCGCAGTTCCGCAATTGATGATCCACGTTTCTTTGTCGGAGAAGGAATGATTGTTTCCAATTTTCCTGGTAAAAGGCTTGCTTCGGTCAATATGAGAGCAATGGACGCTGGGAGTAGTCCAAATAAACGGAATGCAAGCATGATGATCACTGCAAGAATCTCGGCGCTGGCACGCCTATTTGTGGAGATTGGCATTTCCTCTTGGGGAGAAATCCGTGGTCCTTGGATTAGACTCTGGGCCTCGTACATCAAGGCTTGGCATATCCCATACAGGAAACTTGGGACTGCTAAGTGCGTCCAGTTTCTTAGATTTGCATCTTCTGTAAAATCAAGGAGTTGATATCGATGTGCTGAAATAGTAGCACAGGTCCAGATCAAATGAAACTTGTATAATATAACAGAGGAACAGGCGTATGCAAACGGTGTCAACCATTCGTGTCTGAAAATTGCAATTTCCAAGCAAGTTCTGAGCGCATAATGAGTAACCTGGTAGACAGAACCTATCACAAGCGCACGAGAGAAGGTTGAAAGGCTCTGTGTAGCAAAAATGAGACGTGTGGCCTTTTTGATGGATCGGAAGGTCAGAGGCCGTTTGTTGTGCCCCCTTTCTTGATCCAAGAGAGCCCAATCTGTTCGGGCAATCTCAAGGGCCAACGATGTCGCTATCACATGGCCAACAAGATAACGAACCTTATTGAGGCATTCTTAGGATAGTTCAACGTTGATTCAATCCAGGGTAGAAACATACCAAGCTGGAAATCAAAAGGTGGCTAGAAATCAGAGTGAAGGAAGAAATTGTAAACTCTTTGTGTGTGGTCGTGGAAAGAGAAATATTATTGAGTTGGCTTAGTAAATTTCCATCTCCTCCTGGGCTAATCAGAATATTCAGAACCCGTGATGGTAACCTCGCAAATACGATCTGAGTCAAAGGAGAAAGCATTTCGAATTCTGATCGAAGAGAACGACTTTGCCGGGGGTGAGATTCACTGGACAAAGAACTCCGTAGTGAAGAAACTGGGGGCAGTGGGGCAATTCAGGATATTAGCTGGCGAGCATTCAATTTCCAAGAGCTCTGATGCTAAGAAACTTCAAGCGAAGTAATGGGCGAAAGGTGGAGAAGGGCTGAAATCTTTGGTTTAAGCCTATGTTTCAGTCATTGGGGGCCAAGGGAAGATAGGGAATTTCTGGACACGGCCTTGAAACATCTCATGTTTCACAGACATTAAGGTCCAGTGTTATAAAATAGCAGAATTTTCGTTACAATCCCACTTTTCAACGTCTTTTGTTGAAGTCAAAGTAACCTGGGCGCGATGTAGTCTACAGAATTCTGTTTGCACTGTTTACATTCCATCCTATCAGAAACCCCTTCTCTCTTTCAAAAGAATCCTACAGAACATATGCTCTTTCCTTTGAGGGTCCGGGGACGAGTCTAATCTGTCGCTCAATTCAACTATCCATGTCAGCTTTTTATTTAGGTCAGTATAACGTGAAATCCGCCCCAATTGTCACCGGATAAGCTTCGGAGTTGTTTACGCTGCCCAATGATGGCAGCCGTTAATCAAAAGATGCCCTGCCAAGAAAAACATGGAAGCAGCTATGTTGTATGCACTGCACTCTTCGGGCATGAGAACGCTGCTGCCTAATAAAGTGGCTTGTACCTGCTTCGCTGTATGCGTGTTCAAATCGTTTCAGGGTTGAGCTAAGCAGGGGTCCTCCGGTTTACGGGAGACTTCCATTTTGAGAATGGCTCTATCCGACTCTCACGGTGGAAATTTGATCGCGATCACTCCACCACCCCACATGCCAATCTTCATTCTTACAAAACACACACTGTCGATACTGCGGAACGTACTCAGATGATGCAGATTCCAAGGATTGAGCAGGACAGCGGACATAAAACCAAGGATGCATTTTCTGGGTTGTCGGGGAGGCTCGAGTTGCGCCAAGTCACGCTAGCTGGGGAAAAAAGTAGACTTCCGGCACTAAAAACGCCTTTAAATGCCGGTGTCTTTCAGGTCTGACAGCTTCGAATGACAGTAACGTCTCCTATGGAGAAAACGGTCCACGACAGCGAATCAGCATACTCTCAGCTGGGAAAGGTCTATATCTACATGTCACCTCATATCGAGACTGGTAGAAACGGACGACAAGGGAGTAAGGCCAGATATAAAAGGCCCCTTATACACCCGTATAGAGCACCGGAAAGAGAACAGGAGAACAATCTGTTCTTGACCAGCCATACAATTCTCATTGCAACATCACTCCTACCCATCCTAGTTTTTCTCCTTCTACAATCCGGTTCGGTACACTCCCAGAACCATGTTTAAGGGACGTTCCATCTCTGCTTTGGCGATTGCTGCACTAGCCACGACCGCGCAGTGCCAGCAGCTCAGCTATGAAGACAGCGTCACAGCTTTAGCCTACGGTAACGTGGCTACCGCTAGCTCTTCCGAGGGAACGGTATGGCTCAACGTTACTGGGTTTGCTGTGGATCAACTTCCACACATCCAAAATGACCTTGGAATCCATTCTTTGGACAATCTCGAGATGCTCACTACCCTTGCTGGCCTTGCACAGAACGCCGCGAGTAAAGGCCAGTGGGGAGACATCGTCTACTTATACAGTGCCTTCGCAATGAATGGTTACAGTGATTATCTCAATGTTTCGACTGTGGAGATGCAGGAGTCACTCTTGGACGCTATCACAGATCAAGATAGCGGCAAAGTTGATGTCGACCTGGCCGAGCTTTACGCCAGTACCTCCAGCTCCAAATTCTTGGTTGAAGCCTTCCAAGGTCTGAAATCAAAGACAAACCCCCAACACAAACGCTGGCTCAGAGAAACTTGTTCATCTGCCAACCTCGCTGTCAAGAACTCCTGTCGAAGCCTCCTTGAGAATGTCAGAGGCAATATTACGTGGAAGACGGGCAGCCCTCGGAGTATCTGCAAATATGGTTGCTGTATCAGCTGGAGTGCGAATGCCACTTTCCAGATCGAAAATCTCACTAATGCTGCGAACTACTGCATTAACGCTTGTGGTACGAGTTATGTCAGTTGTGAGGTGTATGGTGTCGAATTGCAAGGGACTCTTGTGGATCAGTGTTTGAGCAACAGAGCGACTGGTTGCAGGTAATTCTGGTTCCTGTGAGATACTGTCAAGGGTTTGATACAAAGATTAAGACGTATTTACACACTTCTAACTCATCAATTCCTTCTTTTTTTAAAAAAATAGAAGGACCCTTCACCTTTTGAATAGTACCTCCCATTTGACTTTCAGATTCTGTACCTTTTCACTTCGACTGGTCTCACTGCCACCTTACTAAGCAGACAACTTCCGGTCCGCGTCGCGCTAGTGCTAATGTAGTTTAGTGTGCTCTAATCTCCTAGACCGACGACATTTCATCTCTTCCCTCTCCTCGCAGTCCGCAAGATCTCATAATGTTGTTGTGCTCATACTAAAAATACACTCTAAATATGGACAATGAGAAAGCAATCTTTATTGAAAGAGCTCCACAGCGCCCTTGCTCGGAAATATCGAAAGCATGCCGCAGTAGTCGAGACCAGTTGGCAGTCATTTAGCGCAAACGAATGAGCGAAATGTTTCAAGGCCGGAGCTACAGGTGCTGTGTTGAAAGACCCCGCGGATCGGGCTCTGGGTGATACCTACAAAATCATACCAGAGTTAAATTTACGTGACCTCACATCCAACCCAGACTTCCTTTTAACCCTTCTCAAACATCGAACCTCTACATCTCTATTTGAACAGCACTGTGCAGGATTCAATGGTAGCCCCGGAGATCATGCCGTAATCGAAGAGTCAGTGCGCACACGGGGACTTAAGCACACCAATCCCTTTTAAATCTGTTACACTCTGTTTCAGGGCGAGATGTATGCTACGTCATACCAACTCATGGCGAAAGAGGCCGTAGCTGTTTTTGAGGCCGCAACCCGTGCTCGCGTATGTGTTCCTCAGTCGGTAGGAGAATTAATCATGCAAAGGCAGATCTACACCTTGCAAACGCTCAATATTCTCATTGATGATATTCTCGAGCAAGGCTCGCAAACTCGAGTTCAAAAGGCCCCGGCAAAGAAAAAGAAGACCTCTGACGACGGGGCGGCAATAGTTCTGTCAAAGCTAAGTCTCCGGGCCCCCCGGAACAAGCTTACACTTTCCGACCTGGTCGCTAGTGCTCGCGATCACCGAGACACACTTGAGGAGTACCTGGTTTTGCTATCCACTGAGCCTGTTGTGCTTGCTCACGCTGTCAACATTTGGTTCTTCAGCCGCCCAGAGCTCGTTCCTGACGAAAAAGGACGCCGCTTGCCGGTGCCCATTGATAAACACATCAGTGCTGCAGTTTTTGAGGTCATCCACATTTCGATTCAAGGAGCCGCCATCTGGAAATACATTGCTAGTATCCTCGAGCTGCTTGAAAAGTCGGCTGAGGATAGAGCCTGTCGACCTATTCTACTTCAGGACATCTCCAACATATGTCATCTGGAATTCACTCGTGCGCAAACGCTTTTCAAGCGTCATGTTCAGAGTGCGACGGGATCTAAGTGGTTCAAGCGAACTTCCAACACGTACGACAGCGCCGGTAATCCGCACGTTGCCATGAAAGGCAATCCGGAAGACTTTACCGTATCTGACCCCCAGATTCATTACATTTCGCGTCTCTGCCAGTCAAAGCTCACTGTTTCCACTGCCGCTATATGGATCAAAAAGCTGAGCGAGCTTCATGAAACCCATCCTCGGGAGAGGGAAAGGTTGGAGGACAGAGAGGCCGACTCTTTGGGTGACCTGGCTATAATTGTTGGATTCATCCAGGACTTATCTTCCGTAATTCCCATTCCTTCTTTTTCCAACAACAACAACAACAACAACAACAACAACAGCAGGGGGCAGAAATTTGCCTCTAAACTACAGGAGGTGGAGTCTGAGTTGAACCAGGCCAAGGATCAACTTGATTTGCTCGATTTGTTGTTCCCATCGATAATATTCTAGAGCCAGGGGTGGCCCATGGAGCTCTCAAAAGGCTAGACGAATTCACCATCGAGAAGTCTGGCACAAAAATGGGATTCCTATACCAAGACATGCTCACGGACTGCCTACTCGGTGTTCAGACCCAATGCGATGAAGCCAAAGCCAAACTGGCACAGGGATTAAAGGCCGACTTGTCTTATGCGCCAAAAACAACTCCGGAGTCGACAGTGATCCGAGTCGAACAGCGGAAACAGAAAGAAAAGACACGTCTCTCACATTCGTCTATATAACCACCGCGGAGCCGTCTCGTCCACAGGAGCCAGCTTCGCTACCGCGGAGCTTCAAAACAGATGAGCAGACAGCAGAGATCTTCTCGGGGTTGTTTTGCAAATCGGAATCGCGTGGCCCAGTGGCTTGGGCGGCTTTCGCCGAAGCGATGGCCAAATTAAAATTCTCAATCTCACCCAAACATGGGTCCGTGTACACATTCTATCCCCCGGATAGCATGACGGTGAAAAATTTGTTTACGGTGCACCGACCGCATCAATCGAAGATTGAAGGATACCGAGTCCTTATATGGCCAGGCGGTTGAGGACGTTGTATGGATGGGGCGAAGAGACCTTCCAAGTTGAATGATGTGTCGAAACCAGTCATGGTGCCTCAGACCGGAGGTCTCTGATGGCAAGGGGCAGCTGCCCTTCTCGACCTTGATCTTGCTTCCTCTTTTAACCTTTCTTCGCTCAATTGAACCCTCTACCATGCATTCCTACTCGATTCTTCAGATTCTCATTGGCAGCAGTTCGTTCCAGGCTCACCATCGCTTAGTAACCACTCCTGTATAGATCCTTGCATATTCTCTCCCCTTTCTCCGTCTGATCTACATTCAAAGCCTCGAGAATTAGAGTAAATGCCCTCAATCCAAGGAAGAATGACCCATTTCATGGAGGGTTCCACGGGCTCAGAAACATGTAGAATCTCCAGGTGCTCTACCGATGTATTCTGAGTTGGATCTCAGCTTTTCGGCTCTGCATGGTGTTTGGGGCTTCGGTATCGGTTGCAATGGTGCCTTTCTTCACTATCATCGACGCTGCCGTCTGTCTCGTCCAGTTTCGACCGAAAGTGTATGCGTGACCGCAATACGCAAAATTATGTGAAAACACATCGTTTCTCAGTGAAACCAGTGTTGCCAGTCGTAGATCCTTGTCTTCATCAAACATGTCATTGGCTCCACCATTGGTGGCCAGCACGTGTTGTGTGATTTCTTGAAAAGCCGACACGACATCTAGCAGAATCATCCTCTGCTGCTCTGCTATTTCTCGCTGAGCTCCCAGGGATTGCAATAGATACATTGAGTCTTTGAGCCTTGTGATCACTTCGGATCGCACCTTCATAGCAAAGCTTTAGCAATTTAATTCACATCAACACAAAGCTATACATACCGATGGGAACTCGTGGTTACACGTTGGATGTGAGAGGTTCTCGCAGACGAGCCATTGGTGCCGAGATTCCTTCATTCTCGGGCAGAACGCGATTACATGGTGCATTTTAATAGAATATCTTCTCTTCGGCATCTCGGTCCACATCACCAGCTTGAAGTTATTTTTGATCGAGATTTCGAACGAGGATCCAGCCCAGTTATCCATTCAATCTTCCCATCATGAACGAGTCGAATCACGTTGTGCTCGGCTTCTATATCAACTAGATATGGCTTAGTGAGGATCCGCAAGGTTCGTCCTCCTTCCGGGTCAATTTCGCTGGCCATTGTATGATTTCCTGCGTAGCAATGTCCATGTTTGCTGGAACAACAGCCAACGTGATAGATCGTTGGTTTTGCATGTACCTCAGTATCATATTCCTAACCAGCGCAATGTCGTTCTTCGTTGTTCGATCCAACATTGTGTTCTTGAAAATTCCAGGTACGTCGATGGCGCTGAGGTGACTCTCGCATGGGCCACGAATCTCCAGTTGTAGAACAACACAATTGGAAAATGTTGACCTGCGGTCTCCATCAAGAAAGTTTCACAATTTCGGGGACCTTATATGCCAGAGCCAGAGTCAAATGCCAAAGCACAATTTCAAACTAGGATCCTACCTCTTTTATCGTACGACTGAAGTCATCGGAAGTCAGTGACTGAAGAGCAGAGGCTTTCCAGCTCCGCAATTTCTGGTCCTCCTCTGAAGTTGCATCAGATGCAGGGATTATCGACGCAGATATCTCCCGCTCAACCAAGTCACTGTCACGGCGGAAGATGATTTTGGGTCGTAAAACTCGTACCCAGGCCACTGTCTCGAGGGAAGTTCAATTTGGTCAGGCCCTCCAGAACCGAACTCTTCCCGCTGCACTGATCGCCAACAACAACGAGCTGGGGGAGACTGACATATTCCCCTACATTGCAAGCGAAGAGTTTGTCAATCTTCTCAAGCACAGCTAGATCAGCCAACTCAAGACTGTGCTTGTGAGGTTCTGTGATGGTCATGGTTTTGAGTGTAGCTGACTGAAACTGTGGAATGCAGGAGTTGTGAGAAGTTAACCAGATGAGGATAGGAAGGAAACCCCAAAAGGACAAAAATACCCATGGCTACAGCTCAGCCTTTTATCCTCCTTGCGCCTTAAATATATCCGGATCCTGCATTTTGGTTGACATGCTTTCAACTTTTTGCAAGGTTGATTCTCCTGGATTCTGTTTGTTAAAAAGAATAGGTTGTATTCATCCCCATGATGAGGCACGGTAGTAGATAGGTACGCTATTTCATGTTGAAACATACAGCCTTGTTAAACTGATGAATCCGGTGCATCCAATTCTCAATATGACACACAAGGTGACGTTAATTTTAATCGAACAAATGCTTGAATTTCGAATGCCTTGCATATATCGAATGATGTAACTGAAAGCACCCATTTCTCAATATGAAACCTCTCTCCTCATGACGGGAAAATACAATTCCAGATGACAATGGAAAAGAACTTCTGAAAATGCTATTGAAGAGACTAACGAACGACTTAAACTGACTTCAGAAGGCCACATGAATTCTTGTCTGTACTCCAAGTCCTAGGTCAAAATTCACGGGATCATTTACTCGGTGCCAAAATCAGACCATAGAAAAGACCTACTAGGAATACCTTCTGAACTGTCTCCTAGTCAGACTCTCAGAAGCATCCCTAGAAACACTACCAAAAGACCACTCAACAAAGGATCTGACACGGCCCATAAGAAACCAGCAAGTCTTCTTCCCAAACATTATACTTGACATGCGTAGACTAGATGGACGTGTAAAAGAAAAAGAATCGGTGCAATACTATCTACAAGACGTCGTTGGAATGACAAAGTAATCTCCTTGAGCACTTGACCAACAATCCATACCTGAAGATGAGCAACCTAAAACCCGGGCTCCGCCAGAATGTTCATAATAATGAAATGAACACACATATCGCATTTAGGATTGATAGCAAGCCTCGAGGCCAGTTGGGGCAATCGTAGCTGTAGCGCACTACACAGTTTCGGAACCCCAACCTCAAAGAACAGGGGTGGCTTTTCTGTGACGCAGATATGGTCTTTTGCTTCACAAGCCATGATAGTCGCAGCTTGAGTGATTCGATCGAGGTATTCGACGGCATGTTCCCGTAAATTCACTTTCACTTCTGCAATGGTTTCTGACTTTGGCTGATGTCTGATGAGGCGGGCTTGGTCATCGAGCCAAGAGAGAAAGTTGGAACGCTCTTTTTGGAAGTCGCAGACGGTGCTGGGGGAGGACATTTTGAGGGTAGGAAGGATTTGAGATGGGACTTGGTATAGAATGGTTTTGAAGTGTATGTGGCGATGTATGGATAGCCTTGTAGGCTTGGTGGTGGAGCTGGAAGAATGGAGGATTAATGAGTTGGGGCGTGGATGATGGATTCGGCTTGAGACTTGGGGAGATAAGCCTGACACCGTGAGTTAGCTAGACACGAGGTATGGGATGTCATGAGCGGATTCTTGCTACCTTGAGGAGCTTGGGTCTGGAGCTTTTTCGACTTGTACAACTCGAGGACTTTGATGAGGGTAAATGGAGATGGTTTTGGAGGGACAACATTGAAGGTGTAAACTTCAAATCCGATTGGAGTGGACAAGAGCAAAGAGGTCATTGGTGACACCTGGATCAGGCGACACTCTTCACTACTCCGAATTAGTTTGATTCTGTTGGATTTGTTCTTGATGCCCTAAGTCGTTTGTAAATTGACACCAGCCATATGCAAGTCTGGCCTATATCTACATATCTATATACAAAAAAAAGCACATCTGAGAAAGCAACCAAATCAACTATCAGAAAGCCATAACGAAACCACATGAGTGTTCTTTTCATCATAACAAAGAATCCAAATTGCGTAAATTGCTGGGTCATAGTATCATATGAGCTTCATACATGTCGTCAAATCCGGTCTGTGTGGAGATCCATCACAGACCTCATAAATATCAAAAAAAAAAATAACGCTGCAACCGATATATAAAACAAATAAAACAGATTCCTACCACACAAGGATAGAGAATGGCCATGTTTCTGGTTTACAGGTTCGTTAATTTGCGGAACCAACTGGGCTTCTTAGCACCCGAAGTCGGGGTAGCACCATGTCGATTCCCCGGCTGGGACTTCATCCCACGATCACGTTCATAATCACCACTTCCAGAGCTGCTCTTGATACCGTCACGATGAGAGCCACGATGCCGCGAGCGAGCATTTAAAATCTCCTCCTCATACTTGGCACGGCGCCGGGCCTTACGGCGAAGAGCGCGACGAGCTTCCTCGTCAGACGAGAGGGAATGAGTATGACCTCCGTCATCAGCTGTGAGAGGAGGCAGATCAACAAGAGTGGGAACGATTTGCGGCGGCTCGGGGGGCTCATCACTTTGCGAATAAACCCAAGACGAAATTTTGTCTTTCGCACCCCCATCAGGATTCAATCCACCGGTCATTAGCGGTTCCCGAGTCGGCTCAGGAGCCACCTTAGACTTCCGACGGCGAGCGTTAGGCTCTTCAAAAGCACGGGAACTACGAGCTCCGCGACGATCCACGTCACGCCCATCGGGATAGACCTCATAAGGGATCTTTTGCTCACGTTCGCGGCGTCGAGACGCTCTCGCGGCCAGCATTTCCTCTTCGCGCATTCGCCGACGCTCACGGCGTTCTGCCGCTCTAGCTTCAGCCGTGGCTTCGGCTTCGGCTTCACGAGCCGCCTGTTCATCTCGAGCACGACGTTCTTCGCGTGCAGCTCGTCGAGCCCGCTTTTCTTCTCGCAGACGGTCTTCCTCTCGTAGTCGTTTTTCCTCTTCCTCTTCGCGAGCACGTTGCTCACGTGCTCGTTCCTTTCGCCTCGCGCGCCGCTCCTCTGCTTCCCGAGCTTCGGTTACGCGGGAGTCGGAAGGTGCCTTTCGGGATCCACGCCGTGAATGGCGTGCTGCACGTCGCGCTTCCACTTCGTTGGTTTCTGCCTCGCCGCCTGCAGCTGCACCGGCGGCGTCAGTTACAAGCCCTTCGGCATCGGTGTCTGGGCGGACATATCCACGACGGCGATCTTCGCGACGTGATCTTCGAGCGCCGTCGTGCTCCATCTCAGGCGCAAATCTTCTGTCATCGTCGCGATATGAGCGAGATTTGCGTCTTTCGGGCATCTCTGGCCGTTCGGGAAGGTCTGGGCGTGTGCCTTTTCTTAGAGAGTCAAAGAGTCCCATGAATCCACCGGACTCTTGTTTCTTCACCGGCGCGGTGTTGGAGCGCTTTAGACGGCGTTCTTTTGGAGGCGCATCGACAACGGCCGTATCGTCGGGCCAGTGCTTGATGTTTGGGGACGGGTGTGCTTGATACGAATCAACCAGGACAGCACCTTCCTCGTCGTCCGGCCTAGGACGCGACTATGAAGGGCCGCAGATTAGTACACGCAGCACAAATCAGACTGTTTGCATCCCAACACACCTGTCTCTTTGACTTCTGCCTTGAGGCCTCCCTGGGTGAGTGACCCTCAACATCTTCCATGTCAACCATAACGAGGTCATTATCCTCAATCGCATGCGGATCTCGAACTGTTTTGCAGGCAGGAAATCAGCAAAAATGAATGGGATGCGAGGAAAAGGTATGTACCTGATTTTCGCCTGTCTGTGCGCAGGTGCTCACGTCGAGACTTGGAAGCATCCATGCCCATCAACTTGGCTGCTTTGAGAGAAACCTCAGGCTTCTCATCTGAAGGTACTAGATCAGCAGGTTTGTCATCGATATTGAAGGATGGACGCCTAGATGCGGGTTTCGATGAGGAAGCAGGTTTGCGGGTCAATTTGTTTCTGGACTGAGGTGTACCTAGTACCATGTTGGCCCAGGCGACGCCACGTTGGTTCTTCAAGGACCGCCCCTCTGGTTCTCGCTGTTTTTCCCGGTCAGACGCAGAAGACCTTTCCACTTCAGGCTCTGGTTCTTTGGGTCGAGATTTTCGAGAAGACTCTTTTTTCATAGGAGGCTCTACTTCCTGTTGATTTTGGGGTTCCTTCTTCAAATTCTGTGAAGGTTCCACTTCCTCCTGGGCCTTGGGTTCCTTCAACCTCTTTGAAGGTTCCGTTCCCTCCTGGGCCTTGGGTTTCTTCAGCTTCCTTGGATGTTCTGTTTCCTCCTGAGCCTTGGGTTCCTTCAACTTCTTCAGAGGCTCTGTTTCCTCTTGGTCCTTGGGTTCTTTCAACTTCTTTGGAGGCTCTGTTTCCTCCTGGGCCTTGGGTTCCTCATTGATAGGCGTCTTTGAGGGCGATGCGGCCCCCCAAAAGCCACCCCATAAAAAGGAGTTCGCTTTCCATTCAGTTTGTGCTCGGTCATTTTGGGGAGGTTTAGGAGGCTCTTCCGCAGGTTCCGGCGAAGATGCCGGAAGAGCACCTTTGTCCTTCCCTTCTAACTCCTCGGCTACGGGCTCTGGCTCTGGTTCAGGTTCCCGGGGTGGGGTTGGCTCCCTGGCAGCCGCCGCTGCTGCAGCTTTCTCAGCTTCGGCCTTTTTATACTTCTTGAGTTCCTTTTTCGTCATTTTTGAGAAATCCGGAGCGGGTGGTGCCGGTTCTGGTTCTGATTCAGGCTCAGGTTCTGACTCTGACTCTGGCTTTGGTTCCGGTTCTGGAGGTGGTGGGGTTGGCCTTCTGGCAGCCGCCGCTGCTGCAGCTTTTTCAGCTTCGGCCTTTTTATACTTCTTGAGTTCCTTTTTCGTCATTTTTGAAAAATCCGGAGCGGGTGGCTCCGGTTCCGGTTGCAGTCCAGGCTCAGATTTGGGCTCGGGCTCGGGTTCATCTCCAAGGCCTGGGAAGCTTCCAGGGACAAAATCCTTGGAGAATTTCCTTTCTTTAAACTCAAGAACTTCCGTTGTCTTCAATTTGGATTTTGAACTCTTACTCGTTGGAGCGGGTTCGTCAACCGGAGTTTTAGGCCTTGGAGCCGGTTCCGGTTCCGGCTCGGCCTTCTCTTCATTGGATTTGCTCTTTACGCGCGCTTTCTCTGCCTTTGCCTTCTCCTTCTTGGCTTTCTCTAGGGCCATGATGCGTTCAGCAACACTGAGCTTTGGAACCTTAGACTTGGATTTCTTTTCGGGGACAGGAGGCTCAGGTTCGAGTTCAGGAACTGGTTCAGGTTCCCGTTCAGGCTCTGGGGGATTGTTGCCAACATCAACAAGCAATTCCACCTCTTCTGTAGGCTCAGGTTCCTCCTCTTGCATCGCCACCTTCGTTGATGTGTTTTTGCTCGTAGAGCCCCCAGTCAGTGTTGACCAGAAGCCTTTAGAAGGTTTTTCCTCTTTGGGGGCTTCTATAGCTTTCGTGGTCTTGTTTGCGCCCTTAGAGGTGTTAGGGACTAGCTCCGCCCAAATATCGTCGGTATTATCATAGAAAGCTTCCGGCTCTGGGGTCAAGCCCAGGGAAGGAGGTGTCGGCGCACGTGGGGGAGGTTCTTGTATATCCTTGCTCTTCATTTTTTTCTTGTCCTTCACTAGCCCCCAAATGCCCCAAGATCCCTCTTCGACCGGTTGTTTTGTTTCAAGCTCGGGCGAAGGATCTGGCTCAGACTCAGGCACTGTATCTGGTTCTGGCTCTGGCTCCGGTTTAACAACCGATTCGGGCACTTCTTTATGTGGCAGTTCTGATGGCAGCTCGAAATCCTTGCCTGGGATCGGAAGGCCCTTCCGCACTAGTTGTTTCTCTCTCTTCTTACGTTCTTTAGACGATATCTCACGCCAATTCGCGTATAGAGGCTCATCAGGGACCTTTGGCGCCTCTGGCTCGGGTTCTGGCTCGGGTTCTAGTTCTGGATCTGGATTGGGTTCTGCCTCAGGTACTGGCTCGGTTTTGCCTTTGCCTTTCTTCTTGTCCTTTAAGGAAACACCCAAAGCGGTTAAAATATCAACTGGCTCTGTTACTTTTGCCAGTGGTTCATCGATAATAGGCTCCGGGTCAGCTAAAGGATCAGTCTTCTTTTTCTTCTTGTCTTTGGTCTTCAGTGGAAAGCCCCAACCCCAACCAGTATCTGCTTCGGCTGGTTTCTCAGTCTCCTCAATCACCGGTTCAGGTTCTGGCTCGGGTACAGCCGCTGCTGCTGCTGCCGCTGCCTCAGCCTTGGCTGCTTCCTGCTCTGCTGCCTCTTTTGCTGCTGCTTCCTGGTCTGCTGCCACCTTTGCTGCCGCTTCATCTTCGTCTTTGTATTTCTTCTCCATCTCCTTCTTCGCTTTACGCTGCTCTTTTTTGGAGAGATTTAAATACCAGGCTTTCTGCGTGAAATCAACTCTGGGTGCAGGCGGAGGGAGAGGAGCAGGAGCCTCCGGTTCAGGCTCCATCTCCTTTTTGCCCTTGCTCACATCCCAACCTGCTCCCCGGTCATCTTCTGGCTTGGTTTTGACGGACGCTGATTTCAAGTCGAAATCGAAATCGCCAATATCCTTGGAGGTTGCTCCCCAGGGGTTTTTGTCCTTGGATACGTCATTGGAGGGAGGGTCTCCAACAGGATCAAGCTTGCTACCGGTAACCCAGCTTTTGCCCCATCCTCCGAAGCTGAAACCACTTCCGCCAGTCTTTGGGGCCGGACTATCGAGTTTCAAGTCCAATTGCGGTACGCCTTGGTCCAGACTTACGTCCTGGAACCCCCCAGGAGGTGCAGCTTCACCCTGTAATTATACTTAGACGCCCGTCTTGCACGTTGGAAGAGGATGGTCTTACCTTTGCTTTCTTCTTTTTCCCTAAATTCGTGAAGGCAGCCCACGAGTTATTGCCCCCACCCCCCCCGTCATCTTCAGACCAGCTAAGATCTTTGGCAGCAGAGTCTTCAGCGGCCTTTCGCTCTTTTTCCTCTTTGGCTTGTCTCTCTTCTTCTTCCCTGGCTTTTCTCTCTTCCTCTTCCTTCGCTTTTTTCTCTTCCTCTTCCTCCTCCGCTTTCTTCTTCTTGTCCTTCTTTCCGCTCCAATTCCAAGTACCCCAATCGTCACCACCATCTCCCCCGTCACCGCTTCCAGCCCCGTTTGAATCACCACCAGCTCCACCGTCACCGGTGGAATTGTCGTCTCCTCCATTAGCCCCGCCTTCCGGTGGTGGCGGTGGAGGAGG
Source organism: Penicillium digitatum (assembly GCF_016767815.1). Lineage (NCBI taxonomy): Eukaryota > Fungi > Ascomycota > Eurotiomycetes > Eurotiales > Aspergillaceae > Penicillium > Penicillium digitatum. The sequence goes on from NC_089388.1 coordinate 979,442, forward strand.
GGGAGAAGGAGGCGGTGCTGCTTTCTTGGCCACCGGCTTTTTCTTCTTATGTTCCCTGATACCGGTAAAGTTCTCAAAATCAATGCCTGAATCTAGTATGCGATCTTCCAGCAGCGAGGATAATGATTTCTGTAATGTTTGACGACTTTTTGGCGCGAATGAAAGAGTTGTTGATTTGCGATGCGCAAGTGGAGGCAGCGCGGAGTATTCAGGAGGGAGATCATCGATCACATCGTTGTAGGAAGGCGGTGGTTGGTCGTACGACGGTGGCTCTGACAAGCGAGTCGGAGAGCAAGAACTCAATCCGGTGACCAATCCCACTTTTTGGTGCACCAGGTTATCTGTCAAGCAAAATCCCACCAGCTCAGTCGAAAAAAGAGTCCAGACCTTCTCGAGGTGTTTGTCATCCATTCGCAGGTTTCGTGTGTTGTGTGCGACATCCTCCGCTGCGCTGGTCTTCCCCGCACATGTGCGATAAGATCCCTCAATCGCTTCCATGTCGTGGGTCACATGCGCCGAGTTTACAGTCGATCCGATCACTGTTGTGGCAACTCAGCGATGTCGAATAGCAAATGCATCGGTGGGTGGGGTGGATCCGAGTCCTGGTGGGGAATGTTGTCCCAATCGATAATAAACGGTGGCTATTTTCGCGCGGAGTCTTGAGATTAGGATATCAGCGTGGTGAAGTTGCGCGAGCGCGTGTTGTACAGAATATCAAGTTAAATTTAAGTCAGTTAGCCTCCCTGAACGACCGGCGCAAATTTCGGGTGTTTTTGGATGCTGATAAGTGATGATGGATTCAAATACGGTGTGACAGTCTGTAGAACTGTGCCTGTGGTATACTGAACTCAAAGAAATTTCAAGGAGTCAAGGGAGTCAAGGGGGAAAAAATGGAAAAGTTAGACTCTTCTGGAGAGGCAGGGATAAGTTCAGGCGGTGGAGGTAAAGATCATCCCATTTATGTTGTGGCCCGCAAAGTTAAAATGTATGTATGTTGTTATGTGCTCCGTACTCGGCACAATGTACTTGTTCAATGTTGTTATTGCATTGATGTGATCGAGGATATCTTGAGACTTAGCATGGAAAATGAGTCACTCAATCTTGAATAACATATCATATTTGGTTTTGCTTGGATTTGTGTCAATCCCCTATGAGATGGCAGGCAAATATATAGATGGCTGGGAACACACACCCATGACTCAAAAGCACACCTCCACGAATCGTGGAGTAACAGCACTCCCTTAAAAAATTGAAAAGCTGTAGTCCGTACTCTGTACATATCTACATAGGTGTGGTTTTATTTCCTCTACAATCTGCATGGCATAGTCGAGAGATCAACAACCCCATGTTGCACAGACCCCGCGACAACAGTTCTCCGATTCCATGGTTCTCAACCTCAAGTCCGTGGGTTGCGTGAAGATAGGTTGTGCAGTACCGTGGTACTGCACCCAACGTTAAAGTCCAATTATATAGAAGAAAGTACGCGAAATGTTGCGACAATTTCAAACCCTAAATGCAGGGGCTTCGTTATCTTGGTTGCACATCATGTACAACATGGTTCCGTTTGGTCCTGCAATGCTCGTATTTTTTTTACACTCGGGCTAGAACCATGAACCACATGTGTTTTACAAATGCTGCACAGAACACTCCGCATCTTGAACTCCGAAAGTACAACATACTGCAAAATTCCCCACAAGCCCAACTTACTCGATGAATGTCCCAGACCAAAAAGGTCACCTGCAAGCGCAACCCATCCTGCGCACACCGCCACTTGAGCTTCAGAGAGAAAAAAATAATGGCCCAGTGCGGGGTTGATGGTGAGTCTGCGGGATAAAGGAAGAATTAAAATGGGGGTTTTCTGCCTGACTCATTCATTTAATGCAGACAATTTTACTGCGCAGAGTGAATTGAATTGGCTTGGAGGTGGTAAACTCTCCATTGATTCGTTATGATATCGTATTGCAGGGTTACCACAGCTCGAACAATCAAAAACAATCAATACAGCGAGAAAGTTCGACAGGACGAACTACAATGCAGCAGGGAAACGTGAATCATGCCATATGGGAACCTGAAAACAGCTCACGATAAACAAGCTTGGAAAGTCCGAAGTGAGCTAACCGTTTTGCGAAAGAAAGAAACCTCATCTAGGTCAGTATCATCCCAATGGAAGTCACCGGTACAAATCAGGTTCGGGGTTTAGGCTCAGGTTCAATTGTAGTCTTCCGGTGATTTATACAGAGCGCTCTTGGGTGCTGGGACTCCGTACACCTCCTCGTGCTCTCTCTCATACCGTTGGCGATCTTCGACTTGCAACTTGTGGTAGCGCTAGATTCGTGGTCAGCGGCTGCAATCCGGTATACATGGCTCTGCCAAGGGTCCTTACATCTTTCTCCGATTGGGGTAGTTTATTCCATTCATCTGAAATGGCTCCAAAAGTCTCTGTGCCAGGCTTTCCCTGGTAGCCAAAGGTATCGACACGGTCCTTCACGAATATAATGTATGCGGAGTTGGGTATTTTGGGCAAGCGGTCATCTTTGATGGAAGCATAGTTCTTGTCGCCAATTCGTGAAAGAGTTAGGCGGGCAGTGTTGGCATCCCTGATCTGGCGAGGTGTGTGTGACTTGACCCACGCGTCGTAGGCAGCGGCGTTAGCGGCTATGTTCGCTCTGGCCTGAGCTTGGAGTCTCTGGATTTGGTAGATTAGAATGCCGCTCCTGACGTACACGGAGAAGCTCAAGGACACATACCTCCTCATCTTGAGGATCAAGGGATTTCGCATGCGCCACACCAATTAAGAATCCTTCCTTAGCCGGGTATTGACCTTTGATCTCGCGCATCTTCTCAATGAAAGCTAGAGTGTAGGCAGAAGTGGGCAGCTTTTTGGGCCGCGTGATCAGGGCAGTCGCCTTGAGCTCTTTTATCTGAGCCCGAAGTTCCTTGATCTTCCTTTTTTCCTGTTCTTCCTCGCTGAGGGCATCCTTCTTCGTTTTTTTATCGGCCCTTCTAGACCCATTCGCTTTGGGTGTCTTGCTCGTCTTGAGAGGGGTTGAGATAGTCGCGAATGAGTTAGATTGGAACAGAGATTGGAATTGTGAAGGTGTCGGACCACGGTGAGCTGCCAGACAGATGCGACCAAGCTGATTCTGCAAGTCGCTCACGCCAGTACGAGGAGAGAGAGCACCGCGGTGCAGGGTGCGGAGGAAGCCCCCCCGAGCTGCGGACTGCCAAGACATGAAGTGACTGTCGACGTAGAACTTGTTGTAGCGAGGTTTAGTAAAAAAACGAGACAAAATTGCGATTGAGTTTTCCAAAGCTCAGAATCGACAAGAGGCGCTGTTGACGCAAGCGGAGCAGGAGTCGCGCCTGCTTTGGTGTACCTATCCGGATTAGGCCTAGCTCATCCGCTCGATCTTATGTAATTGGGCTCTTCCTACGGTTTGCGCAAATGACGATGCGATAGGCAAACACCTCACACGTTCTTCTTTCTGGGAGGCCCGACACTTGAATTGTCGTCTCAAAAGCTTTTCTCACGGGGCAGTTTCTCTTGCGCGTTCTCTCTCCTCCTCCATCGATCTGTGTCCCGGGTGCTTTTGCGTTCCAGTAACACTCACTGATCAGCCTGCAACAATGGCTCGCCACGGAGATACTCGCTCACCATCACCTGTAGGCAGCACATATTCTTCATCCCGGCGGCCTCGCAGAGAGGATGATCGCTATGACAGAACTAGGCGGGATGATGGGCGCAGTTACCGCAGATCCCGCAGCCCAGAGGTGCGTGTGGTGCATCGCAAATTCTCATTTTATCCTGCAATGTCTGACCAACCGTGTGATATCTAGAGAAGATACCGCGGGCGCGATCGCCCTCGCGATAGAGATTCATACCGACGACGAGACCTCCCCGTAGACCGGCGCGACGAAGATACTTATCGTCCAGCTAGAAGAGATCGATCCCGAGAACGGCGACGAGATGACGACCATGATCACCGCCGCAGAAGTCGTGATAGGGATTACCGTTCCAGGCGAGATGACTCCCGCGATCGGGATCGCAGGCGGATAGATGATTCTGCTGACTTGAAGCCCAAGTCTAGACGGGATGACAGCCGTGATCGTGCTCCGAGCCGACGGTCCAGGTCAAGAACTCGAGAGGTAAGCTTCCTGCATAATGGGTCATGCCAAGCTTTATTAATTGTATCCCGCAGCCATCAAAGCCGTCCACGGCGGCCCCCACTGCCCAAACAGACGAGCAAAAGAAATCAGAGAGACTTGCCAAGCTTGAAGCATGGAAACAGAAACAAGCCGCGGAACGCGAGAAGAAGCAACAAGAACAGTCATCAGTTGATCCCAAAAAGATTCTCGAGGAGATTGACCGCAAATCAATTGGGTCTCAAGGTCCTGCCTCATTTCCCGGAAAGTTGAAGTTTGATCCAAAGGCCATCGTCAAATCATCAACCGCGACCACAGCTACTTCCGCCGTGCTTGGTACAGATGTTGCCGTCCCGGCGTCTGTCAAGGCTCCATCATTGACAAAATCCACTACACCTAGTGCTGCGCCCTCTACGCCCTCTGGTCCTTTGAAAGCCAAAGGTAATGTCAGCGGATTTGGCCTGGGCACTAGACAAGTTGCTGAAACAGAGAAACCTTCTGCATTTGAAACTCTGGGCTTTGGGGATGCAGATGAGAAATCAACACGCAAGAAACTTGAAAAATTGCCGACCACGCCTCTCGAGGTGGGTGGGCAGGTGGACGATGCCGTGGAAGAAGACGATGTAGACATGCAAGTTGAAGGAACCCAAGAACACGCAGCAGCCGAAGCGCGTGCTGCAAGTGAACGACGAGATACAAGACTCCAGAATCAAACCGATGATGTCCATATGGAGGAGACGACCAGCGCACAGGCCGATTCTACCCCCATGGACGTTGACGATGCCGAAGAAATTGATCCCCTGGATGCATTCATGGCTGAACTCCAAGACTCGACGCCGCCTGAACGGACAATTGGGGCCACGTTTGCCAAGAAGACCACACATCAACGGCCTGAGGCGATGTTTGGCGACGATGAGGATGTGGATGTGACTGCAGTTGGTGACGAGAAAGCTGAAGATGTACTCGCCCTGGCGGCAATAAAAAAAAAGAAGCGGGAGATGCCTGATATCGACCACACAAAGATCGATTATGAGCCATTCCGCAAGGAATTTTACACTGAACCGTCCAACCTCGCCGAGATGACCGAGGAGGAGGTAGCAAACTTGCGACTTGAACTGGATGGCATCAAGGTGCGCGGTCGCGACGTCCCTAAGCCTGTTCAAAAGTGGTCGCAATGCGGTCTGGGAGTTCAGACATTAGATGTTGTTCACAAACTCGGGTGGGAAAACCTCACATCCATTCAAGCGCAAGCAATCCCCACGATTATGTCCGGTCGCGATGTCATCGGCGTAGCAAAAACTGGCTCAGGAAAGACCGGCGCTTTCCTGGTTCCGATGTTCCGACACATCAAAGATCAACGACCCTTGGCTAGTACAGACGGCCCCATCGGTATGATCCTGTCACCCACCCGTGAACTGGCCACCCAAATTCATAAAGACTGCAAGCCTTTCTTGAAGGCCTTGGGTCTGCGTGCTGTCTGCGCGTATGGCGGAGCCCCGATCAAAGACCAAATTGCCGAGCTGAAACGAGGTGCTGAAATTATTGTATGCACGGCTGGTCGTCTCATCGATCTGCTCGCCGCAAATCAAGGACGGGTCCTCAATCTACGCCGCATCACGTATGTCGTTCTCGACGAGGGGGACCGCATGTTCGATATGGGCTTTGGACCACAAGTTGTGAAGATCATGGCTAGCATCCGACCGGACAGGCAGACTGTCCTTTTTTCGGCCACATTCCCAAAGAGCATGGAAGCATTGGCCCGGAAAACTTTGAACGAGCCAGTGGAGATCACAGTAGGTGGCAAGAGTGTTGTGGCTCCAGAGATCACCCAAATTGTTGAGGTCCGTAACAATGACCAGAAATTCTTCCGCCTTTTGGAGCTCCTGGGAAATCTGTATGAAGATGACGCGAATGAAGACTATCGCACGTTGATTTTCGTGGACCGTCAAGAGGCCGCTGATGACTTACTCAAGCAATTGATGTACAAGGGGTATCCGTGCATGTCGATTCACGGCGGAAAAGATCAGATCGATCGTGATAGCACCATTCAAGAATTTAAGGCAGGCATTTTCCCTATCCTGGTTGCAACGTCAGTTGCTGCTCGTGGGTTGGATGTCAAGCAGCTCAAGCTCGTTGTCAACTATGATGCACCTAACCACCTGGAGGATTATGTCCATCGTGCCGGCCGCACTGGACGGGCTGGCAACACTGGAACCGCCGTCACGTTCGTCACCGAGGAACAGGATAGGTATGCGTTGGATATTGCAAAGGCTCTCAGGCAAAGTGGACAGGAAGTCCCTGAGCCTCTCCAAAAGCTAGTTGATGGGTTCAATGAGAAGGTCAAGTCTGGTAAGGAAAAGAATTTCTCGCGCCATGGATTCGGGGGTAAAGGGTTGGACCGTCTTAATATGGAACGTGAAACTGCGCGACTTCGTGAGCGGAAAGCATACAAAACTGGCGATGACATGGACGATGAGGAAGATAAACTTGAGACCGAGCAAGAGTCAGATGATCGATTCAACAAGGCTCTTTCAGCTGTCCGATCTGCTGCTGAGCCCCCTGTACCAGCAGCTACAGCTTCAGTCTCCATGCCGGGTGTGCCGAAAGGCGTTGACCTTGATGGCAAGATCGTTGTGCATCGTACAGAGAGAGCACCGGCGAACGTATCAAAGAACCCGTTGGACAAGGTGGGCTCTGCCGTTGCAGATATTCACGCACGTTTGAGCCGCGCAGGTGTGATGAGATCGGGTGTACCTATTGATAACCGTGGGCCTGATGCCGGAGCGTTCCATGCAACGCTGGAAATTAACGATTTCCCTCGTGAGTTTTTCCATTTTCCCTTCATCTTTCAGATAGTTACTTACACTTTGAATTTTTTTTCAAACAGAAAAAGCACGTTGGGCCGTTACAAACCGCACGAACGTGGCCAAGATCCTGGAAGCATCCGGAACCTCCATCACCACAAAAGGCAATTTCTATGCCGCTGGGAAGGAACCTGGCCCCGGGGAACTTCCCAAGCTGTACATTCTGGTGGAGGGTGAGACGGAGATCTCAGTCACCACCGCCATACACGAGCTTAGACGCCTGCTAAAGGACGCTACACTGGCAGCCTCAGAGGGTGAGGCGCGCGCACCAGTGGGTGGCCGCTACAATGTTCTTTAGGTCACTCTCTAGTTCATAGTGGACTCCAAAATGTGCCTTGAATAAATCAATGATTGTACGATATGCTTGATGTGTTTTGGTTCTTGTAGAAGCTGCAGCTAAAGAGTCCGTTCACGATCACTCTCATCGAGTATTGGAGTAAGAGAAAAATCAGTTAGTCGAAGTTATCAATGAGAGCAACATAGCTGTATCATTACAATTACACTTGTATCCAAATTCAAGGGAAGCTTGATTCTGCACTTCCAACGACAAACAAGTCAAAAGATTTGACACCTTCACACAAAAGATCCCCAAACATGCGCTATATAGAGACAATAAAGAGACACAATAAGCCCGCAAATTAAACGCCAAACAAATCGCCGGGATATTACCGAAGTAGTGATCAAATCAAAATGTCGCTTGAGTATGCCTATTCCCATCTTCTTGCAGCCTCGGCCCCATCTATATCTCGCGCAGCTCTCTCTGTGCGACTGACTTGATCCAATGTCTGCGCTTGAGTTTGTGCTTTTTGTGCGGCTAGTCTTGATCCCAATTTCCCTTTGTTGGCAGAGGCGCCTTCGGCACGTTTCTGTTAGACCCACCAGTCAGCGATCACAGCCCTGCATAACATATCTTAGCGGGAAACAAGCTGTCATACCTGTGCGGCAATTGCAGCATTTGCACGTGCCTCGTCCGTTCCAGCAGCACTACTATGTGTAGTGCTCTCACCCAGAGTGCGACCTGGTGTAGCCTTCCAGTTTGTCTTGACTGGAGGTGGAGCGCGGGATGCGTCGGTACTCCCTGAGTTGGTGCCGACTACACGGCCCGGTTGACTGAATGGATCTGCCTCGTTGGAAGAGCGGGAGCAAATGTTGCCCATTGTAATTGTGTATCGAATCGCAGAGATGGGAGGGTTTGTTGTTGCGGTTAGTGTGGGGTGGGCGCAAGGCAGGGAAAGATTATTGATTTGAGCCTCGGCTACGGTGCCAAATTGATCTTTGAATGATCCAATTGGATGTAGTGGGTTTCTTCAAGGTAGATTAGGTCAACTACTTTGTTATTTACAGATCATCACAAGTGGATGTTAGAGAAGCGCGATAAGCTGATAGTCGATCCGGGGCAAAAGGCGGTGAGAGTTTTCCGTGATTTATTCTAGTAAGCCTAGACCTTTTCGATTTAGCAGGATATCCGGAGTGATCAAGAGAAATAGGATGTCAGCTAATAGATTCTATCGTCAAGATTGAGCCCCTATACACCGGATGCAAACTGAGTGTGTCTACAGACAAACGACCGGATTTGGGTTATCAAGGCGGGTCGGGCCAAAGGGGCAGAATAGAGCTTAGTCAAGATCTCCCATTGGAAAATATCTCTGTGGGGAAAGGAATCCTTCGTCGGAATGCTGGGGAACACTGGGGAGCGTTGTCCAGTTTCTCTTATTCTCAAATCTCCAATTCCAGTCTCGAAGCTATATCGCACAAACTCATCAGATCTCCTGGAGTCGCCAAAGCACGCACTACGATTCGCCTGAAAATCATGAGACCTAACCCCCAAGGTCCCCATCCTATCCTCCGTCCCGAAGGTCCTCACGGCTACATTGAGGGGTCTCAGTCGACAGATGGCCCTGATCCTCTCCAAATACTTTGGATTTGATCCTGCATCTGTGACTCCAAGGTCCTCTTTTTTTTCATTTTCCTGCACGTCAATATCGGTCAACTACCCGATTGCGCCTGTTCCTAACCAGTCCAGTCCTAGCTCATGACACGATTGCGAATCTATCCGCGCTGTGAGAGGATATCATTCGGTACTACAGCCTAAACTGTCTCTCGGGAACGGCGCACAAACGGGTGACACTTTGACTCGTGGGTTCGTGGGTTTAGTAGTGGGATATCGTGCCTGTCGGGAATTCACTGTCCCGCTTACGGTCGCACACTGCTCGGTTCCTTGACTGCATTTTCCCCATATTGTTCGTTGTACACGCTGTTGTGACGACACTGTTCCTGAAAAACCCGACTGAATTTCGACCCAATACCTTCCCTCCATCCTCTGAAGTGAACCGTGCACCATGGTGTCCCAAACCCAACAAGGCGATTTCTGCCTTGAATGCAACTGGGAAGCCTTCCACATTGACGGTAAGGCGGCGGTAGATCCACCCGGTAAAGCTCTTCAACATCGTTGGAACTGTTCAAGTCATGAAACCCAAACACCGCTGCCCCATTCTGAGGTCGATGAGGCCTGCTGTGATGTAGACGACTGCGCGCTAGACTGCGGGTCCATGTGTGGCGGCTTTACCGGCTGTGACACTTCCACTGTCTGCTCAGTTACTCACTGCGAGGATGGCAACTGCGATGATGACAACTGTCACGATCACCACTGCAACGATACTCATTGTGATGCCAACCACTGCAAAGATAACTGCGAGGTCAACCACTGTGATAGTATTGACCCTCTGTGCTTCGAGGACCACTGCTGCGAAGGTCCTGCTAGTCAAGATTGTGGGTTTGACGGTCTATTTGGACTCAACTCCTCACTATCGCTAGAGACGGGGGGGTTCCCTTCCATGACAATGGGAAATAATTCCGTGGGTCATACGACAAAGGCCATGCAGCATCCTTTCCCTGGTGTTATCGATCCATTTCAACAGGAAAGCTTCATATCCTCATACCAAACGCATGCCACCCACTGCGATCAGAACGTATCGAACCACTTCGAGTGCCATGATTTTCAGAAAGACTGGCAAGGGATGTTCGTGGCGCCTCCTGTTCCCGCACAGGCCGAAGTCAACCCAGCGGAGGTTTTCCATATGCTGGGTATGTGTTCCGACTTCTCGATATGCCAAGATCAACACGTACCTGAGCCTCCCCAGACCGGTCTCGAAACCTTCGAAAAACCCAAAATCGACACATCAGATGCATTCAACTGCATTAATCCTGAACATCATCACGTCCACAATCATTTCAAAAACCCGAATGATTTCAATCTGCAAAATATCCGCAAAGGGCCTCACCGCAACCATCACCGTTGTCGAGCTCACCACCATGTTCATTCTCACCCGTATTCCCATTATTCCCGACATTCTCGCTCATGCATCAACTCTCATCTCCTTTCCAGCCCAGGAGAGACACCACCACCTCTGGAAGTTGACTCCTCATCCGTGCTTACCACACCGGACTTTTCTCCAGCGGACAGCAAGCTGCATATCTGCAAGTGGGCAACGGAAATCCATGGAATCAAGGCTGCTTGCGGTGCTACCTTTGCCGATTGTGGTGCTCTCCAGGAGCACCTCGTTGCCAATCACATGAATACCGTGAACGGTGCCAAGGGCAATGGGTACTACTGCTGCTGGGAAGGATGCCATCGTCCTGACGATCCCTTCTCGCAGAAGTCCAAGCTTCAGGGCCATTTCTTGACACACAGTAACTGTACGTCACGCTCATCGTATCACTATCCGCCGACCACTGGACACATGTACTAACGCCAACGGCACCTTTCTAGACAAGAACTTCTCATGCTCGGTTTGTGGAAAGGCGTTTGCTAGACAGGCGACACTAGACCGGCATGAGCGCAGCCATCGCGGCGACAAACCATATAAATGCAAACACTGCGGTAAATCATTTACAGATAGCAGCGAATTGAGTACGTCGCCCTTGGATTCCCTCTCGAGCCCACCGCTAACTATCCTAGAAACACATTCTCGAACCCACACTGGCGAGAAGCCTTTCAAATGCACCTGGCCAGGATGCACCTTCACCACGGGCGATGTGAGTTCCTCTATCTTTACGTCAAATGCTCGCTCATGTTCTAACATCAAATCAGTCTTCCAATATGTCTAGCCACAGACTTAGTATGATGCTCATTCCCACTTTAAATGTTTGACTCTTTTTTAAACTAACTCCATCCAGCACACGGAGAGCGAAAACACAAATGCCCTTTCCCAGGGTGCACCAAGAGTTTTACACGTCCTGGTAAGTTCTGTGACCTGTGCCTTGGTTTTTGATCGCCTACATTTAACACCAATTCGCCGCAGATCAATTGAAACGCCACCAGAGAACAACACATAAACAAGAACCAAGCTCGGCCCTCCCATCACCGAGCCCCGACCACTTCACTATGACCCCATTCACTCTGGTCCAATGAACCACACCCTTTGAATTCCATCACTGCATGTGATTTTCATGTCTTACGACCCAACGGTTCCAGGCGCTATTTTCCGCCGGCGTACTATGGATGGTTGAGAAACACTTTGTTTCTGGCGTTTTGCTAATTTTCGAGAACTACTAAAAAACTTGATACCACTTGGCGTTGATGTTGCCGAGATTTTTCACCAATGATTTAATTGAATATCGCCTTTAAAGCCTGAACCGATCAACTCTTTGATTGGCCCGGCTGATCTCTTTCGCATGTGGCTTTTAGATGTTATGATTTGCTTTCATCCCTGCATGTCAGGTGCGAGATTCACGCATAAGAAAATTTGAAACTATGAACTTAAGATGCAAAAGATGATGCCGCGTATTTCCCCCCTGAAAAACAACATACAAAGCTCCCGATAGACTTAAACTTTACAATTGCCGCACCTATAGAAGGAACCCATATTAACATTGCACCTCAGTAGTGATATGCACGAGTTCGAACAGTCGAATGATAAAAAGTTCTCTTAATCTTCCATAGCCCTCTCCTCAAGTGCCTCAATCGCATTCTTCAACTCCCGAATCCGATGCCCAACTCGCCTACGCACTTCATCCTTGACACCCTGTGAGATCTCCGCCGGATTGTATTGGGTCTCAACAATAGCACTCTCCTCCGGTTCCTCTACCTCAGACAATGACTCGTCGGTCTCATTCTCAACTTCCCCAGGACGAGCAGTGTAGAGGCTGTACACAGCGGACAGCTGGTTTAGAGCATCGCGGGCAGACTCACGGTCCGAAGCAGCATAGATGGTTGATGAGTCGGTGCTCTCAGTGGCAATTTCGAACTCGTCTTTAGCAACTTCGTACAGCTCTTGTAATTCCTCGACCAGGAGATCGGCTTCGGCTTTTCCGGTAGATCCGTTTCGATCGGCGTAGGTTCTCACTGTGGGTTTGGGGAGCGATGACCGGATAGAAAATGGAAGTTGGCATGATGTTAAGCTATTTCGGACTTTGCCAGTGCTGGATAGGCTATGCAATGAGCGAGAGACGGGATACAGTCGCATTAAGGAGGATGAGTTGACGTGGTGAAATTGTAGTCCTCCGAGGCGCAGGAGTGAGAAGCCACGCGCAGATCGAATCGATGACAGGGCGGACATTCTGGAAATTGATACTAGGGGAGTAAACTAAATGGGAATTGGTGGATTTTTCGGAAGAATACAGCTAAGCTGCCATTGAAGGCCGGCGCTCGGTGATGACGTCGCTATCTGATTGTCGCATCACGTGGGAGTAGGCATTGCTCCCGAGATATCACGACCTCTAGCTGACATTGATCCCCCTGATTCACGGAGATTCACTAAGCAGAATTTGGGCCTACAGCCAAGTAGCCTAATGATGGGGGACTCACTAAAACAAACGACGCTAATCCCGCTCACTTGTCAATCTCTCTCTGTTAATTGCACCGTATGTTGCCTCGGCGTTGTATCAAAAGACAATGGCTTCATTAAGAGTCCTAGCAATGTTGTCCTACAACCTAGTAACCTTAATGACACACTTAAAATCACGTCTTGTCTTAGTGGTATTAGGGGGATATGAAATTTTGATAAAGATAGGTATAGAACAAGCATCTAGAAATAAATTTAACTGAATCCATCTACCTGGTCGAGTATTATAGGATGAGATATAAATTATCGCTGATTATGTGAGCAACATTAATAAAGTACATTTTTGAGAGCTTGATAGTGTCAACTGTATTGAGCGGTGGTGGAAACCCTCAAAGTGAGACTTAGGTGACAGCGATAGGTGAAGACATCATGCTGATCGTGAGAAATTAAGAGACACGAACCCCCACAACTTAGACCGCTTAAGCCCCAGCGATTTAGCAAAGTGCATAGAAATCCAATGGAAGGTTATATGGCTATCATCTCGCCCACGATCGATCGAATGAGATTAGCCGGTGGAGGCCACGATTGATTGCAGCTTCAAGATCCTATAGCTCTTGACTATCTACGCTTTGGATCTTGATATCTCGATCCAAATCAGAAATGGCGTATCCAGGCACCGTTGTTACGGTTGTGATGGCCGGGACGTCGACAAGGATGGGAATAGTGTTGCGTGAATTGTCAAGCACATTGCTTTTATCCACGCCTAAGCCACATCGCCGTATAACATAACTCCTGAAATCTCGAATGTTAACTGTCAATAGAGACAGATGAATCTTCCAACGAATAGCCCAACCATCGAGGAGATCGTGCTGGTTATAAAACCCCATCCACCTTTTTTCGTTGGTTTTTTATCATCAATAGGGTCTCCTATTGATTCATCAAAAGAAAGTATCTATATAAACCATTATAGTTGTGGGACAGTGGCTTAAAGAACGCGGGTATGCGTGAGGTATTGGCCTCCAGATTTACCCGATGCCAGCCCTAGGACGTTGCTTACTACGCATCAAGGAAAGAGCCACATATTGGAATTTGAAATCATTAAAATTATTGACCGGTTCTCTATCTAGTCATGTTAAGTAAATGAAAATCTACTAATTTGGTGATGTAGAAATACTTTCGTGGGGTGCAGCCAATGTCGGAGGATTTCTTAGCCTCATAGAGTGGATGATGGAGATAGTTCGGCCCATTGAAGAAGAATCGATGAAAAATGATTAGAGCCAACAAAAAGCGAGCATTTTACTATGCATATCAGAATTAGGCAATTTTGTATTTGCGTAGTAGGAGCCTTCGGGATTTGTTCCAGGTGTTTTGTGGTGGCCTGAGGCCGTAGTTCATGCATCAGGCATCATGCCCTAGTTTGGCAAATGGTCGGAGATTTGCTCCATGTGCAACATAGAAAGCAACTCTTTCCCTCCTCCTTTTAGATCCTATTAGGTGTAGACGTATTGAGTTTGTTCAACCTATCCAAAATTCGAAATAAGTGTTCACCCCGTAGCCCAGCGGTTTAGGTTGCTGCTGCACTTGTGTTCCACACTCGGTGCTCTTTTTTGCAATTTTTCCCCTGTCCCACCGAAAGGGGAGAGACAACGGCGACGAGATGTTCCGTTAAAGATGGTATCAAGAGGTACCACCTGACGTCCTGACGACTGAGCAACGAGGAGGCATCGGTTGATATTCATGGAACACAAACTCGAGTGGCTAGCTGCTTGGGATGATTTCAATTCTTTGCCCACCTGTTTAACTTTTACTTGGTCACTTAAACGAAACCATTTAATGCCGTGGATTGTAGTAAATCTTCTTCGCCGGTCTGATGCATATTAACCTAGGTGTTACAGGACTTGCTCTACAAATGTACACTTTTCCAATTTAGGGATCTCCGTACTAAATTTCCCTGCGCGACTTCAGCCTATTTCTCTAGTACAGAAGCATTGGAGCTTTCTGTGCCTAGTGATCCTTCTAGTAGGGCTATCTGAAGAAAATAAAAGATGGAAACCCCCCTAGTCAAGTAGTTCAGCTGTGACAAAGCGTCTGTTAATTTTGAAAATCTATCGGCATACTCGATTCTAATCTTCTAGCTCACTATTTGTCGAGCGGTAGAACCTCAGTAACATGGCGGATTGGTCAAGGAGCTGGCTTAGCAAAATTTTCATGCCCGTGAGCTTCAACGCAACGATGCAATTACGGGTGAATTGGAGTGCCGGGAGAAATACACCACCCGCTGCCTTTTTGACAGTGAGCCAAACATCATTGCAATGGTCATTTTTATCTGTCAGCGTCAGTATCGAGTTACATGCATCTCGAGATATGGGTTGAAATTCATCAACAGGTGTATTGGAATGATCAACTAGCACGTAAGGAAGGACTTTGAGATTAAAACAAGAGAATTCCAATTAAATGAACGGCTTTGTACGTGCAACTCAAATTAGAACATATCTCAATGGAAGGCTCAAACTCTCATAAAAGCCCATTGTCATACATTGATCGTCACATTGAATTACTCGGTATGATCGCATGATACCAACAGGCTGAGCGCTAGTGCTCCAATCAGCAACCAATTCCAGCGAAAGGCAATAAATAAATATCCAACCTTTGTGGTGACTTATTTCGAATCTTTAGCAAAGGTTCTGTCGAAAAATTCAGCGGCAGGGGCGTCCTCCTTAGGAGGAATTCCATCAACGTAGGCCTCGTTGAACCAATAAGCTGCAGCTGCCTCCTTGGGTGGGCTAAGAGGGACTGCAACCGCCAAAAATGCAGAGAATATAACCAACAAAGCAGACGAGGATCTCATTCTGGCAAGATGAGACAGAAAATTTAGGCCTCGCTGTGTGTAAATTGGATCTAATAAAGACGCAGATTGTGAGTAAAAGAGTATAGGAAATAGCCGCTCTTTATTAAAATTTTCAAGCAGGCACTTTTCTGACGTCGCAGATGCAAATTTACCTACTGAAGCAACCAACCAAAACCTAACTAACCAGATAGAAGTATGTGTTCCACCAATCCTCTGTTCATGATTGAAAAATGCGAGGCTAACAGGTAAGCCGATGTCACCATGATTTTGATGCTTTTATGCCAAAATACACACTGTGTGTTATCAATTTTAGGGTTGGCAACCCCGTTATGAGGATGTTCTCTTGGGAATGATCTCTAGCACGAGAATCAGAGTTACATTAATGAGATTCATGGTCAGCAAACCCACTCCGTACATGGTCCACAAACGCTAAAAAAAAAAGATTACTCCGTACGCAATTTTGTGATACGTTCACACGTCCTACGGTTGTATCACTGGTGGCAGATGTCATTCCAATGGAAAAGGGAAATTTTGCATGGTTGTAGCGGGTGATCCATCCAAGTTCAGAATGGCAGACCCTTGAAAGCTTTCAAAACGTACTTTGGGTACTTCCACTTCAGGCTTTGGGAGTCATGGTTGAGAATTGGTCGAGGCTGTCAGCTCCTTCTTTCAACCTGCTCCAGGGACTTCCTAACACTTTGGGTCACCTCAACAGAGGACTCAAACACCTATTTTAGAACAAAAAGCAAAATGGTGGCCGGATCGTCTTATATGAGGGTGCTGCAATCTCAAGAAGACCTCTCAGCGGAAGAAAATGGAGAGCAACAGAAAATGCTTCTCAGCAGGATAAAAAGCACCCACTTTCATTGGCATTGCTGCCAGACCCAGTTTCTGACGGCCATTTCTATTGCATTGCTAGGAGGAGCCTGTTTGCTATTTGCAGTATCGCTTACCGTTCATGCACCCAGTGATCGAAAATGTGCGGTGCAGTTATCATCCTACTGTGGGTTCTGAGTTGTCTAGCCGAGTGATCCGAACCCCCTTGAATGATTTACTAATCACGACCATTCTAGCTCCAATGCTTGAGGCAGTGGAATATTACGAGGTCGACTGGGCAAACGGGTTCCATCAGGAGTCCATCTATCGGGGATCGCCGACTCCGAAGTTAGAACTCGCATGGGATCGTCTTTGGAGACGTAAGTATTGCAGTAGATGTCAACTTTTGGCCAACCCACTGAAGATGCCTAGAAAACGATATCAACGTTCCTTTAAACAAGTTACCCTCGCTCAATCGGTCGATAGATACGAATTGGAAGCAAACATCCGCAAATTATGGCGGAGGCGCCGAAGCTAACATAGAAGTGTTCCATCAGTTACATTGTCTGGTTTGTGGATAATCACCTACCTATGCATCTGATTTGGGTGACTGATTTTAGTTTCTCGGATTAGAACATGATTCGACAGTACACGTACCTGGATTCCTACGAAGTGCTACCGGAGGGATTTCAGACATCCCAAGAGATCTCAAGAATCCATGTCGACCATTGTATCGAGACCCTTCGTCTTCATCTCATATGTGCAGGGGATGTGACGCCCGTGCTGTTAAGGTTGAATGAGTCGAAGCCACTAGGGGCCGAGGCAGATTTCTCGACACACCACAAATGTCGCCGATTCGACAAGTTAACCGAATGGATGAAGGAGCACGCTGTGCCTACAGGGAAGTTTTGAAGATCCGTTATACGTAGAGTTGCTGCAAATAAACATTTGAAATTCCGACAATTACTCAGACCATGACTATGGCAATCCCCAGGTTCCAGCCGAGAGGGTATGAACTAAAGCTAGGTTGAGCTTGATGGATTGAATGACTGCTTAATTATTTAAATTTCGCGGGATCTCGGAGGTAGAACAAGATCCAAGTCAACGATGTAATCCTATCAAATTGGCTTTACCACCTCCGGGATCTCATTGAAATATTCTTCGTCTACCTCCAACTCCGCCAGAAGGTCCATAGCGTCTTGCCAGAGTTGTGCTAAGCGCTGCTCCAGGCGCTGGATAGCGCGGCAAGAACGCTCTGGATCTGTTCGGTATGGAAGTACGTTGACCGGACGCTGATATCCCGTCTACTTACAGCTGGATGGGAACGTGCATTTTGCAGTGAGGGAAAGGATCTCTAAAGGGTCATACAATGATGTATAGAATGGTAAATTTGCCTCGCCGCATCTTGGTATCGCTAAGCCCTGATCCTTAGTTGTTGGATGCCTCAGGCATCACATGTAGGATAGACCAACTAGATAGTCTTCCTTCCACTCTAACCTTCTCTCTCTCCCCGTCCATCCAATTGAATACTGTTTTACCTGCATAAAGATAACCCGGCAAAGAACAAGGTTCCCCTATTTTTCGACGGATTTTTTTCCGTTATACATAAATAAACAAGAAAACCGAGGGGGTAGGTTTCTTTTCAAAAATCTCTCACAAAAACTCGATTGGCTCAGCTGAATCCTGAAATCTGTTCATTTGGCCAAGCCAGACAAATTTTGTTAGAAATATACCTCCAAATCAAGCGCCATCAGAGGACATACTTTTCCACCGATAAAATGCGCCCATAGTTAGGTCAGCTATTTGTTTCCCATCTTCTCAAGGGCTTCCAGGGTGATGTTTGCTCAGGGGTCCTCTTCTTACATCCAGTTTGGCAGCGTGTGCTCATACATCTACCTTGCTGAAATCGTGGACTCTCACCAGGACTCCGGGTTTACATCGCTCTGATTATGTTCGAGCTTTTTACTTCTCCTATATCTGATGGTCCTCGTTGTTTCCAGTCCTGATTACCCAGACATGTGAGATCTAGGCCTCACTCTGATCTCCTTTCGCTGGGTAGCTGCGATTTCGAAGCTGGCGCCGCTTTGCAACATATATCTTTTGCTCGACAGATGTTGTAAAACAGAAAACCATGCGAATTTTCAGTACTAGTAGCTGATTGTTATTGTGTGAAACTATGCCAACGCCAATGACCGTCACAGAAGGTTTCGGCATAGCTTTTAGTGACGAAGTAGTGAATTTATACATCTCTTTGACTAGGCCCATAACACTAGATCCAGTCTAGCTAACCAAGGATTGATGCCATTTGTGGAAAGAGTTGCTAGAAAATCTCGATCGCGCTCCAGTTTTTCAAAAACTAATGGGCTTGTACAACGCCTACTGTCTCGCTCAGAGCAAAACCTGTGCTCAACTACAACATAAACTGTCTCTCGATGGGCCATTTTGAACTTGAAATATCATTCCAAACCCCCATAATTAGTAATATTCGCTATTGGGCGCGTAACTCAGTTGGTAGAGTGTTCGCTTTGCATGCGAAAAGTCCAGCGTTCGAATCGCTGCCCGTCCACTTCTTTTTTTTTCGACTTGGCGCTTCCTCCAGAAGGAAAATAGTCTGTCTCTTCCGCCACATTGAATGTTTCAATTCGCGGAGGCTCGTAAAAGCCCAAGTGGCTTATCTCAATCGTTTTTTACAACGTAGCGCTAAAGCCAAAAGTGAAAGGCTTAATTTCATCGAAGTATTTTATCAAAAGCTTTTACGTTACTATACCGTAAAATGAACACATAATCACATCGTGTTAGTTGCAGAATCTCAACAATTTACGCTTCTATTAAGAATAGTATACTAAAAAAGCAATCCCTATTAGGTTTCAGTCTATACTAGTGCTAATAGGGATTACCTATTTTTTCGATTCTCCCTCTACTCCCGGGACAAACAAGAGGGAGACTCGACAATAACAAATTCCACAAGCCTATATTGGCAAGTCACTTAGAACGTGTTTTCGCAAATCTTTGTTAGTCAGGTATAGAAAAAAGACAACTTGTGTAACTCAACTGGGCGCGTAACTCAGTTGGTAGAGTGTTCGCTTTGCATGCGAAAAGTCCAGCGTTCGAATCGCTGCCCGTCCATTTCTTTTTTTCGACTCCACACTCTAACCAGGAGGTCATAGGCCTTCGGTCCCCTGTTCCGCCACGTTAAACAGGGCAAAAACAATCACCCCAAGTGTGCAGGCAGGTGGCAGAAACGTCTGATGGTATAGCGCTCCTCAAAGCCACCAGAGACAAAAGCAGGCCATTTTCTATGTTCGTGGCTCGCTATCACATTTATGCTCTCGTTGAACATAGCTGCGCATCCTTGAGGATTCAATCTGCCTCCTAGGAGGAGATAATTGGGAAAAATGGATCCCACGTCAGCAGTATGTTTTGGTACAGTCAGTTGACTCGTATTAGTCTAGTTGTATTTTAGAGCTTGTCTTGCATCTGAGCACCATTTAAACCCTTGTGGCAGGACAGCTGAGCCCTGGCGTCAATCTCGGAACTACAGTATCGTAACTCAACGCCAGGTGACGCAAGACCAGAGTGCGCATAGAAAAACGAATGGGCCACTTCAAAGTAAGAGGAGGCTACTAGGAAATGTTGCCGGTGTAGCGTGTTTCCTCTGGTACGGAAAGGGATTCCGAGGTAGAACTTCTTTCAGTCTTGTCAGCTTCACAAGTGAATGTCGTGACATTGGGGTTTGGATTGTATTAAAGCGTATTCACTAATGAGTTTGTTATCTGATGACCTCACGTGTCTCTTTACCTGTCTTACACTACTTGGTTGTCTTATCGGACAGTGTGTAGGGGCTTCCAACCTCCTCCCGGACTTCTGATCTTTCACTCTTCCGACAGAAATTCAAAAAAAGGCGCCGAAAAATAGACCAACCACCCATGCCATATGGGAGTTGAAGTTTCTTTCATCATATCAAGCAACAAAGCTAATATCGCTTTGTTGATGTAGGTCTTCTGTGCCGCGCAGTAGGATCAATGAAAACTCCTTCCATGGAGTGAACAATAGTCTTTGTTGGGGTTGCATTTGCTCTTTGAATCGAATCGAGCTAGTGCCGATTACCATTGCATAAATACTGCCGATGCTCCTATTTCGAGTACACACCAAACGGACAATTGAATTGACTTCTGTATCGTCCAAATGCTTCAACACGGACTTTATCGGGTCCTGCGGATATTCTGGATTACTTTCGAGTTTTGGTTCAACGCTAATCAATCTGCCTTCCCCAAAAGCCAAGTCCGAAGGAGTGGTAAGCTCTCAGAATCAACTCCACTTGAGACCCTGACTATATCGTTTGGTGCCCCAGAACATGAAAGGTCGTCTTTGGCTTCAAGCGAATCGAAAACCTGGGAGAAAATCTACAAAGAGGAGTGCCTTAGTTTCAAGGCCCGTCTAGAGATCCAAGCTCAGATCTTGAGAAACGATCCGGCACGTCAAGGAGTAGATCGTATGAAGAATGTTCGCAAAGAGCTAATCTCACTTTCCCATCAGGCAGAGCGAATCAAAGAGGCTGCATTTGAAATGATCGACGAGACCCCAGATAGTGTATATGTCCGCAACGCAACTCCTGAGTGGCTCTCTACCTGCTCCGGAGATCCGCAACTAGAACAGGTATGTATTAGCATGGAGTACAGCTTGGACCGACTTGCGTTTGAGCTTAGATCCGATCCATCCATGGACCTTATGGTTGCCGGACACCTTGAGCAAATGACCGAGGATATTGAGATGGACTTTCTTTAGATAGTGCTAATGCATTTACTCCTTCTTGACCTCTGATAGACAATCGAAATTGTTAAAAGAGGCGTCTGCAGAAGCGACAATTAATTCAATTTCGGTGTCTCTTTCGATCTCTCAAATGGTTGGTATCTTGCGTCATACTGAGAACGTAATAGCTGTGATATTACTAGTAGCTTAGAAGCTTCAATCAAGCAGCTCGATCCTTTCTTCTCTTTCTTTTCTCTTTCCTTTCTCTTTCATCTTCATTTTTCATTATCCAGTCTATCACTCATCAACTCTTCGATACGAACACCCATTTTTCTTCTATCATACTCTATCCGCCACTTGCGATGGCGACAAACAACTGTACCGACTATCGAGCCGGTAACACCAAACCAGGCCCCCAAATTATTAGCACTGGCCAACCACTCGGCCATCCAGATACTGAGGATCTTGATACTGAAGATGTCGATCCCAAAGATGACAAGGTCGACAAAAAAATCGACCTCCTCGATAGTGCAGCCGGGGGTGCACCAGACACCCAAGGGTCAAACCTACCAAAGTTGACCCAAGTCATAATCACGAACGTGCCTCGACTGAAGCCCAACTCAAAGGACCCAGAAAGATGGGCTCTTCGCGTGAGATACGCACTGGCCTAACTCCGACTGCAACACTTGGTCAACAGCAGTGTGCCCCGGCCAGCTAGAGGCCAAGACCACTTCTATAGATGGGTGCAATGGTCACGTACTGTAGCCAGCTGGCTATGTCGCCAGGTTGATGAAGACATCCAAGAACAGCTCCAGCGTCTCCGCAAGATGCCTAGCATAGCGGACGTTGTATTCGACAAAATCATGAAGGTGGTTCGAGGGAGTAACCGGGTCGTCAATGCCAGTGTCAGAGTCCGCAACTACGACAGCCAAAAGAAATCGGACCTGGTAACCGTGAGGAGGTACATTATGGCACACCAAACTCCGTTTCACTTGCTCGGTTCGAACTTGCTCCCTGTCTCTTCTTTGCGCTAGCGACATCGTCCCTTTCCACTCGATCTCTGAGTTTTGAGTCAATTAAAATAAGAACTTTTAAATCAGTTGAATTAGAAAGCTCTCACTTGAAAGTCCTACCATAATTGGACTAGCACCAGGAACTTTCACACAAGCCCACAAAAACCTTTTCAAATGAATTGGCCATCTAAAGACATGGCGAGCAGCCGATAGAGCTTGTCCTATCTATAAATTACGGAGAGCGGTGTTCTCAAAAAAAATAACTGCAATATAAGTATATCTCTTTCTGTCCACTTTCCTGCAACCGTCATTCAATCATTTACAGTAACCTTGGAAAGTCATCACCCAATTTATTGATACGCGTGTCCAGTTCGTGCCCTTTCCTCTAACCATGCCTTTCCTCGGGCCAAGTAAATTACCAATACAATATCATCTCTTTTAATTTTAGGACCCTGGGACCAAATCAACAAAACATCTCAATCTTGATGTACGGGAGAGTATCCGATACTCCTGCTGGCCAGTGGTACCCTTGGTATCCTTCTGCTGAGTCTAGCTTGGTCCGTTGGTGGGGTAGTTCTGCCAAGAGCCGTAGTCCTCTTGCCCTAGCTGTGGCACTTGTTGTCCTGGGAGCTGAGAGTATTCTAGGCGTTGCTTTCCTGGAGCGTCTGGTCTGTGTGCCATTGTCCGTTGGCATCAGTCCAGCCGTTTTGGTTGTTCTTGCGCCACTGGCTATTCTGCTCAACCTGGCCGTTTGGGTTGTTGCTGTCACCGCCGTTGTTCGCAACGAAGACACCATGCTGCCACTGACCCTTTCGGTACTGTCCACTCGGATCCCACTGACCAGCCAGATCGTTGGGGTCAATGGGACGTGCCACGACGCCTAGTGGCGAGACTGCCAAAAAGAGGAGGCTGTTGATGATGGCGTAGCGCATCTTGGAGGAGAGGTGATCAAGGAGATTAAGACAAAGTGTGGAGGATTCTTCGCGTTCAGAAGTACTGTTACGATGGGTAAGTCCTCGAGATTGTGTCCGTTGGAGAGAGTACGATCGCGGGTCTCTATTTATATCTGAAGACATCCCAACCCCCGTCTTGACATTATGTAGCTCAAAGCTGCCACTCAATAGCATTTGGGGTTTTTGACAAGAATGCTTGAGGTCGTCTCACACCATTCCTTGGTGAGGATGGACAAGGATTCATGCCGCAAGGGGTACTGGGGAAACGTTTAGTTGATAAACAGAGTGGCTAGCGGGGGACAAGCATTCGGGGGCGGGATGGTCTCAGTCGGCTGTAACAGATAAAATACAGCAATAAGATCAAAACTCTCTGACTGAGCATTCAAAGACTTGTGTGATGAATCTCGTGTGAGCCTGCACAGAATCCGTAGATCCCGTCCGCAAGGGGATCATGCACATTCCTCGACGGTCATCCGCAGTCAAACAGTGCTGATCTTATCTGGGTCAACAGAGAAAACATGCTGAAGCCACCTCAATGCATTTGATACCGTCTTCTATAGTTGAACCCCCTGCGAGGGGATTCTCATGTTGACCATGCAACCACAAGCAGGAGACTCAGGGGATGACAAAACGTGTGAGACATGTAGGGGACACGGGGCTGCAATCTGGCGAGTGTCAATACCTCAGCCTGATACCGTGAACAAGGTATACTAGCGCCGACAAGAATCTTCACCAGTCACTTTACTATAATCATGACTGCTACCATGCGAAGGGTGAAGGATCTTCCACGAACAATAACTATGTCGTCCGCCACGACGTGTGTGTGTTCTTGTCATTCTCTTTGGGTGATACGACTAGATTATTTCCCCCAAACCATGTTGCCTCGGTGTTCTTCAAAAGCAGATGTGCACGGTCGACACTGCAGTGTTGGGTCAAGTCTGGATCTCCCCTGAAGATGCAGAATCCGGAGCCTTATATTGATTCCAACCATTAACATCGAAGTAAGACCTTTAAAGAAATTCGGCGCTGGGCTGAAGAGAAATGTGAACCCCCTTCAGAGGGTTTGCAGCCATCATCCCATGGTGACCGAACCAATAGCCACATGCCATGATGAACAGTTGGTGTAAGCTTTGGAATTAGCGAGATATTTACAAAAACAAAAAAAAAAATTATGCAAAGTTACTTGGAACAGATCAATCACAAAGCGTGATTTACCCCTACAGAACAATCATGCCCTCACTTCAGTCAAGATTGTAAATACTCAAATCCTCACTCATCCCTGGCAAAGCATACACAGCACTCTCCTCTCCACCAAGAATATGCAACGGCCAGACCCCCCTGAACTCCATTCCAAGTTTCTCCAAAGTTCCCCGACTGCGTTGATTTGCAGGTGAACAGAATCCAAACACAGCGTCTACCCCAAGACACGTTTTCACATACTCCAAAAGAGCCGTCGCTGCCTCGGTCGCATACCCCTTCCGACCTTCTTCGGGTAACATGGCAAACCCGATATCGGGGGCAAGGTAATGGGGGTCTGGTGGAATCCCCTTTAACAGCGATACAACACCGACCGGCTTCACGCCATCGTCGGTCTGTCGCGAGACTAGAAACATGCCATAGCCATAGTAGGCGTAGCTTTTCAAGACTCTGTTTTCAAGGAATGATGCTGCCTTTTCTGGTGTGGTGACTCCGGTGTCTCCGCAGGAGCTGATGAAATCCTCAGTGTTCCAGAGTTGGACTAAGAAGGTACAGTGGGCTGGGTCGGTGGGGTTGAATGGGCTGATTTGAAGACGTGGGGTGGGAATTGTGAAGCCCGGTGGGAAGGAGAATCCTGGCATCGTGGTTGAGTAGTCTGATGATACGCGATTTGATTCTAGCGTGAGAGAACAGACAACTCGTTCCAACTTCTTGGGTCTTGATCTTCTCTTTTGTCGTTGCTTCCCTGGGGTTTCAGATACCACCATAGAATTGTTGATGAGTCACACTTTGGAGGTCCAACACCCATGAAGCTTAGCGCTTACAAGGGTAAACAGCCGGGCTGCATGGCGCTCTCGTCTCTATCAAGATGGAGACAGGTGATAGGGCAAAGTATTCCAGGAATACAGTTGGTAGGTGGATCTGTTCGGAAAAAGGTGAACACACCTACGAATCCACATCTCAAATTATGTACAACATAGGAACGCTCATCTAGGCACGTGATAAGTTAGTCGTAATATTTTGTCGTGCGCTGGATTCAGATAATCTTGATCAAATTGCCCAATACATGCAAATGGAATCTCATCGGCTGGTCATGTTAGGGGGGTATCTACATGGCTGTGCAGATCCAAGACCACCGCCATGGTGTCCTTCTGAGCATTGGGATTGATCTGATATTGTTAACTCCACAGAATCCACTACAAGATGAGTTCGTGGGCGTTGTAGGAGGCTGAGAACTGTGGTGATGAAGTTATCAATCACACCTGGGCATCCATGGATGACCCATGGCTGGACCATGTCAACGGAGGTGATTGCAAAGTTGTCAGCTTCACATCTCTTGTTTCTCGAATTACCTCGCTTTCGGCTGAGTGCAGATAGCAACCTTGAACTTACAAAATGGCCACCCTTAGCATGCCGATCCCAGATGTGACGACAACGTTCAGCAAGATGGATCCTCGAGAGAAGGCCTGTCATAAAATGTGAACCCAAACTTATCAAGACGCGTGGAGAACTTTTAGTTTGTCTACCTTTCTTGCCTGGGATAACCCTGAGTCACTGATATATTATTCAGAGTATCGACAAGACGAAGGGTATTCCTCTCAACACCAAACATTACGGATTCAAGGACATAAACAAACCGAAAAACAGAATGAAGAACAAGAAATGATTTCATCAAGGAGTCATTTGTGACTGGGACATGAACGGGTTGATATAGCAAATTTTCATGACAAACCACTTAAGAGTGGCGGCCACCTGCGCCTGTTCCTATTGTCCCATCTTCATGCCACCGTTGGCACAGACCACACTGCCAGTGCACCAAAGACCATCAGGCGTACACAGCATGCCAACGACGCCCGCAACCTCACTGGTGAAAGCCGGTCGACGACCACCCATCTTCTCCTGGATCAACCGCTTCTGCTCATCGGTCAAGCGACTCATAGTGTCCGGATTATGCACATCCAACTTGCTCAGAGGCGTGTTATCCTGGTGTCCTTGGATATCCTTCCAGAACTGCTCTCCGGTCGCAAAGTACATATCACCAACAACCGGGCCGGGGTTAACAGCGTTCACAGTCGCACGGTCTGCCAGTTCACGTGCCCAGGTGCGAGTCATCGCCTCAACAGCAGCCTTGGTACCGCCATAGATCGACTGACCTACGAACCCGAGCGACGAGGATACACTGGAAATGCTCACGATACGACCGCTTCGGTCGGTTGGGAGGAAGGGGGCGCATGCCTGTGTGAGTAGAAGCGGGGCGAGGACATTGATCGCGTAATGCCAGTTGAAGTGCTCGGCCTCAATAGGGCCCTTGGTGGCATCGTTCAGGTTCCGATCTTGCGATACGCCGGCATTATTGATCAGGATGTCGATCTGAAGTTTTCCATCGGTACTGAACTGTTCTTGTGCAGCACCGATGATGGCTGTCACGGCTTCGGCGGGCGTGCTCAGATCGGCTTGCACGCTCTCACACTTGATGTTGTGGCTTGTGGCTAAGAAGGAGCACAACGCTTCAGTGGGGGCGCGCGAAGACTCCGAAGTGAAGTTCAGAAGTAGTGAGCAGCCTTTTGAGGCCAGATTGCGGGCAATTGCTTCGCCAATTCCTGTGTAGATGGCGCGTTAGCTGAATCTCGTGGTATGCGGGGAAGGCCATGATTTACCCCGCGATCCGCCAGTGACAATGCCGAATTTCCCTTCAAGTACTCGAGCCATTTTGGATGTTAATGAGGGAGAGGGAAAAACGAAGAATACGAAATTGATTAAGGAAGGGTATGCTCACCTCTTTGACCTCTTTAGCCTCTCAGTTCTTATTTAGCCGAGTGTTGACCCCCATGCCGGAGCAAAATTGCCCGTTGGAAAGTGACGGAGGAATTGCGGGTAAATTCCACATTCGGCCCGAATCGTCTTCAGCCGGTTGTGACAACGATGTCCACACTAATTTTTGACGGTCTTTTACGAAACTTGACGGGCAAGTTCTGGATTGAATCTGCAATTTTTCAGCTTTCGTGCAACTACTGGCCTAAAGAGCGTATGCAGCGCAAGGCTTGTGCACACTTGGTGCGGTGATTGTTTGTTCTGTTGGCACTGTTTGCATTGTTTGCCAAGCGCGGAGCGGGGAGGGACCCACCCCTTTGTTCCTCCTCTTCCTCTCTTCCTTGCGTCTTTCCCTCCCTATTGCTGGAGTTGTTAATCAAATGTTCTTTTTTGCTTCAAACGCTGGCCGGTAATAGCACTAACTGCATGATCAAGAGTACAGAGTCCACTTTTTAGTCACACATTATCCCGATGATAACCATGGAGTGTAATAGTCCTACTCAGTATCGTCAAGCAGCTGTGAAACCTTGGCCATTTCGCGGGAAGGTCATTTCATAAAAATCATCACACAAGTTTGAATTGGCTCATCTGAGTGGTGGGCAAGTTACCAATGTTTGAGACTACAGATAAGAGATCGAGTGGGTTGAGATCGCTGGGGGGGGGGATCGCAAGTTCATTTGCCGAACAACGCGGATTTAAATTTCGAGGTTCCGAGGTGATAGTGTCCAGAATTTGAGGCAGGCATCGAAGTCAAGTCAAAATCCAAAGATGCCGTTGTATAGTAGGAATAGTTGAGTCAAGAAGGACACCATGGAAAGTGGGATCACGCCAAGATTATGCTTGAAGAGAGCAAGAAGTTTTGCGATATCTAATACGTTCTGTTCCAAAAGATTGATTCTCATTTATAGGTTTCAATCCCGAGACAAGATGAAATTTCACCCCTCAGTCACAAGCCACTGGTCACCAACCCTAAAACCAGTGGGCCAAGGATCAGTTGGATCCAAAACATATCTCTTAAACGAGTTAATCCAAGCACTTCCCTTCACAGTCGGTTCGATAGCGTCGTATTCACCCACCTTCGTCGTGCCATGGATGTGACATTCGAAAGTGCTCCCAAAGATACTTCGGTGGGTGAAACGCTCACCAACAGCGAGCTGGCCGCGTGCATGTAGGATTGCCAAATTGCATAGCTACCGGTGCTGCATGGGCATCAATCGAATCGACCCGGAGAAACCACAACTGTGTTTGTGGCTTCCATTGTCTCCCAGTTCATAGGCTCTGTACATCCAAAGCTAAACAAACACCCCACCAATTTTCGACGAAGTGACGGACAAGGTCTTTATCTCAGGGGCACAAAAAAAATGTTCTGAAAGAACTTAATGCGACTCCCGCTTAATGACATGTCCAAATCAAATCGACACTGGCGCTGGCGCTATCAACTCACGCTCTCATGTTTTCGACGCCGAAGCAATCGGAGCCTGGCGAGGGCTCGAACGGGCAATCGCGGTAGCTCCGCCTAGGTCGAAAATCTGGATCTGTATTGATAGCACATCCGTTATCTGGTGTATTAGGGGGAATGCCTCGAACTCCTCGCAATGGGCATTTTTAGCCTGCCACCGGGCTATGGAACAGCACAATATCAGTCTCCGATGGGCCCCTGGGCACACTGGGATAGAAGGGAACGAAGCTGCTGACACCTTAGCCGGTGAAGGCGCGCTACGCGGTAGTGCTATAGGGATGGAAGCCGAACCCACGATTAGCGGGATCCGATCCATCTTCCGGGAACTTCGGAACGAGGCTCGCTTGCGCTGGTGGGACACGGTCTCTCAAAAACTCTCCCAGTGGTACCGACGCTGGTCAGACACCTACGAGATTGATTCACCGCCGGAACTCGAACCCCGACGACCAGCGCTCCACCGCTGGCTTGCCCTCCGCTCGTCGCATGGCGACTTCGACTGGTACCACCGCAAGTTCAACCACGAAGACGCCAAACTCGACTGCTCATGCGGCCGCCGAAAGTCACCAGAGCACCTCGCTCTCTGCCACAAAACCCAGAGGTCTTTCCGACACTGGCCAAAACGCCCCCCGACACCTCCAACCGACAGGACAGAGGCAGTCGCCTACCTTCGCAGCCTGGACCCCAAGCAGTTTGTTGAACTACTGGAGCTCACAAGCTTCTACTCGCGGGTCTGCACGAGGTAACTCCTTCATTTGTTTCCTCAACAAAGTCTTTTGGCACCCGCCAATCACCACACACCTGGACCCCCCGGGACCCCCCGGGACCCTCACCCCCATGATGGCCGGCTCACACGTCGGAGACAGCCGTCATCAACTGGCTACTCAGCCCTCGCATTTACGAATGCATGAACTGCAATCTGTGGAGAAAGATCTTTGTATTATAGAAACCATAGCACTGCACGTCCCAATACCCCATGGGAGGTCGCGGGAGCAAGCGAAAGCTTGCTCCCTGCCGGACGTTAAATATATCTACCTACCTACCTACCTACATGTCCAAATGATGCTATGTTGGGTCAACCCAAGAGCTGAAAGTCGGTAACTCGACAAGAAGCTCAGAAAGAAACCAATACAAAGGATTGTAGGCTACTATAAACTTGAAAACGGCATGCGGTTCCGAACCTCACATCTGATAGCCTCGTGAACCCTACCGGTGCAGCTCTTATCTTTGAAGAACAACCAACGTTCCATACCGGTTGACTACTCATGTTCGTTCCAATCTAGCTTTATGCTGTGAAACAGTTGACGATACGATGTCTGAAATCAACAACTCCCCACGTTGCTAGGGTGTAGCGCTTCTTAGACACACTTTTGTTTGTACTCAATGCCAAGTAACTACAACTACACATCGTCTTCCAACATTCTTACGAGTGCTTCTCCCCGTGTGAAAATTGTCTTTTGATTTTCTTGAGCTTAAAGATTTACTTATTCTCATGCCCTTACCCCATTGTTCACTTCTTACTCCACCCGCCGAACGAACAAGCCCAAAAGGTCGCCAGCCATTCTTCGAACCAAAGCCCTAGATCATCCATATTGAACACTGGCACAATTGTCCTCAACGTCAGCATTTACTTAATTTCACAGTCCAATCACACAATTATGACACTAGGGCGTGGAGATACAGACATCTTTGGAGAGGGCACCAATTTCTTTTGAGCATGGACGCCGTCGTCAAGTAGTCCTTCAGATTCATCTGAACGATGTCCTAGGAATAGGCGGCATAACGTGAGGTCTCGTCCAATTCCAGTTGTTATGGTATAAAACTGCTTGTTCAACGACGGAGAGAATTAACGAGAGTATGCATCACAAACATAAGGAAAATGCCAGTCTAGCTCAGACAGCCGATGAGTTGAAAAATCGGGTTTGCCATCTCAAATGCAGACCAGGCCATAATCCACAATCTAGGCCTTCAACAGTTAAAGATGAGATTTTCAAAAGTTCTCAAATGCTGACAGACTGCCTGACTGTGAATGGACATCCTTCATTAGATCTCTTGACGCTGCACTGCTGGATGCGCAACACCAGTTCTACCTTGAAGATTGCAGGCTATGCAACCGTACTGTTCGTGCTCAGAGTTCGGTTGGGATGCCACTATACACAGCCCCAGAAAATAGTCCACACGGAGTCCAACCACACAAGATGACTATCTGGTTCCTTTTGGAACATTTGTATGGACACTTGAATACCACATAGTGGCGACATTCACTACACTTCCGATACTCAGGTTCTATTCCGTATTTCTCCATTTCTCCTTCCAATCCCCAAGTTGAGCTTATCGGAATATAGATGCATAGACGCAGCATCTCCCAAGAAGACGACCCTGCCATTACTGGAGCTGCTACTTCCCCTTCCCCCGAGTACATAACCACTTTCACACCCTACTACACAAAGGAGTAACCCAACTCCATTCATCCTGCCAACTTCGCGGCATCCTTGCCGTCAGCAGCGGTGTGCGATGCTCTACCAGTCGGATTCCCAAAAACTCAACATCTCAACCATGGCGTCTGGATTGGGTTTCCTATATCGGCGAAAAAGACACCAGCTCAATGTACAGCATTGTTGACATCGCGAGGCGAAACCGTGTCTTATAGCGTGTTCTTGGTGATAATGTCGGGGGGGGGGGGGATGACGAATGCGATATTGAAACGGGAGCAAACGGGGATGGTGGATTTATCTTCTGATGTGAGGATTAAGATTTCCATGTCCGGGGTTATAACCCCTGGTGTTGTGCGTGCGAGGGAATGTCTTGATGAGGTCTAGAAACCAGAGGTAGATGTGGTTTTGATTTCTACGTTGGAGAGGTGATGGGATAGTGCGAGATTCGTGTGGCATCAATGATCCCGACTTGGCAGTGGCGGTAGCAGATGAACGAGTCAAATGGATCCACGGGAAATCGATCCTACGGGATGGCCGGGAGAAGGTGAACAAAGACAAAACAAGAGAATGTTGACGTATAGCTTCGATTTGTTGAAGTTCTACACTATCATAATCGGCCCATGGAGGCCTACACTCCGAAATAAGGTATCAAGAATAAAATCCCATCACGCAGTGTTGAATGCAAGACCATCCCAGGTCATCCCACGCCAAAACAAAACATTAAAAAACACACCTCCGGTGCAGGCCACTTTTTATGCCGTTGAAGGACAACCACTTTTGAGTTCTTAGTTGATGGAGAACCCGAAATGCCAATCATAACATCGTCGAATCATGTTGAAAGTCTATTTCCCAAGATCATCATCGAACGCAGACGGAAATGTAAAGAAATTAGTAACGGTAGATCTCAGGCTTGAAGGGGCCGTTGATGTCCAGGCTGAGGTATTCGGCCTGGACGGGGGTAAGCTCAGTGAGCTTGGCGTTGACGTGTTCCAAGTGGCAGCGAGCGACCTGCTCGTCGAGCTGCTTGGGCAGAACGTAAACACCGACGGGCTTGCGGCCACCGGCACCGAACTCGACGTACTTCTTGCCAAAGGCCTCATCCTCAGCCTTGAAGAGGGCAATCTGGGCAAGGACCTGGTTGGAGAAAGAGCAGGACATCACGAAAGAAGAGTGGCCGGTAGCACAGCCAAGGTTGACAAGACGACCCTCGGCGAGGAGGATGATATTCTTGCCGTTGAGGTTGTAACGGTCAACCTGGGGCTTGATGTTCTGGACAGACTGAGCGTTGGCCTTCAACCAGGCGACGTCAATCTCAATATCGAAGTGACCAATGTCTGGAAAATCGTCAGTTTCAATCCTCAAGCCAATTGTTGTCTCAAACAACTTACTGCAGACAATAGCGTCGTTGCGCATGGCCTCGAAGTGACGGCCAACAAGGATGTCACGGCAACCAGTGGTGGTGACGAAAATCTGACCAACAGGGGCAGCAGCCTCCATGGTGTTAACCTCGTAACCCTGGACGGCAGCCTGGAGGGCGTTGATGGGATCGACCTCAGTGACAATGACACGGGCACCCATGGAGTGGAGAGCCTGGGCACAACCCTTGCCGACATCACCGTAACCGGCAACGACAGCAACCTTACCAGCAATCATGACATCGGTGGCACGCTTGATACCATCGATGAGGGACTCACGGCAGCCGTAAAGGTTGTCGAACTTGGACTTGGTGACACAGTCGTTAACGTTGATGGCGGGGACCTTGAGCTTGTTGTCCTTCAGCATCTTGTAGAGGTGGTGAACACCGGTGGTGGTCTCCTCGGAGACACCGAAGCAGTCCTCGAGCATCTCGGGGTACTTGGTGTGGATGAGGGAGGTGAGGTCACCACCGTCATCAAGGATGAGGTTGAGCTTCTTGCCATCTTTGAAGGCCTGAAGCTGCTGGTCCAAGCACCACTGGTACTCCTCCTCGGTCTCACCCTTCCAGGCGAAGCTGTGGAAAACAAAGGTTAGATGGAAAGTCCAGAGAAAACAAACAGCTGCGAATTCCTCGAAAGATTTAAGAAGAATCAAAACTTACACAGGGACACCGGCGGCGGCAATGGCGGCAGCGGCGTGATCCTGGGTCGAGAAAATGTTGCAAGAAGTCCAGGTGACCTCGGCACCGAGGTGAGTGAGGGTCTCGATGAGGACGGCGGTCTGGATGGCTGAAGAAGCGGTCAGCACAGGATTCTTTTTGTTGATGGATCAATTCATACTCATGTGAAGACAACCAGCAATACGGGCACCCTTGAGAGGCTGGTCGGCACCGTACTTCTCACGGATGGCCATGAGACCAGGCATCTCAACCTCGGAGAGCTCGATCTCACGGCGACCGAAAGCGGCCAGCGACTATGGAATGGTCAATGAGTGATGGGGAAAAATGGGTGATTGGGAGAGACATACGAGGTCAGCGACCTTGAACTTCTGTGCGGGAGCAGACATTATGTAAAATATGTATCCAAAAACTGCTGACTGTTAGAGAAAAAAATCAAAAGAGATTGTAGGTACTGACTGACCAAAGGTGTATGAATGAGAAAGAAAGAGGAAAAAGGGAAAATGAAAATGGAGGGGAAAGGAAAACTCTTGGCTTGGGGATCCACCAAGGTCCCAGAGCGTGTTAAGTACTGATACCTACAAAATGAGCACTTTTAGACTGCACAATCAAGTACTGGTACTTTGCAACAGTTCTCCGGTCTCCGAACGGAATAGTGGGCTGACTGATCGGGGCGGGGTCTTGCTTAGTCAGGATGTGCAGCCACCACTGCAGCCACCCAGTCACGTGATAATGCCACAATATACTCTAATAAGTACTAGTGCGCTTCCGGTGGGGGCCACACATCTAGATCCTATCAAAGTGCAGAACAGAGGCACGTACAGGCGACGAAGTGTGCCAGCAGGATTTCCAGTCCTATTGGCTATCACTAGAAGAAAACAGTTTCCTAGGTATGATGCATTGCCTCTTCATGTTCATGCTGGGGCCTTGCTGCTCACAAATGTGGGCACACATGATGGCTTTTATGACTTGGGAATCTACCCCTCTTATTGACCTTGTAGCGTAGCTCTTGTTTTACCTGATCGATCTGAGAAGAACAGTTGTTTTTCGTGTTTCTTTCTTTGAATTTTAAACTTTTTGTTTTGTCAAAAAACAAGGTCCCTTGCAAGCAAGAGTCCGCCACCCACATGCAATTGTGCCTTTGACTAGGCGGATCGAACCATACAAAAGGCACATATTTAAATCTGCTTTTTGGTACTACAGAAGTCTTTATAAACAGGTTTTAACCAAGACTTCTAAAAATCTGATCTATATCAGTACCACCTTTGAGCATTGCCCTAGGTTTGAAGGGAGCCCTTTTACAATATTGCTATTTGAAAAAACCTACGATCGTCTCTTGTATAAATCCTCAACTACAAAGGCGTTCCGAAAACCTGCCTAAGAACTTTTCCAATGCATTAGGAAAATGTTCATTGATTTATGAACTAAACAATGCCATTAATTCAAATAAAAAGATGGTCATTTATCGATGCTGAAATGCGTATTATACTGACCAGCACGACCACACTCCGTCGCCCAGAGACATAGGCGGCCGATTGTGCCGCATGCCACAAAGATCAGAACAGAAAAATCCTAAACAAATAACATCTATGTTTGCTAGTAGGCCAATTTTTGTAAATTCTATAGAGCGTGTTGCCTGGTGTATACTCCCACGGTTCAATGCCCGGACAGTGACAAGGGTGCGTTGAAATCGGTTCATCACCGCAGAGCGCAGCAAGGTAACCATTGAGCGGAGAAGATTGCCATATGTCCCTCTCATAATCAATACTAGTGGTCAAAGTCGGATTTCGTGCTCCAACTTTGGCACATATTCGTCACTGAGAGGCTTCATAAGCGCATCGCTCTTGGAAACTTCGCGCAGCCTGTCTAGCTCGACGAATCCAAAATAGATCAACCCATTTAGGAAATATTTCTCGATTGTAGCCATATATGACTGGGCTTCAGATCTTCTAAAAAAAAGTTAGAAGTTGTTTCAAGAGCGAATTGTTGTAAATTACCCCTGCAGGATTCTTGATCTGTGAGTCACCCATTTATTTAATTTTGTAACGTAGGCCATCGCAAGAATAAACACTAGAGATGCACCATGAACGCGGCTTTCATGAATACTGAGCGTGGCAGCCAGGGGAATAGAGAGTGAGTAAATTGCGCTTGACGAGTACCCGCGTAGATACGGTGTGTAGGCGAAGAAAAAGATCGCCAGTCGGGCATAGAGGAAGCTGTCGAGGGCATAAATGGACACTTTGTGCAGGCTGGGCACTTGAAGGAGGTATGATATGGTGGAGATAAGTGGACGCAGCAATGCACCTGTTTGGTACGGGGGCCGAGTTGTACGTGGATCACCGCGACGAAGCGTTTTTACGAGAATCAGGCTGGTCCAAGACCAAATAAAGCAAGAAAGCACGTCTATCACCTCAGGGAGGATATCATCAGTGCCAAGTCGGACTTTGGAGATGTGATATCGAGCCAATTCTGTGATCCCAGTGCCGATATGTATGATGAGACACGCTTTGTTCTTGGAGAACTTCGTGCTATATATTCGAATCTGCCATCGAGTGTGATAGAGGATGATGACTAGATAAGCAAAGCAATGACCGACGAATGGTACGATATTGGATTTCAAGACCATGTTGAGACCAATTGGATCAATCCTTGGACCTTGTTCGTACATTTATTGCTTGAGAACACGTCGATGATTGTAAAAGCGCTGAACAGCTGCGGTTTTATATCTGGGAATCTTCTTGATGCGATCAACAACAATTTCTCTTTTTGGGTACATGCATACAGACCCCTTCGTGTCACTTAGTGATGCAATGTGACTTTGCGATCTGCTGGATATTTCAAAAGAGATAACTCTAGAAGCAACCACGAACATGTAACACGAGATCTAGATAAGGCTAGATTTTACCAGTTGATTTCAAAATTGCCCGTTTGTAGGGACCATTCCTCTTCGACCATCTAATTGTTTAGATGATGACCCTCGATGTGGGCACAAAACATCTTTTTCCTTCTTTTGAACTCCATGTGTCCGCGCACCCTTGAAGTCCAATACACTTCTGTAGTACAGCATCCTGCTAACTCTGCTACCATAGAATTTATGGCGTCGATCACTGATAAAGGCGGGATGACACAGAGATAGGGAAGAATAGTTGTTCCTTGAATATACCGTGGACAGCGTTGTTACCCTACAGAACTGCCACGAAGGCCATGTAGCCTGGTGCCAAGCTAACTTTCGTGATGATTGTGTTGGTCAAATATCTGTCTGCTCAAATAACATGTGTCTTGTCGTCCCTCGCTTGGCACATGCTAGTCAATTATAGATTTTGGTGAAGATCTTGATCGCCGCGGTCGCTTTAAAACGTGTTTCAAGCGCAAGGGAAAAGGCAGCAATCAGAGCGTTGAACAGGGTTTACCAGGCGCTTGTCGCTACAAGTTTAGATGCAGTTCCACCTCCAGAAATGCCAACTGGTAGAGATGGGAAATAAAGTATTAACTTAAGCTATAGAGTGGAGAGGATGATGTATGTCGTTTATTTCTGTCACCTAGTGTAGTGGATAGATTTAGACTATATGTGATCGGAGATCCATAGCGTGCACACAAATAGTATGCGAGAGAATTTCTTGGTTTGACAGGTAAATAACTTTCTTAACATGACAGCTTTGGGACTCAGTATCAATGCTACAAAAGAAACAGGTGCTTCAGAATCTGCGGCATGGTTTTGACTCCCAGATCTACGTTTTCGAAGCCTATGCTCAAAGAAGTATACAGTACTTCGAAGACCCCAACCCGACAAACTCGGCCTAACATGTTATTCGGGCTATCTTGAAGGCTGTTTTGTAAAGCACCACCTAGGTCCTCTCTTTGAACTCCTTCGGAGCGATTTGGAGCGCAGCGTTTGTTGGAAAGCAAGTATATAATTGAGTCAACGTTGGAAACGCGTGGAATTTCGATCGCCGAGGGAGATACCCCAGTTCGGAGCATTAGTAAGGGACTTTGGTTCTTTCACAACATTTTACTTGATTGACTGACAAAATTCAATTTTAGGATTGATATCGAAGCTCCGCCTAAACCGATAAGAAATTCCACCTAGAAAGAACCCAACGTCCTTTTAAGCAAAGTATGATTAAGGACCACTTGACTAAAAGCCCTAAGCCCTAATGCTCCAGATGGAAACTGAAAGGCTCAGCACTATGTCGCCTCAGATAGATGCGTTGCTGAATGTTACGCGGGCTGACCCCTTTTGTTCTGCGCCTACTCTATATCAGGCATCGTGAGGCATTTTTTCGACCGGTCAGAGACCAGGACGGGATATCGAACTACAAATATCAGCCTCTCATAGGGCCACGCTCTGCACCTTGGTCCGGTCTTTTATATTCTTTCCCTACAGAAAAGCTGTTTGATGGTACATTTTCTATTGTGGTTAGGGGTTCATAGGTTTTCGTTTTTATTTGTTCTGTTTACCTGTCTTACGGATCGAACAATTGGGCTTTGTGTCCAACAGATGTAAGTCCAACTTGAATGCTTCCGAAATGGAGAGGTAGCCCTTATTCGGGCGTTAAGACTTCCTAAAGACACCGAAAAGGTGCCAAGGAACATAGCCGGTTCTACAACTCAGTTGGTGTGGTGCTAATAACGCCAAAGTGGAGGGTTGCCCTCTGTATCCATGCTTCTTTTTTTGCTTTTTTTTGTTCAAAATCTCATCCTAATGTTGGATTCACCGTTCTGGGATAAATTTCAGTGCTTTTACACCCCCCTCTCAAGTCACGCTACCCGGCGAACCCCTGGTGGCGTGTTATATATGAATGACATCAACAAGCAGTAAGCCAGCTCATTAGGAAGTAAAGTCAAGTGAAGCAGGAATCTAAAGCGTCGAGCTTCGTTTAAGAAAATATGACCGTTTGCACGCAGGGCCAGCGCTATCTCTTCCGCGAGGCCAATGTTGTGAACGTATTGCCACTTGGATATTCATTGGGGCTTTCGTATTCTTACTGCGTCAGAAAACAGCTATTCAGCTTCACCTCTTGACGCACAGCCCCCCACTCTGATATACCCTTCAGGTGACCCTCTTTAGTCCTCAAGCCCCAGGCAGTGTCACCTCACACACAGTCCCTACCTTCTGACAAACCCTGCATTGCGTTGAATGTACAACATAGGTTGCAGCGCAGCTTTCGCCGTGGCCACTCGTCACACGCGGGACCCGGGCGCTAGTGTCTGTGTGTCGCACCTGGAAGCATCGTCTTCATTTCAAACCTGAAGGACATGTGTCCTAGGTTAAGCCCTGGAAAAAAAATGGTGGACTAGCTTCCATCTCGGGTGAGATGAAAAAGGGGAACGCAAAGAGGAGTAGAGATAGAGTCGGGCTGAAGGATCAGCATTGGCTGACTGCGTGATTTCTCACCGAGAATCTAGGTGTGCGACTACAAAGAGGCATCGAGGTACTGCCATTTTTTGGGGGGGAGGGAATAATGGGCTGTGTGTGCGTTGAAATTTGTTTCTTCAAGTCCAACAACATCAACAAAACGAATATCAGCACGGGCTCTTGAATTTTTCCAAGTGTATTTGAGGAGCATAACCAGCCTTGATTTGGAGAAGTTCACTAGTTTACTCGAACTTTGTTTGTCAATCAGTTATGAAGACTATAAAAGTGGGAAATGGGCACAACGAGACAAGAGTCGATCTCGGAGGGGGGGGGAGGGGGGGTGTGATATTTCTCGGACTGAGCACCGACGCTGTTAGCTTCCAAGTACCTAGATCTCTGATCTTATCAGCGTTTCAAAAGCCAATATGTGCGACATACGTTCCAGCATCTACTGTTACTCAAGGGGTCTTTGCAAAAAAAAGCCCCCGATAGCTGTTTCAGTACCGAAACACTAGCGATCGTCATGTGGAATCACTTAGCCACGTTTGTTTTACGGTCCAGCGTAAAAGTTGTGTAGAAGCTGAGCAATGGAGGAAATCTCAGAATCTTCCTGCTATCTGAAGATATCTGTTGTCAAGAATCAAAGCATAGGGTCTTAGAAGGAACGAGGTTGAGTATTCCCCGTGAACCAGTCTCTATAACAAAAAGAAGTAACAATACGAGCCCCTCCACGCATTCGTCCCTCTCCGCTCGGTGAAATCCCGAAATAAAAGTCTCCGGGACTCCGACCACCTCTCCAGGTAGCCGTCATATTGCTTCTTGCTCCCCCCACCCAAATATGCAGGGGCCGGGCTATCCGTGTTTGAAGTAATTTCCCTTCTACTTGGCATCCTATCATGCACGCAACACCAGCATGGGACATGAATAGTCCATCAACATGGCGTTTCTGCTTACGCAGCCTCATTCACACCAGATACGCTAATATGGCAACATGCATAGTATGTATGTGTTGGGAAGCCGATGGATGCGAACAAATGAGTTAAAAAAAAATCAAGGTAATTTATCTCAGTCTCGAAAAAATGAATCAGTGCTGTCGTACGGAGTACTCCGTACTAAAGTGACTGTCATGCATGGACCATGTTAAAGTGCCCAAGTATGAACTGCGCCTTGCCTGAGCCCATGAGCCACCTATTCCCGCCTAGTGAACTTAAATTAGAGTGCTCCATACGTTGTACACCATTGTCAGCACTCCTGTATGTACTCTCCACCATCAAGAACCACCTCCGGCCGAGCCCTTATTAGCAGGTGGCGCAGGATTGCTCCGTACAGAGGTAGCTATTTTGCCTCTTCCGTGTGGCGCGACATCGATAGTGAGTTTATTTTGGGAAAGTGGACTCTTGTGTTTCCTGGCCACCACTAGTACAAGGGCCAAGCGCTAGAGATTACCATCATCCGCTAAATACAATTGGATGCGCGTATTCTCCGGCAAGGTGGGAACATAAACTTAGATAAATGGGGAAGAGGGGAATCATTGAGAAATGATGGACACCACGCGAGTTCTGGTGAAATGTTCTTATTTTGTATGTACAGTTTGGTTTACTTGATATTAACCTGAACTTGTTCTCGAAGATCTAGCTAATATGCTTGTCATGGAAAAAAATTTATCTCTTTGCAGGGGATGTCTGACGAGAACGGCCGTTTGACCGAGACGATTCAATATCATATCCAATAGGGAGTACGGCGTAGTACATTCCTGGAAGCTACTGTTTGACTGTAGCCTAGAGTGCGATGTCTGAAGTTTGTCCTGCGTAGGCGCTCAGACCGTTTCAAGGGAGCTGGTAATGGATTATGGAGAATTGCACGGCGTAGTTGGTTATTAGGTCGGGTATAGCAGAATGACCCATAGTGAGTCCACAGTAACATATGATAGCTCCCGAGGTCGGCCCGGGGCATTTTTCTCCGCTTTGTCAGCAGGGGTCCAGAGGAAGACGCATCTCCAGGATGCTGCATAAATTGGAACGGTAGTCGCTCCGAACCCTAGAAATAGACCAAAAAGATCAATAGCGCGAAAGTCTCCGAACACGAGCCACAAGGGGACCTTAGTGTGGAAGCGAAGGCTCCGTGCTGGTAGATGGGAAATCATCTGCCGGATCGTCTCTATGGAGTTAAGCATAAATTCTGGTCATTTATGAGCATTAAGTTGCATGCTCACGTATTATGTCCGTATTCCTGAAAATCAGGCAGCAGTTTTGCTTGACTGTGGCTGAATGCTGACACTCATTTTCTGACGGTGGAACTTGGTGGAGCTCAAACTGGGGAGGGGGGGTTTTCATTCGGACATCGGATGTTAAATCTCCGACCAGTGTCGGTGAGATTTGAGGTCTGCAACATATCCCAAAAATGCAAGGATTTCAAGTAATTCAATTTTGAAATGTTCCGCCTCTACACTTCGTACTCCCTGTTGAAACAAATAAGCACATAGGACGCCGCGCTGGCGAAAAAGGTGGCGGGTGCAGAACGGAGCACGGCGCGCAACATGAAATTAGGGCATCCATGCTGCTAAGCCGGAATGGTGATAATAGCGAAGCTATGCTAGTGGATCATAACTGACTAGTCTCATCATGGTAAGCGTGCCACGAGGTCCTGCGTCCTAGTGTAAAACAAGGGGAAGAAAAAACAAAAAAGAAAAAGAATAGGGTCCGTCCAGGAAGGTAAAAACAAAGCGACAAAAACCGGGTCCTGACGAATCAAGCTTGT
Source organism: Penicillium digitatum (assembly GCF_016767815.1). Lineage (NCBI taxonomy): Eukaryota > Fungi > Ascomycota > Eurotiomycetes > Eurotiales > Aspergillaceae > Penicillium > Penicillium digitatum. The sequence goes on from NC_089388.1 coordinate 1,020,715, forward strand.
GGCGGAAGCTTCAATGACGAGTAAGGGGACAGAGTCGAACACCAAATCCTTGGTTGAGACGAATTTGCTGGAGCCGGACCAGACAGCCCGGGCTACCGTGGATATACGTCTGCATGGGTGTGCCCCGTTCAAGATCGAGCGTAGGCAAATCAACGCTCGGCTGCGAAAGCCCTAAAACGGTCCGCGTCTTCAGCCCACGAAGTTTATACATCTTCCACAGATTAGTTCAAGCAGATCGGGAAGATTGAAGCTTGGCTTGATCGGCAGTGCCACGTGTGGTATTTGTGGACGAGAGAGTGGAAAGAAAGAAAAATGCAGTACTGACAAATGACCGGTGAAGTGCCTAGTTGGTACACGATTTGTTCACGTACTCCGTAAGTTAAGCCAGCCTCTACCAACCAAAAAACGAAACGAAAACATAACTCCATTTTCTTTAATAAGAAAATCTGGTTTCATTGTACGTCACAGAGTACGGAGTCTGTGTGCCATAACGCAGAGGAAAAGTCAGCCCTGGAGAGCCCCCGGGAATAGATTCTCGGAGCGGGGCGGACGCGAATACGAAAACTTGCACGGGCCAACCCCTTTCAACAACCCCCCCTCGGATCCATGTATGTTGTATATCTTTTGGATGGTTGACGCAGATGGTGACGGATGATCCAGATTAGGTTGATTAGGTTATCTGTACTCGACACGTGGAGACAATTATTCTGAGTATCTCCATAGCCAGCAGATGTAGATTTGTACGGTTTTATACATGATTTTCATGTGATCTCGGAGAAAAGATAATGGTCGGTTGAGAGTACTCTTTGTAGAAAACCAAAAAATAGTCTGACATGGGTGCCGCCACGTTATGGTCAAGAGAAAATAGATTATTTAAGTGTTGAATCGTTAGATTCTTAGGGCCCATTTTTGTGTCTTGTCTTTTTAAATTGGGGGTTTTTTTTCGATTTTCACCGCAAGGCGAGCTCGCCATGCAGTAATATAAATCCAGAACAAGGTTGCCTAAAACAGAGCTCTAACTCGTAAAGAACTAAGAAACCAAGAAGCCAATCCCCGCCATACTACCATCATCACTCACATACGTATGAATTCCCCTACATATGTAGTCCCGTGAGACGCTAGAGTTGGATTCCAAGCAGGTACGTATGAAGACGCTCATGGTACCGATTATCTGGACAGGCCAAAAGCTTGTCCATCCCTGGTTTTAGGTTGAAATTCCTAAAATAAAATAAAATTTCGTCAAATGGGTATCCGTAAATAAAACCAGTTTACTCAGGGTCCAATGGTCTCATGATTGCCCGCAGTTCCGCCGATATGGTGGATCTTTTCCTAGTTTTCGCTTAGCCCAGCCGAAACCCTAGGCCGGATGATAACCCAGTCTGAGTTGATACTTCCAACTCAAGACTCGCATCAGCTTGAGAATAAAGCGGAAAAGTAATTCAAAGGATGAGGAAAAAAAAAAAAAAAAAACGAAAGGTCACAGACCACGGGAGTTGCGGGCCGGAAGAAACGGAGAAGACAACGGGTCTGCACAGAGGGTGGATTAGGGGTCTTGGTATTGTATTGGGTGCGATTTTGTATCTTTGATTTCTTTTCTTTTAATTTCTGTTTTGACTCCACCGAACCAAATAGCGTGCTCGGAATGGGAGTGCATCCTCTGGGGAGCCTCGACAGACCCTGGAGCTTGGCTTCTTTCGCTCTTTTTCAGTACAATTAGTTTCTGGCCAGGGCTCACTACTTTTCCTCTCTTCTTCCTACTTGATACTTATTCCTGACTTCTAATTTTGATCTCTCTTATCTCATTCCGTAAATTCTCCTCCTGATCATCCGAGTTTGCATTTTCAACTTCCTCCACGGGCACGCGCAGAGCGCATTTCGTTTCTACTTATTCTCAGACGGCCCAGCACATTTCTGGAAGAACTGTCACTTGTGCGCGGTTAGACAACCGGCGTTGAACTTCGACTTTCTGCAACATTCCCAGGCCAGTTTGCAACTGCCGTTGAGGATTGTGTTCCCCACATCCAATTGCAAAATTGGAAAAGGAAAAAAAAAAAAAAAAAATTGGAAACAGGGAGAAAAAGGAAACCGAGACGACTTGAGCGGAACAAATTTCACTCTCAGGGAAAGAGTTTTGTCAGACCTCACCTTGCCCCATCACTGAGTATCTCCAGCATTTGACAACCTTTGAGATACTATTTCGTCGCCTTCGGGCCTCAAATAAGATCCACGGAGCTCGGCACAAGCTCGAGTCATCGGTCCTCTGTTCAGGTCTGCAGGCGAGTGCCGATTTAGGGTCTAATGTTGTCGACGTGTTACACGACACAGAGGACAAACATCTTTCGAGAGCCGCTGGTGCGTTTGTCGTGTCCTCCGGGGGGAGGGGGGGGGGGGGGGGGGGGGGGCAAGAAAGGAGCGGGATGTTCTTTCTCCTCTTCAACACCCTGCTCCCCTTCCTCCCCTTGTCTCAGATCGGGGATCTCTTGAGTTCTTACGAGTACCCAGAGCCCGGCTGAGCCGGTTCCCCACAGTTGAAACTAACTTGGATTTTTGGCTTTTAGTATAGCTTTCCAGCCCCGGTGATCGCACATCGGGGCATTGAGGAGATGTCTAGCTGCAGGACCAGCATTGTGTCCATTTTAAATAATGATGACAACCCATCGTTTGCGGTTCGCTCCGCTCCCCAATCCAGTCGGACTCACTCATCACCATCACATCATCCACATTATTCAGAACGACTACCCCCGCCCGCCAGTGACCCACAGTTCACCCGTCCCACAGCTTCATCGGAATCTCCGGCAACCTCACCACGAGGAACGAGGCATCATCCGGATGCGGTGCCTGAAGTCGTCCAGCCCGTTTCACCCGGGTCGTCCGATGGCTCAGTTTACGAATGTTTCACCAGTCAACGATCAGTTTATCATCCGTATGCCCGGCAGGACTCGCGACGGGAATCATACCAATTCCCTTCTCGCGGACCAGCAGCTTCTCGAACGCCACCTGAAACTTGTTCGAACACACCCGAAACGGCTTCTTCTCAGACCGGGGCAACGCGCAGTACGGGGCGAAAGAACAAGTACCCGTGCCCCTATGCCGCGAGCCATGGGTGCTCTTCAACGTTTACCACTTCGGGCCACGCTGCGCGCCACGGCAAGAAGCACACTGGTGAAAAGAGTGTCCACTGTCCGATCTGTAACAAGGCCTTTACGAGGAAAGACAATATGAAACAGCACATTCGGACTCACCGCACACACTCGGACGAGATGCGCTCTATTTCGGAACCAGACACTGATCCTCGGTGGGCCATGGCTCGTCCCGGCTCGGCCTACGCTTCCGTTTCCCACCAGCGCAATATCAGTCAACCTGTGGAGTCAGTAGTACAGCCTCTCCTAGGACCTGCTCCACAGGCGCCCTAGGGGCATGTAGTCTGGTTTTCTGCGACCGTCCGTGCTATTTACTGTTAGATATACGACATTCTTCTTCTATCGGTCCCTTGTGCCTGGCCACTGCTGTGCGGTGTGATTCGATTCTGTCAATCTAGTTATTTTGGCTTCTCAACATGTGTTCTTTTAATTATTATTTTTAGTTTTTTTTTGGCTTTCATATTTCAGCGTTCATCTGCATGACTGCACGTTTCGAATATCGAGACGTATAGGCCTATCATACGTGTGACTATGTGTCTTTATTATTTTCCTGTTTTATATCCCTCGTGTACCATGTGATTCTCGTGTTATGTGTGATGGTTGAAATTTGTGGCGATGTGTTCTAGGAGAACCAAATATTGTCCAGCTTCCTTTCAGGGATTCCCATGAGAAACTGTGTGCAACCAGTTCTGCACCCAACGACATCCAGAGCATCGTGTTGGTCGGATCGTAAGCCACTGGAACCCCCGAAGGCGACCCGTGGAACCATTATTTACGTTCCATCAATCTTAATCGATCTGTTGATATCATAATTGGTATACATTCTATGTGATTTGGTTTATCTTTTCAAAAGTTGAAGTAAAATACTCTCAAATCATTAAATTGTGCAAATTGCAAGGTTGGGCAGTTGGGAAATTCCCCGGGTAAAGATGCAGAATGACGTCGGATCAATATCTGATCTCTGATACACGACATCGGTCCAGATGCTCATTCGATATGCCCGCTTTGGAAACAACGGCTTTGCTGTTCTTTAGTACGTCATTGGCGTAATCTTGATTTGCAAGTACATATATCCTGTCTGTAAGAGAATCGTCTTTTGGCCTTGGATTCTCTACCTTTCTTCAATATAGTGCCTCCATGAACACTATCTCTTTCAGCCACTGCCAAGTCTCTCAGCTCCAAAGACTTCGCTCCCCCATCCGAATCCACATCGACGTCACGCCACCCCCGCCATACATCTCTGATCGCGTACGTCTTTTTGCATCCCTCACATTCTCCCAGTGAACGGTAGCAGCTCACAATCTTTGACCAGTTATCTTTCAATTTGTGCTCCCTTCGTTTTCACCTCAACCATGGCGTACTACGAAAACCGCCGTTATCGCGATTCGCGCGACCGTTACCCACGCCCCGCCAGTTACGCTGATCCGTTGGATGACACTCGTGGCTATTATCGAAGGCACGAGCAGAACATTTATGCACCCCGTGCCAGTGACGACTCGATCGAGGAAGTGCGGCGCGAATACCCATCAGGCTCAGACTATGCTCACGAGCGTTCTTATGCCTCTCGACGGCCGCGACGACCCGATTACGAGAATGGGCGCCGGGCATCCTCCGTCAGCGGTTGTGATTCACACAACGATGCTGCCTACCAAAGCTCTGGTTCTCATCGATTAAGACATTATGAGGACCAACGTAAGTGACATCGCGCTGATGTGGTTGAGATTGCTTCTAACATCTCCAAGGCTCCCGTCGCTCCAAGTACGATTCCGATTCTTCTCCAAGTCGCTCTCCGCCCCGCAATAGACGTCGCAGGTCATTTAGCGAGCAAGCCCTGGGCGCCCTCGGCCTCGGGGGTGTCGCTGCTTCGGCCAGCCGCGACGACCGTGGTCGCGGCCGTTCCCAGTCCCACCGTCGCCACAGATCATATTCGAGATCATCGTCAGATTCACGGAGTCGCAGCCGTCATCGCGGCAGCAGCAAACGTGATAAAAGCGAGCAGCGCATCATTCAAGCTGCTCGCGCCGCCTTGACAGCCGGTGCAGTTGAGGCTTTCAAACAGCGCAAAGAGCCCGGAGAATGGGCCGGTACGAAAGGAAAGCGCGTCCTCACTGCTGCTATAACTGCTGGTGGCACCGACGGCCTGGTCGATAAAGATCCTAGCAAGCATGGCACACGTCATGTGATCGAGTCTACGCTTGCAGGTCTGGCTGCCAGTCACTTCATAGGTGGTGGTTCACGCTCACGATCTCGTGGCCGAGACGGTGGTCGCTCTTCAGGTGGCAGAAGTCTCAAGAATCTTGCTGCCACTGGAGCGATCGCAGCCGCGGGAAAGGAGATCTTTGATCGATACTCAAAATCACGTTCTCGGCCTCGCGGCCGCAGCGACTCCCGTGGCAGCGACCCGGGCGAGCGTGGCTCTCGCAAGCGCAGCAAGAGCGTTTCAGATTACATCACCAAGGGCATGACCGCCCTGGGACTTGGAGAAGGTGAAGATCGTCATCGCGACAGCAGAGACCGTCGTGAGGAGCATCATCGAGAACATCGTCGGGAGCATCGGGACGATCGAGAGCGGCGACATCACCGGGGACATCGCAACGGCGACTATTCGGATTCAGATGCGGACAGCGATTATTACCACAGGGACTCGAGACGGGGTAGAGGCTCGAGAGATGTAGGTCGATACCGTTCATTGGACGGAAGAAACCCACCCCTAAATGCACCCACCAGCGCTTCGCGCGGTGATTCAGGTGCCGGTTCTAAGGACCGCGGCCATGGGTCGAGCTATGAAAGTGATTCTGACCTAGGTGACAGTTCTGATGAAAAGAAGCAACGCAAGAAGTTGAAGCGGGATATGCTGATCACGGGAGGTCTGGCTAGCGTGGCTACCATCCACGCTGCGCACAGTCTTTACAATGGCGTGGAGAAGAGGAAAGAGCGGATGCACCAGTTGAAAGAGGGAGAGATTACGCCCGAGGAGGCCCGCAAACTTCGCATGAAAGCTAATACAAAGGACGCCGTGAGTATCGGTCTCGCCGCACTTGGTATCAAGGGTGCCTATGGTGAATGGAAGGAGGTTATGGAGAAGCGCAAGGAAACTGCCCATTTCCAGGAGGAATGTCTTCAACGTGCTGCTAAGCGTGAGCGTCGCCGTGCTCGTAGCCAGGGTGCACCTTCCCGTCGTCATCACTGGCCTGATGAAGTTGAATCTGCACCTTCAATGCATGAACCACGGAGCGAAAATACCCCGATTTATCGTGATGGAAATCCGTACGGGGCTCATGACGCACCGCAGATCTCTTACTAGTGTTGTTTTGTTACAAGCCATCATGATTGCTATGCTTTCCACGACTTGTGAGACCTTGTTTCGCTCGTTTTTCCCCCCTTTCCTGCGTTCTGAATTCCCTTGATCAATCTCTTCTGTCGCCGATATTGCAATTTCCCTGTTGTTGCAGCGTTATTTGGACACGAGCCATACGATGAAAATAGGGAGAGTCACTCCAACTTTACGTGGGTAAGCTACGTTTTTTTTTCAAGACTTAACACGTCCTGTTTACACGAACAAAGAACATGTATCTCAATGGTTCAAATTCTATTAGTGAATGGACGCATATGGTGTACTATGTAGAATGGACGAACAACGTTGACGAATATCCCTTTGGACTGCCGAGGATCTGCTTACGTTTGAATACGATCAAGATGACCTGGCCAAAGAGATATGCTTCCACAATCTGGAGATCCACTGCTCTTCTTGTTCCATTTTTGCTTCGCAAACTTTTGCAACAGTTCTATGGGTGTCAACAAACCTCCTTTGCCCCTTGCGCAGTTAGATCCCCAGCGCATGTCGGTCTATTTCGCACCAACCGAACAATACCGATCACGACAGAGACTTTGATGTATCACACAAACAACGTGCACAATCTTGCATATGTTGGCCTTCCTTACACAATACAAGGGCTAAATTCGATTGCATGCCAGGGCGTGAATGGAGAGACAAGTCTTTTCGGTGATGCTCTCTGGCTGGTCGATTTCCCCCTCTGGGCAGCAGCACACGTATGTAAAATTTACAAAAAGCCACCAACATTGAGCAGGATATTACACCTCTGTAGTTCGACCAAGGGCTAAACTACCGTGACGCCTCGTGGTAGCCAATCGAGAGCAAAGGGCTTTCTCCAACCACTAAACCCCCGTACTAAGGTCAAATCATGGTTGCCAGTGTCATCGGACAACCAAAATACACGCCTATCGTCAAGATTTCTTTAGCTGGGGATACGGAGTCCGCAACTTCCCTAACACAAAGGATATCAACTGTCGAAGTTGGTTGTGACAAATCTGCGGGCTTTCAACTAACCCAAATCAAGTCGCCCCCACAGCATAAACTCGCTAGCATCAAACGTTTGAGTGGTCGAGGCAGCCACGCGATGGAGAACAATATTATTGGTGGTATTTCAATTGATCATGCATTGAATGAGGGGATGTCGGTTCAACGGCATGCGAACGAAGAGACAAGGATTGCAGAATGGGCTGCTTGCTATCGTAGTTCTGGACCCTTCCCCCATTCTCTTCAATGATCCGCTCGATTTCGAGTGTGCAATGCACTTCAATTCCAAACCTGATAACCACAAATCAGCAAAACTGTAGTCACGCAGTTTATGATAGGGCTAAGGGAGACTGGACTGCGCACCTCGAATTTGGCCCCAGGGCTGACTACATGGCCTCCGTTTCCCTGGTTTAGATTTGAAACGTTCTCAGATTATGACACTTGTCGTCTGTTCTTTTTGACTCTTTATTCTTTATTCTTTGTTTCTTTTCATGCTCAACCATGGCTTTGTCGCGGGAGTCGCAGCGCTCGCTGCTATCCGAAGATTTGATCAACGCTCCACCCGAACGTTCTTGGAATCCATTCAACAATCGTCTAACGGACTCGGGCCATCGCTACCATGCCCCCTCAGATAGCACCAGTAGCTGTTCTGAAGAAGTCCTGCGCGATGTTGGTCTAGGCATCTCGAACTCATCGGGCGACACCATCCCGGGACAAATACCGGCGTACAATCGCCATTCGACCGATAGCACTGTGACTACAACTCCAAACAGCTACAGTGCTTCGCAGACTCCACATACGAGCAACGGTTCTCCAGAAACGGCTCTCGTGGGTCCCGTTGACAGTCTTGGTGCTCGCTGTTTATGCCACCGTCTTTTCAGGTCGTGTTGCGATGCTCGGGGTCCATCTCCACGGTAATAGGTGTCTTACTGTTTGGTGCGATGTAATACGTGTTTGCTAAGCTGGAGGCTACCTTGCCCTGGAGTACTCTTGACTCAATAGGACCAACAGAGAGCTTTTAGATCCACTGCCGTTGATTAGTATTTAACATGAGTTGTGGATCAAAGATCAAAAATTTACCCAAAGCCTGCGCCGCAGTGGTGTATAGCATCGCCACGAACGTCGAACCCAACGCAACCGACCCAAGGACAGTGAGCGCCGAATATCGCAGCGCCTCCCAATGCACAATCATGGATCCGGGTTGCATGATCCAGGCCCTCATATTCAAATCCGAGATACTGATTCCACGGGAACCCCTCATCAATGCCCTCCGACTGAGCGCCTGTCCCAGAAACGCGTCGCAAATCGTGACATACGGCAACTCGATAGTCTTGGTAAAGAATGCGCTCAGCAAAGTTGCTGTAGACGGAACCAACGGTCCATCGATGGAGACAGAGCACTATCGGGGCTTGTCTAGTGCAATACCGAGGTAGATACCTGCCTCCAGATTGACCGCGTCGGCCACGCATATCACAACTACCAGCAATGGATAACCCAATGGACCCAGCTAATAACCAGCAAAAACGAAACCTCAAGCCAACTCCAAAAGCGCCCACAGCCAACAGGCTCACTCTGGGATAACACCACAGTAACAGGCAGCTGGGTCAACATCCAAGACATTGCAACGCTGTCTAAGAAGCACGGCCGAATGGTCAACAACATAACAATGGAAATGCCGCATGGCGGCATCCCCGCCGCAGCGATGAACGCCAAAAACAAACTTAAACAATCCACAGACATCTCCGGTGAAGAAAAATACAACATTGAAGCCTCCGTCCCCTCGCCAGCCATCAACGTCCTCCACACCGGAATGACAAAAGAGGAGTTCAGCCCCCCAGTATACGCCATCTGGCCCGGCGGCAACAAATTCAACACCACAACCTGGAATACCTCACCTCCCGACAACATCCCTTCTCTCGCAGGCTGGAAAAACCGCACCGTCGTTGACTCGCTCTTCGAATTTGGCCCGAAACACAGCCAAACCGCACCGATTTTTCGGCAAATACCCACTTCCATACAACACAATCCTCAACACAACAGGAGCCTGGCCCATAAACGCCATCTACCTCCTCAGCGCAACGCCCTCAACAAAGAACACCCATATGCCGGAGTACGTGATGTATTCTTTGCGCGCAAAACAAACAGGCGCATGCTCGACCAAACACTCCGCCGACAATAGCGGCGCATTCCTCAGCACGGACTGCGAGAACGCCTCAAACGGCCTACAATACGACCGACGGCAAGATGTATTCTATGAGGACATGTGGGACGCGGACTGGAAGAACATTGCGTCGGAGTAGGCGAATGCAGTCAGTTTGAATGCGGGTATTTCAGACGGCGCGGCTACCAATGCCAGACTGCTGATGCAGTTTGATGCCACGGTATAACAAGACCGAGGAAACTTTCGCGCTGGACCCGAATCTGCCGTCCATCGCCGAGGCGCTGGCGGTTATGGCTGGGAGTACGCTTCTTCTAAGCTCGCAGAATGCGCCGTTCGTGCCGTTTTGGAATTACAGTGGGAACTTGAATGTGCTTCCCGAGCCTGTCTACCAGATCTTCAATGCTTCAATCCAGGCTGTTGGGTATGCTTCCGGTGGGACGGAGCAGTGGTAGGGGATGTTCTATGTGATTCTTGTTTTTGCATTCCTGGCCAGCGCTGTCTGTCTCGTGTTTATGGTTGTCGAAGAGCGGGGGCGACAGGTGACTGATTTCACGGAACCGCAGAATTTGTTCGCGCTTGCTGTCAATAGTCCGCAGACGAGTCGGTTAGAGGGTGCTTGTGGATATGAGCCTTTGGGGATGTGTTATGGAATTAACCTGGTTGTGGTAAAGATGATCTTATTACTATGGAATTGTTGCGTAGGATAAGTACGCTGCTTAATAATGCGTATGTCATCATCCATCCCTCACAGGGAGCAGCTGAAGGAGAGGTGGTTTATTGGGATGGAGGAAGAGGATGAGCATTATTACAATCGGAGTAAGACAGAGGAGAATAGTCCTCTTCTTCGGAAGACGGTGGATTCGATGTATCTGGGGCACATGGAGATTGACGATGGGGGTGGGAGGATGCTCAGTCCTATGGTTGATGAGTTTAGGAAGGTCTCGAAGCGGCATTCGGTTTTGGTAAAGCTGTATTGAAGAGACATTCCTACATCTTCACGTAGGCGATTTTGGTGAAAACGGTTTTAGATACGATGATGGTTAATGTTTGGAGTACTAGATACAATGAAAGATGTTTCAAGCGTTAGGGCATGGCTGGAGCATGCGCTTGATTTCAAGTGATTCATACTCGCATCGAGATATGTACAGTTTGACATGAACACCACACCCATACAAGAACAACTAGATCGACACATTACTGGCACAGCCATGAAGTCAAGTGAAAAAAATCCAAAAAAATCCAAAAAAACTTCCGGTTCAATATGTGTGACACAACGCTAAGGAATCGCTTATACACACAAACATTAAAACGAAGAAGATGCTAGATGCAGGCAAGAATGCAGCACCTCAAATGCAAAGACACAGAGCAGTAGGCTTTTTCAAGACACTAGCCACGGAGATGCCATGAAAGGAATGAATGAAAGAGAGAAGATAGTCGCCAGTGATCTGGCGAGGTGGGTATTCTTGAAAAAAGATAAAGGAGAGTAAGGGAGAGTTGGGCTCCAAATGAACTGTAAGTCGGAAAAATTGGACGAACGTATGTTAACGACCGGTCTTAAGATTGAGCCAGCTCATATCTGAATTGGTACTGTTCTTCTGCTCTTGCACTGGAATTTCGTCGATATCATGTGGTATGATGACGCTTGGTATTCGTGCATTGGACTGTCTTGCCGTTTTCGCGAGGCCGGCATTCGATGATTCCCAGGGCATATCTTGCATGCTAGGCTGGTAGAAGCTGGTAGTGTAGTTGCTGCTTGTGGGGCGTCCAAGCCAGCTGCCATGGCCCGCACCTTGCCAACTTGGATCATCGTGGTTATCGTCTGAGGCGATGCTGATTGTATCTGCATAGGAGATTCGTGCCGATTGGCCCTCCGGGATCACTAAGCTTCGACCGCCCAACTCATGGGAACTGTGTTCCGTGGTTGGGCTGCCGCTGAGAACGTGGCCTAGTGGCTTGGGATGGTCGAGGAAGCCCAAATTCAATGGTGCCAAGGTAGACATCGGCCAGGCGCTTCCGCGGTAATCGGACTTGGTGTAGGTGGAGCTTATTGACGAGCGGTCGGATTGCAAGTTAGTCGCACTGCGGTCCTCAAAGTATTTCCCCCAGCCTTCGTCGGTCAGTCGGTCAGCAGCCTGGTTTCCAGGCCCGGTGTTATCGCCTGCCTGACTGGTGTTACCGGAGTAGACGCTTGATGCGCCCATGGCACCGCTGGTGGAAATTGTAGAGAGCGGACTACTACTCTTAGGCTGAGGAGACAATCCATAACCCGTATTGATGGGTGGCTTGAGGGTTTTCTCTCCTTGATAGTGGCCGGAGAAAATAGCCAATGAGTCGACCGAAGCAGCGGCGATTGGAACGGGAGATCTTGCCATCGGGTAAGCACTTTCAGTCAGGGGGTCTAGGCCTCGATCCTGGAAGCTCAGGCGGTCTTTGTCATCACCACCACGACCATTTCTGCCTCCCTGTTTCTTATTCTTGCGTCGCAGTAGGAGAAGAATGATAAGCAGAATCAAACCAAAGCCGAGGATGCTCCCAAGAGTCGCGCCAAGAACCATTTTGCCATGATCAGTCAAGCCGCCTGCAGTCGCAACTGGAGTTGATGAAGAAGTGGACGTAGTTGAGGCTGAGGTCGCCGTAGATGTGAACGATGAAGTTGACGTCGAACTTGATGAAGTGAATGATGTAGTTGACATCGAAGTAGATGATGTGACTGACATAGTTGACGTCGAAGTAGATGATGTGACTGACATAGTTGACGTCGAAGTAGATGATGTGAATGACGTGGTAGATGGTTTGAGAACATGTTGATCTCCTTTTCCGTAAAACAGCTCTGTAGAGTTGACCCATGCGTTGGAAGTCTGGTTAAAGATTGCCAACGAGTTGTTACTTTGGCCGCTGGCGAGAATGACCAAGCCATTACCCTGGGCGAGCGTATAATCAGACCAGGATTCTGTTGGGGCAAATGTGCCGTTGTAGGAATCGGTGAGATCCCTCTTTCCCGAGGATGCGATGGCTGTCACCGGGTTCTGCACCTCTCCTTTCAAGCTAAGAATGTAGCTCGTAACCCGATTTGGGGAAGCCATCATGTTAAACTCCTCGAGGACCTTGGTCCCGGAGTCGGAAGCGAATGCACATAGAGATGAAGAATCGATTGCAGTGGGAAGAGTCGCCTCTGAGATGGTCCAGCCTTTGTTACTTGTGGACTCGTAGATAAAGATAGCAGTATTGGTGGCAGAGCCTCCTATCAAAGCTACCTCGGAAGAACTCCAAGGCAAAACGACGGGCTCATGCAATGCCGGTGCGCCCTGGTCGAGCCCGGACGACACGATAAATGGGGGCGCTTTGGTTGAAATGAGGAGTGTCGATTGAGAGGCCTGTGTGCTGCCATCTGTATTTCCTGCATAGACCAAGATTTGCGAAGTTGAAGATATGTACCCGGCACCATGGCCCACCCGATCTTTCATCGACGGTGAATCCATGGTTAATGTCTCCCATTTCTGTGTACTGAAAGAAAAGCGTTGGAGGCCGCTGTTACCGGGGGATCCGGTCCCGCCGACCAGATACAATGCTTTTTTATCTTCGTCATCTTCAATCCCTTCGATCCCACCTTGGACGCAGACAGGGCCAGTAACCGTGTATTCTGGGGATGGAAGGGTCTTCCAGATCCCATTCTCTTTCAGAGGTAGTGATTGAAAGCCCGTGGGCGAATAAGTGTAAAGGGTGTTGCTGTGAACAGTGGAGCAATCGCCCTCGATTTTAAGTAGGGGTTTGGGACCAGTCATGTTGAAATTGTCAAAAAGGATAGATCAAAGTCGCGATGGAATCCGGACCAGGAGTGAAGGTGAGTGGCCAGCCAGCAAGGGACTTGAAAGACCCAAATTAGAAAAGAAAAGGTAGCTGCCAGAGCACTATCTCATCTCGACCGAGGCAGATGAGCTAAAAATGGCCAACAAGCCACACTCGCTCCGAGCGAGTTGCCGTGATAACGGGTGACGTGAACAAGGGTTTCCAACTGCTTTCCGCGTGATCAACTGCGATGTGAAGTGCTCAGAGCGAAGTCAAAGTGGATCGCGTATCGGATGACTCGGCGACTCGGGATCCCACAATCAGAGCAGTGGTTCAAGCGTGTCAACAACGGGATCAGAACATAGACGTGTTCAACGATGTCAAGTGATCACAAAGATCTGAGGCTGGGCGATCCAGTCGTATGTGCGAGAAAAAAAAAATTGGTTAAGGCCAACACAACCCGATTAAGCGAATGGGGGGGGGTTTGGTTGGCGAAAAGAACGAATGACTAGAATATCAAAGTGCACAGCACGTAAATGCAGATAGTAAAAGGAGAGAAGAGAAATAGAAACCACACGATCTTAGTGAAACAGGGAGAAGGGTCTCTCGACCCCCTAACGGAGGAGGTTAGCAGATGGCTTAGGGGGGGTTAGCGAACGAGACCATCCCTTAAGGGGAACAATTCCGTCATTTTCAATTCGCTCTGGGCTTTTTTTTTGTTAAGTTTCTACTTCCCGTTAATTTGGCTTATTTCATTTTGATTGGGCTTGAGAATCATTCTCTTAACATCATGCGTTCTTATTGGTGCTCTTCACCTTCATCTATTCTCTTCTATATTGATCAGGGGCTCTCCCGCGAGCAGTCCCGATGAAGTGGGACCACGACTCCGTACCTGAATCCCGTTTTATACGCACTTTGTACTTGATTGATTTTCAATGCATCTAGGGACCTCATGCATAGACTGCAAGGGTTAGTGCAGATGTAATGCACAACCAGATTAGATACAATCTGTACTTAACAGTGCAAAAACAAAAACAAAAACAAAAAACAAAAACAAAAAACAAAAAATAAAGAAATAGAATTTAAAAAAAAAAAAAGACCTTGGAAGGCCTACTCCAAACCCGTGGTTCCTGACCGTTGGACCCACGGGAATTCTCAAACCCTGGCGCCTTGGCGTGCCACTTCCAAGGTTCTTCCTCTGCACTCCGTACTTCCATCCTGTATAAGAGCCGGAGTCTTCATCAAAAGCATTGATTTTACACATCCATGGATACTAAATTCCTTACTCTCTCCATTTCAAAGTTAGATTGGAAGTTCACTATGTTACTAAAATTATGACAAAGGGCTGGCGCTTGTATCTGCGAATTTCCAATTTTGATCACACGTTAACAGCATATAGCCTAGTTTCAATTACTCATCCCCATATCGCATGCGCATGTCTTGGCCCTGGAATCTCAAACTTCTACAGTCATTCTACGCCCCTATTGTGCCCAAATCCAATAGCAATCACCGCACGAGCATATCTTGGTGCCGTGGAAATTCTTCTTGCAAATGCCACAAACATCATCGACAGGCTGATCTGTAATCTGGCCCCCCACTGTTAGAAAAAAGATGTTAGTTAGGAGCTATCAATTGACATCGATGTGAGCGATCAATCACGATTCTTAGTAGGATTCGAGGGAAAGTACGCATGAAACCTGAGGAAGACCATGGTTTCGATAATTGTAGGCAATGTTGAAAAGAGTGAATGTAAGGATTAAAGCAAGGCTTGTGGAATGATGAGCTTGTCGATTGAAAGCTGGAAAGGATATTCGCTATTGATGGCTCATCAAGGTCAAGAATGGGTAGCACTTTTTTTTTTTACAAATCCAACTGGCTAAAATAAGCATCCTGAAAAGCTATCCAAGTCCCCTTTGTTTTGTGGCCTTGATTGTCAATGTGCACGATTGTTTATTGCCACTATGCCTTCCAGGACTGCCAAAGTCTTCATCTTTTTTTCTTCATGTCTTAGCTTCTGTTAATTAAGATTCTCTATTCAGGGTCCTATTTTTACCCGTCTGTAATGTGAACTAATTCCCAATTCGGTAGATCCCGATGTTGTAGTCCCCCAGTTCGCTTTACATAGATTGGCCCCCAATATTAGATACTGATAACTGCTTCAGAAGTCACCTGGGCAATCCGGGACATCCAATATCCTGTTAGGTAACAGTTCATCTAGTTATCCTTCTACGTTTGCCGTTGAATATATCGGCTCGAACAGTCTGTCCTTGCCCACTAATTCGGTACCCAAATCAGCTCAACATACATTTAGATATCTTTTTCGGTTATAGTCGTTCAAAATGCAGATGCGAAAAAACTCTCAACAGTGAGGTTCTCTGAAAGCAGTCTTACCAGGAGTGACCTATTTGATAAAGATAAATCAGAGATTCGAAGCGTCTGAAAGTGGCGTTTCTTGCAAGAGTTTAAAGGATGATCTCCACAAAGGGCTTTGGTTTATTCCCCGAATTGAAACATGTCACATGTTTTGATTCAACTACGGAGCACGTAGTATAGGTTTCAACTATGCGCAGCTGCGAATAGTTATCAACGTATGATCAAGCAATTCTTGACAGATCGCTTGTGATCAACTGGTAGCTGTGGATGCCTTATATCCAGAATCCACATGACCATCATGGCCGAGAAGCATTAACCCATTCAATGGTATCTTAATTAGCATCAAGCCATAAACAAACACTCAAGATCATTGCACAGGGGAATCTTGATGCGCACCGTGAAAGTACCTCGGGTGTGAGGGGTTGGGCTATGGATCGTGGGGCAGTGGAGCAGTGGACAGGTCTGTTCCTGAGACCTGTGGGAATGTCTCAGTTCTCCGTGTTTTGAATGTTAGAGTTTTTGATATATTCACGTTGTGTACGGAGTGCACATTTACTATCTCATGATATCGTACGGAGTAATTGACAAGCTATTCTGGTAGAATGGCAATCACGCAGATAGATGGGTAACCGCCTTCTGTTCAGCTCCTACAAAAAGTTCGCTCGATCTCTGATTCAGACGACGCAAACACACCACAGACATGTACTACCTAGTCAGGTACCCGCCCCACTGAAGGATTCTCAGCGGAGATCAAGTTGTGGCACAACAGGATGAGGGGAATATGTAATGGGAACTGGTGTGGTGGCCGGCATGCACGGCATCCATATCGCATACTTGCCTGGATGTAGGGGACAGTCTCATTTCGAAGACACTAACATCGGCTCGCGCCGCTTAGCCGGTGACACCGAGTCGATCGAAAAAAGAGAGTTTGGCTGGGTTTCATGTCAGTTGCAGATGTCGAAAATCGTTTTTTGGTCTGATTATTATAACACAAGTCCGTTTTCGTGGCCATGGGCTTTGCGTGATGTTTCCGTCATGGAAAGGACCCAAGTGGCAAATATGGGAGTCAATTGATTTTGTAAAATAAAAAACTACCGCATGCCCTAGGACTGGTTCTGCTGCTTCCATTGGTGTGCCTTTTGGAGCAGACGAGAAAGGTTGGCAGCAGATTGATCGTCTGCAGGGAATACGTGGTCCATATACTCCTCGTACTTGTCGTCCGCCAACTTGCGGCGCTTCTTGACGCGTCGGGGCATCTGTTTTTCGACCTTTTCAATATCCTCGGGCGATCCAGCTGCAAGTTCGAATTCTTGCCACAGGTTGAGAATTTCTACGCGCTGTAAACAGGTCAGAATAGCCCGAAGATCGTGTGAATGATGGAAAGAGCAACTTACATCATCCTTCAAATCCTTGTCTTTGAACACTTTGTTTGCCCGAGCAAAGACTGCACGCGAGCGGATTATTGCGTCTTCGCTGAGTGGCTTCTCCTCTTCCTCTTCTTCCTCTTCCTCGCCCGGCACAGAGGACTCGAAGCGGGCGTAGTTGAGCCAGACCTTGATGTGATCGGTCTTCTGGAGGAGACGTTCATACAATTGTCGAACTCGCTCGTACTCGCCTTCGCCTTCTTCAAAGTCGATATAAGCCTTCCACACAAGCTCGGGCATGTCTAGTGTCGGTTGCTCGATGCCAAGCTCAAAAATAGCCCTCGCCCGTTCCACGTCGTCTAAGTGATGCTCCAGCTCCGCGAACTCCAACCATGACTGGCTGTTGGAGGGGTTCCATTCGATTTGTTTCTGGAACAACGTACGGCACCGCCCGAACTCGTACATCCGATGTTCCATAGCGATGTAGCCACGGAAAAGTTTGTCTTTCGGACACATTCCAATCGCCTGGCCCAGTGTCTTCCGTGCCGCTTGTAGCTGCATTTGACGAACCTCAAAATGTGCCTTCATGAGCCAGACTTTGGCGAATGTGAACTTCTTGTGCGGGATAATCCGCAAGCATTCCTGGTAGATTTGCCCGGCGCGTTCTGTATCCTTCGCTTCCATTTCTTCCCACACAGCGTAAAAGATCCAAAGATAGATATAGCGGCGCCAATGTCTTTTCTCTTGTGATGGGGGAATCTGTGCAATGGCTCGTTCGTAGATGTCCCGCACCCGCTCTGGGTCGCCCGAAGTTTCCTCCAGTCGTGCAAAGTCGAACCAGATATCATAGTTGCGAGGGTTCTCTTTGAGCTGCTCTTCATACTGCACTCTGCGCTTGGACATTATCACATCCTCCACACCTTCACGATCACCGAATTGCTTTTCAAAGGTTGTATAGGCCTTGTGAAGGGCCATAGCCTTGGACCGCGGAAGTCGGTCTAGGGCGTACTTGTAAATCGCTCGTGCGCGCTCATACTCCTTCAACTTGGCCTCGAATTTGGCATAAGCGGAAAAGAGCTTCTCGTCCATGAAGTCCTCGCCTAAGGTTTCGATAGCCACACCATAGACCTCGCGAACCAAGTCACTTGTGCCATACTCCTCCTCAAACCGGGCCCATTTGATCCAGTTTCGGGGTTCGGGGTGGACGACGGTAAATCGTTGGAAAATGGCGCGTGCTCGTTCGAATTCACTGTATCTCTTTTCCATTTTGATGTAAGCGCCCCATGCACCCTCTTCCGGCTCCCATGACATCCATCGCTCAAACACTTGACGGGTACCGGGAATGTTGCCTAGTGTCTCCTCCATGTAGACATACTTGTACCAGAGCTTGTCGATGCGGGGCAGGATGGTCACGGCGCGGTCGAGGAGATTCCGGGCATGGTTGATATTCCGATTCTTCATCTCAGCTTCGATGTAGCGAATCCATAGCACCACCGAGGTCGGATCAACGTCGAGCGCACGCTCGAAGATGGATCGTGCCCGACGGAATTCTTTTTGTTCGAGCTCCCAGGCGGCATAGCGCATCCAGTTGTTCATGTTAATGCGGTTGCGCTGCACATAGTCTTCAAACTCCTTTCTTTTTCGACCTTGGTACTCGTGAAGTTCTTCAAGATCGGCAAAGCGCTGTGTCGGCGTCTCAAGGCCAGGCTCTTGCCGGTCAACCGCCTCGCGGAGCAGTTGCTCCGCAGAGATCTGAACAGGCGCGGCCGCCTTATTCTTGACCCGGGGAGGTCCACGTGAGGCCTCCATTGTGATATTACTGTATTGACTGATCCCGGTAAAGAGGTAGTCCGCGACTGAAGAAGATGTAAGGTGAAGTTCAAGAACGTCGAAATTGTCGGTCAAGTAATTAGGGTTGTGAAAGACGAGAAGTTTGGAAGATCAAGTTGGCTTCCACAGACTGCGGCGATCGCTTATCTCGAAAATTGACAGGGAATCTTTTCACGCCCATTCCAGTGACGCCGAGGGTAGCTTGGACCCGTAGCTCAGAGAATCCGCGATGAAATCGCCAAACTGCGTGACTGGTCTTTGTCGTCCCCCGTGCATGCAGTTTCCTTGTGACTAAGCACACCTTTTCTTCCAACCTTGGAGACTTTGGGTAGCTCATTGCTCTGTTTCTAGTTTACTCAGTGGCTTTCTGAGACCACGATCACACACGCACCTCAGTCTACGGGAGCGAACCCGCCACACAACTCCTGAGTCAAAATGTCGACCGCCGAAGAGCTTCTACGCGACTTTGAGGATGACGAGGAGGACTTCGATATTGGCGAAGGCGAGGAAGTCGACGAAGAGCTTGAGCAACAGGAAGACTCTAAAGAAGGCGCCGGTGTCTCTAACGACTTCGACCGCTCTATTTCTACCGCTGATGAGTTGACACGCCTACACAAAGTCCTACGTGACCACTACTCCATCCGATTCCCCGAACTCGAAAGACTCGTCACCACTCCCATCAAATACGCCAAGACAGTTGCTATCATTCAAAATGGCCCTTTCAACGACATCAAGGCACTGTCTACATCAGCAGATAACATGGCTGGTGTCCCACTTAAGTCGGTCTTAGACGGGCCGTCTCTGATGGCAATTGCGATGGAAGCAACCATCACTAAAGGCCGGGAGATGAGCGAATCCGAGCTCAAGCTTGTTCTCGATACATGCGAGAGGATTTTAAAGCTTGATCATGAGCGCGCTGTTCTTACCGCAAGCATCCAGTCTCGCATGAACCAGATTGCCCCCAACTTGGCTGCACTCATCGGCGCCGAAACGGCTGCACAGTTTCTCAACCAGACAGGTGGCTTGCTTGAACTAGCAAAGATTCCCTCCTGCAATTTAGGTGCACAAGGATCACGCAGATCAGAAGGACTGGGCTTTGCAACCAATCACGGTGTTCGAGCACAAGGTTTCCTCTACGACTCGCCACTTCTCCAAGAGGTTCCCCTGGACCTCAGGAAACAAGGAATTCGAATTGTTGCGGCCAAAATGGTCCTGGCCACCCGTGCCGATGTCTCTAATTACGCCAAGGACGGTTCTCTGGGCGAAGAGCTTAAGCAACAATGCTATACGCGACTGGAGAAACTCACTGAATCCGCGCCAAACGCCGGCACAAAGGCTCTCCCTGCACCCGATGACAAACCCTCCAGAAAGCGAGGTGGTTGGCGGGCTCGAAAGGCCAAGGAAGCTGTTGCTATGACGGAACTACGGAAGGCACAGAACCGTCTGGCATTCGGCAAGGAGGAGTCGGAGGTGGGCTATGGCACGGGCTCTGGAACTGTTGGCTTGGGTATGCTGGGGCAACAAGACGATGGTCGCATCCGCGCAACCCAAATCGACCAGCGCACCCGCGCTCGACTCAGCAAGAGCAACAAGGGCTGGGGCACAAACACCCCGGCTAGCGGCACTGCCTCATCCTTGCGTGGCTTTGGCCAGGGTGGTACAAGTGGCACTGCAAGCGTTCTTCAAGCACGAGGTATTCGTGCGTCGGGTGTCGGATCGTCTCTACCGGGCGCTGCTGGTACCTCTAGTACTATCGCATTCACACCTGTCCAAGGCCTGGAGCTGGTCGATCCAAAGGTGCAAGCGGAATTGAAGCGCAAGCGCGATGCCGAGGAAAATCGGTGGTTCAAGTCTGGCACTTTCACTCAAGCTCCTAACCAGAATCTCGGCAATTCCCAGGGCGGTGAGAATGGTGGCTTCAAGGTGCCTGCCATCCCACTCAAGAGGAAGGCTGATACAGGCGATGGCAAGATGGGCCCTCCACCCAAGCGTTGAAAGTTATGTTTTTCCAATTCGCTTGATTGCTTTTCTCGGGTCTTAGCATTTTGCCGGCGTTCTAAGGGGAAGATCAGGAGGCCTGAGCTTCTATGATTTACGTGATACCAAACCGATTGTACATTAGAATCTGACTATAGACCTGAAATCACTTTTGTTTTTGAACGAAAAAAGAAAGGACAGTGAAACCTAATCATCACAACCCCTGATATATCGAATCCCCGTTTAAGCGAACTAAACCCGGTACTTCTGTCCATCGTTACATCGATCTTCCCCAGCTACGAAATTCATTCTCTTCCATGTACAACATAGCGTTTGTTTCGAGGCTGAGTCAGCTATTTGACCAATTAAACATGCCTTGTGGGCCTATCCCCACTACTTCAATGCTTGGTCTCTCAAAAGGTCGCTCGAGATTAGCGACTTAGGATGAAACTTAGTGTAAAGCTTCTGTAGAAATCTGGGAGTTTGCCATCGGTGAAGAAACTATAACCAAACGTTTAACAATGGTAAGACCGTTAAAACGGTATAAATCTATAAAATCAGAGATGTCTATCAAATATTTGATCTACGCCATGACGAACTTCTCTGTTTCATTTTAATTCGGTATACATGTTCACTGTACTGATCTGATTCCATTTACTACTATATATACCGAACCAGCGGGAAAATAAAAGAGACCAACCCCAGAAAAGAAGTTGAAAGGGTTTCGGGGGGGGGGGGGGGGGGTGGCTTGCCAAGAATTGCACCATCTCAAGGGCTTTGGGAGACTCGACAGTTTAGGGTTCCACAGCACATGGATATTTGAGAATTTCGAATCCTTGAGATTAACTTGGAGCGGGATTTGATCCTTCGACATAACATAGATTGGAATTAGTCAACCCAATAGACCAACGTTAAAGGAACAACCGCCCAACTCTGAATCTCGACTTCGCTCACATTGCGTGCTCGAACTGTCTTCCTAGCACACAATCGTGGAATGTGGTACAGGATCCATACAGCGGGACAGAGACTCTATATAAACCCTGGATTGTCTGCAAATCTCTGGTCGAAATGGCGTATATCGTCGAGAATTTTTATCTTCCCTAAAACCCAGATTCGCCTCCCCATTCCGAGTTTTTGCCGAATATTGTCTTTTCCCCTACTCGGCTTCAATTCTTTCCCCCCCTAAAATTTGGATTAATTCGAGTGGTCACAGATTCATAGAGACCCCTGAAACAATGACAGTTATCATAGCCAACTCGGTCCTCGACAATGTGGTCCCAGCTACCAAAAGCCTCCCGGACCAGGGCCAAGAGCAAAAGGTCCCCAACTTAACTCGACTCGTGCATCATAGCCATGTCACTACAGAATTCGATCCTTTGAGATTTGAAGCTGCCGCATCCCTGCAACTGCAACTGCAGCTTGAGAAGCAATACCTAGACACAGAAACAGACACGCGACTCATTGTATCGCCGTACAACAGTGTCCCCCATCTGCTGGACATTTCTGCACTAGAAAGACAAGATCGACTCTTCGCATTGGCATTGGCATATCTCAAACCTATCCGCGACGACTATGCTACCGCTGAATACGCGGAATCATTTAATTGGACAGAGGTGTATGATTTGTTGAGAACTCTCTCACAGGCAGAGAACCACGCATGGAAGTCACAGTCATATTATGTTGTGATTTTCCGGTCAATTCTGTTGCCGGATGTCGACTCGGACCGTCTTTATGACCTCGATGCGCATTCGCACCAAGAGGCCACTGCCAGTGGGGGACTGTTGAAGTACTGGTTTGGGGCGAAGAATGATAAACATCGGAATTTGGCAACTTGTGAGTTTTCAGCTGTTCTATTTTGAACAGGCTGACCACGGCTAATCAACCCATTCAGGCATTTGGCGCAATCGAAATGATGCAAGACTTGGTGGCCGTGGACCTTGGCACGCCCAAGCCAGAGCGGCCGCCACAGTTATGTACGAGGAGATTCGGTTCACTACGCTGAAGTTGAATATTGAGGATGGAGTACAGTCTTGGAAGCTGAGTCCGTGGAAGGAAGATGCTTAAAGAGCAGGATTGTCACTAGGAGACGTTGATTGATGCATTTGACTGGAGTTTAGACTGGCATGCTATGATGGGCCTGTATATGTTCGTGAATTACAAGTTTTTATATGAGTTTACACTATGGTGCGCCTTTTTAAATACCTTGCCTTGCAAACTTCCGACGTCCCCCCTCCCCTTTTCTCTCATACCAGCATCGTGCTGGATTAAATCAGACTGGAACTCTTCGAAAGGATCGAAACAAGCCCCATTTAGGACGACAATTGATTATTTTCATGTCTTCGTACAAGAAGTACTAAGCCTCGCGCTTAGAAGCCTTATCTCCCTCATCCGAACCCTTCCAACTTGAACATGCTAAATCTCGGCTATTAAACGAGCAAAACAGGACCGAGAATAGGAGAAAGGTGAAGTTGATCTATCTATTAGTGAGCACTTCAGTGTACCCACTGATTTTCGTCCGCTGAGATCTGCTCTAGACAACACTAGCAAAAAAAAGACCGGATCTACGAACTCTCCGCAAGTTCTACGCCGATAAATATCCCAACAGCACAAGTAAGCTCAGAGGGAAACCCAGGCTTGCGGAACGAAGGTGATGCCATGGGCAAAAATCGAAGTAGAACTCTATTCCAGTTCCGAATATGAGCACAAAACAGTGATATGGTCCTATTGCATTGTGCTCATCCTATAGGCTTGGGAGTGCCCTTAGTCTTACTAGTGTAACATCGCCGCGTTCATTGGCGTACAGCTTGCGGAGGTTGTCTGTAGAGTGAGTGGTCCAAAGCAAAGTGATGCTATTTTTCGGTACTTGTAACAAACCTCCATGTTCAATGGTTTAGAAAACCAAGACACAGAAAACTATCTTAACTAGGATTGTTGATGGGGTTTGATTTTATCCTGGCAACAAGCAATGCATGCTATTGCATGGAGGCACTTACTGCATGCGCAATTTTCCAGATCTTTCTCCACCTCTTCGCTGCTTTGTTGTTATATCTCTATGAAGCTATCCATGGCTGCAGATTAGGGTATTTTCTTCAACATCCATCACTATATTGACCACTTCGTGCTTCTTACCCTTTTATATACAGTTATAATCCCAGCACCAAAAGATCTCCTAGACGTTGCAAAACCAAAATTCAAATTCATCAAAGTTCCTCCACCTCAGTGATATTCTAGAAATTAGGTCGTAGGCGTCTGCTGCCACCTTAATGATTTCGTCTTCAATCCAACGTACGAAATTATAACTTGAATATTGAAGGATTTCAAGAAGCAGTTGTTGTTTTTGAACCATTCTGGAAGACTGTAATGTCAAAAAAAAAAGAAAGCATGCTGATTCGACAGGAGTTGCATAGGGATAAGTTGAGACAGAAGAGCATGCAAACATGGAACAGTATCTTTCCCTCATTCCAGTCGCTTTAGATTGTCATTCAGGCGATTGCTTTCTTCTTGGCATAGTTATTACGATCCAATCAGAGTACACTTGATTCACAGGAGAATTGGTGTCTGGAATGTATTCTGTCATTTTTGGGGATCGACACAGACCCCTGGATCCACGAAGAAATCCTTTGCTGTTGAAACTTTTAATTTGCTACAATATCAAGACAAGTTCATAAAACAAACAGGGGGTTTAGACCACACTAGCTGAAGAAAGCAGGCCTGAGATGATCTACAAGGAAGTGATGGAAAATATACTTGAGATAGAAAAATCGACATTCAAGTGCTATTAGGCCTCATTCCAACCGGTAACAGACTGGCATTTCGGTGATGTTAGTTCCTAAAATAGGGCCAAGAATCAGCCTCCCAAGTGTTGAATCCTTATTACTTGTGACGCTGGTATTCACCTGTCTCCTCTGATCAAGGAAGCATCCCATTTTCAAAGCACTCTCCCACATCAAATGCTTATATATTTTTCAAAATGCCGCAGCTCACTTTAAGGACATCATGGCTGTCACTCCTAGTTGTGGTACTAGTGGCAATGTCTACTGTCAACGCGCATCCAATCTACCAGACAGATGAAGAGATGGAAAAAGGACAAGCCGGCACGCTTGAATCTCAATCACAGGTTAGTCACTCAGACATTGCACTATGTCATTACCTAGGCCACTGCTCACATCGGCCCAGAGGCTTATTCCAGACACCAAGAAGTACATCAATGCGCTCTTGCAAGGGTTGGGCCTGGAAGAGCCAACCACAACCACAACCGCAACACCAACACCAACACCAACCGCCACATCCACTGCCAGCGTCAAGACCAAGCAGGAAACGGCGGACAAGAACCTAACACAAACAACGCACATCATCTACTCGAGCTCCACTAGTCACACACCCACTTCTAGCAGTAATTCGGCGGGCTACACTCATGTTGTGAAAGACGCGTACAGCAAAAACAAACCGATCGAAAACATCCAGATTGGGCCTGGTTGGAATGGGGATCGGAAAGTTACCCCCGAGGATCTCCCCGCTGTCTCTGATACTTTGTACAGGGAACTGGAGAATCGATTGAACAATGTGATTGACAGCTCTGATGAGATTGGATTGGACAGCTTCCTGTGACAATGATGTTGTATGCTTCGAGAGCAGAAGGAAGCAATCCAAATTGATCAGATACGTTCACAATAGGCTATCGTTCGAAATCAAACTTGAGATATCGATGAGAATCCCACCGCAATTGATCATCAACTGTAGGGGTTGTGGCGTGACTCCCCGATGAATATAGATGGAAGCATGTATTCTAATCTCGGCCAGTCAATGGCAAAGACACTTCCGGCCTGTAGCCTAGGAGCTCTGCGAAAAAGGCCCAATTGGTTTGACACATGCACCTGCCGGAGACAGATATTGAGCTCTTTAAGACATGGGGCTCGAAGTTTTGCGGCCACTCCCGGGTGTTGAACGCTAAACTCCCTAAACTCCGTGTTCGTTTTCCGGTCACAACTCCGAACATCAGCTGTACAATTCCGCAGGTTATACCCGGTGCCCCGAGAAGTGCAGAGTAGTAGTCATTGGCATGAGGGTTTGCCTAGACGGACTGAGTGAGCTCACTCCGCTCGCGGCAAGAAACTGGGAATATCCTTGACTGCAATCTGAGGGCGGGGCACTATCTTGAAAACCATAAAAAGGCCCATCGCAGCCCACCATGTTCGACATTCAACCAACTATCTCATCTAAGTTTTCACGTTCACCTCCTACACTTAACCATGCCTTCTCTACTTGGAAAGGAAGTTGGCTCTACTGGCTATGGCACCATGAGTGCGAATCCCCGCAAACACCATAATTGATGGGTATTTTGCTAACCATGAAATCAGGAATGACCTGGAACCCGCAGCCTCCATCGGCAGAGGTGTGCTTTGAGACTCTTAACACTGCCCTGGAACTGGGTGCCAACTTCTGGAACGCTGGCGAGCTGTACGGCACTCCAGAATACAACTCTCTGCACCTGCTCAACAAGTACTTCACCAAGTACCCCGAGAATGCAGACAAGGTCATTCTGAGTGTCAAGGGTGGCTTGAAGAAGGGCTTGCTTGTCCCCGATGGCTCGGAAGAGAACATCCGTCGCAGCGTGGACGAATGTCTGCGTCTGCTTGACGGCAAGAAGAAGCTTGACATTTTCGAATGCGCACGACAAGACTCTGCGTTCCCTGTTGAGCAGACCATCAAGGTACTCGCCGAGTATGTTAAAGAGGGCAGAATTGGAGGAATTGGATTGAGCGAGGTTGATGCCGAGACGATCCGCCGAGCGTAAGTACCTCATTGCACCTTTATCTTTGATTTTTTTTATGCTCTTTGTGAAGAAAATATTACGGACAAACCCAACTCTGACTGCTTCTTAAGACAACAAGTGCACCCAATTGCTGCTGTCGAAGTTGAAATGTCCTTGTGGTCCACCGATATCCTCCATAATGACGTCGCCAAAACCTGCGCCGAACTGGACATCCCCGTTATTGCTTACTCGCCACTTGGCCGAGGCGTTTTGACCGGAGCTGTGACATCCTTGGCTGATATCCCCCACGGTGATATACGGCAACATTTGTCCCGGTTCCAGGAGGACAACTTCAAACACAACCTGAAGCTCATCAATGAGGTCACTGACCTTGCTGCTCGCAAAGGTGTTGCGCCTGCTCAGATTGCACTAGCATGGATCCGTACCCAGAGTGGCACGCCCGGCATGCCTACTATTATTCCCATTCCTGGCGGAACTACGAAGGACAAGGTGGTTCAGAACATGGGCGGTGCACAGGCGCTAACGGATTCCGAGATGGCCGAGATCAACACTATCTTGGAGGAACACACGGTTTCTGGGCCTCGATACTAGAGAGTTCCTGCAAGATATCTTTGGATAGTTAGACATAGATCAAAGCAAATGAGAAAATTTGTATGATGCCAATTGGTTTGTTGTATAGATCAGATCAAGTGTAGAAGAGTCAACACACAATCTCACAGGTGATTGGTGACTGTCAGCATTGCAAATTCTCTTAGTGATCATCATGTAGTAGGGCAATTCAAGATATTCGGTTTTACGTAGAGTCCTTTGTATAGGGTAGTGCGTATAAAGAGCAAAGGCCAGCTTACCATTGTTTGGTGAATTGTGTTGGAGTGTGAACTGTGGACTGAGGACTAGTTCGCTGACATCTAGGAGGTCTGTGCATTAGTAGATACATCAATGTATTGTTTTGGTAATTGATTAAATATCTTGAAAATAGTATGATAAAGAAAACGATGGTAAATCCATTCTCCATACGGAGTGCATGGAAGGAAAACGGACGAAGGAGAGGGAGAAGGGGCGTTCAGTTGCGGCCAGCTCGTGGATAGTCACGTGCCCAGGCTCTCCACGGTCGAGCACGTGATGTGATACGATGGCCTCCCTCGCGCAAGACATCTACGGTGTAATTTATAAACGGATCCAATTTGTTTGTTGCCACTTCGCTTTTTCTGCACGAGCTGTACCATCTAATATGGCTTCACGAGACTCTCCCGGTTCTCCTCTCTCCTCGGTGGGGTCCCTCGAGACTTCGGATCATGAATCCATGAAACATGAAAGCCGCGCGCATTCACCCTCGATGTCCAACATGCCGCCCTCCAAGCGTCGTCGTACTGGCATCGCATCATGGGATCGCCAGACTCCTCTCTCCTCTGCCCAAGACGAAATCAACCCACCTCCCTCCCCGACTGCCTCGATCTCCTCCGATAGCTCTGGC
Organism: Penicillium digitatum; assembly: GCF_016767815.1. Taxonomy (NCBI): domain Eukaryota; kingdom Fungi; phylum Ascomycota; class Eurotiomycetes; order Eurotiales; family Aspergillaceae; genus Penicillium; species Penicillium digitatum. The sequence continues at coordinate 1,048,911 of NC_089388.1, forward strand.
GATATCCCCAACTCTCCCAGCATCCTCACCCTCCTTGGCACCAATCAAGAAGATGACTACAGCGGCCAGAGCACCGACCAGGTCACTTTTTGTCGATGGGACGGATGCGATGTTGGCGACCTCGGCAACATGGATGGGTTGGTGCAGCATCTCCATAACGAGCACATCGGGAGCCGACAGAAGCGGTACTCGTGCGAGTGGACCGATTGCACCCGCAAAGGCCAAACGCATGCTAGTGCTTATGCCCTCCGCGCACATATGCGAAGTCACACTCGCGAGAAGCCATTCTACTGCACTCTGCCCGGTCCGTTGTCTCAGACTCAAACTCGAGTCCTCCAAACGGGGTACGATATTAATAGATCTCGAGTACTAACATTGAAATCCAGAATGTGACCGTAACTTCACCCGCTCCGATGCCCTGACCAAGCACATGCGCTCCGTTCACGAGACCGACACTATGCGCCCAATTGACTCCATCTCAAAAGTCCACGGTACCCCGGGCAGCACTACCGGCACCCCAGCCTCGAAGCTGCAACGCATCCGCTTGAAGCTGACCCAGCCTAGGGAGCCAGGAACGGAGGCTGAGCCACACACTGAAGCAATCACAATTGTTCCAACCCCCATCACAACTGACGCACACGATCCGGAAGAAACCTTGATGCCAGAGTTTGGCCTGGAGCTCGACTTCGACGCATCGGAGCTCGCCCTACCCCCGCACGATCTCTACCGTCTTCTCCGTCGACAGATTGCATGGGCTGGCAAGGAGGCTACACAGCTGCAAGCCGAGTGGGAGACAATTCGCCCGCAGCGCGAGCGCGCATGGCGCGAGAAGGAGGCTATCTTTGACGACCTCATTGATGCAGAGATTGGGCTGTTCAGTGCAATGGTTGGCTCAGTGCCCCCCGCACACCTAACAACCAGCCTTGAAAAGCTGCAACAGCAGCAACAGCAATTCCAAGATCAACAGGACCAGCTGGCGAAGTCGGCAGAGATGCCGATTTATGAGGGCAGCACTTAAGCTAGCTTGTCTTTCCTTTTCTCTCTCTTCCTCCTACTTAGCTCCTTCTTCTTCTCAAAATCACGAGGCTATGCTCGATTACTCTGGCCTCAGGACTGCGTCACTTTGCAGTTACCGTTTCATTTCTTTGTCCCCTCATATCCCGGCGTGCATGGCGTAAGTGAGTGCATCTTTTTATCTGTATCTTCAAATCAAAGAGAGGTGTCTAACAACGGAATGTATGAATAGCTTTTTAGTTTCTTTTTTTTTTTGGTTCCCTTTTCTGATGTGGCTTACAGGCCTCGCTCGCTCAATGACAGCTCACCACCATGGGTGACTACTACACTTACATTGTCAATAATCATGGTTTTCTTCGTGCACGGGCATTATAATGCAAGGCTAGACGGGAGATTTCATACCACAGTCGTTAATAAGGACGTGTACTTTTAGGACATCTTCATCTTCTTCCCAGTCACCCTTGGTCCCTGATCCCCCGGGGCCTGCCATTTTATGAGCCAGCCAGATCCCTACTTGTGCAGGTATGACACCTTTTTGGTAGCCTTTTCTTATGTCTTTCATTTAGATAACCTCCCAAACTCCGGCCCCACTCTCAAATTGGTGTTGCAGCTAGAATAGGACTTTTCCTTGTACGACTCTTGATAACCTGTTTGGGAATTCTTACAAGCATGTGTAGATAGATGCATGGGAATCGATAGGACTGGGCGGGCACCTTGCAGATACTTGTAATCTTAAATGATGATTCAAATTGAATCTAAAAGGTCCTGGTCTTACATTGCTTCTAACTGGAAATAAAAGCGAAGAATGTCAAATGACATGAACCCCCCCCCTAAATGTTTTTTTAGGAAAATCGGGAAACTAGTGGACGCCACTCCATACGATTGATGTGCTGAGGAAAAAAACTCAAATTGTCCTGGATTATGGATGCCACCATAGGAAGAGTCCTGGTATGCTCATGACATACACGAAAAGCCAACTTAAGCAAAGGGGAAATGGTATGGTTGGCTCATTTCAGTTGCAAAAAGACCATGAACAGCCAGTCCAAAGCTCCCCCACTAGAAAATTTCGATAAAAAAATGAAGGAAACACCAAAACACGCCATGCAGTGATCATCCAAGACCATTGGTCATGCTCATTTCCAAAGTTCTTCTTTCTGTGCTTTTGGGGCTAACGCAAAGAAGTCGACGCCATTCGCAATGCCATGCAACAAGTTGCATCCATATGTACCTTCAAGAACAAAGAGCAAAAGAGAAAGACGGAAGTCACATTGATGAGGACAGCTCAAGAAGTTGTGCGAGTTGTCGAAGGAGATGATAATAACATCGACTCCAAAAACTCAAGTCAAATGCAAGAAATACCAGAATAACGGAGTCAAAGAGGAATAATAGAGTCAAAGATTGGGAGTAGGAACATTGTAGAGGGAATAGAGGGAGTAGAGATCGCAAAGGAAATACGCTGAGAGTCTATCATCAAAAAGGAAAAAAAGAAAAAGGATAGATAGATATCTGATATCAGAAACGCTGAACATGCATGTCATCAAACCGTGCTAAAGTGAAATTGAAGTGAAACAAAACAACACCTGTACCCATTGTGCTAATGAGAGACGGAACTTCTCAAGCTGAGTTGCCGTTAGAGGCCCTGGAAGCTTTGCTAGCGTCCATGACCTTATTGAACATCTGCTGCAACTTAGCACCACTGGCATCTTTGTTTGGCCAGTAGTTGAGTGAAACATAATCCCTGAAAGTCAAGTCAGGATGTGAAAGATAAAATGCAAAGTAAAGAGAACTTACCAGAGTCGGACCTCCAAGGAGGGCATCGATTGCGAGCCCTCCAGGGTATTGTGAATGAACTCACCAATCTTCACAAGGGTAAGACGGAGTTTCTGGGCCCGCTCATTTTTACTTGGGTAATTTTTGGCAGTGATCATTGACACTTGCTTCAAATTGGCAACAATAGGCTTGAAGAACATGAAGGCCATGTCTTCTTTATTAGAACCGCCGTTCTCATGGCCTTTGCGGCGACGGAGCTCGTCATTAGAAGCGTCAGATAGACGATGGCGTGGACGATCATTATCTAGACCAGACCGTGGGCGAGACTCATGGCTGGGAGTACTATGACGGTCTCCCTCCCGGTTACCATGAGTGTGGGAGCGAGGCCGTGATCGATCAGATTCACGGTGGCCCTTGCGGGGATTCTCAGGCCTGCGAGAGCTCGAGGGCGCCGGAGAGGCAGAGACACTGCCACTACCAGAAACCCGTGAGCCACGCTTATTGTTGCGGTGGTGGTTGTCAACTGCCCTTCTTGCCGTAGCATTGTTATTATACTTGTTTCTCAAGACAGACATAAGGTATTCAGCTCGTCGAACAAGGTGGACAGCGCCTGGTGATTTTGTTGCCTTCTCCTCCGTCTGCAGGCGTTGTGTCTTTCGCTCCACTCGGTGTTCTTCAAGGAAGAATTTGTCTCCGAGGCCAAGCTCGGTGTCGTCGCGAATCTGGGTCCACGCACCAAACCCATGGCGTGCGATGCCTACAAGAAGCATTCCGTCTTCACGCGCACCCCAATGGCAGCTGTAGTCCGCCAATTTGGTAGCTTCAGGGAGCCGGAATGTTCTAAAATCAGCCAACGCTTTGATGATGCTTCGGATTAGGCGCATATCTGGTGGACGCTCAACAATAGTCCATGCGTTGAGTCGCTTGACACCGTGATGGTCGAACAAGACAGCCTTCTGCTCTTTCTTCGTGGGGTTCCTGCCCGATTGTTTCATGGCCTCTAATTGATCCAGACTTGCCTGGACAAGCGAGTTCGCCTTTTCGGTGATTTCATGGAGAGCTTCACGAACGGTGCCCCGATCGCGGGTTTGTAACCTAGCATCCTCGAGGATAAGCTCCTCAGAGTCATCCATATCGCCGTAGCGAAGGAAAGCTCGAGAAAGCGCACGGTATTCTTTTTCTCCGAGGGGGCGCTTGGGATCCAATGAGGCACTCTCTTCCTCGCCATCATCGATATTGACCTGAGCTCTTGCGAGGCGTTTCGCTTTGCGTTCCTCCCGTGAATCTGTCGTGTCTGTTGGGGCGTGGCGCTTGCGAGGTCGGTTTTGCTCAATGACTTCAGCAAGATAATGGGCATCATCTTTCCGCTTTTCCTCAGCCTTGAGCACCTCAAGCTGTTCCTTGGGAATGATGTCGTCCCATGTGAGATCGTCAACTTTGATGTCGACGAAGTCAAACGCTTTCAAAAATTCTTCACCACCATCGGCTTGGATTTGCTCCGCCTCTTCAGTTTGGTGTAATTCTGCGTTAGCAAGAACAGAATCGATATCAAGCTGCTCCAATTTCTTCTGGTTGTCAGTTTGTTCGAACATCTTCTGACCGCGGCGCTTGAGGATCCGAGAGATATCGTCTGTGGAATTAGGCTCAGCTACCACGCGAGCCATCTTGTTTTGCATCTCCGAGGCTTCTTTGTCTGTGACACCACGCTGAATGGTAATGAACTCCAGCAAGAGCTTGTTACGAGCTCTTTCAATGACTTCTTCTTCGATAGTGTCCTTTGACACAAGGCGGTAAACGCTGACAGGTCTTGTTTGACCAATGCGATGAGCACGCGCCATAGCCTGCAAATCAGCCTGGGGGTTCCAATCCGAATCAAACAGAATGACTGTGTCTGCAGTCATAAGGTTGATACCGAGACCACCTGCGCGTGTTGAAAGAAGGAATGCAAAGTCGGTGCTACCAGGGGCATTGTAATGCTCAATTGCTAAGCGACGGGCGGCAGACGGAATTGTTCCATCGAGCCTTTGATATTTGTAACCACGGTACTCCATGTACTCACTCAGGATGTTAAGCATGCCAACCATCTGACAGAATATCAAAACTCGGTGGCCGTCAACGCTCAACTTGCGAAGGAGTTGATCGAGAAGCATCATCTTTCCACTGCTGGTGATCATGGCTCGAAGAATATCTTCTCGGCGACTACTGCCTTCCAAAATCTTTGCTTCTGCATTGGGGAACATGAATGGGTGGTTGCTAGCTTTTTTCAGTTCCATCATGATATTCAGAAGAGACTGCTTCATTCCCTTGTTCCCGTCGTTTAGTGCAGCGTAGTTCTTCGTCAATATGTTCTTGTAGTATTCCAATTGGACATCAGAGAGCTCTACTCGAATGATCTTCTCGGTTTTCGGGGGAAGGTCCGACTCAACCTTGGACTTGGTACGCCGCAACATGTACGGCTGAATGGCATTAGTTAATTCCGCAAGTTTTTGAGATGCTGCCTCGGAATTCAAATCCATATCGGCATCAACATCAATGAGGCCCGGATTAAGGAAGTCCATTAGTGCTGAAAGCTCAGCGAGATTGTTTTGTATCGGGGTACCGGTAATCAAGAGGCGTGCCTGGCATTTCCATTCGAACAACTTGATGTAGAGTTGTGAATCGCGATTCTTGAGACGGTGTGCCTCATCCACTGCCATAAATTGCCACTTGAATTGGCCGAGGAACGGTGAATCGTTCATTGCATACTCGTAAGTTGTCAACAGAACGTGGAACTTTGGACGTTTCGGATTCCCATCGACCATCAATTCATAATCGCGCAAAACGGAACGCGCCTTCTCACTACCGTTGTAAACAACGTAGTTCAGGTCCGGTGTCCAGTGATCAAACGTATCAGCCCATGCTGGCATAGTAGACAGGGGAACGATTACAATAAACGGCCCTTGCTGCCGCCTGACATGACGCATCCAGTTGATGAATGAAACAGTTTGTACCGTCTTTCCGAGGCCCATCTCATCTGCCAAAACCACATTGCGGCCCCTGACCCAATTGAAAGCCAAGAAGTTTAGACCTTTGACCTGGAAATCCTTGAGTTCACCATTTTGCAAAAAACTAGGGGTTCCGTGAATGGGCTCGAAGGATTTACGCGTCGCAACATTAATCTCGTTCTTGTCTGAGACGGGTTGTCGAGCAGTGCGGTCCAAGAATCGGTCAACCTCTCGCTGTGCGATCTCACTAACCAGATCCTCGGGTTCCCAAGTACAGGAATCGTAGAAAAGACGTTTCCATTTGACAAGGTATTCCATGGTTCCATCATCGCCATCGCGTACACCAATGACTCGTTCAACCTTTTTGTAATCCTCTATGGCCTCAACGTCCCGTTCGCGATCGAGGTTCCACTTTTCACGGTCTTCAGGAGGGGCGTCGACACTATACTGCAACCGAATATCCTCGTTGAGGACCTTGCGAACATAGTTATCCACGCGTCGCGTGCTGCGGAAGTTGGAAATAGATTCATTGCTTTCCCATGTAGCATGGTAGTGTGACTTGTCCTGCCACTTGATACAAAACTCAAAGTCGTTGCGGCCAAGATCACGAGATTTTGGGTCGATGCCCTCCTTGAGGCGGTGATTCAGGACGACGTCGACAGCCGGGCGAGTGTCTTCTGCGTAACTCTCTGCCCAATAGTTCGGTGGAAGATCTTCTGGGTCGTCTTCAAACATGGCTTCGTCGTCTTCATCATCCTCATTGTAGTTCGACACTTTCTTGGCGGTTCGCGTTGAGAAGCGGACTTCGTTCAATGAAGGTTCATAGCTAGCAGTTTGTTGGAGACGTCGCCTTCTCGCTTTGCTAGCCCGAGCGCTCTTTCCACCATATTCATCACTGTCTGACTCGGACAGGGACGACACAGTGGCAGATCGGGATGCCTTAGATGGTTGTTGAGATGGATCTTTGCGCCGACGCTTGGTACGAGGCGCAACATCATCCGAGTCTGAATCAGATGAGTCGGCGAGATGGCGTGTCGTGCGGGCACGACCACTTCGCCGAAGACCATACAAATCGGGATTTTGTCTGATCAGGTCAGTTTCGCTAACCGGTGACGATTTGCGCTTCGCACCGCGGTCGGGGTGAGGGGATGAAGAGTTTTCACGGCTGTACGAGTTGGCGTCATAATCACTGTTGTCCTCTGCTGCATCCTCATCTTCCGCATCAGAATCGGCAGACGCGCCATCATATGAGTCGTCCGCGGCATCGGGTTCGGGGGAGGACTCGGAGGCGGGGTGAGACTCCATGGGCTCAGACAAACTGCGTTCACGTTGCGTTACCGCATCGCCATCCGCGTGGGTATCGTCAGCGACGGGCGAAATAGGGTAGCCATTAGACATCGTCGAGGTAGAAGGATGTTCCTGAGCAGATGGGATCACCATGCCAGAGGCTATTACCGAGGGGCAGTCAGCATTGAAGCTCGATTTGGGCTAGGAGAGGCATGAAAGAGACAGAGACGGGTAGAACAATAGCACGCGACCCAAATTGCGGTCAAATGGAGCCCAAAACATAGCAGGATGGAACGGGATATTGACTTTGATGACAGAGTATGTTTTTTGATATCGGGTGGGATGAACGCGGCCAGGCTGAAAGCCAAATCAATGGACAGATTGATACACACAACCAGACTCGGAGAAAGCAATAACACGCTACTTGATCAACAACAGTTGAAAACCGTCCCGATCGGAAGAGAATATAGAGATTCAAGGATTCGTGCAGTGGGTCGACAAGCGCGGAGAAGTACCGCGGCGAATGCTTCGGTCGGCACGTCTGTGCTTGAGGAAAAGATTAAATCACTTACACTCCATAGCGTGGTGACCCCGAAATCGGGGGATCTGTTGATCAATTTGGGAAAGTAAATGGTGGGGGGTGAGGCGTGATTCTGCAAACTGGGGGGAGGAGGAGACGAGAGACTTGGAAGAACTAAGAGTTGGGGACTGACTGGAGGGTTTGCTTCGGTTTGGTTTGCAGGGAAAGTAGACACCTGATCTATCCGGCACCAACAACGCTTGACCTGATTGAGACTAGCGTATTCGCTTGGCGCCTGACCTGCTGTATCATCACGTGGCTTGCAGACTTCGGATAAAATATCAAACCGAGCCTAGGCCAACAGCCAATCACCGCCTTAATAAATAAGTGACGCAGATGTGGCCTAAGGCATCACAGCCCACAGAAAGCAAAGTGCACTCAATTCTGCCGCCCCTCGTTCGTTGATGGTGGTGTTTCTTCTTGTCTTATTTCTAGACGAGACTGCGCAAAGATACTTGGTGCTTTAGCTGAGCCTTCATTTACCTGCGACAGCACTTATTCGGTCAATTTCAACCCTTCACCCCTCCTACACTCGGTGCTGATTCTTCTTTTTTTCCCCCTCCGCTTCACATACACGGTTTCTTTGAACCACATCCACCCATCATGTCTGACAAGCTTACCCGGTATGTTTCTGAGCCTTTGAAGTGCCATCTCATCAGCTAATGGTTTTTTTTTCGCTGTAGTATTGCGATCATCAACAGTGACAAGGTTTGTCGCGAAATACCCCCACTGATAGGATTTTCATGGAATGCCTGGCTCACACCACATCTTTTCCATTTTACAGTGCAAACCGAAGGTACAGCATTCGACACAATATTTCACGGTGTCCACAGAGGCTAATCAGTTACAGAAATGTCGTCAAGAGTGCAAGAAGTCTTGCCCCGTGGTCCGCACAGGCAAGCTTTGCATTGAAGTCGATCCCACTTCTAAGATCGCCTTTATCTCCGAGCGCCTGTGCATTGGTTGTGGTATCTGCCCCAAGAAGTGCCCATTCGGAGCCATTCACATCATCAACTTGCCCACCAACCTCGAGACCCAAGTCACCCACCGCTACTCGGCCAACAGCTTCAAGCTTCACCGACTTCCTATGCCCCGTCCCGGTCAGGTCCTCGGTCTGGTTGGAACAAACGGTATCGGAAAGAGTACCGCGTTGAAGATTCTTAGTGGCAAGCTCAAGCCTAACCTCGGTCGTTACGACAACCCTCCTGACTGGGAGGAGATTCTGAAGTACTTCCGTGGTTCCGATTTGCAAAGTAAGTACCACAGCCCGTATACCACGGTCTCTATTTCACAGTGCTAACTGTGATAGACTACTTCACCAAAATTCTAGAAGACAATCTGAAGGCGGTTGTGAAGCCTCAATATGTCGATCAGATTCCCCGTGCGGTGAAGGGACCAATTCAGCAGGTTCAGGAGCTCATCTCGGCGCGCGCTGCGCTGGGTAACGAGGAGGAAATTATGGACGTCCTCGGTGCGATTCCTTGCTCCAAAATTTCGTAATACAACTGCTAATTTTGATCCAGAGCTGAAACAAGTTGCGCAGCGTGATATCGGTCACCTTTCCGGTGGTGAGCTCCAGCGTTTTGCAATTGGTCTGGTTTGCGTGCAGAAGGCCGATGTGTATGACCTCCCTTTACTATACCTGTGCCATTGAGTTCCATCCGTTACTTACACTATTTAGCTACATGTTCGACGAGCCTTCCTCATATCTCGATGTTAAGCAGCGTCTGGCTGCTGCCCGTACTATCCGCAGCCTCCTCCGCCCCGACGACTATGTCATTGTTGTTGAGCACGATTTGTCCGTTCTCGATTACTTGTCCGACTTCATTTGCGTGTTGTATGGTCGTCCTGCTGTTTACGGTGTCGTCACTCTGCCTTCTTCCGTCCGTGAGGGTATCAACATCTTCTTGGATGGTCACATTCCTACCGAGAATTTGCGATTCCGTGAGGAATCTCTCACTTTCCGTCTTGCCGAAGCGGGCGAAGAGTTCATTGCGGATAAGGATCGTGCCTTTGCCTATCCATCGATGGAGAAGACTTTGGGTGACTTCCACCTGAAGGTTGATGCCGGAAAGTTCACCGACTCCGAAATTGTTGTCATGATGGGTGAGAACGGAACTGGAAAGACCACTTTCTGTAAGATGCTTGCTGGTGCATTGAAGCCCGATGGCCTTATCTCTGTCCCCAAGATGAACATCAGCATGAAGCCCCAGAAGATCACTCCCAAGTTCACGGGCACTGTACGCCAACTCTTCTTCAAGCGTATCAAGACTGCTTTCCTGTCTCCTCAGTTCCAGACCGATGTCTACAAGCCCCTGAAGATGGATGACTTCATCGACCAGGAGGTTCAGAACCTGTCCGGTGGTGAATTGCAGCGTGTCGCTATCGTCTTGGCCCTGGGTATGCCCGCTGACATCTACCTGATTGACGAACCCAGTGCCTACCTTGACTCCGAGCAGCGTATTGTTGCTGCTCGTGTCATTAAGCGTTTCATTATGCACACCAAGAAGACCGCTTTCATCGTCGAGCACGATTTCATCATGGCCACCTACCTGGCTGATCGTGTTATCGTCTTCGACGGCCAGCCATCCGTGAATGCTCGTGCTCAAACTCCCGAGTCTCTGGTCGGTGGTTGCAACCGCTTCTTGAAGAGCTTGGATGTGACTTTCCGTCGTGACCCCATCAGTTACCGCCCCCGTATCAACAAGTACAACAGTCAAATGGACCAGGAGCAGAAGCTGGCAGGCAACTTCGTAAGTTTTCTACCTCATCCTTGGGTGCTATCAATCATATTTAGAAGTGTTATGCTAACCAACATTCCATAGTACTTCCTGGAAGAAGAGAATTGAAAAGGGCGCCCACAGCGAGCATCGTCGCCGCCGTCACAAACAGGACGGTCGTGACTATGAGCAGCGACGCAACGGGCGCCGCAGCAATTGGAAGATCATGTGGTTAATGGGGATCCCAGGCGTACGCAGAGCCTCGACGGTTCAGGGCAAGGATACCGTCACCGCGCCGGGCCTTCTTCCGGTGCCGACGACGGTCTCTTGGATGACGAAGGCGATGATGACGATTTAAATGGCGACAGTGACCCCGGCTAAAAGGTAGTGACTTGCTTCACATCCTGCTATCCCTGGTCTAGGGCGCTCATTTACTTCTGCGGGCTGTCGCCATTCGTCAGTCTATTAACAAATGCCTACATCATGATTCGCCTTGCAACCATCCTAGATTTGCTGTGGGTTTGTATATCTTATCCAGAGTTATCAGCCCCCAATTGGGAACACATGTCTACAGATCTTCCACTAGCACCTGTTAAGATTTTAATGGTGGATTGGGTTCGGCATGGCTTGTTGTTCCAACGGAGTTCTTATGTTCGCATTTGGTTGGAGGGTTTGGTTTCCAAAAAAAGCTCTTCCATGAATTTTATGATATATTTAAAGAAGGGTTTCATGTCAGTATAGATTAGTGATGAGGTTGTTTTCAAACCGGGGATGGCATGGAATAGGTGACTGCTTAAAAGCTGCCAGGTTCATTGCCTCTACGTCATGTAGATAGATAGTTTTCAACCCAATGTTGTGCAGATGCTTAAAACCCGCTTAAAACCCGTCTTTCTTTTTTTTCAAAACGGATGCTTTCTCGTTTACCAATCCTGATTGTTAAGAATAGTGATCCGGATTTTCTTGTAATCCTTAAAGCTCTTAAGGAACTGGCATGCGTTTTCTTCTTCGTCTCTATGGACGAAAAAGCCGGACCTGTCGCAGACATATCGACCTAGGTGTCCCATTTAATCATGGGGGAGTATAAGGGTACTTGTTTTAGTAGGCGTGTAGGATGGAATACCTCTATAGAGTGTTTACACACATTTTTGGAAAGGATACGGATGCATGTGATCTAAGAGACACTTACTATATCCTACTATGAAGACAGAGTCCAATAGGGGAGAAAGTGGAGTGAAAGGAGACAAAGAGGACGAAAGACATAGGGTAGAGACCAGAGAAGATAGCCACCTTAGCCTTAGATCAGCCCTATATGGTAAACACATCAATGTATACTACCTCAAAGATGGATCCAAGCAGTAGCAAGGCAAGGACTTGAACCCACCTTGAAACTATTTATGTTGAGAGCCATGAGGGCCCTAGAATTGCCTCTCTTCTTAATTCAAATGAATTGGTGTTGGGACATAAAGACCTGTGGAGTTTGCTTGCTTTTAAACTGCAAGAAGCCAACATCTTGCAAGGTTCTGTGTGGCATGTTTTCAACCCCTCTGCATCCCTGGATTTATCATATTACCCTGTACAAGTCTTGAATTCATGAGTTAGGTTAGATGGCAATTCTCAGGTGAGATGTGAAGTCTGTCACACATGAGATCCACGGGGGGAGTGTTCTTTGGTACACATGTAGGGCTGCAATTTCTTTGACCGAAGAGTAGTTCATGAGGGTAGTTGGAAGGATATGTCAATGAGAAAGTGGGCCTATGAGGCAAGAATGATTGGAAGACATACAACCTTGAAGAGGTTGCTAGTAAAATGTTTGATTGATAAACGGCCGCAGCTGCAAAAGTGCAATTAGTGCAGCTGTGGAGTGGTATTATGGGAGACTAGAATGGTTGAGACGCAACTTTGGACCAAGCATAAGGGTGAGCTCGAGCTGTATGCAAGTCGAGATAGTGTATAGAGGGAGTTACTAGGCCTTGAAGAAAGCAAATGAGGTTGCAATGGATTAAGCTCAATATCCTACACGAATTTTGAAGGGCAGAGATAACTTGCACATGAGGTCAAGTGTGAATGAGAATGTCCATTCCCATCTACTCCTCTTCAATCTCTCCTTCCTCGCTGCCAGAGTGAATGGCCTTCTCGTCCTTCTTCGCATCCTCGGGTTCTTCTTCCGGAATAGCAGAGCGTTCACGTCGGGGCACTCTAGGACCCTTGCTGCGCTCTCGCTCACGGCTATCACGTCGGTAACGCTTGGCAGACCGGCTAGCCACGCTCTCGGTATCACTGTCACGTCGGCGTCGGCGGTCACCACTGGCCACACTACGACTGTCAACACCACCAGTACCACCACCGTAGTCAAGCTCATCGCGGCCTCCACGGGGATCACCACGAGTGCGATACAAGCGCTCCCGTTCGTCTTCACGTCGATCTGGGTCTCTAGTACGGGGTCGGTCAAAGTCACGGTCCCGGCTACGATAACGGTCACGGTCTCCACGTTCGTCGCGACGGTCACGAGATGGGGAGATACCGCTGACCTTGCGGTAAGTTCGTTCGCGGTCGGCCTGTGCCTTGCGACGATCTGCTTCGTATGCATCCATTTCGGGGGTGCGGTTGGACTGGCCGCTGGGTCCTCGTCGTTCTCCTCGTCCACTGCGGTACTCACGATCGCCACGGTCGTAGTCCCGCCGACTTCCACGGCTTTGGGAGTGTGCTTCGCGATCCCTGTCTGCATCCTCGTCTCTTTCTTTCAGGCGGCGAATTGCTTTTTCAAAGGCAGACTCCCGAAGCTCATCGGACTCCAGGGCCTTGTATTCTTCGTATTTCTCAAGGCGAGGTTGAATTTCAGCCCAGGTGTCGGTGACCCTGACAGGCGGCTCTAGGCGCTTGATACGTGAGCGCAGTGCGTCCACGGCGCGGCGCTGTTGACGATCGGCGGCGTGCTTTTCATCCTCTGTGCGACGGATCGCCTTTTCTTGAATGCGTTGGAAGATGAGGTTGAGGATCTCAGGGTCGATCTTGGAGGTGCGGCGATCGCTGGACATGATAGAATTAAATTCATCAAATGTAGTTTCAGTCGTAACTTCAAATCGCTTGTCCTGGAATTATTTGTTAGTATGCATGATCAACGATTCGATTCGCTCCAAGAGAACTTACATCTAGAACGTCTAGAACGTCGTTCCGAGGTCCACGCAAAGCGCGCTCTTCTTCTTCCACCATATCCCAGAACAAATCAAGAGGGGTCGAACCAGGCTGGCCCAGGATGCCATGGTATCTGGGGTCATCATTTATGATCGGGCAGATATTCATCCACTTGGCGCCCGCCTTGATCTTACCTTGAGACTTGAGCTCCTTAAGGAGGGCGACAAACTGCTCTCGGTTCTTACGCTCCTTTCTGGCTCTGGCTGCCTTGTGCTGCTGGCGAGCGTCGTTGAAGGCCCGCTCCAGAGACTTGATATGATTTTCGAATGCAGTTAAAATGTCGCACTTGCTCAAAGTTTTGAACTTGTCGTCGCCTTGGAACTTGCTATCAGACTGAATAATAGCATGAGCCTCGGACCAGCGCGTGTAAGGCTCCAGATTAAGTGAGCCCAAAAGTTTCATCAGCTCATCCATAGCGGCCTTGTGCGTGACGGATTCTTGTTCGACGTGAACCTTTTTGAGTTCAAGGATGTACTCTTCGAAAAGCTGGCGTCTCTCGCCTTCCTCCTTGGTCGACCTGAATGTGGTCTCCCCCTCAATGATCGGACGAATCGTTTTCCAGCGGCTGTAGAATTTAATTTCAGGGTGCCGCTTCAGCATGGTATTAAAATCCGCCCGAAGCTTGGCGAATCGTTCTTTTGCTCGGTCCTTTTCCTGCATACGAACCTCGACCACGTATTTCTCGAATGCCGCCTTGCGGTCGCGTGGATCTTTGAGAGCCCGGTACTGCGGGTCCTTGATTGTAGCGCGCATTGTATCTTCCCAAGTCCAGTCGGGCTGCACATTGTGGCGTTTGAGCAGCTTCATAAAGGCGCTCTCCGCCTCCTCAAGAGAATGATAATCGGGATCCATCTGCGACTTGTGTTCAGGAGCAGCAACCATGCCGCTTGTTTCATATGACCCGTATGTACCTCGTCGGTCGCCGTATCCCCGGTCACCGCGGTCACCTCGGTCAAAGTCTTCACGGTCACGTTGCTGGGAATGCGAGAAAGAGGTTCCACCCGCAACGAATGAAGGCGCACTGTAATGAAATCAGCATTGAATTAAGTAGATTTGGGAAGGTACTTACGCGGGGGTTGCTTGGGGGGCAGGCGCCTGTGCAAGCGCATCTCTGTAAACTGCAGGCATCTCCCATGTGCTCTCCTTGGTTTCAGCGTGGTACCAGTACTTGCGCCCAGCATCTGTAGTGTGTTCCTTCCATGGCTGGTTTGCGAGAGCGAGCTTCAAAAAAGTCAGTTAAGCTCGTAACATTCTAAGTTCAAATACAAACCTCAACCGGAGTCATCAACTCTTTAGGCTTGGTCCATTGTGTGGCTTTGGTCTGGATATTGTAATAATAAACGCGCCCTTCAGAATTTTGCGCCTGCTGCCATATGGCAGAACCTGGGTTGCTGCTTTGATCCATTGTGAAGAGTGTTGAAGAGACTACGAAAGAGAAGTGAAAACGGAGCTTCATCACTGATCTCCGCACTTTTGCGCTTTTGGCCCCTCGCGTCGACCGTATCAACACTTATCGGTTATCTCCTGAGCTCCAAGTAGCCATTTTATTGAATCCTTTGCGACATCCATTGTCGCAATGGCTGGTCTAGAGATTCCGGGTGAATTATTGCGCCATGCCATTCTTGATACAGTTGTGCCTCATGCTCCGATACTCGATTTTGAGAGCGCTTTGAGTTCGGCCCTAAAGGACGGAGCTGATGATCTCTCCTCTATCCTCTCGTCAATCCCTCAACGGTCTCTATTGTTCTTTGGTATGCAATTCCAACAGCTCGATAGGTGTTGCCTCTTACTCATCAGTAGCCATTAGATGAATTTTTGCCCGTCCGTATCGTCTTGAGACTGTCTGATTGCCCAGAAACGATCCTAAAACACCACCTGCCACGCCTCGAAGTCAAGCTTGATGTCTTTGCCGTCGATCCAGCAGAATCAGTTGGTGAGAATCTAACACCAACTCGTGATTTAATCTTTTCGGGAATTGTTGGAGGAGATCGGGACCCCCTGGTGGTCTTCAATGAATTCGAAGCCGATGAAGGCAAGGGGAATCATGTATATTTGATTTGGAACATTGAAACTATACTGCGTGAGTTGACTGAATTTTGGGGTTGGATATCAAGAACTGAACATCACTAATTTGCTGACAGGGCGTCCCCGTATTCGAATCCAACACCCCTCTCTCTTGTTCATTGCCTCTGTCAGTCTTAATCCAGCTGACGCTCGCCGCCAAGAGGACTCGGAGGATGACTATCTCCCTTCATTAGTTCCTGCATCGACCAATATGCTGCAATCTCTATCAACCGACAAAACCTTCAGCCATAAAGAGCCTTTCCTGCCTGCTTCCAGACTATTGAGGGTTATACCGACGACACATAACGAGGCCCCGGTTTACAATATTCAGCAACAACATGGTCATCCATTTCGTGTTGTGCCCGCCGCAAGTGCAAGGATTCGGTACTCTCGGCTGAGTTCTTACACTGCTATTCCCATGACTGTCGCCAGTCTTGACTTTGAAGTCACCCCTTATCTGGCTTGCGAGGTCTCCTTTGACAAAGCGAAGCTTCACCTGTCCGATGGAACGATTGAGTCGCTGTCAGATACACCGGGCCTGACTCTTCCTATTACGTGCCGTCCGCGAGACGACGTGACTCTCATGTATAAACTTACACCGGAGTATGGCCCAGAGACTAACCCATCATCTACCGCCTTGGTTAGCACGCTGGACATATCTCTTGAGGCAACAATTCTTGTGGATGATGATTGCAAGCCACGTATTTCTATGCAATGGAAAGCCAACGTCGACTTTTCAGTCGCCCTCAATCCGACTTATGGGGGGCCCAGTCCAGCGCTGCAAAGGGCCAACCGCCCTGCTAGTCTATCAGTGTCAACTCAAGTGGGTGTAGCTCCTTCCCATCGAAGCTCATTACGAGAACGAGCATATTCGGTAACAGATGTTGGTATCACAATCTCCTTCTCCGGACCTGTTCGTGTGCAAGTGGGCTCTGTCTTCTCTTGGGATATTTTCATTGTCAATCGATCAAGCATTCCTCGCAAGTTTGCGTTAATTGCCATTCCCAGGCGGAAACGCTTAGACCCACGAGGACAGGTTGCTCGGCCTTCATCGTCATCTAGTACTAGCCGCAAAGAGGACCAAGTGGCCGAGGCGGTGGCTGACGACAACGTCGTGCATGCGAGGCAAAAAAGTGTAGCTGGTCAGGAAGCACAACTGATCAGCCTAAGCACGGACATTCGTGTGGGGTGAGCACTTTCAACCCTCGTTCTTTTCTTTTACTTCTCTAAATTGACGTTTCTGTCAGCCCCCTCCTTCCAGGAACTTGCCACTCGACCGAACTCAAACTCCTGCCTCTAGCCACGGGCCCACTCCATTTGGAGGCAATCCGGCTTATAGATGTGAACACGAACGAAACGACCGATATCCGAGATCTTCCGGACATTTTGGCGGATGATCAGCCTCGCTCTAGTTAAGAGTAGCCCAAACACTGTACATATATATAACACGAATCTATAGCTGCTTTCATTGAGGCTTATCTTTGACAACATGGTCTGATTTCAGAAAAATCTTCGTCTTGAGGCTGACAACATCCTCGGCCCGAGCGATTGCGTTTCTTAGTTGAGGCTCTACGCGATCTTATATTCACTTTGTAGCATTTCACTGCCATGTAGCTGCGCTCTAGCAGCTGATTTTAGGTCTTGAAGCTCCAAGCCGCATCGTCCTCAAGCGATCCACAATGATCGACACACCCGAGGTCGGATCGGAACCGAAAATGCCATGGTCCCAAGGCCAGAACATTTTAGTGTTCAAATCTACTGGAATATGGGCTGTAATGTAGTAGTTACAAAACTCACATTAAGTGTTGTAGGGCAAATTGTGGAGTACTACGGAGTCACCTAAGTAGAACATGTAGTAAAATAAAGTTCAATAAATGTGATTGGTGGAAGGAGATCACGGGGTAATCGACTCAGATGACTTTAATAGGAAGAACTTGGACAGGATCTCCTTTGATATCGTCATCTTGTCTACGATTTTCTTATGTACCTCGGGGACTGGGTTCAATATCCAGCTCCTCAGCTTTGCTCTTCATCTCGGTGTTCCTGGGCTTTGCGTCATACTGGCGCACCTGGTTCCTTCCCTATCAGTCTGCTCCAGTCACCAGAATCTTCTAACATGATCTGCTCTGCGAAACGGAAAGTCCTGAATGGACTGAATAAGAGATACATTTACGGTCGCGTGGTATGTTTGATGCCCCTTACTGACGTCTGGCATGTTGTTACTGTTTACAGAGGCTGACCCTGTTCTCACTAGCCTTTATTGCACACGATCATTTTCCTCGTCGAGATGGCAGTAGCAGCACGTCTTGCTGCCAAATTTAATACCTACTATGCCGAAAGGCCAGGTGTGCATCTTCCCGCCGGTTCTCAAGGGATCGCAGACTGACATCATTGCTATAAATAGTGCTCACGACGATGGTCACCAACGCTGTAAGCACTGCGAAGTAGACCAAACTCTGAACCGACAGTTGACAAAATGGATGTTATAGGTGCTTGGTGGTGTTGCCGATACCGTTGCGCAGCTGATTACGGCCTTCCGGACCCGCCGGCCTCAGACAAGCGGCGATGATTTCCTTTCGATAGAGATCCCCGACTTTGACAAGAATAAGCCCCCTGCTGTAGGGGAACTGGGCTTTGCCCGGACCTCCTCGCCGCCCTTCGATTTTGAGCGTCTAACAAGATTCATGGCTTATGGCTTCATCATGGCGCCGGTGCAGTTCCAGTGGTTTGGATTCTTGTCCAGGGCATTCCCGCTCACCAAGAAGAATCCAACGGCTCCTGCTTTCAAACGTGTCGCTTTTGACCAGCTTATCTTTGCGCCATTTGGTATGCTCTTCCTCTAGCAACTTCGGGATTTTTTGGACTGGACTGATTTTTTCTAGGTCTGGCGTGCTTCTTCACCTACATGACAATTGCAGAAGGTGGTGGTAAACGGGCACTAACACACAAGTTCCGAGATGTCTACCTACCCACTCTAAAGGCCAACTTTGTGCTTTGGCCAGCAGTGCAGATTTTAAACTTCCGTGTCATTCCGATCCAGTTTCAGATTGTGAGTGTCGCAGGCCCTCCTTGTTGAGACGTGACCCATACTGACTTGCTCAGCCATTCGTCTCAACCGTTGGCATTGCGTGGACCGCATACCTTTCTCTGACTAACTCCTCCGAGGAGTCCTAATTGAATGCCATTCAACGCGAACATCATGATAACGATTGGGGCTATAAAGGCGATAAATTGCACTCTTTCTTCTGCCATACTACTCGGGCGTTCTGGTTGATCAGTCTGGCTTTCAAGCACATGGCTATGGTATTTGCCCATTGACAGTGTTTGCAATTCAAAAGGTCAGATTTTGCACATTTGGGAATGCCAAATCGGCTGTTGACAATTTTTGGTGATTTGACTTGGGACGCTTCAGGAAAATTCCACTTTTCAACCCTGGAGCTTTACATGATTTGGAATTGGAAAGTATCCGAGCATGTAACAGCTATGAACACCAGTAGAGGTAATCCCAGAATCTCCCGACTCCGAGACTAAAGAGGACCTTAATGGCCCGGCCTTCTCTGAATCAACAGCATCTCTGACATCAGTCCCGCGTCAGCCCGATCAGCTCTCCGGGGATCCTCGGGTACGGGGAACTGGGGTACCAATTTTGTAGATATACCTGGCAAAGACTTGATGGCATCATATTTAAACAAGTACATCATGCGATCGAGTACATCATGGATAAGTACCCAGGTTGCTATGGTTGCTACCTCTTCACCGGCCTGCCCCACCAAAACTGACCCCTCCTCTCTTTACTGATCGCGACTCACCGTGGCCTGATTAGTTCTTTCTCCTTCTTATACCCCCTTCCTTGCTTCCTTTACCATCTTCATACCATTAGCCATCTACAATGTCTCTCTCCAACAAGCTCCCCGTTACTGACGTCGACCTCAAGGGCAAGCGTGTCTTGATCCGGGTAAGTTTCCAGCTAGTTGAACTTCACAACTCGCAGCCCCTAACCGCTGATTGAAACAGGTTGACTTCAATGTCCCCCTCGATGAGAACAAGAACGTTACCAACCCTCAGCGTATCGTCGGCGCCCTGCCCACCATCAAGTATGCTATTGAAAATGGTGCCAAGGCCGTTGTGCTCATGTCCCACCTGGGTCGCCCCGATGGCAAGGTCAATCCCAAGTACAGCTTGAAGCCCGTTGTTCCCGTGCTTGAGAAGCTTCTCGGCAAGAGTGTCACCTTCACTGAGGATTGCGTTGGTCCCCAGACTGAGGAGATCGTGAACAAGGCTTCTGATGGCCAGGTCATTCTGCTTGAGAACTTGCGCTTCCACGCCGAGGAGGAGGGCAGCTCCAAGGACGCCGAAGGCAAGAAGGTCAAGGCCGACAAGGCCGATGTTGATGCGTTCCGTAAGGGCCTCACTGCCCTCGGTGACGTCTACGTCAGTATGTAACCCCACGATAATGTTCCGATTTCTTGTCGTTCTTTTATTCTAACCTCAATTCAGACGATGCTTTCGGTACCGCACACCGCGCTCACAGCTCCATGGTCGGCGTGGAACTCCCCCAGAAGGCCGCCGGTTTCCTTGTGAAGAAGGAGCTGGAGTACTTCGCCAAGGCTCTTGAGAGCCCCGCGCGCCCCTTCCTCGCCATCCTCGGCGGTGCCAAGGTCTCTGACAAGATCCAACTGATCGACAACCTCCTTCCCAAGGTCAACAGCCTCATCATCACTGGTGGCATGGCCTTCACCTTCAAGAAGACTCTTGAGAATGTCAAGATTGGCAACAGTCTCTTCGACGAGGCTGGCAGCAAGATCGTGGGTGAGATCGTCGAGAAGGCCAAGAAGTACAACGTCGAGATCGTCCTCCCCGTTGACTACGTCACCGCCGATAAGTTCTCCGCCGATGCTACCGTTGGTGCCGCTACCGATGCCACTGGTATCCCTGACGGCTTCATGGGTCTGGATGTTGGCCCCGAGAGTGTTAAGCTCTACCAGAAGACCATCGCCGAGGCCAAGACTATCCTCTGGAATGGTCCCCCTGGTGTCTTCGAGCTCAAGCCCTTCGCCGCGGCCACCGAGGCTACCCTCGATGCCGCTGTCAAGGCTGCCGAGTCCGGCTCCATTGTCATCATCGGCGGTGGTGATACCGCTACCGTGGCCGCCAAGTACAAGGTCGAGGATAAGATCTCCCACGTCTCGACCGGTGGCGGTGCTTCGCTCGAGCTTCTCGAGGGCAAGGAGCTGCCCGGTGTTGCTGCTCTGTCCAGTAAGTAAATGATGAAAATTAGGCGCCAAGCGGAGAGTTTACGTCGGCTTTCTTTTCGTCCCGCATGTTTATGAACTGTAATGTACACAGCCAATGAATTTCTATTAATTACAAACAGTCTCTTTTTTTTAAAAAAAAAGACGTCCATTGTGTGCTCTTGGGGCCGATGACTAAGTGTTGTGCCCAGGTACGAAACCGAAGCTTTAGTCGCGACCTCGAGAGATTTCCCATGGTCAACTCATGTATATAGACGAGAGGACCTACGTACGGTGAAGAAGTAAGGCAGCAACGCTACAGTGGCATGTCGATTAAATTGAACCGTGCGATTTCCATCAACAACTCCATCTCGCAATTCCAACTAATACTTCCGTTTATCCAGCTACAGAATATCATCTATAGACTTACACAGAATCAGAAGCTTTGTCATTGGTGGAACATCAAAGAAAACATCATGGTAGTAATCCCGAAAGCAAGATCTGCGCTCCGAGTGATGAATCGTTAAAACGTCAAAAGGACCGTATCTCATTTCCTCCCCGACAAGCTCCCGGCCACTGCATGTGGCAATTATGGTTCCGAACCCTCCCATTGGTTCCAAAGACAGGGGGGTATAGTGTACGAGATGAAATGGCCAGCCAACTCGATAATGAACCTATCCCGAAATCCGACGCGGGGGTTATCTACTTTTGGTGCGCTTGTCTGGTTTCATCTAGATTTAAGCTGATGCTTCGACTTTCTTCAATTCTTCCCTAGATGAGGTGATCGATGTTAGTGGGTGCGGTGAGGGAGGGGAAGCTGACAGCTGTGGCGGAAAGTGGGATGGGGGGTTGCGAGCAACGGTGGCGGTGTAGATATAGGGATAAACGGAAATTTAAAGGCAAGGAACATAGAGTTAAGGGGTATTTGAAGTATAGAAAAGGGAAAGTCGAACTCACTGAAGCTGCTTTGAGAAGTCCTCCGCCGCATCATCGTCATCCCAGCTCTCTTCCCACAGGTGCTCGCTACCGTCATTTGCCGTCGAGCCGTTTGCCTGCTCGGCTTCTTCTTGGGGCCAGTCTGGGTGTCGTAGAGTTAGTTTCGTTGCTTAAGGAAGCGCTTGGGTGCTTGGTCGATACCTTCGACGGGGAAATCCTCAAACTCATCGTCTTCCTCCAAGACTTGGGGCTTCGCTTGTGGCGGGGCCTGCTCTGTGGTATCCGCCTTCTGAGTAGTTGGGTTTGACATTGTGGTAGATGTGAGAGACCAGGAGAATTGAAGGTAGATAGGGATGTGAACGTGGAAGTGGCAGCTTTGAAGTCGGAGGTCGGAGGTCGGAGGTCGGAGGTTTGACTTAGTAAGACCGCGATAAGGTGATAACGATGATGAAGTTTGGAAGCCAACCTTGGAAGACAGTGTACAATTTGGGGTTGAACTGAAATAAATGATTTTAAAAAATTGTTATCTTGGAAAGGGGCATATATCAGAAGATAGTAATGTGTCAAAAAGTGTCATATAACTAGATCGATGTGGAATTGGCTATCGAAGAATAGAGTTGCCCGCACTCGGAGCTGCCAGCGAAAAGAATCCATGGGAAGAGAGCCTCAGTCTAGACGTGCTGTTAGATAACTTCTTCCCCTCCCACTCGACCTTCCCTCCTTCTCTTCTCCTCATTCTTTGTGTTTTCATTTTTCTCTTTGTCATTCCCTCCCAAGAGTGATGTTCTCGTCCCATCGTGATTCCGTTATCGCACAGTTGACATATTGACATTCTTCCTGATCCGGTGCTCTCTCTTTTCGGCTTGGTCGGATTGCCCATACTTGAGACCATCGTGGTTTGTGTCCCAAAAAAATTTAATTCTTCAAACTCACTGCCAGCGGTTTTCGCCATGTTGCGAGTCGGGTCCTGGTTGTACGGCAAGAAGCCGGCACAGTCTGTGGACTCACTGGTTGAGTTGAAAGACTGTGAGTGGTGTTCTTTACTCTAGGAGAGCCTAAAGTGGTTGTTTGATAGTATGCTAACCGCGGTATTCTGAGGCAGTGCACGAGGCGATGGCAGGTATGTCCGATGGGGATTGTCCGGCATTTAGGCACCGACTAATGCCATGTCTTACTAGCGGCAACTCTGATTCTCAATGATGATGTCGATGGTGCGGAGAGTGGTCTCTCAACGGGCACTTCGTCTTTTCACAATGTGAGCGATCTGCACTATCTTTACTATGAGCTATGACGTAGCACGGACCTTGTGGAAAGATACTAAGATACTGACTCTGGATCGAGTAGTTAGCTAAAGGCGTGGTCGCATTCGTCCGGGCAACATTAGGCTTCGAGCAGGAGATTATGCGACAAGGTCGATGTCCTGTAAATCTTCTAAAGCCACTATTTCTGACAATCCTGCAGCATCCGAACGTCTTTATGAAGCAGAAACCAGCGCAGCCAGCGATCAAACTCGGTCTCAGCAAAACGCCCAAGCACCTAATGCCTTTCACTCCGATATCTATGCCACCGGTACCGAATATGCGTTGTGCCAGGCAATCGCTCAATTGATGAGTGCGGTTGTCGGGGTACTGAATGAAAGCTTGACAGAAAGTATCAAAGCATTCTACCGGCTGAGAAAGGCTTATATCGCACTGGACGCTATCATGAAGATGGAAGAAAAGTTTATGGAGCAGAGGGATATACGCAAAGCTCTATTGCCCACTGCAATTGATCTCTCAAGCTCGAGCGCTGCATGCCCAGACACAAAGTCGGATTCGTCCAGTCTTACATCGAAAAAAGGCGCAAGTGTGGCTGCCGTCGAGCAAACTGAGCTCAGTTCATCAATGAATGGGTTGGCAATCTCTCCCCGAGCGGTATCTCCAGATGTGGCAACGGCCACTTCGACACCTGTAAAGCATATCCACCACGATCCTGACTCGGACATCTTCAAAAACGAAATCGATATTTTTGTGCACTCTGGTGCCAACTTCTGTTTTGGCATTCTTCTTCTACTTATATCCATGGTTCCACCGGCATTCAGCAAGCTTCTTTCCATTATTGGCTTCCACGGCGACAAGCAACGAGGGCTGAGAATGCTCTGGCAAGCTAGCAAGTTCCACAACTTTATCGGTGCCATGGCTGCTTTGGCACTACTAGGATATTACAACGGCTTTGTCCGCTACTGTGATATTATGCCCGACCCAACTCCTGGCGAAGCCGACGTTGAGGGATACCCGCAGGAGAGGCTGGCTGCATTGCTGGCGGAGATGCGGTCTCGGTTCCCCAACAGTCAACTTTGGCTGATCGAAGAATCGCGGATGCTAGGCGCGAATAAGGACCTGGGCAAGGCCCTGGAACTACTGTCCACGGACAAAAAGAGCCCTCTCAAGCAGGTCGAGGCGCTGTGCGTGTTCGAAAAGAGCTTGAACGCACTGTTCCTCCACAGATATGATATCTGCGCTGAGGCATTCATCGAAGTAAGGTTTGTTCTATAGAGATTTTTCAACCATCAAGCTAATCCTTTTCAGTGTGTGGGCCTTAACTCGTGGTCTCGTTCGTTATATTACTACATCGCCGGATCGTGCCATGTTGCCCTGTTTCGGCAATCTCTCCATGACCCCAAACTTGCAGAGAAACACGCCAAGAAAGCCACTGTATATATGCGGAAGGCACCCGAATTCGCTGGGAAAAAGAAATTTATGGCCCGACAACTACCATTTGATGTCTTTGTGACTCGGAAACTAGCCAAATGGGAGGCGCGCGCCAAAGAATGGAAGGTGTCTCTGGTGGATGCGATTGGAGTTGATCCTATCGAAGAAATGATCTTCTTCTGGAACGGACATAGTCGTATGACCAGCGAGCAGCTAGAAGAGTCCCTAGATCGTCTGAAATGGTGTGAAAGCGAACACAACAAGACTTGGTCTCGTGAGGGGATTGAAGAAAAGGCGATCTTGGAGCTTCTTCGGGCTGCCATTTTGCGATCACTGCACAGACACGACGAGGCGAAAAATATCCTGCAGACTCGCGTCTTGAGCCACGACAAGTCTTTCTTTAAGGGCCACCTAAAGGATGACTGGGTCCACCCAGTGGCGCATTTCGAGATGGCCGCCAACTTCTGGATGGAGCGCCCCACATACCAGGCCCTGCATGGGATTACTGCTTCCCCCAAGGCGTCGGACGAAGCGTCGGTGGGATCTGGGAAGACACGCTCAGAGACCGAGAGAAAGCAGGTATCCAAGTGCAAGGAAAACCTCGATCATGCTGCTCGCTGGGACAGCTACGAGCTCGACGCTCGTGTAGGACTCAAGGTTACTGCGGCGATGGAAGCGGTCCATAAATGGGAGGCTATGCATCCTACCATCTAATGGCGATTATTATGTTTCAATCCCTGCGCACGTCTCTGTTTATACTTGCCCTGGATGCCTTTTCTAGCATACACGTATAGAGTACAAGTAGATGTTAGTGTTCCATGTTTAACGAAGTTCATTTAGGTCTTTTTCAGGTCTATACATTCTTTTTCCTTTTCCTCTTGTCTGAGCCCGATCTTGTATGACATACAAGACTAGGATAACTGAATTATTCAACCTCCACCCTTCTTGTACCCACAACTTCCGATTGACAAGGTATGCGCCAATGTTTTCCAGCCTTTGAATTTCATTGGCTCCGACAGACCCAACCGGAGTCGGTCCGATGGCACTTCGGCCCCAACCCCACCAAAGCCGAGCTCTCATGTCCCCATCCAGCCATGGACTGGAGCCATAGGCCTCGGTGCTTCAATGGTGATGCCGATTGAATCCCCCCCCCCCCCAGAAAAAGGTAACGCGGCATGGCAGGTACCAGGTTTCGGATCACACGGCCTTTGCCATCGGACGTCCGACCAAAATCGAATAGGACCAACTCCGTTTCCCATCTCAGCCTTACAGTAAATCTCCGCTTGAGACATCTTCCGTCATACCCACTTCTTATCTCCGAGACATATTTTTCCCACATTTATGTTGTACACCGTAACTTTGTCTACTTCACATATCTTGTTTCCCTTCTACACCAGCTCGAGTGGTCTTGCGATACGGCCAACGACTTATGTGTGAGAATGGTCGAACGTACAGAACATGACTCTTGCACCAGCAAATCTAGCGATGTTGAAGACATTGAACCGCGTCGCAGTGACGACGGAGCGGATGAAATCACAACGTTAGAAAAGCAAAGCACTGCGGCATCAGGTTATTCGGCCTTTGAACAGCGCACGCAGTCAATAGTCTCTCGCATTCGGAGTCGAGAGCCTGGCCAAACAGCGAAATTCAGTCACCCACTTACCCACACCAAGACAAGTCCTGATGTGATTGTCGATTTTGAAGGGCCGGATGATCCCTATAGACCATTGAACTGGAGTTTCAGAAAGAAGGCCATCACCACGGTGTTGTATGGATTGACTACGATGGGTACGTGCGCTGTCCGCCATGTCGGGAATGCCGCTAATCGATTTCAATTGCAGGATCAACGTGGGCGAGTTCAATGTGAGTCCATTTTTGTTTGCTGCACGGTGTATAGATCATGAAGCTAACTACAACATCAGCTACTCGACCGGACAGGCAGAGATTAGCGAGGAATTCGGCATCTCGAGTGAGGTCGCAACTCTCGGCACCTCATTACTTTTGTTCGGCTTGGGATTGGGCCCTTTGATCTGGGCGCCTCTGTCTGAACTCTATGGACGCAAAACGGCAGTTCTACCACCATATTTCCTCGCAGCTATCTTTTCGTTTGCGACTGCCACCGCGAAAGACGTGCAGACTATCATGATCACTAGATTCTTTACGGGCTTTTTTGGCGCGGCCCCGGTTACCAATACCGGCGGAGTGCTGAGTGATATCTGGACTCCCGCGCAGCGTGGAGCTGCCATTGTAGGCTATGCCATGGCCGTAGTGGGCGGGCCTGTCATTGGGCCGATTGCGGGTGGTGCCATCGTCCAGAGCAATCTGGGATGGCGCTGGACTGAATATGTGAGTCTTCTTCCATGCGGGAGGCTGAAATTGAGACCAACCTAATACCTACCAGATCACCGGCATCATGATGATTTTCTTCCTAATCATGGACCTCCTCTTCGTCGACGAGAGCTACCCACCAATTCTGCTAGTGTACAAGGCACAGCGACTGCGCTTCGAAAGCGGCAACTGGGCCCTCCATGCACGCCACGAAGAGTGGGATGTGACCCTTAAAGAAATAGGCAACAAATACCTCATCCGTCCCTTCCAACTCCTCTCAACCCCAATCTGCTTCCTCGTCGCCCTCTACGCATCATTTGTCTACGGCATCCTCTATCTCAGCCTGGCTGCCTTCCCAATCGTCTTCCAGGAAATCCGCGGCTGGAACCAAGTCGTCGGTGCCCTCCCCTTCCTCGCCTACTTAGTCGGCATTCTAATGGGCGGAGGAATAAATCTCGCCAACCAGAAATTCTACATAAAGCGCTTCAAGGCGAACAATAATCGCCCCGTGCCAGAAGCTCGTCTCCCGCCCATGATGATCGGCTCCGTGCTCTTCGCGAGCGGTATGTTCGTCTTCGGTTGGACTAGTCCAAAACACATCCACTGGATCTGCCCCAACATCGGCGCAGTCATGATGGGCTTTGGTTTCTTCACCATCTTCCAGGCCGCTATCAACTACCTCATTGATACGTTCCAAAAATTCTCTGCTAGCGCGATCGCTGCAAACACTTTCCTGCGCTCAATATTCGCGGGCTGTTTCCCACTCTTCACAAAAGCCATGTTCCATAACCTTGGTGTTCCTTGGGCTGCTAGCCTGTTGGGCTTCATTTCCATTGCTCTCATCCCCATTCCATATCTGTTCTACAAGTTTGGGAAGCGGATCCGAGCGCGTGGGACGTGGTCACGAGACTCTGTTTAGATTTCTGCGAAATTGATGCTGTTGATGGCTCTTTATACATGTTTCGCTGTTTAATACTAACTGGGTTGTGCGCACATCGAATCACAGCCCGGTTGCTGGCTGTGGCATGCACATCCTTCGCATATAATACCCTCCGAGTTCTATTTCTCATTGACTGACATTTTCTACAAGCCTGTGATGTCAGGACGTGGTCTGCAAGTTTTACTTTGTTACTTTTCTACGAGGTGAATAAAATTCAATAGACAAGTTTCCGCGTATTAGAGTATAACAAAGAAGTAGTAGCACAAAATTGGCAGAGTAAACAGGAAGAGAACTGTAAGGAGAGAGAAAATAGTCAGTCAAGACGATTGAATATCGCATGTAGCCAATCCAGAAATCAAAAGACCAAAACCACAAAATCCAATGAAGACATTCAGAATACAAAACGTGCAACATGAAAATAGAGATGTAGGAAATGAGCATGCAAACAGACGTTTCTGGGTATTTTCTGGGGGGGGGTTGCAACTTGAGATCCACAACTTGTTTTGCTATTTTGTTTTTCTTCGCGGAGACGTTATCAAGCACGAGCAGTGATTGTGTTTCGTCCAGTCAGCTTTCGTGCTATGGTCATGGCCTTCGACCATGTCTTCTTCTTTTCGATGCGAGCGACAGGATCAGGCGATGCAGCACCAGTAGCAAGAGACTCGTTTGGAATTTCATCTTGGTGCTTGGCGTTGTGCAAAGCCAGCACGGCCATTTGGCCCAGGAAAGAGGGATGTTCGATTAGATCCTCGAGACGGACCTTGAGACCCTCTTGCTCAAGAAGCCAGGTAAGCTGGGCCAGATGGAAGACGTCACCGCCGAGGTCAAAGAATGATGAGTCCAACTGGAAGTTGGGTTGGGTGGCTGGCTTTTCATCAGTGTCTGGGTCAACGGAAGCTATGGCAGTGCGGCTTGGTAGGACTCGGTGCCACGAATGAGACAGAATGTCCGAGTGTACAAGCAGCTCTGCAATTGAGCGCGACTTGAGGTGTGCGCTGAGGAAGTGTTCGTCTGATGGTCGAGACAGGTCGTCGATTGTCTGTAAAGGTAGAGAGCGTAGCATGCTAGCGGAGGGTAGCGAGGCGGTTGGATTGGCAACGAGCGATTGGGCAATCTCACAGGCCATGTCGAGCACCTTAGATGCAAAGAATGGCATCACAGGTCCTTTTTCGGAGTACCCGAGGGTGACATCGAGGCCACGTTCACCAGAGGGGCGCGACACCATGGTGAGATCGGCGAGGTTGTCATTGACACCGACACCACCCATGCGATACTTGTTGTTGTCGAGCTCCATGGTTCCCTCGTAGTCGACATTCTGGTGGAAGACGGAGGTGGTAAAGTAGGTCCAGTCGGGCCAATCGGTACATTGCTTGATGATCTCGCGGAAGCCGAGAGATTCGAAAGGCATGTTGGAGACCTGCTGGTCTTGGAGGTAGCGGAAGAGATCGACACCGGTCCATTTCTCGTCGAGCTTGACACGCACGGGGATGACATTAACGCAAGGCCCAACGGTGCTCTCAATACCGGGCACTGTGGCGTTGCGACCGCTGATGGTCAGACCAAAGACAACATCGGATTGGGCGGACAGCTTGGCAAGGGCCAAGGCCCAAGCAGCCTGCATGACAGTTGCGATAGTCACATTTCCGAGGGCAGTGGGTGAGATCTCAATCTTTCTGTGAATCTCGGTGAATGCTCCGACATTCTGGAACATGCTGGTACCCTTTCTGCGGACGACTTGGGTCATTTGAGAACCTTTGAGAAGATCGGTCCAGTGGCGGTAATGGTCTGGGGTGATTGTTCCCGGCAACTGTCGCAGGTAGCCAGCGAATGGAGTAGCCGGTGGCAACGGAGTGCCTTCATATCCGTGCTTAATGGCTGACATGATCTTGGGCAAACAAACTCCATCGTACTGAGTGTGAGAAAGGCGAATCAAGATGCGGTGTTGGTCACTGCCTTTCTTCTTGACAACATAGAACTGCACGTACTGCTCGCCTTCTCGAGATCCGTATTCACGATCTCTCTGCTGAAGGGTCATGGTGAATTCATCAAGGGCACGGTCGGTCTCATAAACAAATATGCTGGGGCGAATCTTACGCAGCACGACCTGGAAGAACTGGTCATGGAAGCATACAAAGACTGTGCGCAGAATATCAAAAGCAGCCACAACCTTCAAGCAACTCTCGCGAAGGCGTCTGAGGTCCAGGGAACCATTGCCCTCAAGATAAAAGTAATTAAGCATCCATCGGGACTTGAAGAGGGTTGCCGTCAGAGACATCGCCTGGAAGTCAGTGACAGGGAGAACATCGGCAATGCCACCCTTGAAGACACCAATCTTGGGACAGATGCCGCTCTGGACCGCAGCATCGTCGACACACGATGGCCTGAGATACTCAAGGCTCTCAGTTGAGGGGCTGGGACCCAGTTCAGTAGGCGTGATATTGAGCAAGTCACTATCAACCTCCTTGTGGGCGCCAGACTTGAGATCAACATTCAAAATTTGCTGGGTGACATTCGCAGCTCGCACTGTTGTCAGCATATCCTCGAAGACAGGATTGTTGAAGACATCTGCAACAGTAAGGACCAAGCCCTCTTCGCGAGCGGCACTGACCATTTTCATGGCGGTGATGCTGTCACCGCCCAACTTGAAGAAGCTTTCCTGATGCCTCACCACGTTGGGTGAAAGACCAAGGGCTGTGCTCCAAAGATTCCACAATTTCCTTTCCATATCGGCCGACATCCCATCCTCACTAGAACAGGAAGTTGCCGAACAAACACCCGAATCATCTGCTTCCTGCACACCTAACTGGTACGGCGAGTCGGGTACGGTGTCAGTGTGACCGCCATAGCTTGACAACCCTTCCGTACTAATGGGAGGCACGGTCAGTTTTCCTTCTCTCAACATCTGACCAATGATCTCATGAACACGATCATCAATTATCTTCTGAATAGCACAACTGTCAATCGCATCTCCGGTCGACTTTGCCTTGTCAGCCAGCGTGGTTTGGGAGCGATCCCAATCCAATAACTCGGGCTCAGCCGCTGCAGAGAACGTAGACTGCGACAAAGTCGCAGCCGGGGATTCAATGAATCCAGAGAAAACTTTGGCGATAGTTTCAGCAAGGGATTGAGCCTGTTCGTCAGACACAACATCGTTCCAGTATCTCAAAAGAATCCCCTCCTGGCCTCGGGCAATCTCAACATTCACAGTAACCGCATACTGGATTCAGTTAGTGGTAGTTAAAATAACTCAATGCAAGGATCGGCAATTACCTCGCTAGGATCATGTGCGTGCTGAAGATCGAAAGACAACCCCTTTTCCTTAGCACCACCTGCAACAGAGTGGTTTTGAATTGACAATGTAGTATTAAAGAGGGACTGTCCCTGCCAACCAAGCTCATGCTGAATGCTTGCCAGAGAGCAGCTTTGGTGCGGAATACATCGAATGTAATCATCTTGAACATTCTTAGACACATCAGTTAGGGTCTGCTGGTCAGAGAACTGGACTCGACAGCAAAGCATATTAATAAAGATTCCGACCATGTCTTGAATGCCATTGACAGGGGCATCGCGACCGGCAGAAAGATACCCAAAACAAACGTCATCGGAGCCAGTGAACTGTCGCAGGACGATGGCCCAGGCGGATAGGGTCAAGTTGGCGAGAGTCACAGAGCTGCACTCGCAGAACTTGAGTAGCTCGGGGAATCGTTGGAAGTTCATCATGACACCCTTTAGTTCTCTCTTAGCTTCGAAAACAGCCGATTGAGCGAGGTGACATGGGTGAACTCCATCGAGGTATCGCTTCCAGTGAATAAGAGCATCACTCTGACTCTGAGTTCTGATGAACTTGATGTAGTCGCTGAAGAGAGGGCCTGAACCCTCGGAAATCTTTCTCTCGTACGCGAGAGTGAGATCACGAAGGATTACATCCACTGAGCCACCATCAATGATGGCATGGTTGATCTCAAGCTTGAGAACCACACGTCCGGTATTTGTTTTGCAGACAGTAAGTTGGTGGGAAAGTTTTGATTGGCGCATCGCGTTTCTGTCACGAAGAGAGATGGCAGCAAGCTTTTCTTCAACCTGTGCATTTTCGCATTCCACGCGGAGAATATTATCAGAAATTTTGTTCAGTACTAGTTGATCGAAGGATCCACCAGTGTAATTACTGTCAACGAAGATGGTTCTTAGTACTGGGTGACGGTCAACAAGGACTTGCCAGGCGCGAGCAACTCCTTCGGCATCGACCTTTCCAGATTTTGTATCCTTGATTTCAAACACGGTGTGAAACATGTAGGCATTAGGATCGCGGAGCTGGCTGAGCAGGAGGCCCTCCTGCATGGGAGAACAGGGATAGATGTCCTCGACATCATCCTTGTTCCGAATGCCAGCCTTGCGGAAGGTGCTGGCTGTGAGCATCTGGAGACCGTGGTAGTTGATAGGAAGGAGGGGGTAATCGCTGAGAGTGGGCTCGGGAGTAGCAGTTTTCAGTGTGAGGAGATCCTTTTCGAGGGTCTGCTTACACTGGGCAATCCAGCGGCGAATTGAGCCCCCGTGCTGCATTTGGCTGTTGTAAGTGAAAGCAACGTTGAGACGGTCTTTGATGACAATTGCAGATACTTCGAAGAGAGCGAACCGAGCAGTCTTGGGGCCCATATCACCTGCGACAGCAAAGTCAGAGCTATCAAAGACGCTACCGTGGTGATGGAACAATGAGTCGTCCCGCTCAAGTTGCTGCATTTTACCCAGGTAGTTGAACAGGATTTCCAACGGGACAGGGAAATCTGCAGCCTGGTCATGAAGCAGGCTTTTTGCGAAGTAAGGACGTCCATTGTCTGCGGTCTTGCGTCTGATATCCTTGACACGCTTAATAATTTCGTTGAGGGCACCTTTTCTTGTCAGCATTCGTATCGGCGGGATGAGTCAAGGCGAACTTACGAGCTTCCGAGTCCACTAATAAAGGCGCCATTGTGGTAAACCAGCCAACTGTTCTAGAAAGATCAATTTCGGCCTCCCAAGGTTCTCTACCATGTCCTTCGTTATAAATAGTCGGCACCTTGCGATCAGTGAAGGTGCGACCGAAGGAATGAATAATAGCAGACAGCAAGATGTCAACAGTATCAGTTCGGAAGACATTGTGGCAGCCATCCAGGATAAATTGAGTGGTATCTTCGCTCAACGAGAAGGATTCCATCTTGATGTCACCGTAAACATTTAGAGACTCTTGCATGCCCCAGTAAAGCAAGTTCGGCTTCTCGATGGTGAAAGGCAGGGAGATAGTCGAATCGTGCGTCTTGGCTCGCTCAGTTTGCATGGCACACCAGCTTTGGAAGGATAATGGCTTTTCGAGTGAAAGAGATCCAGAGACAACGAGCTCTTCAAGGTCCTGGAGCACAATGCGCCAGGATACCATGTCGATGCAAAGATGGTGAGCGACAAGGAATAGGACCTGACCACCGGTGCGAAGGTTAAAGAGGTCGGCTGCTAGGATAGGTCCATTGAGAGGATCCAGACATGTCTGACTGTCAGCGATCTTCGGAACCATAGCCCGGTTATCGCCCACGGAGTGAACGCGGAATCGGAAAGATTCATCGACCTCCTGCATCATAAAGTTAGACAATATTAGATAACTCCTTTGCAGTGAGCTTACCGCTGCAGTTTTCTGTTGCCAGGTGCCATCACTAGATTTGCTGAAGCGTGCGCGGAACATGGCATGCTGGCTGACAACAGCCTTGAGAGCGCGTTTTAGTACCTCGCCCTCACAACGGCGAACGATGCGAACAGTAATGCTCTGGTTGAAACGCGCGGTGCCCTTGAAAGAGTCGGAGCTCTGGAAGTAGAGAAGCTGGACAGGCGAAAGCGTAAAGCCTTCGCCGGACTTCTCTTCGCGCCGAGCAACAGGCACCTTGGAACTAACGGTTTGAGCAAGTTCCTTCACCGATCTGCTCTGCAAAATGTCGTGTAGTGTCAGAACAAGTCCTTGCTTGCGAGCGCGAGAAATGACAGCCATTCCAGTAATACTGTCCCCGCCTGCGAGAACGGGTTAGCATGTTCACCATTTCGAGAAGATTGAATACTCACCCAAGCTGACAAAAGAGCGGTCGACATTGACTTTCTGAAGGGAGATATTCAACACCTGTGCAAAGATGTCGCGGACAGTATCGAGCGATCCGTTCTTCTCCTGCTTTTCTTGTCGCTTCTCTTGGGTCTTGCCACGCTTGATACGATCGTAATCAGCCATGATACGGTCATAAGACACATCATCAATATCCTCAACCCAAGCGGTGATCTTCTTGCGGTCGAGCTTTCCAGAAACGAGCATAGGAAGCTTCTTGATGAGAGCCCAAGTCTGCGGGACCATGTAAATGGGCAGCTGGTTCTCAAGGTTCGTCTGGACCTCGACTAGCTCGTTGTAAGCATGACGCTCAAGCTCATCCTCATCAACAAGCTCGCAGGGCTTATCGGAAATCAACTTTGTATCGGCTGCGACACTATTCAAAGACAGAACTGTAACCAGCCGCTGCTTAAGCGGGCCATTCTTTGGGAGAACAACGACAGCGTGGCGAGTTAGGGCATCCTCAGAAAGGCGATGCTCGATCTCACCAAGCTCCATACGCTGACCATGCAGCTTGACTTGGTGATCCTTCCGGCTGATGTACTGCACAGAGCCATCAGGGTTGTAGTAGCAGAGATCACCAGTCTTGTAGATTCGGCGAGGACCTAAGACCGTGGGCGCGAAGTCCTTAATCCAGGCAGGGTCTGTGGTGAATGCTTCTGCATTCTTCTCGGGGTTTTTGAGGTACTCCCTGGCCAAGGGAGCGCCTTCGAGTGCAAGTTCACCGACTGCACCCAGGGGAGTCAGCCGATCGTGGTTGTCTGGGTCAACAATCCAGGTGAGAGTGCTGGGAATACCATAACCGATACGCCCGGGATCACGATTCGTGGCGACTGCATTATCGACCACAGCGAAGACACAGGTCTCGGTGGGTCCGTATCCGTTCATGAGGTGAACTGAGTTGGCCCACTTCGTGATGACCTCATTTGACATCTTCTCGCCACCGCAAACAAGGTGCTTCAGGGAAGGCACCGAAGATGGCTCGATGATGCTTGCAATCGAGGGGGTGAGGAAAGTCCAAGTGACATTTAGGCGCCGGATTGCACCGGCAACGTCGTTGAGACGATCATCCTCGCTAGGCACGCAGATAGTACCTCCGAGCATTAGAATTGCAATAGTCTCCATGACAGCAGCGTCGAAAGTCAAGGAGGCAAATTGGAATACTCTCGAAGTCTCATCCATGCGAACCCACGGCGCGAATGCCATGATGCTGCTGACGACGTTACGGTGTTCGACAATGATTCCCTTGGCTCGACCGGTGCTACCAGAGGTAAATAGAGCATAGGCCATGTTGGAGGGTTTGATTTGAGTCTGGCGACGGGCAGATGACTTAAGGGCGCCATATGCTTTGATAGTCTCCTTGCTGATGGGGACAACCGTCTTCACAACTCGGCTGTAACGGTTTGCATAGTTTGGGGTGCACAGTATCATGGTGGCACCGACATCGGCAAGAATTTCCTCGTGTCGCGAGGTAGGGTGAGAGGGGTCCAAAGGCACGTACCCACCACCAGCGATGAGAACACTTATGAGGGTGACCATTGCCCAAGCTGACTTGTCCAAACATACTGGAACAAATACCTCTGGGCCAACTCCACGAGAGACAAGGTAGTTGGCGAAGCCAGATGCAAGGTCCCAAAATTCTTTAAAGGTGAGATCACCATCCCAGGCACAGACAGCCTGGGCGTTTGGAGTCTCGTCACACTTCTCACGAATAATATCATGAACAGTCCGTTCCACGGTGAGCGGTGTACGTTGGTTCCATGTTCCAATTTCAGCCTTGTCTTCGGGACTGATGACTTCCAAGTCTCCGAGCTTGCTCATGCTGTTCTTGGGCATGGCGATCAATTGTTGCAGAACATGAGCAAACTGTGCAGTGATGCGCTTAGTCTGCCATCCGTTTATGACAAGCTCATCATGGTGGACAGTGAAGGAAATGTTAGTCTTAGTAACACCGCATTCCACAACAAGGGGGTGAGTGAAGAAGTCTTCGCTCGTTTCACGTTTCTCGTCGATCCAGATCTTGTTGTCAAGCTCACCATCACCAGGCTGAATTACAAGCAGGTTCTTGAAATCGCAGCCTGTGGCGGTATTCTTGTTCAGCTGCCGGATACGTTGAAGACCAGAATGCAAGTGGGGGATCATCTCGGTAGTAGACTGGTGGATCTTCTGCAGGTACTCCATAGTTGACATGGCATTATCAACTTGGACACGGGTGGGGACTGTGGTTAAAACTGGACCAGCAATATCTGCAACACCGGGAAGGTCAATGTTTCTGCCCGACAACGTTTCGCCGAAGCAGACATCACCAGACGCAGTGTGGGTCGCAATAACGATTGCCCACGCAGCGCGCATGAGGACAGGTATCGTAAAGTCGACGCTGTCACGACTTCGGAAAACCCTCATGCTGTGATGCTGCGTGTTGCCAGCACGCATGGCATCAGGTACCGCATTCTTGTTAAGAGGGAAAGCAGTGCTCGACAGGTCGGTTAGATAAGACTTCCAGAAAGAATCAGACTCCTCCATATTCTTCTTCGCCAAGTAGTTGATGAACAAACTGTAAGGCATGCAAGCACGCTTGGTCTGCGAAGCAAAGTAGTTCTCTTCGACCTTGCGGAAAACCAAAGGAATGCTCCAGCCGTCATAAAGGGCGTGATGAACGGACCACACAAAGTAGCTATCAGAGGAGTCAGGGGGCTGCACCATGGCATAACCAGTTAAAGGCGCTCCATTTTGCTTCGGCAGATGAAGGATGTCGTTGGGCAGAGCGTCGAACGACTCAGCTTCGACCCAGGAGATAGGACCATTCTTCAAGATAACTTGCGCAAAGTTCATAGCTTCCGTGTGGACAATACGAGTGCGGAGAATTTCCAGGTCTGCCACGGTTTGTTGCCAGGCCTGCTTAAATCTACCAATATCAATGCCAGGAGCAAGGCGGAACGTGGGTTGAGCAACATAAGCACCGTGATGCTTGATAGAGAGCGTCAGAAGACCCTCCTGAACAGCGCTGCATGGATAGATGTCACTGATAAGGTCCTTGGAAACTTCGCAGTTATCGGTTATTTCATCAATCAAGTCTTCGAGGTTGACTCCAGAGGGCAACAGGGAGAACGCTAAGGTGGTTTCTTTCTTGAGTTCGATAGCTTCAGACACGACACAGCTCTTGGCCATGTCAATCAAGATTGGCGAGTTGAAGATGCTTGAGACGGTGAGTGCAATGCCTTCTGCTTGGGCAGCGCCGACAAGGTTCATCGCGGACAAGGAATCACCACCCAGACCGAAGAAGCTGTCATCGGTGGTCACGGAGCCAACTTCGAGCTCGAGGGTCTTTTCTACAAGAGCCACAAGCTTGGTCTCTAAAGCGGTAGCTGAGGAGACATTTCTTTTGTCGGAGATGTTGAAGGTAATGTAAGACTTAAGGGTATCTTTGGACAAGGTTTGGACCATGGCCCGCAGTCTTCGGCGGTCAATTTTCCCCGAGGAAGTGAAGGGCAAGTTGCGGATAGGGAAGAAGAGTCGGGGCATCATGCTCTGCGGCAGAAGGTCGGGCAGACATCCCTTCAACTTCTGAATGGCATCCATATTCGACACAGAGATGGGCAGTAGGAGGGGATCGGCTCCAGGGATAGTGGGGGCGAATTGATCACTACTGCCCCCGTTGGAATCTGGGTCATGGATGGTGAAGAATGCGGCAAGGCCCTTGGCGATGGTCCGTTCCTCGGGAACAACGACATCGACAGCGACCTGAGAGTCCTCAGGTAGGCAGCTTAGACATTGTTGTTCGATCTCCTCGAGTTCAATGCGCTGGCCATTGAATTTGATCTGAGTGTCTTTCCGAGAGATGAAGGCCAGACTGCCGTCGTTGCTGTAGCGAACGAGATCACCAGTGCGGTACAAGCGGTCGTTGCGCTTGAACACGCCCTGCAAGCCAGGGTGACGGTTCCAAGCAGGTTTCTCGAAGAAAGCTGCCTTGGTCTTTTCCTCGTTCCCAAGGTATCCTCGAGCAATATTGCTTCCTTCGAGAATCAATTCACCGACAGCGCCAACGGGAAGCAAGCGGTCGTAGTTGTTGGGATCGACGATCCAGACTCTGCAATTTGGAGAAGTTCCGATGGATGTGGGATCATTGTTGATGCGGTTGCCATCCCGATCAACCTTGACACCGACTGTGGCAACAACAGTGGCCTCGGAGGGTCCATAGGCGTTGATGACACACCGGTCTGCCCAGCGGTCGATGTGGTTGGCGGGCATCTTCTCGCCTCCCGTGATTATAACCTTGAGGCTAGGAACGTTTTTTGGCTCAAGGGTATTGACGATGGCAGGAGGTGCCGAAATGGAGGTCGCTTCCATACGGCGAATAGCACCACCCAGGTTGTTCATACGTTCCTCTTCGCTGGGGATACAGATACAACCACCAGTAATAAGAATCATCAAAATCTCCATTACACTGACGTCGAAAGTGTAGTTAGAGAACTGCAAAGCACGGGTAGTGGAGTTCAGGTGGAGGGCATCGATCAAAGCGATCGCTGTGGTGACAAGGCCAGTATGCTCGACAACAGTTGCCTTCGGCTTTCCAGTAGTACCAGATGTAAAAATAGCGTATGCAGCATTTTCCGGCGTAGGGCGAACTCCAGGCAAAGCCAGGGGCGAGTCAGAAAGTTGGGAGATTGAGATTTGGCAGACAGCAAACGATTTTGCGCAGAGCGTCGAGATTTTTGCGTGGATTGAAGATGAGCACAAGACAAGATTGGTGTCAATTTCATCAATGAGCATCTTCAGTCGCGAATCAGGATGGGATGGGTCAATCGAGACGAAAGCTCCACCCGCCTTGAGAACAGCCAGTTGGGCAACAACAGCCCAAGCTGACTTTTCGAAGCACAGCACGACGAATGCTTCAGGCTTGATTCCAAGATAGGAGAGATGGCGGGCCAAGCGACTGGAGACAATCTCAAGCTGTCCGTAAGTGAAATTCTTGTCCCAAGAGCAGATGGCTTCTGCACGAGGGTGAAGAAGCGCCTGCTGCTGAATGAGCTCGTCGGCGCACTTTTCCAATCTAGGAGGTGATGCGGCATTCCAGTCGCAGATTTGACGAGCTGAGCGCTCGGTGAATACATTGATATCTCCGATCGTACGGTCATTGAGGTTGTGAGCGATCAGATCGTCCAAAACTTGGTCGAACATGTCCATGACATGATTGACCAGGAAGGAGGAAAGAGTTTCTGAGGAGTAGTTGAAGTGAATCTGTGCGTGTGAATGAGAGACTTCGGCTTCAACCAAGATCTTATAAGAACTAGAGCTGGATGGTTCGCGGTTAATTCCTTTTGAGGGATTGGAAGCCGTGCGATAAATCATGGAGGTGTTGAAGAGTGCTGTATTATCGAGCCCAAGCTGGTCTTTTACGGCGTCCAATGCAGCGATATTCAATGCAATTTTCTCGGAGTCTTTCTTTGCGTTCTCAAGAGTGTCTTGCACCTTCCGGTCGTTCTGCACAAGGAAGCGGCAGGTGGCAACGCCTTCGGCCTCCACTTTCGTCTCTGAGGGTGAGGTGGAATACCCAAAGCACACATCGTCAGAGCCAACGTACCACCGGAGCACGAGGGCCCAGGCAAACTGGAAGAGAATTTCTGCAGGGAGACCAGATAATCTGCTGAAAGCGTGGATGCTGGCTGTCTGCTTATTGAGAGTGCGGGTAGATCGGCAATTGTCGCTTGCCTCGTGGGAAAGCGCCGGGAAGACACAGGGCTCAACATCAGCGAGGTACTCCTTCCAGAAAGCAACGTTGGCCTCAGAGAGACTTGCATGACGTGAAAGATGTTTACCAGTCTTGGTTCCGTTCCAGCGTTTGATTTCAAAGGCTTCGAGTGCACTACTCGAAAGCGCTCGTGTTTCGGTTCTGAGGGCCTGGCGGTTTAGCTTTCCAGAGAAGGTCAAAGGGAGGGAGGAAACGGGGATGTAGAAACTTGGGACCTTGCTACCAGGAAGACTGGTGCTCAGATTGATGTGCAGGCTAGAGATAGTGTCTGTCAGTTGAGGTGTCGTGGACTGGAGGACACAATCTCCGAAAGTCACCGGGCTGGTGTTCGACGAAACCACGAAGGCAACAAGAGCTTCTATGTTCACATTTTCGCGTTGCAGCTGGACACTCTCCACAACGCACTTCTTCTTGTGGTCCAGGAAGGAGTCAATGCGCGCCTGGGTCTGAGTAAGATTGCTAGCTAAGGCACATGCATGCCTATCGTTCTTTCGACCGACGAAAACTAGAGAGCCGTTGGATTTGTACCTCACAAGATCTCCGGTCTTGAACATGCGGTGCTTGGCACCTTCTCGTTGGACAGAAAGCCAGGAAGGGTTGTTAATAAAGGCATCGCTCTCTCCGGACTGGTTGTCGAGATAGCCCCGGGCAAGAACAGGCCCCTCGAGCACTAATTCTCCGACGCTGCCGATCGGGACAAGGCGATTGTGGTTGGAAGGGTCCACAACCCATGAGACGCAAGACGTGCTCTTTCCAATAAGGGCAGCCTCGTTTTCATCCTGAGAACAAAACACAAGGAAGGAGGCAGCCGAGCTCTCACTTGTTCCATACAAAACCTGCAATTGGAGATCGTCGGTCTGCCAGTGGTCGAGAACATTCTGAGAAACTACTTCACCACCCAGGGCAATTGACCTCAATCCCGGAACATCTTTGGGGAAGAAGTAGCTAGCGGCTGTTGGGGTGATGCTGGCAACATTGACGTGGAATGCATTCATAGAGGCTGCTAAGCTGATGGGGTCAATATCAGCAGGAACGCAAATACAACCGCCCCACATGAAAGTGGCGAATAGCTCGACGACATATGCATCGGATGTGTGCGGCGCGAACTGCAGAGTCCTGGAGACATCAGCGATTGCCATGGTGGTAGCAAATGCCTCAGCGCGCGTCATGACAGTTGAATGGTCGAGGACGACACTCTTCGCGGCGCCAGAGGTGCCAGCAGTCATAGCGACATAGGCGATGTCGGATGGTTGGGCCACGGGGTTGAGGATTTCGTCGCCGAGGTACTCGAGAAGAGACTCGCTTACGGGGATGACATATGGAACGGCATCCTCAAGAGCCCGAGCCTTCTCCGGGGAAGCCAGAGCGACTTGCACGGCGTTTTCCATGATCCACTTCTCAACAAGAGCCAGACTCTCCGGTGTGTCAACTGGAATACAAGCACCACCGGCTTTCATGACTGCCAATGTGGAGACAATGTTCCACACAGACTTCTCGAAACAAACGGGAATGATGGCGTTAGGGCCGACACCGAAGGTAACAAGATAGCTTGCCAAACGAGAAGAGAATTGATCTAACTTGGAGTAAGTCAAGTTCCCATCCCAGGCAGTGACAGCCAACGCATCAGGGCGCTTCTTAGCGATTTCTTGGACAACGTGATGTGCGCACTTCTCAAACGGCTTCGGGGTCTTGCAGTTCCACGCCATGATCTGGGCTCGGTTTTCTTCGCTCAGGTTGTCCAGCTGGCGAATTTCACCATCAATGTTCGACACCATATTCTCAAGACAACGAAGATAAGTATTGGCAACATTAGCAGCCTGTGAGTCAGATAGATTGGTAGTCCAGTAGTTAAGATCGATGCGAGCGTAAGTGTCCATGGCCTCGATGTTGATGAAAACCGGGAATTCAGCGGGATCGTGGATTGACCCAACCTCAACGCACTCTATGTCGCTGCTAGTAGCATCCTTAGAACTGGAAAGACGGCGGTAGGAGACACCAGAGTTGAACAAATTGGTGTCGGAGAGCTTCAAAGCATGCTGAATATCAATAAGTGAAGTGTGTCGGTAAGGAAGGCTCTCCAAGTAGTCATTCTGAACTTTATGTAAGACATCGCTGAGCTTCGCATCATCAGCCACCTTCATACGGCAGACCAGAAGGTTAATGACCGGTCCAATGACCCACTGTACGCCCTCAGCAGGCACATCACGCAGCGACGCCATGTAGCTGAAGGATACATCGTCACAACCACAGAAAGCGCGGAGAGTGAGGCCCCACGCGGCATTGAAGACATTTGCGAGAGTAATTCCACGCTTATCACAAACAGTTTGGAGCTCGTTGAGGGCACCGAAGTTCACTGGAATGGATCGAAGGACCTTGACCGTTTGGTGCCCGTCAGTGAGGGCGGGAAAGTGGCACGGCTT
Source organism: Penicillium digitatum (assembly GCF_016767815.1). Taxonomy (NCBI): domain Eukaryota; kingdom Fungi; phylum Ascomycota; class Eurotiomycetes; order Eurotiales; family Aspergillaceae; genus Penicillium; species Penicillium digitatum. The sequence goes on from NC_089388.1 coordinate 1,090,928, forward strand.
AGCCTGATTCAAGTACGAGCACCAGTACTTTATGCTGGCTTCTTTCGGCGTATCCTGCAGATACTCCATATAATCCTTGAACAGAGGCTTTTGTCTTTCCTCGAGTCTGCTAGCGTATGCGAGCTGCAAATCACGGAGTATGATTGAGATCGAGTTACCATCCATCGCAGCATGACTCATCTCAATGCGAGCAAAAAGTCTCCCAGTTGGTGTTTGGCAGATGGTGAATCGATGCGCCGGTGAAAAATCGCTGTAATTCTTGGGGTCTTCCATGTCAAATGTGGCGATCACATCGCTTTCCCCTGAAGAATGCAAGATGACAGGAGTAGCATCATAGCTCTTCAGCACGACCTGGCAGAATGGATGCCGAGGAGTGAGATTCTCTACGAAGATGGTTCGGAACATGGCGTGATGAGAAACGACCTGTTCCCATGCATTGACCAGGCGATCAAGGTTCGGCTTGCTAGATCCAGTAGCTTTAATCTCAAAGGTGTCGTGGACAGCATAATAGGAGCTATCACGCTTGCGACCAAGCAGTATCCCCTGCTGCATGCGAGAGCACGGATAAATATCCTCAACAATGTCGACTGACGCGATTCCTATAGCAGGCAACTTCTCATTGAGCAACTTGTCCAGGGTAGGGTAACTCAACGACAACAAGGGGAACGAGCTGAGAGTCAAACGCGGCGCGAGAGTAGGAAGCTGCTCGGCGAGAGTTACGAGCAGCTCTTGGCATCCGGAAACCCATTGATGAATACGGCTCTGATGCTGCATGAACTTGTTGAAGGAAAAGTTGAATCGAACCTTTCCAGCCACAACCATCGCGGAGATCTCGAACAGACCAAATCGGGGAGTATCAGTTCCAAAGTCAGCGGCACCGCCTCCTTGGCCTGCTTCTCCGGCCATCTGATCGACAAGCTGGAACAGACCATCCTGCCTCTGCAAATCTCGATGTTGACCGACGTAGTTGAATGACATCTCAAAGGGGTGAGGGTGCTGGGGCTCTTGGTGGTCCTGTCCTGGCAGAACGCGACTGGAAAAGTCTGCACGACCGTTGTCCGCGACCCGACGACGAAGATCCTTCACCTGCATGAGGGTATCGATTGGGTTGTCTGGTTTGTATGCGGAGACGAAAACTGGATGCAGAATCGTGAACCATCCGACGGTGTGCGAAATGTCAATGGACGAGTCCCATACTTCTCGTCCGTGGCCTTCATTGTAGATGGTAGGGAGAGAGCGATCGGGAAAGGCGTGGCCAAAGGAGTGGAGCATTGCTGCGAGAAAGAGGTCTATTGGCTCGGTAGCAAGAGCTTTGTGACATTCGAGGAGAATGGCATTGGTGTGAGCAGGATCGATCTCAAATGAGGCACAATCCACATTACCATATGTGGTTTGAGTATTCTGAAGGCCCCAGTAACTAAACTCGGCTGCAGGTAGAGTGTCGGTTGCAATTTTATGCTCAGCTCGGAGGGTGTTGCAGTGCTCATTCTGCAGGCGACACCAGGTCTGGAAAGGCAAGGAGCTATCACTGGCTTCTGTTTTCTGGGGATTCAAGATGATGTCTTCCAAATCTTCCAGAATAATTCTCCACGAGACAATATCGACAACCAAGTGGTGGGCTGTCATGGACAATACATTGGGCTGGCCTTTCACCAAGAGATAATCGACAGCAAGCAACGGCCCCGAGAAGCAGTTGATGGATGACTGGCTGTCGGCGACGTGAATCTTGACCTCTTCCATGCTGTCAAGTTTGTGCATCCTCCATCTGTAAGAACCTTTGATATCGCGGGTGATGTGTTGGCTCGACGCCGTGGCAAATCCTGTGTCTGTGAACCGTGCACGGAGCATGGAGTGCCGTGATACCAAAGTTTCGACAGCCTTACGCAGGGATCGTTCGTCGACAGGTTTGTTCAACCGAGTGAGAATTCCTTGGTTGAAGTGGCCTTGGCCCTCCTTCCGTACACCAAAGTGAAGGGTCTGGATAGGCGACAGCCTAAATGGTTCATCCACAGCTTCTTCGTAAGTCATCAGGTGATCGATTGTCTTTGCGCGAGTGGCAAGGTCGCGTATTGATTTGCTGCGAAGCAGCTCCTGCACAGATAGGGAGAACCCTCGTTTCTTGCAGAGACCGATGCATGTCATAGCGGCGATTGAATCACCGCCTAGGGCAAGGAAGCCTTCGTTCAAATCGAGCAGGTTCTGTGGAATGTTGAGGACACGGCTATATACAGCAGCTAGGGCTTCTTCTCTGTCGTTGGCAGGCTGCGAGGCCTCCGTGCCGACGACTCCAATAAAGGCATTGTTCTGAAGATCTGGGTCGTTCTCCATTCCCGCGACCCAAGTAGAAATGCCCTTGCGGTCTAACTTCCCTGATGGCAGAAGTGGCAAAGCTTCGACACACAACCAAACCGGAGGAACCATGTAAGTAGGTAGACGAGCGGACAGGCGCTCTCGGATTTTTGGGACAAGCCCGGCCTTTTTCGAGGCGGAGACGAGTCGCAGAGGCTCCAACTCTGAATCAGGCTGTTCCGCTAGCAAGCCAGTGGAAGAGATGACGGCTGCCAGGCGACCCTTGGAGAAACCAGCCTTGGGGAAAAGGACAGAGCAATGATTGACATTCAAATCTCTGCTGAGCTGATTCTCAATTTCACCGAGCTCAATTCGTTGTCCGTGAACCTTGACCTGCGTATCCTTGCGCCCGATGTAATTAAGGGCACCGGTGTCAGAGTTGTACCTTACAAGATCCCCTGTCTTGTAGAATCTACGGTTAGAGCCACTTTCAGCGTCAAACATGGTCCAAGCAGGGTCAAAAATGAACGATTCGTTTGTCTTCTGAGGATTGTTCACGTAACACCGGGCCAGGGGTGGGCCCTCCAAAAGTAGTTCTCCAGGACAGCCCACAGGAACTAGCTCATCGTGGTTATCAGGGTTCACAAGCCAAGACCTTACACCAATGGGCAGGCCGATATCTTTACAATCGGTGTCAGGTGTAACATTGGAATTCAGCACGGATGCCACACTAGCCTCGGTGGGTCCATAGCCATTGACCAATTTGATTTTAGACCAAGTAGCCAGCTGTGACTGCGACATTGCCTCTCCAGCCAGGACCAAACTCTCCAGTCCTGGCAAACTCTCGATTTCAATAAAGCCGATAAATGAGGGCGTGAAGCAGGCTTGACTGACTCGCATTTCGTTGATGGTGGTCACGATGTCATTGAGGCGAGCTTCTTCACTCGGAATGCACACACATGCACCATGTATGAGCGGCGTTAACGACTCGGCTAAACTGGCATCAAAGGTGTGGGCGGCGAACTGAAGACATCGTGACTCTCGATAAATGTGCAGACCAGGTCCATGCACCATGGCCCCGGACAGGAACGCGCGGTGCTCCAGCAGGGTTCCCTGCGAAACAAGAGTCAGCACTTCCTGCAACAAATTCTGTTTGAGGACAGTAATGAGAGACAAACCTTAGGTTCTCCTGTTGAGCCAGAGGTGAACAAAACATAAGCCGCATTTTGACTAGTGACACCAGATGCAAGAATGAGATTCTCTGCGGGGTCAGACAGAGGATCTAATTGATCAGCACAGACGGGTATGATGTTCTCTGCTATCGGGGCAAGTTTGTTGGAAAGATGCTGCGAGCACAACACAACCGGCGCCTGAACCGATTGGATGAGAGCTTGCAGTCGGGAAGTTGGGTGAGTCGGGTCTAATGGGACGAAGGCTCCGCCGGCTTTCATCACGCCAAGCATTGCGACAATGTTCCATTTCTAGGGAGTCAGAATACACACCTCCATTCTGCAATGTTATTTCATCAAAGATTCCACTCACTGATTTCTCGAAACACAAAGCCACGCGGACTTCCGGCCCTACTCCCAGCATGCGAAGATGGCATGCAAGCTTCGACGCTTGCCGGTCGAGCTCAGCGAACGTTAAACTTCCATCCCACGCACAGACAGCCTCACGATCAGGTCCGCTCAACATTTGATCGTGGATGGCTTCGTGGATGCAGCGATCGTAGAGCTGTGGAGACGTGGAGTTCCACTTGTGGATGCGTTGCCAATCGTTCTCTGAGAACAGATTAAGCTTGCTAATAGCGATGTTCTCAGCAGAAAGAATTTTGGTAAGCAACTGCTCAAAAATGGTGGCGACGCTCTTCATCTGTTCCCCAGACATGTCACCCTTGCGCCATTCAAGAAAAATACTGATGTCTCCACGCAGCACCTTGACATGTAGACGGACTTGACACTGCGCGTTGTTAGCCAAAGTGGTTCTGGATCGGAGCAAATCCAGTCGCAAAAGATGGCGGAGAACTAACCTCGTCTGGAAGAGTTGTTGCCAAGATGGGCTTTGAAGCAGAAGCAGGCTGGTCATATGTTCGCAGCATGAAGATGGTGTTGAAAGGATGATATGCCTCGGAAACGGCCTCCGAGCTTCCATTAACCTGTGGATTCGCACTGTTTGCGCGCACCTTTTCTACAACTTCTGTGAGAGAATCGTTGTCGTTTATCGAAATACGAATCGTCGAAATGTTGACACCGGTCGAACGATGTTCAGATGATTTCGGAGAGCGCGAGTCGCCCTGGAGATGTTGGTAACCGAAGCAAATATCCTCGGAGCGGATGTAGTAATGCAACAAGAGAGCCCAGGTAGCTCGCAAGATTGAGTCCAGGCGGTCTTCGTTCCATGCGGTTAATAACTGCGCATGTTGAGCAGCCGTGGGTCTTGTCTTCATGGAGACTGGGCATTTCGGCCCGTCAACAGTCGACGCGAACCGGGGAAGATAGCACTTGGTGGATTGAGGCATGACGTCTAATGGGTATTATCAAGCTGTCTTCTATGTCTTGTTTCGTGTTTTCCGGTCGGTGGAGTTGGTATGTATGGATCTAACGTATAGAGAATGAGCGACAGTATGAATTCGACAGTGGTGAAGGAGCGCCAGCGAACTTGGACAGTCTCGTCTCATTTTAAAGAACTGCGCACAAGTCTTTTTTTATGAAAAAAAAACGCATTATTTGCTTAACACATCGGAAATAGCTACATCCGGCCGAAGACTGCATGGGCCACACCCTACAAAATCCAGTAATAGATGCGATATTCCTTGCATGGGATGTAGATGAAAGGGAGAGGAAGAGAGACCATACGTGGGTCAGGTGTACTTGGCCCCCCTGTGGAACCAAGTCAGATCAGAGATTGTGCTTCTTTCTTTCTTTTTTTTTTCTGTTTTTTTTTTACTTCCGATGGAATTGCCATGTCGATTTCTGATTTTTCTATTTTAAACTACCAAGGTAGCCCCTGGAAAAGGCCTAGATTACTCTGACTAGTACCAAAAAGGCATCCATGCAGGGGAATTATGTCTACTCCGTCCTCCGTCTCTCTCTCTCTCTTTGTACTCAGAAGTACTCTTCCAAGCGAGATGCACTTGCCCCGATCAGAAAGACTCATGATCTGGAACGTGGGCATGGCGGTTCAGAGCAAGCCATCAGGGGCTTGAGCCGTTTTGCCTCGAATCAAATTCAGATCTGATGGCGTTATTTCCAATGGGATTCTTTTCCCACCTCGAGCTTACGAGGTTCCTCTGCTGACGTTGCTGACGTTGCTGACGTTGCTGGCCGTTTGTAGCCCGCTGAACGAGCTGGCGATCAATTAGATGTGCCCAGACGGGATACTATACCCTATTTCCCTCACTCCAAACTGCGAGCATAAGCTCTTATATCTCCGGTGCATTGGGGATCGCCACAGCCATAGCCTCGTGAGGCCGTTGTAGTTTGCAATGTACACCGACTGATGCACACATGGCACTAACCCCGGACTGCTTCCTCCACTCTCTCATCTACTGTGGAAGCTCTGCTGGTGGGTGCTCGTGGTAGGGAAATTCAAGAGTCGGGGTCTGCATCAGGAAGCTGTGGCGAGCTAGGACGGGTCGAACGAGCGCAGTCCAGGGACTTCCGCAGCGAAAGTGTACTTTGTATGGCGATCTCGCCCGGTGGTCGCTATGGGAAATGTGATTTGCCGGGATCTGACACAATCATGTCTTAGGTTTGAGGGGATAGGAGGTCATTCAGAAATCAAGAAGAAACTCAATCCCCCGAATGTGGGGGGCCAAACCCCGAGCTGAGGTTATCGCACCCTTCATACTTCGGATCTCCCGGTCGAGAAATCCGAATATACTCCGTACAAGGATCTGGACATGGCTAGCGTCAAAGATATATCCTCGGTTCCAAGTAGAATCCTACTAGATCTTGTACCTCAGGCAGGCTATTGGACATGAGAATCAAATTGGAGCTAGTTGATAGACATTTGGACGAAAGTACGATGTAATCTCCTCCATGATCGGTGATGTGTAAGACAGTAAATACGCCACCGGGGGGCTGATGATCCCTTCTGCAAGGGCCACCAAGGGATGCGGGCATATCCGAACCCGGCGACCTATCCACTGGGCTTGGTAGTGGGATATTGGTAACATCCACTATGCGTTCGATAGTTGAAAAGTTGAGTAGCATTCTAGAAAATAGGTTATGTTCAACGCAAAAGGGGGAAACCTGAGGATCAAGGTATATGCTTCGTATAGTTCCTCTGAGGGTATCCAGTTGCATCAAGAACATGCGTTGTTCATGTGGTGCAGTATGTGCATTGCTTTTTTTTTTTTTTTCTTTCCTTTCCTTTCCTTCCTCCCGTTTTCTGTTCCTTTCTTTTTCTGGTAAAATTCCCCACTGAAACTTGTCGCTCTCGTATAAGCACGCATCTAGAGCGAGCACTTGTATGTCACTATCCCCACTAGTCAGGTTGTTAAGCTAGGTGCATGGACGATGTACCTAATGTACCTATTAGGAGAAAGGATCCTCATGGATCCACATGGAAAAGGCCGGGATTACAGGTAGGCTTAGGCATCCAAAGAGTTACTCGGTACAGACTAGTTGACACTTCTGACGGGCTTGCTTAGCACCCGCAATTCAGGGTCGGTTATAAACTAGTGACAGTGTGGACACTTTACAGGTTGATCTCAATGCAGATCACCGGATAGATCACTTTCGAAAGTTTGCCACGCTGGAGCCCAAACAGCTACGAAAAGGAATCCCTATTTTTAAATCGGTACATAGACACAAAGGAGCATCAAATCGAAAAGAAAAAAAATTGGACGGAGGACTCCGTACAAATAAACGAAATGTCTGTCGGCAGGATAATTTGGAATCAACTGCACATGTGAGCACAAATATACATCAGCCGAGGGAATATTCTGCACACGATTCGCCACACATCAACCACACTTCTAAATCTAAGACAAGAAAAAGAAAAGAAAAAAGAGACCTCCCCGCCTTACCCTAGTCCGTTCGGCTCCATCGGGGAGGGTTTGTTCGTCAGGCACTTCAGCTGTAGGTGCAGATCCCGATTTATGCACATTGGTCCAGCGCCCGCCACGCGAGCCACACCACGTCGTGGAATATGCAGAATTTCAAGTCTGGCGGCCTCGATCATAATCAAGAGGGCCGATGACAACCGAAAACTCCGAAAGGATTCCATGTGGGCCATACCCAACAGGGCAGTCGAAAGAAATGATTGGCCCGGATGAATCGAGTTGGCAAATCCCTACTACCGCTACCGATTCGATAGAAGAGAAAAAACAAAAAAAAAAAACCACCATGACAGGTTGAGTTGGATCTTGAAGATTCAAGATTCAAGATTCGAGATTCGATTTTGGGCAATTGGCAATTGGCAATTGCAATCGTGACGAGAACTCACAGAAACCAGTTGTAATCTACATTTTGGTTGCTCAGGTTTTCCTCCGACGGTGGAAGATCCAAGCGACTTGCTTTCACCGCGTCTAACCTCCGGTTCTGCGGTCAAGGAGAGAGTTTAACAAAGGTGTTCAAAGCAGGTATGACGGAGTAAGAATAAGATACGTTATATAAAATTTAATTCCAGTGTTGAAAAGATTTCGAGCCCAAAAGCGGCAGATCATCCAACATACAGATGGAGGCTTTTCACCCTCACATGAGCGAAAAGATGTTTCGTTGCCCTAAGTCGACGCGGGACTTGCGCCATATGTCGACATTGTTACAACTCACTGGAGGGTCATTGGACTTATTGGACTCATTGGACTCTAAATGTTTCATTCCTGCAAGGTTGTACAACTCACTCGTGTTGCTCGGGATTTACTCGAGGCTTCCTTGACTCCAGGGGCGAATGGATCTAGCGATGCCACCTGTGTCCCCAACATCCCCAAGGGGGAGAAGGAACCTATCCGCAATTTGCGTTGAGAATCAGGACCACTATTGACGACTGAAGTGGAGTCTTGAAATCACAGTGCAATCTCCATGGTCTTGTAGCAAAACCAGAGAAGAAAAAAAACCCCCCGAAAAAACCATCAGAAAAATAGAAAACAAAAAACGAAAAAAAAAACCAAAATAGAAGCAGCTGAATAGATCCATACACACCTGGCCCAAGTCTGGATGAGCTCACAGGGTATTGCTAGTAATAATTTCATTGTAAGAAGGTTGCATCAGCGTTGGATTCATGCCCACTTTGATGCAGCCAACCAGTAACAGGCTCATAAGGGTGAGCTCAGGGTTGTAGGTCTCCTAGATGTAATGACCTCCTGGATAGAGGGATACAGACCTAGCCCTATGTTGCTTCTAATATTATGATCTAGCAGTCAAGCTGACTGTTGTTATGCCGCTATCCGATGCATCTGATCTAGACCAAAAAGCCCCAACTTCCCCGAGCTAATGCATGTTTTTTTTTTTTATTAACCATACACTCTTTTGAATTCTCATAACTCGTGCCGCTCGTTTACCGTCTTTCTGTTCTTTCGACCATCCTTCTGTCGTCAGGTGGTTCAAAGAATAGACATGACATCCTCTCGCTACTCAGGGCCTTCGTGCCGTGATCTTGATAATACCCTGCGGATTGATGCCGGATCATGTCGCGGAGGATTTGATTTCTCTCTTTTGTTTGAGGAGACTATCCTCGAGATTTTACCTATTCTCTTAATGCTAATCATTATTCCCCTTCGTCTGTGGCAACTCTCACAAAAACGAAACAAAGTGGTGCGATCTTGGTTGGTCCTCTTCAAGCTGGTAAGTTGAATTTGGTTGCCCTTGACCTGCTTTCGGCAGTTAGCATGCAAGAACCCGAGCCCCCTGGTCTTTGGATTGGGTCGGCAATCCAATTTGAGAATACCGTCATCTAATTCCTATCTCTGAATAGGCAGCTTGGTTGGGACTATTGGGTCTTCAGATTGCTCAAATAGCCCTATGGGCCCTTCCGGCAGCCGACAGCACCAAGGCATCGGTCCAAGCCAATGTGATCTTGACAATCGGCGTGTTTGCTCTCGTTCTGCTTTCATATGCAGAGCACACGCGCTCTGTGCGACCATCCTTCATTTTGAATACCTACCTCTTCTGCAGCTTGCTTTTCGGTATCGCACGGGCTAGAACTCTGTGGCTACGCAGCGTTGACACCTTCAATGATACCCTTGCCATTCTGGCTACAGCAGTAGTCGGTGTCAAACTACTTCTGTTCGTGCTTGAGGCCGTGGAAAAGAGACACATCCTCAAACCAGAATATGCCGGGTATCCTCCCGAAGCGACTGCGGGTTTCTACAACCGTGCTATGTTCTGGTGGCTGAACCCACTGTTCAAGATCGGGTTCACTGGTGTTCTGCGGGTAGAGGATCTATTCGTGTTGGACAAAGAACTGAGCTCTGAGCGCCTGCTCGCTCGGTTTGACGAGACATGGAGCAAAGGTAATCCTCTCTTCCGGCGAAACGTGGGTTTTATTTTGGTTGTTGCTAATCATTCTACAGTAAAATCAAGATCCCCCAACACCCTGCAATGGGAGTCATTAAAGGCTGTCAAATGGCCTCTACTTGCTGGCATCCCTGCCCGAGCTTGCGTCGTGGCATTCAACTTCTGCCAGCCTTTGCTCCTGGAGAGATCGCTCTCTTACTTCAACTCGCCTGTCAATAACGGTACACAAAACATTGGATACGGACTCATTGGCGCATACATCTTGGTCTATACCGGACTGGCGGTTTCAATGGGCCAATATCAACACCTCACTTACCGTGGGATTACCATGGTCCGTGGTGTGCTTGTCACAATGCTATACAAAAAAGCCAGCTGCCTAAGCCTCGGGCACACTGACCCTGCTAACTCGCTCACTCTGATGAGTGCAGACGTCGAGCGCATTACCCAGGGATGGGCGACCATGCATGAGATCTGGGCCAACTCGGTTGAGATTGCTCTGGCCATCTACCTCCTCAAGATTCAGCTTGGAGTATCCTGTGTTGTTCCTGTTTGTGTCGCCCTGTTTGCTTTGGTTGGATCGTTGGTTGCCATGTCATTTGTTGTCGCACGACAAGCCAAGTGGCTGGAAGCTATCGAGAAGCGCATTTCCTCTACCTCCGGGATGCTTGGGTCGATCAAGGGAGTCAAGATGCTTGGTTTGCAGGATCACTTCATGAAGCTCGTTCATGGTCTCAGGACCAGCGAACTGGATATCTCCAAGAGCTTCCGCACACTTCTGGTTTACAACATGGCATTTGCCTGGTTTACTCGCATCTTTGCCCCAATCTTTACCTTCGGGGCCTATGTCGGAATCTCAAGTGATCCTTTGAGCGTCTCTCGCGCCTTCACCTCTCTGTCGCTATTCTCTCTTCTGGCAGACCCTCTCATGACCTTGGTGATGGCACTCATGTCTTTCGCTGGTGCCGTGGGATCCTTCCAGCGCATTCAACAGTTCTTGGACAAAGAGGACCATGCTGATCGCAGGAACAACTCACACACAGTGTCCCATGAAGACCTCGCTGCGAAGCGTGCTTTATCAAAAGCTAAAGAGCTTGACTTGTCGTCCATCAACTCAGACTCAGTCGAGTCGCTCAAGCGCTCCATTACTCCTACTTCTTCAAACGCCGTTGTTGTCCAAAGCGGAAGCTTTGGATGGGAAGCCGAGAAGGCCCCAATTCTCTCGGACATTACCATGACCCTCCCCAAGGGCAGCTTTACCGTTCTCGTTGGACCATCTGGATGCGGCAAATCTACTTTGCTAAAGGCTCTCCTCGGAGAAGTCCCTTGTTCCGATGGCAAGGTATCGGTCGCATTTTCCAGCGTCGCATACTGTGATCAAACACCGTGGCACATGAATGGCACTATCAAAGACAGCATCGTCGCGATGTCTGAGTATGATCCACAATGGTATTCCTCTGTAATTCGGGCTTGTGCTCTGGAAGAGGACCTCGCACACTTCCCTCGTGGGGATGCCGCTGTTATCGGAAGCAAAGGTATTGCTCTCAGCGGTGGTCAAAGCCAACGCATTGCTCTTGCGCGAGCAGTCTACGCCCGGAGAAAGATCATGATCCTCGATGATGCACTCAGCGGTTTGGATGCTACCACCGAAAACCACATCTTCCACAGCCTGTTCGGGCCTGGGGGGCTTCTTAAAGAAATGAAAACTTGCACTATCGTCGCGTCATCTTCTGTCAAACGCCTTCCCTACTCCGATCACATCGTTGTCTTAGACGCAGGTGGTCGGATTTGCGAACAGGGAAGCTTTGCTTCTCTGAACAAAACCGGTGGATATGTGGCCAGCTTCGGACTCGGGCTGCCCGAATGGCAGCAAAATCCTAAGCGCCTCTCCGACTCACCCAGCTTCAGCACCATCGACACTATCCAGAAAGAAAAGGAGCCATTGATCGAAGAGCCAGAGCATCACGATGGTGGTGGCGATCTTGGAATCTACACATACTACATCAACGCCATTGGATGGCTCCCTGCGATCATTTTCATGGTCGCCATGGCCGGTTTTGTGTTCTGCATCTCGTTTCCCAGCATTTGGGTGAAATGGTGGGCCCAGTCCGATACTGCACACCACAAGCAGGAGTTTGGCCACTATCTCGGGATCTACGCGATGCTTGGCTGTATTGCTCTGCTCGCACTGATCGTCGGCAGTTGGCAAATGATTATCACCATGGTCCCCAAGTCTGGTGAGAGCTTCCACCGCGCGCTCCTGACTACGGTCCTCGGCGCTCCAATGCTGTTCTTTTCCACTACCGACAGCGGTTCAATCCTGAACCGGTTCAGTCAAGACTTACAACTCATCGATATGGATCTTCCAATTGCTGCGATTAACACTGTTGTTACATTCTTCCTCTGTCTGGCACAGATGGCTCTGATTGGAGTCTCCTCCAAATACGCCGCTATTTCCTTCCCACTCGTGCTTGGCATCTTGTTCCTGATTCAGAAGGTGTACCTGCGCACCTCACGTCAGCTCCGTTACATGGATATCGAGGCCAAGGCTCCCCTGTACTCGCACTTCACCGACTGTCTCCAAGGACTGGTGACTTTGCGCGCCTTTGGATGGCAACACAGTATGGAGAAAAAAAACATCGCTCTCCTTGACCACTCCCAACGACCCTTTTACTTCATGTTCACAATCCAGCGCTGGCTCACTCTGTCGCTGGACATGGTCGTTGCAGGAATAGCTGTTCTTCTGATCGTGCTGGTTGTTGTCCTGCGTGGATCAACCCTCAGTGCCGGCTACGTTGGTGTCGCTCTGCTGAACGTTATCCAATTCAGTCAAAGCATCAAGCTTCTGGTTACTTTCTGGACCAACTTGGAGACGCACATCGGTTCCATCCAGCGCATCAAGGACTTTACGTCAACTGTCGAGTCGGAAGACAAGCCGGGGGAAGACCAAGATGTGCCCCCTAACTGGCCTTCCAAGGGTGCGGTCGCCTTCCACTCCGTCTCTGCGGCCTATAGACCCTCCGAGCCAGTCCTCAACGATGTCTCTCTCATTGTCCCGGCAGGCGAGAAAGTCGGCATCTGCGGACGCACCGGGAGGTAAGAACAACCATCTCCAGTTCCTTCTCCTCCTCTTTTTCTAACACCATAACCAGTGGTAAAACCTCCATGATCATGAGCATCTTCCGGATGATGGAACTAACCAGCGGCATCATCACTGTGGACGGAGTTGACATCAGTCGCCTTCCACAACGAGAGATCCGCTCACTCATCAATGGGGTATCACAAGACTCCCTCCTGTTCAAAGGCAGTGTCCGATCGAACGCGGATCCAACCGGCGACCATACCGACCGAGAGATCTTGGCAGCACTCAAAAGCGTCCAGCTCCTCCCTGCGATCCAAGAAAAGGGGACTCTAGACACCGACGTCGACGAGATTCACCTGTCTCACGGCCAAAAACAACTCTTCTGCCTTGCTCGCGCCCTTCTTCGCCCAGGCAACATCCTCATTTTGGATGAAGCAACTAGCAAGTAAGTTCCAAGTCTCCGCTCTGATCCACATCTCCACTTCGCAATGGTCACCAATGCCCTCCCACATGCGCTTTCATCCGCGGGCAATCTCCTTTGCCTTTTTGCGATCTGTACATTTCAGCCACTCATACCTGTGTCACCCCCCCCCCTTTTGCTGCCACAGAATCAAGACTAACCGCTTTGGAAAAATAGCATCGATTCCAAAACGGATGAAATCATGCAGCGTGTTATCAGAGAAAAATTCTGTAATCACACCATTCTCGCCGTCGCTCACAAGCTTGACACCATTCTTGACTTCGATCGCATCGTCGTCTTGGACGCTGGACGGATTATTGAGAATGGAGAACCCTATGCGCTTCTCACTGAGCCCAAGTCCCACTTTAGCAAACTGTATGCGAGTGCCATGGCGACGGAGGAATCTGATTGATCTCTTGGTTCTCTGTATCTTTGATTTGGGTGTTCGATTGGTTCTTTGATTGTTCTTGGCATCTGCACAGGTTGAAGCATCGGGTGATCTCTTTTCTTTTTGGCGTGACAATCGTCCACATTCCCTCTTAATTTATTTTTTTCGAGGTACATATCGAGAACATACTAATTTTGGGGGCATTTCTGATGGAGTTACATATTGGTTTGGGGATTCTGACTCATGTTCATGTTACTATTGTGTTCTGATTTTTGACGATGACTCTTCTGTTACTCTCCTTCACTACTTTTACCTCGGATCTGACACTATCATTTACCTTTCATTGGACTCTTGGCTCTTGATTCGCACGCGTCACCTTGATAATCTACAGTCTTGATTGAATACCAATTTTCTCTTTCGTGAATGGAATTCAGGCATTGGTTTTCTTCATCTACGAACAGTTCGCGATAATTCTTCGGAATGGTTGAACTCTATAGACCAACTCGATGTACGTGCTCGCTTCCTTGGGTTAGAATGCCCTTCATTGTGCTCTCAGGGAGATTAGGCGAGAAACATGACACCTTAATGAGTACATGGTTGCTAGATATGTTTATATATATTCACATCGAAGTTCTTACATCCCATCCCAATGGAAAATTGACTGCAATTGCTCCAGCAAAACATTACATTGGATGATTAGTTGCCCAGTCATATCTAAAGGTGTTCGAAATAAACCACGGTCCACTACCGCTCGACTGACAATGGAATCTCCCTGGGGAGGTTAAAGTCCGAGCAGGTCAAGTACCGGGAACATCTTGCTGTCAACACCCACGGAACGGTGCATTGGGCACTGCAGACCAACTCGTCTGGTTGGAAAGCCTGTTTTATTGAGGTGCTTTTATCAGGCAGCTATAGACCTCTGCTCCTGTCCTGGGGATCCTTGTCATAGAGAAATGGTACCCTCGTAGGTAGAGACGACTGAACTACGATTCTCTTCCTGCCTTGACTGGCAGCTCAAGTCGTCAAAATCAAACCCATAGCATCCCATCCATCCCTCGCATACTAGAAAGAAAAGAAACAAAAAAGAAACAAAAAAGAAACAAAAAAGAAACAAAAAAGAAACAAAAAAGAAACAAAAAAGAAACAAAAAAGAAACAAAAAAGAAACAAAAAAGAAACAAAAAAGAAACAAAAAAGAAACAAAAAAGAAACAAAAAAGAAACAAAAAAGAAACAAAAAAGAAACAAAAAAGAAACAAAAACCAAATCCTATTTTTGCACCCCATCCGACTATGGACTACCTTGGCAGTAAAGAAATGAAAAACACCCGTATCAAGTACCATACATTGAAAGAGAAAAAAAAAAGAAGATCGAATTCAACGGAGGCCATGGCAATCCCCAGGACCAACATGCAAAGTCATAGATAAGTCCCCCGCGGAGTACCAACTACAGAACCATCGTTTCATCGTTATCCCCATCCTTCTCTTCATCAAGACCAAATTCCCAGTCTCCACGCTCAATCCGGCTGACGCGGTCAAGCTCAGACTGGAATTCGCGACGCAGATGCTCGAGCGTGACAATGATCCGACGCGTAAGCAAGTGGTTGGTCGAAGGAACTTCAAAGGAAACGATGCTGTTACGTCGTTCGATGGCGGAAGATTTGTTGCTTCCTCTGTGGTGGGCGGGCGCGAAATCCGCGGCATTGGATGGTCGGCGCTTGCCTCCGAGTGGTGTGGGCGAACCGGGGTCGACGTCCTCCATGGAGACGTTCCCGTCTTGATCGGCTTGTGTGCTTGGACGTCTCTCATGGGGAGAAGTGGGAGCGGTGCTGATGGGGGGGCCGTGCTCGACGAGGATGTATGCTTCACTTTTGTCGACACATGCGAGGAGGTTGATAAGGGACAACAACTCCTGGCGGATTTCCTTGCTCTCGGCATCGTCTTCCTCGACTGGGGACCGGGCTGCATCAACCGCCTCCCTGCCTTTGAGAGCGAGGGCGGAAGACGGGGCATCTCGTGCTTTGCGGAGGCGCTGGACATTGCGGTAGGCAATTTCTGCGGCGCCGCGGTAGTCACTGCGGGCAATGCGGTAGGCCTGGAGGATGCGCGTGTAATCGGGGGTGGCTGGGAAATTTTTGTTTTCTGCATCTAACCAGGATACATTGATGGTCTGTTTGCGGGTCAGGTGGACGAGGATCTCGTCAATGAAAGATGCGATATTGGGGACAAGCGAGGTGGGGAAACGGAGAATCTGCTTGAGACCAGCAGTGCCGGGTCCGGAGACTGCCAGGATGGTGGAGATGAGTTCGGAAAGCTCGGTTCGTTGTAATTTGAGATCTTGCAACCTAGCCAGAGCAGAGTATGCTTGGTCAAACTGGCAAGTCCTGAGAGCACCAGTGAACAGACGAGACAGCAGATCGTCGCGTACGGTCGGGTATTCGGAGTTTTGCTCGGCCCAAACTTCGGAGTCGAGGGCCTGCAGCGCCAGGCTGGCAAAGTCCGCGACATGGGAGTATGAGCGCACTTTTTCGAAGATTGAAAGGACGTGCTGGTAGTATTTCGCAAGACCGTTGTGGAAGCAGTCAACATCAAGGAGGTCTAAAAGCTCGGCTGACATGTCGGAAAGATTGCCCATTGGCTTGCCGCAAGCTACATTTATGGTTAGCTAAGATACATCAACACCAGAAATCACCGGGAGATACGTACAAAGCAAATAAGCTGCTTTCCGGAAGTAGAGAGCGGCGGTATCGAATTCCGACATAGCCACATGCAAGCGACCCTTAACGTAGGTTGACCAAGAAGTACTTGCCTGGAAACGAAGGAAGTCCCATGCAAGGTCGATGTTGTTCTTGGCGATCAGGTCACACTGGATGTGGGTCACTGCATTTTGATAGTTCACTTCGCCTTCACGGGTAATCCAGGCCACGACATCTCTGATTCCCAACGTCAACGTGTAGCTTTGCGGGGAGTCAATAGCTTGCTGGGGCTTGATATCGGTAACAAACAGGTCCTCCAGAATGCTTGCAGTTCGTTGACTGCTGGTCTTCGAGCTGTCTTTCAGTGGATATCTCTGCAGTGGGTCGACAAGGGACTTGCGTGCGCTGTGAGGGCATTTGCGGACATTAGAGCTGAGCCAGGCCATCATCTCGTATTCACGTAGAAGATCAACAAGCATTGAGAAAAGGTTCGATGCATCGAAGTCGGACTTGCTTGTTTGTTCCCATTCGCCATCCACAAATGTAACTAGGACAAGTAGATCGAAAAAAATTTGACGAGAGATGGAAATAGTCTCCTGCGCACCACTGACAAGCACTCGGGCACCAAAACAGGTTGAAGCAAGTTCTGAGTCTTCTCCGCAGAAGTGAAGAGAGGCCGTCTGGATAATGGCAAGGAACGCATCCATGGATAAGCAATCTGTTTTCATGTGCTCACTCAGGGCCGCGTCTAAAATGTCAAAGGATTTGTTGGAAATTTGATTGGCAAAGTCAGAGCGCTCTCGGAAGTTCTCCATGCGGTCCAAGATCGACGAAGAAGGCTCGGAAAAAATTTCGGCTTGAAGAGCGACTCGACACGCCCCCTCAAGCTCTGGGGAAAATCTTTTCCGGAAATCGGATGCCACTTTCAACAATCCAGAGGCTGTTTCGAAATTCGGGCCCAACTCTCTTGAAACGTTGCGATGTCTCCAGCGGTCCACCATCTTTGACAATCCGTCGCTGAGTTCGGAGCTGGAATTGTGCAAGAACAATTCAGTAATGCTGCATTCCCGCACCACAGCACAGGAGTCTGACAGAAGGAGCCACGGCATATCGGTGTATGAGTCGTAGGCGAGAGAGATTGGTTCGAACCGGCGTTTGTTAAGGTCTTCTGCAACTTGCCAGAACTGGCGCCACTTTGAATCTGTATCTGATGTGTACCGGGAATAGTCCATCTCCTCGTCTGCAAATTTCCGAAGAGAGACTGCCGCTGCTATTGTGGAGCAGAGTCGTTCTGCCAAAGGCAAACTCATTTTTAGCCCTCCATATGAAGTCGACGAGAGTGGTTTGATGGCCTCCTGGTAAACAGCCAGAGCAGTCTCAAGAACTTCCGGCAGATATCGATTCGGCTGCAGGAGATACTGTAGCCACTTTTCAGTGGGGTCCACCACATCATCCACGACCAGAGGTGGTGGTAACTCTTGTCGATGGGTTTCAAATGTTGTCGAGACCCAGTTAGAGGCCCAGTCCGTAACTAAAGTTTGGAGATTGAAATGGAGGGTGTAGAGTTGGTAAAGACCGTGGTTTCTCCAGAGCACCCACAACTCCATTCCCTTGCCTTCTCCCCGGGACTTAATCTGGAAATCGGCGATGCTCCAGAACATGTTACCCGTGGCATCCGGGTCCACAGGTCGGAAGACATCGTCTGCGAAAAGTTCCTCAATAATGAGCTCAGATGTCAGGCCACCCTTAACAGCCCAAAACTTGAACTTGCCGTCCTCAAAAGGCGAATATGTGACGACATAGAAGCGATGTCCACCATCCATAGCGCGCTCGGCGTTGAATACGCGCATGAACGATGTCTCGGCGGGGTTCAGCGTGTAAGGCACAAGATCCGGATCCTGAAGCGACCGTCCCAGGAGATCCTTTGTGGCCGCTAGCTTGTTCGTTGCGAGATTCCAAATCTTTAGGGTGTGGTTCAAACAAATCGCGAATACGTACGTCTCGTCAGATGTAGTAGCAATGGCATTTGCAACGTTCAAATCAAGATTGCGCCCGTCGTGTTTGATCGAGGAGGGTGCGCTCCATTTGACAAGGCCTCGAATCGAAGAGCCCCAAGTTCGTTCGTCAAAGGTGAGAGGAGACCAGTGGGAACCTAGTTTCATAGAGAATTAACAAAAGGAGTGTCACAAGAGTAGCAATTCCGAGAAAAAACACTCACCATCATCGCCAGCTCTCCGGGTCAGCCGCAAGAGCGCGCCATTATCGAGAGAGATGAACAACTCCAGGGGACTGCTTGCGTGTAGTCGGTGGGGGTTTGAAAAGGCCAAGGGAGCCGGGAGGCAGGTCTTGCACCACTCCCTCACATTTTCATCGATTGAGGAGGTCCTGCGGAAGAATTCAGGGCGCAGAGACAGGGTGTGAAGGTGCTTGGAAGCGGTGATCACAAAGACATTGATGAGTTCGTGGTCCTCGGAGTCAGATAATTCAACTCCAAAGGGGAGAATCTGCTCCTGGAAATCCAATCGCAAGGTCACATTGTATTCGTAGACTTCCATCCCACCCTTTGTCAGGTCCGCGCACTGGATCTCCAGCACTTTGTTGTCGTTGACGACCCTCCACAAGAATGTCCTCGGATAGACCCTGCGCTTCCGGAAGTAGATCTCACCCTGTGTCGCAAGGTAACGTCTGGCGAATTCATCTTCATCTTTGGCAATTAGGAGTTCCTGGTCGGAAGATGAGATTGAAAAGCGCGGACGACGGATCGCGGTCTCTTGAGTCGGAATCTGAATGTTGGCGACCGTGGTCGGCGAGTAGGGCCGAAGGTCGACCCTTAAGTCTTTGTAGATTTTCGCCATGATCGATTGACGTGTGTCAACTTAGCACTCCATGGCCGGGGAGGTAGAAATGTTGGAAGATCGAAGGGCGGGAAGCTGGAGCTCTCAGAAAACATGGCAAGTCTTGGCGCGATTAAGGGCCTGAGATTGATGGCTTCCGCCCTCGTCGTTTGCTCTTAGACTTAGACCACTTGTTTAACTCTCTATATTCCATGGTGATGAGATTTTAAATCTTAAAAGAATGAAGATGAATTACGCTTTCTAAATCCGCTACTATCAAGAAAAAAGATCCCCCTCATCGCTGAGATGCCACGAGGCGTTCTAACCACATAAACAGCTATTGAATGTAATACTCGTCAAGTCAATAACATCGTGTCACAGAACAAAAAACGAGCAACCACAAGAAAGGTTGGCTCACTTATCTTCCAAGTCCTTCTCAGAAGGATCGCCAATACCATTGTCATTGATAGCGAAGAGGCAATCACTCTCTGGAAGACAAGGACTATCATAAATCTTGCAGATTCTAGTCTCACCACGGCCCTTCTTCAGACTGAGTCGGGTGGTACTGGCATGAGCGATGATATTACCACCAATAGGTTTCTTAGGATCCGGGTTGAACATGGCACTTGGGCCACCATCGACTTGGGCAACGACTTGGTTCGTGATCACGACCGCAATGCCAAACTCATCTGCGAGACGTTGCAAGGTACGCATGAACTTAGCCAAATGAGTCTGCCGTGAGGCGAGCTCACCACGACCGTTGAAATCCGTTCGGTACAGAGATGTCGCCGAATCAACCACCAGGAGAGAGAATCGGGTCTCACACATCATCTGAGAGGCCTGGTTAAGCAATTGGAGCTGGTGGTCCGAATTATATGCTCGTGCATACGCCACATTATCAAGAACCTCCTCACCAACAAGGCCGTATCGCTGCGCAACCGCGAGTAATCGTACTGGACGGAAAGTCCCCTCTGTGTCGATGTAAAGACATTTGCCCTCGCCGCCACCCATATCAAAAGGTAGCTGACAGGTCACTGCGAGAGTGTGACAAATCTGGCTCTTTCCCGTTCTGAACTCTCCGAATATCTCCGTGATCGACCCCGTTTCAATGCCACCTCCGAGTAATGTGTCAAGTCGTTTGGATCCCGTGGTGATGGAGATGAGCTCGCTTCTCCGGGCATGCATTTCGGTTGCCGTAGTAAAGCCCATAGGTACCAGTTTTGATGCTAATGGGCACATTCTCATTAGCAACTAGAGATCCAACGTAGAGCTATATTCTAACGAGGACTTACCTTCAACTAGGATCTTGGTGGCCTTTTGTTCCGAAATACCCTTGATCTGCTCCAACAACCGCTTGGGCCTAAAATTCACCTTGGGTGTTAGCCAGAATGATTTATAAATGGTAATGGACATAGCTGAGCTGGTGCCGGGGAAAAAAAGGCCGCAATGAACGTGAAGATTATAGTTACGTACGTGTAGGCCACAGACTCGACAGTGTTATACCCGGCATCCACGAACAACTTAATATCCCTGGCAGTCAAGCCGGAAACACCCTATGACAATAAGGTCAGTACAACAGTCCAGAATTCTGCAGCAAAAGCAAATCGTCATGGCATCTACTCACGTCGAGCGCAGAAAGCGGGGTCGGGGCACCAGGGCCTGGAAGCCCATTATCATCAAATTGCTCTTCTCCCTCCATGCTAGCAGTATTACCCCTAGTTTCTCGATATTATTGGGAACTTGCTGCCTCTTTGGCAGGGTCTCTTGACTCGAAAGCACGGATGATGGATCCACTTCAAAAGACGCGTGTGGATGAAATGAGGACTCGCTCTTCTCGGTTTGAACACGGAACAAAGCCAGGGATCTTAACTAATCAGTTAACCAGCAGGCAGTCTGATTTTGCACAGGTCTGAAAAAAATCTGAAATGTCTGTCTGTGGCAAAAAGGTTAGGATGACTCCGAGTCAACAAATCGGACGCGTCAACTGGATCGCGAGGTCACGTGTGGCTGTGCTGCCTTGAGCCTTTCCGGTTTTGGAGAAGCAACACTGTTTCTGTTACAAATGCGTGGAAGCACATGATTCTACTTTTTTTTCTTGTGCTATCTTATAAGTAAGTGGCCAGCAAGACGTCAGTGGTGTGCATCGATTATGTTGTACTGGATACGCGGTGGATCGGATACTATTGGTTCAACATGCAATGATAAAAGGTGTAAGAATACAAATCTTGCAATGAACTGCATGCTGCGACCCCACCTGTCCATTAAAACCCATTTTCTCAAGGTTCTCTTGGGTCATGGAAACCCAAGAAATAGAAAACCACCCATGAGTCGCCGCAACGCCGGATGAATGTCAATGCTAAATGTCCGAACAAAAGCAGGGGTTGAAAGTCTTCTAAGATGTTTGTTCTGGTGAATTCGGTTTCCTTGCGAAGCATTGACGTTTTGTGAATCACACCTCCCTACTGTTGATTTCCAGGAGAATCGAGCCAAGGGCGAAAAGGACGAAGCAACGACTTCCGAAACCGTCTCTGGTACTGACGCAGAGCCGGATCGAACTCGAGCTCTTCGGCCGGCAGCCCCGTCTGGATGTTTTCGTTGAAAATCTGGCTCATTCTGCGTCGGAACTCTTCGGATGATCGCCGGCGAAGACGTTCTATGAAGGAGTCGCATTAGTTTCTCTGTTCAATCCCTACGTCACTGCAAATTTGACTTACTCGTGAATCGTGAGCTCCGCTTGTTCTCTGATGAAAGACCGGAAGATGATTCGCTAATGGCCGAGACATACTCCATATCCTCATTGGCGCCATCCAATCCTCCTGGGCAGTCCTTATTGTCGAGACTAGAGGTTGTACCGAATAGCCGCGTGTGGAAGCTAACACGCTTTCCGCTGCCCGCTGCGTCCTTTAAGCCGATCAGCGATTCCTCCTGTGCAGGTGACATGCGCATCGCATTTGGGTTGATGGGCAGACTGGCTCTACTATAAATTCCGGCGGGTCTTTGGTTCTCATAGAAGCCTGCGGAGGCTAGGTCGAGCTCGGAAACGACTTCACGTCGGGCAGCTGGTGGCATAGGCTTTGGGCTGACCATAGAAGTCTGGGATTCCACCGAGCAGCCAGGGGCGTCAAGGGTTCTATGCAGCGACCTTGGCGCTGGACTGGCCGATCGACTTGCAGCTGGAGTTGCAGGCCGACGCGGACTTTGTGTGGGTGTGTTGGGATCTGAAACCCATATCCCTTCAACTTCTACACCTCTTTCCAAAGCTCTGGCGCCGAAAGGGATGTCATCCTTGTGCAGCATTGGGTAGACCTCAGCTTCCTCCTCTCGTTGCTTTGCCTCTGTCGCAGCAAATTTACTCAGCATCCAGCGATTCCAGCCGAGAACGCAAAAGGCATAAAGGAGCACCAGGACCTACAACACTTGTCAGTTCTTATCTTGGTTACGTTACCAAAGAGCCACGCACGATTAGCATGGCTAGTACCTGTCAACGACTATGTTCAGTAAGTGATCTCCATGATGGCAATTGACTGCTCACCACGCTCAACTTCTCCCAAAGCTCCCAGTCCACCCAAAACGCCATATTAGCCGTTTACTTTGGGGTACACTCAGGCTTTGCCTGCGCGAAAGTCATCCGAGTAAGGGTGTTCAGGATTTATATGGGGTCGTGGGTGAAGGATAGTACAGAAAAAAAAAGACACTGATAGAAAGGGTTCTTGGGGTCAGGGATGAGAGCAGAGGCGATTGGAGGAACGGGGAAAGGGCTCAAACAAAGGTGATGGAAGGAACACCTGCTTAAAACGCATGACCACGTATTTCCATCTCTACATGAATCTGTCTCCCTTTGTTTTTCTTTCTTTTCTTTCTTTTTTTCTCTTTTTCCTTGTATCCATGGTGTCTATCCAAATAACATGTAAAATTTGTGAAAACACAATGTGATTTCCACCCTCCATTGACTGTGGATATAAAATATCCAGTTTGGATGAGCATCGCAGAAATTGCATATTTTAGGCGGCTTTTAGATGCACCTGAACAGATTTAAAAAAATTTCCCACTGATGTAAGTACATGGCTACACCAAAAACGACAAGAAACAAGTGCAAAAAAAAATCTCTCCCTCGGGGAATCGAACCCCGGTCTCCCGCGCTTATCGGTGTTAATGACAAGCGGAAATCATCACCACTAGACCAAGGAAGATGCGATGGTCGAGTTACTGCTCGACCACTTGGCTGATTGATGAAGTTATGACCACTCAAATTTTATAAGGAAGACTTGTCAAGAGGTTTCAATGTTCGGAAGTTTGAAGGCATCGTGAAACCTCTCTTTATTACCAACCTTTTGTTGAATACATTAAACTCTATAGTTCACTTCTCTTTCCAGTTACAAAAGCCTTAAATCATGGCGTAGATGTTCTAATGGGGTTAAAAAATGAATTGGCTCAGGCGCACTCAACTATATATCTTGTCTTGGAGTTCTCCACATTCA
The DNA here is from genome assembly GCF_016767815.1 of Penicillium digitatum. Taxonomy (NCBI): domain Eukaryota; kingdom Fungi; phylum Ascomycota; class Eurotiomycetes; order Eurotiales; family Aspergillaceae; genus Penicillium; species Penicillium digitatum. Next base: position 1,114,609 of record NC_089388.1, read on the forward strand.
TGATCGCAGCCAGCCATCATGGAAATCAATAAGTATTATCTGATACATACTCAAAGCACTGCAACGAACCCCACTTCGCATTTACTCGAGGAGATAAGTATCCAGTATTGCCATCCTGACAGCCCTTAAAAGCCCCATATGTCTCTCCTACCCAGTCCTCATCCCTACATTTCCTGCCCGAATACACAACACACTTCCCAGATTTGATGAAAAAAGACCTCGCATTTGTAAGTTTACTGGAGGCACAGGTGCCCCACTTGAGACCATCATCAGACCACCATCGACAGGAGGTGGTTGTATCTGAGATCTTAGTGTCGGTATTCTCAGCGAGAATAATGCAATTCCCAGTATTCTGGGTTTCATGTCCCTGGACAGAGAAGTAATCACCTCGACAACCACTCTTCTCATAGATAGTCATCTGCCAAGTTGCAGTTGGAGCGATATCGCTTGTGGTTTTGTCTGGTGGCGGGACCATTTCTATACTGGTCAGGGTTGCCATGTTCGCTTTCGTGGTCTTCGGAGTTGTTGTAGACTTTGAAGTACTCATCTTTGAAGTAGTACTTTTGGGTTGACTCTTCGGTCTGCAATTGAAGATACAGTGGCCGATCGGGCGCACTTCACAAAAGTCCGAGAGAGTGCCACATCGTCCTGATTCAGCACACTGCAATCAAAGTGAGCAGAGGTCAACCAGATGGGGACTTTGGAAAAAAATGTCACTCACACATTGATCTTGAGGGCATGGGTTTAGAGAAGCAAGATCGGAATATTTAGCAGGACGTTGTGTCCCAGGAACCTGGGGACCGCAGACAGCTTGTGGGAGAGCAACTGGCATAGGAAGAGCGCCAGAGCTGAGACAGACAAAATCGCCTTCTTTAAGTTCTGCACAACCTAACCAGCCCCAGGATCCGACGTTCCAAGTCTCGATATTGCTGGTAGTGATCCGGAAACGCCGAGCGAGTCTTGAGCAGGTATCTCCCTCCTGGATGATGTAGGTGTAGCAAATACCATCATCACTCGGCGCAAATGGAGCACGCTTGTCGAGTGAATGGTCGTGAGACTTGCCAAAGCCACGCCCGGATTGGGCTGTGGCTATGTCGATAAATATCAGAGAGAGGAGGATATGAATGGAATTCATTGCCTTGAAGATACCCTTTTGCGTAATTCTTCATCGAGGAGATCGGCCTTTATATACTGCTTCGAGATTGCAAGACGAGCCCTGTCGGAATATGAATGAAACATGACCATCGAGTTCAGTTCATTGTTCAACTGTAGACCCTAGAAACCCTACGAGGCTGTATCCTATCAGACCCATGTTTCGGCAAGTATAAACAACTCGGCTTCAAAAAGGAGGATATCCCATATCACCTATCGGCCTACCCTTTGTTCGAATACACACGGTGTCGAAGATTGGACGGGGTTGAAAGGGTTGTAATCAATACTTGATTCCCAAGCAATTACAATGTGGGGAGTTGCGTACACGGTAAACGCTCAATTCCAAAAAAAAAAAACTAGATGTAACAAGGGTCAACAGTCGGAGAAAACCAATGCAAGGCCTGACCGGAGATTGCTGCAGATTAAAAAGAAAAAGAAACGCTGAAGACCCCAGATCCCGGATATTCTTGAAAGAAAGCAAGAGAAAATTGACAGAAAATCAAGGACAAAGAGGGTATTTGGCAATGAGTAGATTTATGGCGTCTGTGTATCTGGCGGCACTATTGAGACTCTATCCCCGAACAGTACTCAATAGTGCTGATGGAGTCACACATGTCCTATTCTAACACCAGAGGCAAAAAAAGCCTCTTTCAAATTCAGAATCGTGCGGAGAGTGCAGGGGGGGGGGGTTCCTTTGGTGCCATATTTATCCCAAGAAGACTTGAACATCGGGGATATAGGTTTCCTTACACCGACAACCTGTTATATCTTACATCAACAAAACACATATGTGATCAGCTTTCGCTGCCGATGAAGACAACGAAGCATGGCATCGCAATCAAAACCTGTTCGCGTACGACCTGCCGGAGTGGAGTGGACCTGGCGGTCTTAGTGATGCAGGGACTCAGTGACTCGGGGAGCCAGGAAAAGGGAGATAGATGAAGAAGAAAGGGGTGAAAGGTGCATAGCACAGATAGAAGGGATACTTTCCGCCCGCGGGGAATGCGGGATTGACCATCTGCAGTGCGCAGATGGCTTGACTTTCTTTACGTTTGAATTTTTTTTGTCATATTTGCATTGCGCCGGCCGGTTTGTGGCCTTCCAATTCAGGTTGCAGGACTCGACTTCTCGAGTCCTCGAGTCCTAAATACAGGGTGTTGCATACTGGGGATTCACTACCATTTGTCGTCGGCAGCGGGCTCTGGGATGCAGCCCCCGCATAGCAGCATGTATGTAATAGTGAGCTAGATCGGGTTAATGAGATCGTCATCATCATCATCATAATCATCAACCTGCTCAATAACTAGTCACATGTCTGATACGTAATACAATGCCAAGGCAAGCCAAGAGAAGATAAAAGGGAAGCAGGCGAAGAGGGAGAAAAGAGAATACTAATGTCAGATGCCAAAATAGGCAAGGGAACAAGGCTGACCATTCTCCTATACTCCGTAGAAGAACCGAGATACATCTACGGATACACTAGCAATAGCCCAAAGTGGGCTCATGATCTACATGTGGCAAGTTGCAGAAAATCACGTCCGATAAGACTCGGAAAGTCACGCTATCAACTCCTTGGAAGCTGATTGGAATAAGAAGTTAAAGTACAAAACGCTGTGGCTTGAAGACTCGGGACTTTGGGAATTTGTGGCAAACTCTTCATAGGCTTGAAATGTCTCATATCTTATGATTTGCTGGGATTAAAAGATTGCGGCATCACTGTCCAATGACCTCGCAACTAGATCCGGGAATTATTATCGAAAGAAGTTAGCGTGGACTAGCTTGTCTGCAGTCGAAGTCTGCACGAATCTACACGCGGAACTCCGATGCATGTGTAGCCGTTTCTTCTCACCCCGAGGTAAAGGGAATTATGGCGACCTAGTCTTGTTCCTTGAACCCTGTCTACCGTTAATCCTATACTACTACACGACCAGCCACAGGATGTATAACTATGTATACATACCACCTAGGTACTAAAATAGAATTTATCCAAACTATTCACAGATCCACATCTATCCGCCTCTTCCGCCTTTTCTCCTGGGCACCGTTGCTTGTCGAAAGCTTGGCACTATAATCTCTGATAGGCCAGGCAACAGGCCTATACTAGCTCCCAAGCCACAGTCACAACAAATTACCATTGCTGATTTTGTACTAGTTTTTATCACCGATGCACTCTGAAGAGGGCGATCACTTCCCTATTAGTTTTGTTTACTATTCTATGATGCCTGTTCATCTATACCAATTTCTCTAGGCTCCGTCGGAGATCCGGAAAGATGGAGCTTGTATCTTTTTAGTGTACATAAGAATTAGAAAATGCCATTGGACTAATTCCCTAGTCTCTGAAAGTATTCGTGGATGTCAAGCACAAAATAGGTCCGTGCAATGGAGGCATCTCGGTTCCTGTGACCGGAGCTTGCGAGCAGTTTACGCGGATCAAGTGGGATTCTCCAGGCAATGGCCCATCTTACGTTTATCCATCGGTCTCCGACGGCATCAGAAGATCTGAAGCAATGTCACATCGAGAGAGATGCATTGAATGCGCATTAGTTTGGAGTTGTTGTCTTTAACGTCCCAAAGAAGCTACAACTAAACTCGACAGCTATATAAACAGCCATTTCACTGCGATAATCTCGTTCTTCACACATTCAAGCCAACTCCAATTCATTATATCAAACAGTTCAATCATCCAATCTTGCACCATGAAGTTCTCTGCTACTATCCTCAGCGCCGCGTTGCTCACAACGTCGGTCATTGCAGCTCCTCTCACCGAGCAGCGCGCAGCTCGCAAAGCGGCCCGCGCTGCGAGCCGAGCTGGCCGTATCAGCCGTCCGGCTTACAAGCCCGACAACAAGGAGCTTCTGAAGGCGAACGGAACATCCCAGGAAGAGTTCAGCTCTAACTGGGCTGGTGCTGTGCTTATTGGCTCCCAGTACACCTCGGTCACCGGCACATTCACAGTTCCCAAGCCCGAACTTCCCTACGGTGCTTTTCCTTACGAGCAGTACTGCGCTTCTGCCTGGGTCGGTATTGACGGTGATACTTGCACCAGCGCCATCCTCCAGACTGGAATAGATTTCTGCATTCAGGGAGGCGAAGTTAGCTATGATTCTTGGTACGAGTGGTTCCCGGACTATGCCTACGACTTCTCCGGCATCGAAATCTCCACCGGGGATGTGGTTAAGCTCACTGTGACCGCTGTCTCCCGGAACTCAGGCTCTGCCGTCATCGAAAACCTCTCTTCCGGTCGATCTGTCACTCACAGGTTCTCCGGTGCTGAGGATGGTGAACTCTGCGAGACAAACGCTGAGTGGATTGTTGAGGACTTTGAGAGCGGTGGCGAGTTGGTTCCCTTCACCAACTTCGGAACTGTGACATTCTCAAATGCTGAGGCCCGCTCTGGCGGCGAGATTGTTGGCCCATCTGGCTCTGTTATCTTGGATATCCAGCAGAACAACCAGGTTTTGACCCAGTCTTCTGCTACTGGCAACAGTGTTACTGTCAGCTATGTCTAGTCTTAGACACAATGGTTCGATCAACCCCTGCCGCAGCATTGGAAGATTAGAAATGCAACATTGAACCGCACTAGTGTGTGAAGGAGAACTGTGAGATTGCAAAGAAAATTTGTTCTGGAAAACAACAGAAGATCGTACGCGTCATTTTTTTTTGGTAGATATGTTGGAAGCAAATCGAAACCCATTTTGCCTTGATTGATATCGTGACCTTTTTCTACATGGAGTACGAGATTATTTGGCCTACTCACGTAGTGGCATAAAATGGTATGCAGTCCTCGGAAATAGACATTGCAGGTGCAGTCTAGCTAGATTCTTCTTCTCCGGACTATAATAGATGATGAAGTCTGATGGTGATCAATCGAATCTTCTATAGACATCGCAATCAAATCAGATCCACTGGTTTGAAAAATTTGGCTCCAGCATTCAGGCTGAGCTGCAAGACGCAAGAGAACGAGGTGATTTGCAGTATCTTGATGGTCTTAGCCATTTCTGGGACAAAAGTTAGCATGCAGTGAACGACGAGGTATAATTACTCACCAACGACGGCTGCCCACATGCCCAACCCACATATGGGGAGAAATGCTGGGCAAAGCACAATATACCAAAATTCAATTGCATTTTGAAAAAGTCCAGTTCAAAAAGGACGGTAGAATCATTTTCAAGTCGCAAGTTTCGCGAGCCTGTGGTTTGATGAGCGTGCTTGTCGTCAACTTCCGGGGTGATTCTGTGACGAAAGAATCCTCTTTCTCGTCAAAAGGGATTCCTAAGCTCATGGATAGTGAGTGGACTTGGCTTCAGATGAGAATGGATAATGTGAGATAGATGCGAAGATCAATGGTGCGGTAATTGACTTTTCCAATTTCATACTAAAAAAGCTCGGGGATGAGCATCGGTTCTGATCTTATTGGAGTCATCAGCCATCACGAGGCTTATTTGCACTGCTTCGGATTGTTGTATCAGTTGGACAGGTTAATCCACAGATATAAACCTGAGTGCACGGAATTCCGATCCATTAATAGCAGCTTCTGATTATCCTCGGCTTGATTTAGGGTCACTGAAAAAGGCCCATTGAGCAAGAGTTGAGAAGAGGAGAGACGAGTTACGATGGACTCAGACCCGCATATGTCTGATAAGTGCCTGAGGTGACAGCCCGATCTCCTCTTTGCAGACAATAGATCCAAATCTGATTCCAGGTGGGGACAAGTACGATATGTACAGAAAAAGGGAACTAAACCATATTTTGTACTATCTATATCTTGGTTTTGTGAAAGATGATACATACGACCATAGGGTGTGGAAAACAGGGCTTCCCGTCCGCTCAGCCGTACTTAAGCCACACGCCGGTGAGTTAGTAGTTGGGTGGGTGACCACCAGCGAATCCTCACTGTTGTATGTTTTTCCTCCTTGGTTGGAGGAGAAATGGAGAAATAGCTGCTATTATGTATTTCATAGTTTTTCATTTGATCTCTTCGAGTCCTTTTAACGTCTATAGCCCCTATCTCCTTTATTACCATCAATGGTATAATCTCTTTGTTACTATAGAGTACACTTCTAAAATGGCTCTACAATGGATTTAAATAGGGAAGGCGCTTTGGTTATAGTAAGAAAGTAATATCGTATTGTTACGGACCTATCCGTCACCAACCAGTAGTGACCTACAAGGCGCACCGATGGGCCACCGAGAGCCAACAAATCAATCAGTCAGTCAGCATTCACGTGCGGTACGACCGGCAGAAAGGGAAGGACTGCAGGAAGGCAGCCACTTTCGGCCTGCGACAAGCAAATGGCAATTCTACTCTATGGGAACTTGGAATACCCTTCACTGATCACTAATCTGAGCCCGTGCTCACATCGACTCAGGGAGCCTGAGCCTGAGCACCCTCATAAAAGCGGCGGCAGCTCAAATAGGAAAGCCCCACCCACCAGGGAAAATCTGGTACGTATAGTTACATGCAGAACATTTTGTCCTTAAAACTGAAACAGCAAACTGTTGAGTAGGCGACCATTAAATCGGCCTCGCTCAGCTTTTGTGCTTCCACACTGTCTTCTCGCATTCTCTCCTTCTCTCGCTCACGGTCCGCCGTGATAATTGCACCTATGTCAAAGACTGCAATTTCACCCTTGTCCTTGACTCTAATGTCGCGGAGGGATGGTCGGGAGTAGTATGGCTATATTTTATGAAAAAATGCCGCATCCACCGCCACTCGACTGTTGATGTTGACTTTGATGGCTTTCCCCTTGTTCATAAAGAATGCGCTGCCTATACAGTGCTGAATGTGCGAGCCGGCCAAATCCCGAAACTTTTGACCTCTCTCGCTTAGGTCTTTCTAGACTTGCTCGCAACTTGGATGGTGGTGGAGAGGGTAAGCTTCAAGGGTCTCGATCGGCTTTGACCCCCGAAACTTTGCAACGCGCAAAAAGATCCCGGCCTCGCCGAACTTGGTTCCGTCATAGTCTAGGAATCGGCACTCAAGATTAAACCACGTCTCGTTATTTTGTGTCCTCTCTTCCCCCGCATCGAACTTGACACATCGCGGCTCTTTTGTACCAATGCATGTGGTGTAAGTATGGCAACCAGGCTTAGAAAGCACCCAAAGAAGGTCATATGTAATATGACCGTGCTGCAACATTGATTCGAGACGCTGCAAAGTAGAAGTATATACGTGCTTGAGGTGATCGATGAGTAAGAGGAGATGCTCCGCATATGCCGACTCATGGTCTGAACTGCTTTCTATGTTCTCCGCACATCTGTCGAGCTCTAGGAGGAAATGAAAAGGAAATTTTGCTCGATCGAAATCCACGTCAGCGTGCTCCTTGATGATAATACTGTCTCAATTACCGATGGCTTGTCCTCCATCAGGCTAACGGCCTTAATGTCGTGCAGCACGTCTCGCAGGATGTCGCGTAGGCCTTCCGACTTGATGTCTATGACTGGAACTACCTCCTCGGACGTTCGGTCTGATCATGCTATTAGTAGGTTTTCGGTCCGGCATGCAAAGGTGTTACGTACCAACACGTTCACGGACAACGAATGCATACTCAGCGTAGTCATCCAGGTCATTACTATTGGATTTACATGCCTCTTTGTCCTAGCTAGACCCGTGTCAGCTATCCGAAAAAGTGGAAGGGGTGGTTGGCGGGTGGCTCATACGTTTCCACAACCGTTTTAAATTGGGATTTTGATGCCCATTTCTCAAACGACTTGAAACCATCCGGTGTGGTACAGATCGGGCTTTCGAGATCAAGCCCATCTGCCGCCTGGACCTTCTCTGCCTTCTCATTGCTAAAAAAGCAAGACTGAGAAGGCTCAGCTGAAGAATATCCTTTGCGGATGACCTTCTCTAACAGTTGCTTTAGTTGGACCATATCGGGGCCTGGTGGGGAATGGTCCTGGAAGACAGGAGTATTTGGAGGGTCTCGGTTGGTAAGATCGAACAGCACCTTTTCAAGCACGTCAAAGAGATGCTTCAGATCCTCCACGGTAGCTTGAGGCGTGGCCGACCCTTTCATTGGGCTATCTGGAGGCGTCAGGCCTTGGTGACTGGGAGAGGAAGTTTCCAATGCCATGTTGTGCTCAAAGGTTCGATGAGATGGATTAGCTGATTTGGCTATAGAAACAAAAGGTTGATATAGCAAGGTTGGTGAGAGTCGGAATCTCAACGAGGGAGCATGCTGCATTATAAGTTTGCCTCACGAGATGATCTTCAGTCTGCGTGATATCCTATGGTAGGATGCATGAGAACTTCGTTCTAAAAGATTAACTCGTTCCATCTAGTGCAATCCCTCCTATGATTTCCTTCCGCCTTGAGATGGTGCGGTGGGTTGGGCGATGAGAACCGCTTTTTTTGGTCATAAATTCCTCAAAGCTCTGGTAAATTCCCCATGTGACTGCATGTGTCACATATTCCTAGCCCATTGTCCCATTTGCCCATGTGCTGTGCGCGTGGCTGTGCGCTGCGGGTCCACACAGCTTCATTGGGTAGGTTCCTTACCCCGCTCTAGTCCAATGTTGCTCAAAAATCGGGGATATTGCCGTTCCCTGTCTTGTAACATGTTACGCATTTCTTTGTCCTTTCTTCCCTAAGTTTTGTCTTTTCAGAAGTTCACCTGATTCAACGTACCCAATGACTATCTTCTATGCATGCCGACAGCAGCTACCCTTCTCGCCATACGTAGGAGACGGGCGCGTAGCACTTGTGGGCCAAATCTTACGAGCCTATTCCCGTCCACCACACTCTAAGTAAGTCAGCAACACCTACTCAGCGATGAGAGTATCTGCAGTTCCTGTGCCGTTGAATACTAGATCGAAACCGAGTCATTGCAAGGGGAACATACAATTTATTTTAAGACAACTGTCAAACCTCAAATACGTCCCCCCTAGGCCATAAACAGGAACCTTGGCTTTTGTTATGGTCTAGTGGAAAAGTACGCTGTATTTCGTTTAATAACAACTTACCACTTCCTAACACTTTCCTTTCCCCAAGACAAGGAATATCTTTTGCGAATCCTACTCTCTCAGGTGCGTCTGGCTACGAGTCTAGATCTGATATATTCGATGAACTTACTCAGGTTTGTCCCAGCATGTGTACCGTTGACGTTTCAACAAAAATCTACGAGTGCGGAGACAGGATTACAGAAGATGTCAGGTTTAAGCCTTGCCCTAACGTCGGCACCCCCGCTTGCCCGGGTCGCAAGGAAAACCCTTTAGGCTCAAGCCGGGTGAAAGGAAAATGTGGAACACACGATTGCAGAAACCCATAAATCCCCTTAGCCAATTCGAAGGGGACAAAGGGATTTTGATTAGATTGTTTGGTTAGCGAAGGATTTCGATTCTGGTTCATTCTTTCGTGCTGGATTTAAAGAAAGAAGGATAGCAAACGGATTCACATGTTGTTAAAAGCTACTTAAGCCATGTCATGACCATCCCTAGAAGCTTCTATCGCACCGAAAGACAAATTTTGATCTCGAATGAGCGACGCCACATCACTGTATCGATCTGTCCAACATCCCTGTATCACGGCACCACCAGTAAGACCATCAACTGAAGGATATTTTTGAGACGCAAAGAGTGTGTCTACTCGTTCTTCGTAGTCATTCTTCTCTGCCACAGATCGGAATGGCCCAGGGGACTTATAGGGCCAGTGGCCGGTTATGATTGTGTAGAAGACCGACCCAAGACTAAATATATCCACAGCCTCTGTTGACACCCATGGCTTGCACGGATTGAAAAAGCCGGAGTCGGGGAGATGTCCACCATCTATGTCGCCATTCGTCGACCCTCCAAAATCACATAGTAGAAGATTGAGCTTGCTTTTGGAATCGGAGTGTAATAACAAATTCTCTGGCCGCAAGTCGGAATGAATGACTCCCTTTTGGTGGATATAGTGGACGGCTTCTGCTGCCTGGTAACACCATTTCAAACGAAGAGATAGGTCGATAGCATCATTATGCTGGTCAATGTAAGCTTGTAGATTACCATCGCTAGCTTCGCCAAAGAGCAATCCACGAGGTTCCTCAGAGATACCAATATAGCTACAGTAGAAATAATATTAATAATTGGACCGCCTGGCGTTCAGCTGACATACCATATTATTCTAGGGTGCGTCCCTAATATATCGAAAAGTCGCTCTTCAACCTCGAAACTGCGCTTGATGTCCTTGACAAATGAGGATGCTTCCGCAGCTCTGGAATACCACCACGAATACCTAGGGCATTTGACAACGATACCCGGTTTTAGTCTCACTATCAATGAAGTCGACCCTTGGCTCAAGGTTTCACCGAGCTGAGGTTCATAAAGGACCGGGTCTGCTGTTTTGCCTGGTAAGACAGCTTGATATTCTTCAATTGATCCCAAAACGTGGTTCTTTGCGACGGCGGGAGAATCATTTTCCGTTAAGGGGTGTCCGCAACTCTCAATATCGTCACTCTTTCCACGTGCGAACAAATAATTTCTGATGGGCGAGTGTAATATGCGACCAAAGAGGCCAAAAGAACCATATAGGTAGTACTTTAGTAATTCATGAAAAGCCGAGTAACATTTCCAGAAGTGCGCCAACATTTTGGAGAGCTATAAGGAGGGTTTTCAACTGCCACCTGAAAAGCGTTCAAGGGTGAATTTGTCACATGATCAAGGGTGATAGCAAATACGTCAAACAAGATAGCAACTGTGGGGCTGGCTCAAGTGCTTCCAACAAACTCGACGGAAGCCTGCAAGCGCCAGAAGAATGGGCCAGAGTAAAAGAAAGGGGGAGACGATAAGGGCAAGATAGAGAGGCAGAAAAATGGAAAAGTGAGAGAAAGGGAGGAAGAGCAGCGAAGACGGGTCTTTTAAGTCGGAGAGCACTGAAGGGAGGTTACGTGACGGCGTATTGGGGCGCTAAACCCAAAAAGGCAAAACTAACCACATATAGTAATTCATAGGTCCGCCGTTTACAAAACTCACATTACAGTCGAAAACAGTGTCGCTAATAGCAAAAAGTGTGATTAAAACTGTGTTTCAGTGCTAGAGCGGCTTAGCGACTCTGCAGAGAGACCGTTGCCGCTCTTCGAAACTGTGAAACCTGGTAAGGTTCAACTGTTGCCTAACGCACTACGGGCGCTGAATACAGCGGGACGGTCTTATATTTGGCGATCCGTTTTGACTGATATTCGATAAAGACTAATAACTATTGCCAACTCAAACCGGGGAATGCTAATTGTGGCGTAGGCTATGATGATGATGATGAATTCGTTGACCCGATTTAGCTCGCTTTATACACATGCTGCTATGCGGGGGTTGCGTCCCAGAGCCCGCTCCCGACGATAAATGGTGGTGCATTCCCAGTATGCAGATCCACGCGCCACAATTAGCGCATTTAATCTCAGCGTCACCTTGCTTTGGGCACTCCCAGGTCGGGTGTCCCTTCGCGCAGTGGCCGCATTGGTACTCGTTCAAACACTACGAGTGGACGTGTCCTGGTTTTTGACACTTTAGGCATAATTTCGAACGATCCTCCCGGCAAAAGCGAGTTGTCTGGTGCACTTGGTGCTGCCAGAGCGTGCCTTGTGTGATTGCTTGGTTCGCTACCACCGGATCGGTAAATTCAATCACAATCGATCCCTCACGACGCTTACCGGGCTTAACACCTCAACCTATGCGCCGCAGCAACAAGTTACACAGAGAACGACAACACGACGGACCACACTCGCATCGAATCGGATAGTGAGTGCATCGCATCCGACAGAGATCGAAGCGGATCCGACAGAAGACACACAAGTGACGACAGTGTCACGAAAGAACCCTAAGCGTATCCCGCTCCCCGCTCCAAGCGAGATCCGGCGAATGTACGAGAGTGTCGGCACTGAGAGACCGAAAAGACAAGCACTGAACCGGCGGAAAGAAGCCGGGCCCGCTATGCAAACCAGATCGAGAACGTCGGGGGACAACGACCTGCCGACTATCCCAGAGTCTGCTATTATAGCTGTCACGGTGTGAACCGTAATGCTTAGTAAAAGGAAGATCACGGCACGTGATCTCCGACCTGTTTATCTTGAACTTCAGTTCTAGATCCTGTTGTAGCTCTTCGAGCTACGTCTTGTATAATAGCCTGCCCCTGCCTGTACCTGTCAATGGGAATCTGATCTGTTATGACCTGTTCCTACCAGTCATCTCCTATCATACCGTCCTGCCAGCCCGCACCCTGACAAAATAGCCAATATTAAGAGGTTATAAAAGGTGAGATAAATACGGAGGTATATAGATTAGCAGTACCTTATTTTACTTGTACAAATACCATTTGTGCCGGCGCGGCCGGATTCGGCCGCCCCTCGATCGGTTTTGGCGTCTACGCTTTTCCCGAAATGGCAGAGGCGCCACCCGCTCCTGTTCTGGTTTAGCGGACTCCAATCTGGTTTAGTGGTTCCCGAAGCAGCTTGGCGCCTCCACCTATCCCCAAACGGGGATCTGCCATCTCCGACCGCCTGCTAGCCAGACCCTTGGACTATATAACTTCCAGTGCGTCGCTCCACCGTCCTCCCCTCTTTGCCTGACTGCACTCTTCTCTCTTCTGTCATGCCATCGGTGAGATGATACCGTAATTCCGGATCGCACGGCATCCTTCCCCCTGCGCCTCCCTGTTTCAGCTGAGTTCCTCGTCATCGCCTGCGCGCCTTTTCTCCACTTGACTCGCTGTAGATGGAACCATCCATCGGCCCTGGTCGCCCTGATCCTCAAATTAGACCGCTGCGCTGCAACCCTGTGGTTATACTTGGGCGACAGCTTACATGCTTGCCCTCTGGTCCCTTTTTCTTCGATATGTGCTTCTTTTGCCTGCTGCAATGGCGCAGCCTTCTACGATCGGCCCGGGGAGAGAGCATTGACTTGCAATGAGATTCAATTTACTACCTAGTCAGTCGAGCACGATTGAAACGCGGCGCTCACTGAGCTAGTGCTGATCACAAGCTCTCGCCACACCCATGCATTCCATTCGCACTTGCCGCTCTTACGCCCCGCCCATGACGAAGAATGTCTCAATCCCCGGTCATTTTTCGTGAGGTCTTCGATTTAAAGTGGTCTTGGAATAGGCTAGCGTCATCTAACGGATGATGGGCTATCATTTGCTTGGACGCCAGTGTCTGCGCCAAGTGATCTTCCGTGGACGATCTTGCCGCATTTTCACTGTTCTAGCGAGGCGTAGCAAAGAGGACCGAGGAATCTGGACTATCGGAGGTTCCTGGGAGGGTCGGCACCGCCGTGCACATGATGACGTCTCACCCGACTGGACGCCGATGCCCACGCTAAGCACCCTTTCGGAGATGATCTCTCCACTATAGTCTTCTTCCGGCAAGGCGCAGCAGGGCGGACAGTGAAATTATCTGAATATGAAACACTTTGTTCCAATGGGAGAAATGCCGCATGCAGTGTCGGCCTTGCGCGTGACTCATTTGTGAATTCCGTAGTGGATGGGTTGGTGGATCCTCGTATCGGCATTGGTCTCACGACTCTTGTCCGTTCGACCTGCCCAGAACGCTCGCAACAAGGCAGGAGACGGTAGGATGGTATAAAAGATCGTTGGAACTCCTCAGAACGACGCAGGCTGACTACCTGTCACTGACTCTCTCTCATATTCTGATGCATTGCGTTTGAATCTTTTTCGCGGCATGGCACCGATCAATCTGGACGATATCATTCATAATCATCCGCCTGTGAAAAGGCCACATTTCAAACCGCTCCAGGTACCCGGTCACCATGCTCGTATCCTTTCACGGTCATCTTTTAATGCACCCGCGCCAGCACATCCGCCTCTACACGGCCAACACGGCCGTTTGGGTCCTCCACTCTCGGGCCATCCGCCGTATCTTCAAGGTCATTTCAATGCATCTAGTGAAGCCGAGACGTTATCAGCTCCCAACAAGTTTGCAGAAGAAGTGACCATTGACTGCTCGAATGAGTTTGACATGGATGTCCTGAATGCCTTTTCGGGAAAGGATGCGAACGTTGCTATATCTAACATACACACGGCGAGTCGAGAATTGCAAAAAGTTCACAGCCAAACAGAAGCAGATGAAATTGCAGGTCAGTGCTCTCTCAGCCAGCGAAGTTGCCCAGCCCCTGGCTCACGTGGTAGAAAGCAGACGAAGCCACGATGGAGGGAGATACTGTGCGACATTCGAACCCGACAATAGATATAGCAGACGGCAATACAATGGTCAATGGCCACATTCTTGACCCTGCGGGCCAGGAAAAGCAATCAACTCCAACGCGTTTGTTGCCTGGAGATGCTGGAATTGAAGCAGACGAATTACGATTAGAACCGGCAGCTTGTGTCATTGGGGAAAGCATGCCAGCCGAGAGGTACAACAAACAGCCCGTTTCCGAAAGCTATGTGGTTATTAGCCAGGAGAAAAACAGGGCTGCAGCTCATGACGACGAAGGCGGGCTACAGCGTCGTGACGCGGAGAGCCTGTCAGCATCCCCAAAACTTCGTCAAAATGGAATATTGGCGCGTTCAAGCTCACCCGCTTTACAAGGCAGTGAGAAGCAGTCGCCATGCAGCCCAACAAAGGAAGTTACAGGATTTTGTCCAGTGTTGGATCAGGCCCCAGTGTTGGCACAGCCGTCGGTCGTCATCTCCAACTTTCGTCCCCAAGAGCGAGGAACGAAGGACTCTGTCTCAATAACACGTATGGCCTCTCCGAACAGAAAGCGAGACCGTGATGAGTACATATCGGATGACAGCAGCGATGACCCTGATGGCCCCGACGATGCGGACTACGTGGGCGAAAGTGGTGAAGATGCACATGGAAACAGCATTCCTTCTCATCGACTAAAAAGAGCAAGGCGTGCTGCCGTGCAGCTTAAGCCTAGACCTCCACGGCAGAACACTAAACGCCTCTCGGTCGACGAGGCAGTTCAACCCAAAGTGGCCGCAGATCAGACTTCCCCAACAAGCTTGCACGATATCGAAACGATTCATATCCGAGGTTTCCTTACGCGATAGATACTTCTGTCGAGGGTCATCTATTCAGTTACCTTTGAAGAGCAGGCAGAGCATTCCTGCCCTCAGAGACCAGACAGAGCTACATCACATCATGAAAACAACATTGGCAGCCAGCATTTCAAGCAACCCCCCCAGAAAGGGTCCCGCGCTGGGAAAACGACTGGGCTAACCCGAAACCTGTCGAAGGACGACCAACTTTTGATTGAATTGAAGGAACAACGGAGCTTGCCATGGAAGCGAATCGCAGAGTATTTTCCTAGAAGGTCGGAAGGCTCCCTCCAGGTGCGCTATTGCACACGCCTCAAGGCCCGCAAGGCTGGAGCTTCTAGGTATTCTGGGCGGCGTTTTAACGCGGGGAGTGAATCTTCATATAGAAGCGCACCTTGTGAGTCAGTTCAAGCCGCGGGTGGCAAAAGCAAAAGCACCGAAGAAGGTGTGTCAAGGCACCGATACAGTCCACCTCGGCGCAGGCAAACGGTGGACCGCTATTCCCCGGTTTGAGTTGGCAATAGTCATCAGTCTTTCATGCGAATACAATGATAGTATGTATGCAGGTAAAACAGTATTCAATTAGATGGACGGGGAGAGAGAGAAGGTGAGAGTGGAAGGAAGACTATCTAGTTGGTCTATCCTACATGTGATGCCTGAGGCATCCAACAGTCTTTGTCGAATACACACACACAATTCATTACGCCCGGAGGTTTCAAACCTATAGGGCACCTATACGCTATTTGATCTTTCCACTGCATACATTTTGTCATAGTCTCATTTTCGAGAGGAAAAGCTGAACCAGCTGCCAAAAACCCCTCTAGCCCATACGGGTATGTCCTTAACGATTTCTTCTTGTTGTTGTCGTCATATCCTCTCCCCAAAAGCAATAACACATCCCTCTGTGACACCGGACCCCCGACGTGTCCATTCTCGATGTAGTTTCGTGGACCTCTTCCCTGAGTAGCGATTTACCGAGAGTACTTCTCATATTGCCGCCCGAAGTAGCTGACTGCCTCGCCGGCGGCAACACCAGATAGCAGACGAAGGACTGACGAATATCAAGGCTGACGGTAGCTTCTAAATGGAAACAGCTCATTTGAAGTAGATAAAATCAGCGCTTCTTGGAGCATAATTAAATCCCCGGATACCAAGCTCTAGGCTGGAACATAACTTAAGATCAAAACACACCAATCCAACATTTCGTTGTGACCAACAGACACCGGGGTCAACATGGTGTTATCTCGCTCTAAAACTCAAGATCACTAAAGACAACCCGCATCATGGCACCCTCCAGCGGCAAGGGATCGAGAATCTTCTCAACATATGCTGGCCAGTCGTCAATCCACTGCAGGAGGGGAAAGATATGAGAGTATTCCCAGTGCGAAGGATACCATCCAGCCGCTTCCCAGTCGACAAGGGCAGCTACTTCATACTCTTCTTCATTTGTGACAGAATTAACGACTTTTCGTACAAGAACATTCTCTCTGGAGAGATCTCCGTGGGTGAATATAGGTGGATGATTGCGAAGTGCCAATGGGAGGTGGCGAGCAAGATAGTCGGAGAGAAAGCTATGACGATTTGATTCGCTCCACATATTTTTTGAGCGAAGTGCGATGGCTTTTCCAAATTCTTCTTCCGTTTGGAAAGGGCCGGTAACAGCAGCGTCCTTTTCACGAGAAAAAAAATACCTATGGGGAACGGGTCCTCTGTTGACGCTGCCATAAAATCCGGGCGATGGCAGCGCTCTCATCTGATCAAAGATACATCGCAATTGTCCAACAATCAAATTTTTATTTGCCTCGGTGAGCGAAGACCACGCCATCCCTAGAGAAACGTTGGGGATGTATTCCATGACGATATACAGGATGTCCCGATCGCGGTACATGGCGTAGAGTCGTGGTGCTGCGATGTTGAGTCGTTTTTCAACAAAAATTAGAGCATATCCCTCATTTTCGGTCACAAGCGGGCCATATTTCACAACGTATTTGTCTCTGATTACGACCATGCGCCCACCGTAGTCTGATCTCTTAGGGAGGGTTCGTGTTGCCCGTTCAATCTCATTCTGATCGGGAAGTGGCCCTGGTAATTGACCAGCATCCCGATAATAAGGAAGGGAGAAAGGAATAGGCATAGTTGGATGGGCGACGTGTCAAAGAATGGAACAGTTGATGGCAAGTTGAGGATGCGGCCCCAAGAGTTCCTACCCTTACTAAGGTGTAGACCTTTTTAGGCTAGTGGTAAAATCATGTGGTTTCTAGCTAGCACGTGACTTGGGGGATGGGATGCCTGTACACCTATCCCTTTCCACAGACTAGATAGGATTTAGCTTGGCAAAAATCCAAGCATACATCCCATATCCGCTATATTTACTACACAGTCCATAGTGTATTGTATGTCGGAGCATACAGACGTTCCCCTTCGGCCTACGCTTGGTTCGAATCGCCGATGCACCTGTACTGGAGCTGTTGTCAATCGCCGACTCAATGAGAAGCCAACACCTTACTTTTTTTGAGGCTTCCCACCCAATACACAAATAACATATATTGAAAATAATGAGTATAGTTATCTGGTAAGACATGCCTACGAGGTACAGTTCAAATCTATCTACTTTGCACTCATCAGCTCCCAGGAATTGGTATCTCTGAAAAAAAAAGGCCGAAAAACACGGAATAGACCATTCATTCATGGTTTACCACTACTCGAAACAAAGATAGCAACAGACAAGAAAATCCAACAACGAACAGCACATGGTAGTAGAGAAAAAATAGTAAGGAAAAGCACTGGTAGGCAGTTAACACGGACAATGAAATCCAGAAAGCAAAACATCGTATGGCCTCATGCTTTCATATTTTTCAAGAAAAGGCGATGGATATACCAGTACCCAGAGCCAAAACATAACAAAAAGAAATAAAAGAATCGTGTCTTTCAGATTGTCACCAGCGGCCGATAATGGGGCACCAACCCACAGTTTGGTCTATTGCTGAATAACAAGCCCGTTTGCTCTAAGAGCAGGTAGGGCTCGCTCCAAAGTCCACTCAGTGCACTTCACCAAGGGCCTTCGGGGCTCTCCTGGCCCGTAGAAGGTCAGTGGAGCCTGGGTCTTGAATGGTTCGGTTTTCATTGTCTTGATGTTGAAAGCCTTCTGCTGGGGCGGCGCCGGGACGCTCCCCAGGACCCTATTCCAGTCGGCAGGATGCTTGGACACGGGCGTAACGCCCAGTTTCTCAAGCGAGTAGAAAGACTGCGAGTACTCAGGAGAATGCCTTGGTTGTGGGGTATAAATCATCCCATTCGCAGAGGTTATATCACCCATGACGTGGTGCAAGATGCCGCTCTTGTCTGCCGCGGTTTTGACGAAGATAGTCGTGTGAAATCTCGGACTCGGCATATCAGGGTCTTGCATAGCGAGATTGCATCGCGCAAGGTAGACTTCGTAGTACCCAGACATTCCGGCTTTGGTGAAAGGGTAAGTTACAGGCTGAGGAAAGGTTGGGTGTGGAAGAACAAATAGAACTCCTAAGAGAGATTGCAATGGATTGAAGGTGGACTGGAAGAACTATGACCGAAATAAAGCAACTAAGCTCTTTATATATGTTGAACCATGGGATAGACATTTAGTTTTATCCCCCTGAGGCTGCGAGGCTGGCGCTTAATTCGTTCACTCAGTTCTCCGTCTGCATCTTTTCTCCAATGATTTTCTGATTTAGCCTCAGGGTGGTGAGGCTTGGGATTCAAGCTAAAACCAAGCAGGGCCTTCTATTGAATAGGAGGTTGCGCGTAAGTGATACTCTCCTGCCACACATCACAATGTCAGCTCAGTATGCAGCATCCCCAGGCCAGTGGTTTTCAACAATTGCCGCTGGTAGAATGTACTAGGGCAATACCTAGGGGGCTGTGATGTTTTCGATAAGAGCCTTAGGAGGGCGCTTATGCAAGCGGTGAGCTATCTGGTCAGAGACACAGGTGACAATTACAACCCATCCGGCGGGCGTTAAATGGGTGGCTGTTTGTTGAATTCAGGAATTAAGTTACGTTTTACAAGCATTAGATGAGTCAATAGCTCACCAACATGGTGCCTGTTGAGATCTAAAATTGTTGGAATGTCATGTGACCACCACTGTTTGCTCCCAGTACTTAATCTCAGTCTTAGCATGTAGATAGTTTCTCTCTCTCTCAACGCATCAAGAGATTTCCAGTTACATCTACATTCATCGTAGATCTCTAGTATCTCTAACAAAAATACTATTTAAAATACCAAAAATCACTAAATGGCATGCTAAGGCAAGGCAAAGAGGCCTGCTAAGCGCTGCCCACGGACTTGGAGTAGGCTCTCTCCTGTCACATCACCGATTGGTAGACCTTGCCATATTGCTTTTTTGGGCGGCCCATGGGCTGTGCGCAGCCCAAACCCGCCCATCAATACATAAATTACAAAGATACAATATTAGACTTGTCATAATTATTGAGGTAAAAATAATGGAGGCAATAACATGAAAGTCGTTCGGAAGCGCTGAGGAAGGATTTAAGATGTGGGTTCTCTGGGACTCCTTTCTCTACCTTGGGGTAGGTTGACCATGCCGCAGATGCAGGTAATTGTGACCACTGGGTCCACTCAGACTGCCTAGTCTTGACGCGCCCAGCATCCTTCGTGACCAGCGATACGCTTAGTGTCCAGCCATGTCCATGTCTGAGATGGGCTATAATTTGATTTCATGCATGTGCCAAAGCACAGATCCCCTCCCGATTATGAATGATAGGCTGTTTCTTGGCGCTGGCCTGCTCTATTTTTGTTTTAGCACTACTCGGATCACCTCAGCCATTGCTAGGCATATGTGTTTGTTATCGAGTATCAAAAGCGAGGCCTGCCTCACTCTCATATCCTTTTTTGGATCTCAAATTTCGACCATCATAACCCACGTGTTATTGATGACTTTGTCTGTGCAAAACTCCCGGACCCTGATGAAGATCCTATGCTTTTCGAATTGGTAACGTCTTACATGATGCACGGCCCCTGCGGAGACCTTCACCCCAATGCCGTCTGTATGGTCGAAAAGAATGGGCGGAAGGTATGCTCAAAAAGCTTTCCGAAGCCTTTTCCCAATGAGACAATTCCACCAGATAACGCATACCCCATTTACCAACGCCGTCAAGGGTTCAGTCACACAGTGAAGCAGCCATTATATCGTGATCAAGATATCCAGATTGGTAACGAATAGGTGGTTCCTTTTAATCCATTCCTTCTCCGTAAATACCGCGCACATATCAATGTTGAGGTCTGTGCTGGGATGTTCGCTGTGAAGTACTTGCATAAGTATTTACACAAGGGCCCTGATCGGGCTACTGCGGAATTGACGCTAAATAAGGCAAAGGACTTGATCTCCGGCCGATACATTGGATCATCTGGGACGAAACCCCTATGACATATCGGGATGTTTTTGATGCGGTGGATAGGATGCTTCGTGATATTCGCGAAACTGACTACCCTGGGGCAAGCCAGCTTTGGTGGTATTCCGACAGTCTTTGGCGGTGACTTCCAACAAACGCTACCAATTGGTCCTCAGGGTAGTAATACCCGCGCCTCGATTGTTCAATCCACTCTACAGTTTGCCCTATGTCTGGGATTCTTTAATCCAAATTCTCTCATTGGTTGAAAATATGCGCCTTCGCTCAATAAATCCTGCCAATGTCTCCCTCGCCCGATGGCTTTCCCAGCTTTGTACGGATGAAGCGATGGAGGGGTTGATTCCGGTACTAGATTGTCTCCTCCCAAATACAGGCTATAAGGTAGATAAATTTGTGGACTCAACTTATCCCGAAGATGACTTGCATCGGTTAGCTAATGTGGCCGATCCTATAACTCTCTCACGTTCCTGTTGGTTCTTTGCGGAGCGCGCTATTCTAACAACAAAGAATACTGATGTTGATGCCTTTAATGAGTCTATTCTTCCGTTTCTCCCAACCGAAGAATGGAGTTTAAAGTTATCAGACTCATGTGACCTTGGTGCCGGTCTCAATTCTGATATTGATCTACGGGAAGATTTAACACAGCAATATCTACGCACTCTATCTCCGAATGGTTTCCCATTAAGTGATATTCGCGTAAAGAAGGGCGCTCCGGTAATGCTGCTTCGGAATATCGATCCGCGTAACGGCCTTTGAAATGGTACCCGTATGATTGTGACCAATATCCGTCCTCGATGTCTTGAGGTATCAATTATGAGTGGTCCATGCCTTGGGGAAACGCGCCTGATCTTCCCTATCACCTTGACCTCAAAGGACAATGACTATGCATTTATAGTTAATCGTGTGCAGTTCCCAATACGGCTAGCCTTTGCTATGACTATCAATAATTCACAAGGTCAATCGCTTGCTAGGGCAGGCCTCGATCTCCGTATATCTCCTTTTGCGCACGGCCAGCTCTATATTGCATTCTCCCGCTCATCGGACGCAAGTCAGGTATAGGTCCTTTTACATCCTGAGAATATTGAAAAGGTTTTGAATAATGTGGTTTACCGTGAGGTTATTACCCCCTTTTTACAACTACCAGGTTCCCAGGATATCAGGGCCCCCCTCTCTCGCACATTAGCAAGCCGTCGGCGAGCTTTAAATTTATGTAGAAGAGTATAGTATACTACATTTATTGAGTACATATATCTCTTACTCGACATTGTGTTTTATGATAAAGGATGATCTTTATAACGCCGAGTAGCATGTAATGTAGCCAACTGCAGAACAATATGCTTACATTACCCTCTATACTTTTAAAAAAATACCGACATTTGACCTATGCCTACCTTTTGTTCATTGACATGTATCTGTGCTATATACAAATTGACTGGGTTACACAATTACCTTCTTAAGAAGACGGAGGATATACCTGACATTGCATGTACAAGGGCTATAAAGTCCCTATAGAATTAGGTCTCCAAGCTCCAAAAGAGAAGACTATAATGGATAGACCATGAGAAAGGAGATAACTTACTAAAAATGGCAGAAGTGTGGTTGTTCTTTCTCTAATATATGTTGTTAGCTTAATTTTCTATGTACAAGGGCTTAGCAAGGGAGGGAGGCCGCGCTATGCGCGGCCCAAAACCTAGTATATGAGTAATCAGCCATCCGGACTTGGAACATTCAAAGCTCCCTTGAACTTTTTTCTTGGCTATCTCACACACGTTGTTCACTACAACACCTTGTCTCTTTTTACTTCGAAATATGGAACCCTGCAAGGTCAGTGATCATCATCAGGTATCTTTCAATTTGGATGAGCTGACATAGTATTAGACACTCTATCTAAACGATATTCCTATCAATGTAATAGAGGCCGAGCGGTTAGATCCAGGGCGCACGGTGTTTCGGCTGACACTCTCCTCTCCATTATGCTACAATGTTCCATCAACATCGACAGTAATAGTCAAGTAGCAGAGAATCGGATGGGAGGACGAGTTCCAACGAGAGATACAAGCATACGAAAAGTTGGAAAACCTCCAAGGAACTATTATTCCAATCTTTTTTGGCCAAGGCTCCTTCAATGGCCTTGATGCGCTTGTGATTTCGGAGGTTGGGGGGATTACCCCACATGATCTCGCTCGTGGAAACTTCGGCGTCCAGCAGGAAGCGCTACTTACAGAACTGAGCCTGCTACGGAGTACAACCTTAATACCTTAATATTTACAAAATCCATTTCAGCCACCTCTGTTAGAGATACTAGAGATCTACGATGAATGTAGATGTAACTGGAAATCTCTTGATGCGTTGAGAGAGAGAGAAACTATCTACATGCTATGACTGAGACTAAGTACTGGGAGCAAACAGTGGTGGTCACGCGACCTTCCAACAACCTCAATAGCTGTCGTAAGACGAGCCTGTCCGGCGTTGGGGTTTGGCACCTTTCCGACCACTTTAGTTCCATTTTCTATGGTGAACAATAATGTTTTGTTAAACATGCCATCAGGAAATCTTTCGATATGAACAAATTCCCTCGCGCCGACCGAAGCAGCGGCAAGCCTCGCAAGTTCGTTCATATCAAATTGCACCCGACGTATTAACAGTTTATGTTCTTTATTTGATACAAATCGTCCCCTTGTATACTCGAAGAACTCGTTGACCGAGTTGCAGTTTTTGTGTAATGTCAGTTTTAGTGTAATGACCTGCTAAAGCCTGGTCTGAAAAGGATAGACGTAACCTCTTGAAGGGCGTCGCTGATTGCATAGATAGCCGGCGCATAACTACGGTAGCGTCTAAATCAATGGGGATGCTGCAGTGATGCGATGATGAAATAATGAAAGGTGTAAGTTCATGTACGATGATATTTGACCGCCTAGGGGTAACAAATCCGCTCACGTGAGCAAACGCTGTTCCGCTGGGTCTAGACCTCGCCAACGCGGGTTTGGGTTGGGTTTTCAATTTCCTTACCCGCCCATGGGCAACCCACCGCGGGTTTTGGCCTTGATGAACCCGCCCATGGGTTCTTGGCGGGTACCCGCGGGTTGCCCAAAATACCCAAAAACATGCATAAATCGTAGATAAACCTGATTCGTCATCTGATGTAATTTTGGTCATTTATTTCTGTCACGCTTTTGGGTGGATGTTACACTGAAACAATGAGCGCCATCGATCTGGAAATATAAAACTATTCTCTACATGTAGATCACTGCCCCCATCGCCGTGCTTTACACATCTGAAGGGATTACAGGCCACATTGATCATTTTATGTAAATTCATCAATTGAGAATCTTTCGAGTGAGCTCCAAAATATTGTCTTTAGTTCGATAATTTAAGAGTGATTTGGACCCTCTCAGTGTCCTCCCGAAGTCGTATTCTTCATGTTCCTTTCCAAATATTCTCAGCTAGAAGCTATCAGTTACGCCATCGAAACAATTAGATAATCGAATATTACTGCATAACTTAGTGTAAAATGATCAGTCAGCTTTTTTTGCTTTTTTGGGTAATCGCGGGTACCCATTGGGGTCTTGGGTTGGGTTTCCCGGATGACAACCCACCCACGGGTTTGCTGACTAAGACCCAATTCGGCCCATGGGCTGGGTTTTCGCGGGCGGGTTTGGGCGGTGGGCGGGTTTTGGCGAGGCCTAGTCAAGGGTATTCCAAGTTCTCATAGAGTAGAATTGCCATTTGCTTGTCGCAGGCCGAAAGTGGCTGCCTTCCTGCAGTCCTTCCCTTTCTGCCGGTCGTACCGCACGTGAATGCTGACTGACTGATTGATTTGTTGGCTCTCGGTGGCCCATCGGTGCGCCTTGTAGGTCACTACTGGTTGGTGACGGATAGGTCCGTAACAATACGTTATTACTTTCTTACTATAACCAAAGCGCCTTCCCTATTTAAATCCATTATAGAGCCATTTTAGAAGTGTCCTCTATAGTAACAAAGATGTCACGGTGTGAACCGTAATGCTTAGTAAGAGGAAGATCACGACACGTGATCTCCGACCTGTTTATCTTGAACTTCAGTTCTAGATCCTGTTGTAGCTCTTCGAGCTACGTCTTGTATAATAGCCTGCCCCTGCCTGTACCTGTCAAGTGGAATCTGATCTGTTATGACCTGTTCCTACCAGTCATCTCCTATCATACCGTCCTGCCAGCCTGCACCCTGACAAACGAGATTATACCATTGATGGTAATAAAGGAGATAGGGGCTATAGACGCAAAAAGGACTCGAAAAGATCAAATGAAAAACTATGAAATACATAATCACAGCAGCTATTTCTCCATTTCTCCTCCAACCAAGAAAAAAATACATACAACAGTGAGGATTCGCTGGTGGTCACCCACCCAACTACTAACTCACCGGCGTGTGGCTTAAGTACGGCTGAGCGGACGGGAAGCCCTGTTTTCCACACCCTATGGTCGTATGTATCATCTACTACAAAACCAAGATATAGATAGCACAAAAAGTGGTTTGATCAATTATTGCATCCGGCGTGCATAGTTCCAGATCGAGCAATACATTATGGAACCTGAAGATTTGGGTAGACAGAGTATTTAATCAAGAACACTTGTAGGTCTTTTAGCCAACGTTCCTTTCGTGTGTAGCACGTGTTCAAAGGCCAATAATGACTTGCTTCGGCGAAGAATGCTGAGAAGTGGTATGATTCTTGACACAAAAAACGATACAACTAGAGTAATGATAAACCAATGATAACGATGAGGCGAAGAATGTCAGAGAAAATTTCATTGTAAAGTTACATACAAGGAATATGCTAAAAAATAGCGCAACCCCCGGGGCCACGGGTGAAAGATGAGATTATGTAGTTGAGATGAACCACGCCAAATATGTTACAAGAATGTTGATACAAGAATGTCTGATAGTTTTCCGTTCCAGAAAGCATAAGAGCCAGATCTATAGATAGTGTACAGAGTTGTGCTTGAGCTTAAGCACCAGTAATCCTCAGCACGAATTCATATACGCCAAGGGTAATGATGGCCGATGGTAAAGAACGGAGCATGTGAGGAGCGAGGCCTCCGTACAAGCCCGCCATACCTTCTTCTTTAGCGATTGTACGGAAACATTGTACCAGGCCTGTGTACTTAGCCTGGCCATGCTCCATAGGTGCCTGGCGCAATCGTGTTCGGATAACCTAAGAACGTAAGTGTGTGACAAAAACAACCAACTCGGAGTGAAGTACCTCATGAGGATATGTGATTAGACCTGCTACTAGTTTAGCGGAAGACGCAGCACCGCTAGTGCTAACCCAGTGGAAAACTTCGTTCCAGAAGGGAGTCCTTGGCCCCTCGGTAGCTTCTAATGACCGATTGAGCCTAGTTTTCAACTGCTCATAGAGCACCAAGTGTAAGGCCGTTTCAATCGAGCCCAGATAGCTTGCACTCAATCCTCTGTAGAAGCCACCTAGACCCTCATTTCGCATGACCTGCCGGACACAATCAATGCTATTGCGATATCGACGTGTTGAAGGACCACCAGCGTGGGTTTGTGTTTTGTCAAGTTGCAGTCGTGTTTTGACAAGCCATATTGGATTTGTTGCTGTAGAAGTTGCGAGACCTGCGCAGATTGCAGCTTGAGCATGGATGAGAGCCGAGTCTTCCGTATGTCCCATGAGTTGCGCTCCGACACGTTTGCAATTCCCGTATACGTAAAACTTGATCGCGGTCGCCGGGACTACACCTGCCATGCTAGGACCGAGACCTCGAAAGAAAGCTCGCCACCCTTCAGCACGATAGATGGAGCTGATAATCCGGAGTGTTTTATGATTTGATCGTTGAAGAGGTCGTGATGATTGGTTTGATTGGTGAGAGGAATCGGAGCCCCTAATTTGTGGTTGGTAGAAATCGGACTGAAGACGTGTTCGTAAGACATCAAGAGGCGAAGTTACTATCGCAGTGGCCATTCCGCCGCTCCTAGATAAATGTCAGAAGAGTTACAGGTGATGCAAGCTGGAGAAGACATACGCGCCCGCAAGAAGGTGCACCCAAGAACTGACAGCCTTCTTTGTCGCGAGGACTGGGACGACCTGCTCCCCTCCTTTTGTAGGATCGTACCGAGCCTGAGCATTCCCCTCCATTTTCGTGTCGTACCTTGATGAAGATTAAGATCACTAGAGCGAGTCTGGGCACTTTTTTTCGGCGGTATGCTTTTCCGCTACCCACGTGACCTTGGAAAGCCTTATCGTCACGTGTTTGACCCTCTTGTCACATCCATTGTCATGCCAACAAGTCCAGCCTTGAAGACCTCAGCACATGTACCTATTTGGTAAGCCAAAAGATCGTAACAACATTCAAGACGTCCGAGCATCGCCGCAGCTGGTATAAAGATTTATGCATAAACACGCTCTCTTTGGATAATTGGGGATGTTGATGCCCTAAGCACAGTCATCTGACCGACCTAGTTCAATTTCGTCCTCCCTGTGTCAAGAATATCTCCTTGTCTTTCTCTTCAACTGGATTAACCACGATTCTCTCCTTATCATAGCTGATATGACCATCCATGATCCTGGGGCTGAATGTAGCGATACAGATGCCGAGTTACTCGCAGTCCTGGGGAAATAGGATTTCATTACCGCCATAGTTCAAGCAAGTCTGCCATGTGCATCGTTTTTGAAAATCAGTGGTAGAGTTGTCGAAGAGTGCCATGCGCTTGTAGCAGCAGTTCGTGATACAAAGGAAATTGGCCTCGCTACCGGACGAACCATGTCAGTCGGAATTAGGTGCGAGAGACAAAATAACAGTCTTGTCGGTCATACAATCTGGGTGGTCATAAATATTTGGGACGTCCACATGACTGTCACTCTGGGCCGAATAACTACCACAGATTTACAAATAGATCGTCTCGCTCGCACCACACAGGACGAGGAAAGGCGGCGTGAACTATTCTCGCATTGGTACACCGAGACTGATCTCTCTCGATTATTTGACCCCATCCTCGCCGGCTTCAATTTGGCCTGTCAAGATTTCAAAGAATTTCAATAATGCCAAACCCCATGACTAACTCGCGGTTGAGCCTTTTCAAGCTGTAATCAAGACAATTTGGAAAATTTACATACTTGGTGCCGTCTGGAGAACCCAGATCTGGGGTCGATCGAATGAAGGGGTGTCAACGGCTATGCTATTTATACTGTACTTAGCTACTCACTCTTCTGTTCTCTCACAACCTCCTAGTACAAATTCAACAGTACTAGCCCTATCTCTACCAATTTCACGATCTACATTACTAGGTTGATTCCTTGATTGACAAGCTCAGAGGGGAGGGGGGAACAATTTCAATCTAATTGGTGTCCAAATACTCCTGCCATCGATTCTCGGTTCTTATCCTTAGACACACGTCTACCGCTGCCAAAGGTAACGAGCAAAGTTGGGTATAAGACATCAGTCTACCCAGTTCAACTTGAGCTCGTCGACATCCGGGCTTTAAATGGCTATAGCTTACATCCTGAAACATTCATGAGCCCCAACCCAGAAACAATCCCCGGAAGAAATGAAAGCAATGATGGAGAACAAGCGCGCCCTGGCATATTTGACTACTGTTGAACAGGCTGGCGCAACGGCTATCTGTGCCTCTGTCTTCAGCAGACTAGAAGGGAAAGACGGATTGTATTTGGAAGGAGCATCTATAGCAGCCCAACCGGCTCCTTCGGGCGCGGATGGACTGGAGTATGGATACGGCTGTTGGGAATTTGATGAGGCAAAGTTAAAGGAATTGTGGGAGCTTAGCAAATGTTTGTAAGACGTAGAATAACTGCTGAGATTTATCCGTATACCTCGAAATGGCTTCGGATCATTTAAGATTCTACGGAGGCAAAGTTTGAACCCTGGGCCTAGTTAATTACCTATTCTTCTTGCGGAAGACACTGGAACGACTTGCACTCGAGTCAATATTGTAGCGCAATCCTTCAAAAGACTCCACTGCTTCCTTCTCTCGCTCAAATGCAACCTCTGTCGGATGCTTTGCGGTATAGAGTAGTCATCAGGTAAACAAAACTTGCTGGTTGCTTTGCATACTTCTTCAGTACTCTGACCCAAGTCATGGTATCTTACTGAGTGTAAACGCCTAGAAGTAGATACATTTAGAGATTTACACTGCAGGAATAGCTTCATTGTTGGCCCGATGTTTTCAACTACAGGAGTTTAAATGGTGGAGATGGAGCTTTAAGACTGTAAAAAACCTGAGAATCTGGTGATCGTTGGTTTTTCCCTGTATAAGAAGCTTCATTTCACGGCTGATTCTTAAAGAAGTTCTAGAGAGCTTAGGTACTTTACCTATCAAGGTTTCTATCAAATTCATTCAGGTATTTTCAAATTCCTACCCACTTGAAATTGGGCTAGCAATGCCACTTCGCAATCGGCCCCGTTCACGCATATTAGTTGAGTTCCAGTTCACTCCTCATACAACGGCGGGACTGAGCGCCACTTCTGACGTCCAAATCGCAATTGCTCTTTTTGGTAGCCCACGAACCACCGAATGCTTGTCGGCTGTACAAATACGTAGGTGCTCCTTCTCCTTCCCCACAGTAATCGAGAATGCAATCAACAGTAAATCTAGATTGCCTCGTAGTGCCCTGGAGTCTTGTCTTCGCGTGTGACGATCACAGTACCAATCCCACTCTGTCACTCGGGAGGCGCAAGACCGGTCTCCGTGGTTATGTGGATGTATGTGATGGCCTAGTTGTCGAGGTTAGCAAATGTGCCTTTGTCAGGAGTTCCAACCCGGTGGACGACAATGGGGGAAGTTGAGAAAAGCCGGCACTGGCGGGGCACGCTTGTTAAAGATGAGGTGGTTCGAGGGGACAGTAATTGCCGGCCATGGGAGACCGCTATCACTCTGGCATCGGACTGTTACCGCTTGGATTGTATCTTTCGAAAAGGGTGCTGGAGAAGAGGGAATCTAGTTGGAGGCTGTATTCTTGGTAGCTGTAGGAGGCACAGTGGGCTTGGACACGTGAGGACGCGGTATTGCGCTTGCTTCTGGGCCCGAGTCTGAATCTGTGTTAAGATTGTCCCATTTTGAGTAGTCGATTAGAGGCATTGTGGTGGCTTTGGCTTGTGCGAGAAACCGTTTCACCTGGCGATTTTTTCTGAGCATAAGTAGAGGGGTAGCTGGTGTAGGCTCCGACCAAAAAGAATTGTTCATCACAAGATATTTCCAGCCCAAAGAATTCTTGCCGTTCTTGTCGAATTACGAGAAAAATCAGGACTAGAGTAAATCCTTGAATTCTGAACTGGTAGGGCTGATAGAAGGCTTGCATGTTATCCCACAGTAGAAGAGATGTAATCTCCAACACGTGTTCGACCCCTCGTGAGGGGAACCCCCCCCCCGCACGAGGCAGTCACCATTTCTGGCCAATCAGAGCTGCGGCAATTGTTATCGGGACAGTCTCAACTCGGTGACCGACTTTTGCGATCTGCGGGTTGTTGAGAATCCACCTTTGGCAAATCATTCGGGTCTCAATCCCCTCACCTCACGAGAACCTTTCAATTGGGGGTTCCCTCATGGGGGGTAGTTTCAAGGTCTTGACCCACCCCTGGGACCAGTGTAATAAAAGGCCATTTCCCAGAAGACAGTAGCCAAATAAAAGTGGAAATTTTCTAAATAATTCCAATGGCGAACCGTACCTTTACATTTGCAGAAGGTATCGTAACAAATAAAAGAAAACAACTCTTCCTATTCTGACACTAGATAGGCCAGCCAATTGCAGACCCATCGGTCAGTACAACGTTGCCTACTATTGGCGGCGGCGGCCTCACGACACTGGGTGACACGCTACTCATTGAGACACTTTCGCACTTCAACCGCGAACGCATTCCCGAAAGGTTTGAGATCATCTGAAGAGAGATTTTTGGCAGGGAAAGCGATTTTAACGGAAGACAGAGTCGTTCATGCTAAAGCTGCAGGCGCTTGGGGAGAATTCGAGGTTACAAATGACATTTCTTCCTTCACATCGGCCAAGTTCCTCAACGGGGTTGGCAAGAAAACCCCCGTTTTGTTCCGTGCAAGCACTACCGGTGGTGAAAAGGGTAGTGCAGACACTGTCCGTGATGTGCGAGGCTTCTCTGTCAAGTTTTTCACAGAGGAGGGTAATCACGATATTGTAGGAAACCACATTGTAAGTGATCATCGTCGACTCTAGCATTGCATATTGCTAATGTCCCCGAAGCCTGTGTTCTTTGTTCGCGATCCTATGAGGTTTCCCTCTCTCAACAGAAGCCATAAGAGAAATCCTGCCACCAACCTACAGGATTGGACCATGGTGAGTACTAAAATCAAGGGTCCGGTAACCATTTTTTTTGATGAAGCTAACCGTTTAGTTCTGGGATTTCCACGCGAACCAACCCGAAAGTGTTCATGCTCTGATGCACCTTTTTAGCAATCGGGGGATTCCTGATTCCATCCGCCGAATGACAGGGTTCGGTATACACACCTTTAAGATGGTATCAGCTGATGGTGGCTTCCGATACTGCAAATTCCACTTCCGGCCGACCCAGAGTATCACACACTTCTCTAATCAGGAAGCTACGCGCATGGCTGGCGCAAACGCCGACTTCCACACTCAGGATTTGTGGGATGCTATTGCTCGAGGAGAGTTGCCGGCCTGGAAACTCTACGTGCAGGTCATGGAGCCCGAGCAGGCTGAAACCTACGGCCGTGCTCTGTTTGATATCACCAAAGTTTGGCCCCACAAGGATTTCCCCTTGATCGAAGTTGGCCAAATGACTCTTAACAAGAATGTGGGTGACTCTTGATCTGAGACATGAAGCAAACGCTAACAACAGATCCAGCCGGAGAACTATTTTGCCGAGATCGAGCAAGCGGCATTTTCACCTTCGAATATGGTGCCCGGCATTGCAATGACTCCTGACCCTAGTAAGTTCACACCGACTTAATCGTCCAAGTAAGATCGGATCCTAATTACTTTTGTGTGTACAGTGTTGCAGGCGCGCATGTTCGCCTACCCCGACGCCCAGCGATACCGTCTCGGAGTGAACTATACACAGCTTCCTCCAAACCGTGCAATTTGCCCAGTATACGCACCATTCGAGCGCGACGGTATGGGAACCGTGACCCGAAACTATGGTGGTGATCCCAACTATGTGCGGAGCTCACTGAGTCCTGGCGTCCCCAGCCAGACTGTCTCCAACGTACGACACACTGAGCGCATCTTGCGCAACGCTGTTCTCGGCCATAATGAGATCCTAGTTGACGATGAGGATTTCATTCAGCCACGAGACCTGTGGAACAGGGTCTTTGATGAGGCTGAGAGAAGGCAGTGGGTATCAAATGTGTCGGAGACTTTAGAAGACCTACCTGATCAGCTCAAGGATGCTGTCACTGCCATGTTCAGCAAGGTCGATCCCCGTCTTGGTCAGCTGTTAGAAGCTAAGGCCAAGAACAATTCTCGTCTCTAGGTCTTTGAATTTTTAGTTCTAGGGCCCTAATTTTTCT
This sequence comes from Penicillium digitatum, assembly GCF_016767815.1. Lineage (NCBI taxonomy): Eukaryota > Fungi > Ascomycota > Eurotiomycetes > Eurotiales > Aspergillaceae > Penicillium > Penicillium digitatum. Next base: position 1,146,644 of record NC_089388.1, read on the forward strand.
ATGAAAATAATAGAATTATGCTAACGTGTTCCACCAGTGAGTGGTCCATCCCAAAACACGTGGTCAACGCGATAAGTTGCAATTTGATATCATAACAACGATTGTCTCTATAGAGCTTTCCTAGTAGCCCAGGAACAACCTTTGGGTGATGTGTAGTTTCTCTTGGGAGATGAGAAGATTCTCATGACTGTGCTTGGGATTTATGTATGTCTTGTTTAAGCCATGTAATTTTGAACACCATGATACTGTGGCACTTCTGTCCTTTTCAAATTAAGATACATAAGGCGTAAAAGCCTCCGTCCTCTAGTCTTGGCATCACTACTCTCAGTACTACTCTAAGTACCCAAAGTCATAGTTGTACTAGGTCCACGTCTACGTCCACGTCCACGTCTAAATCTAAATGACTGTAATCTGTGGAACTTGCGTGATCTGAAGCTAGAGCCTAGTATAAAAATAAAAGGCCATCTCATCCTCGAAGTTCCATTCTAGTAGGAAAAAGTGTTACCACAGTTCGTGCTCCGTAAATTGAGATGCATTATGGAGACGATGTTGACTTGTCTCTCAGATTATCACTATCCCTGTAAAGCCCACACTAGCTGAGGAAACTAGGTTCAATTTGAGCCTGAGAACGAATGAGAAGTACAGCAGAGAGCACAATCCATGGTGATAGAAATAGCACCTTTCCCTACCAGGTTGAGATCCTCTCCAAGGAAAGTAAATAGCCTTTTAAACAATGATCTTCAAAACTGCTGTAATTCGAGTCTTACTGTCCGTGTATTGAATGATTAAAATTCTGTAGATGCTATTGTCTATGACGCCATACGCTCAACCCGACGCTGCAGGTCCTTGACCATATCCACCCCGGCCTTGGTAGCCTCATCCAGGTTCTCCTCCGGCAACCCAAACAGGTCATTCTGCGCTTTAGCCAAGCACTCACTCGGATCTTCCGGGTAAAACGCCCTGGCGTACAGCATCTTGCTGAAACCAGCCATATTACCAACCTTAACTTGCGCCAGGCCCTCCTCGTATCGTTTCTTGGTGGCCTCGTGGGTGACCGTCCAGTCGGCATCAGTGGTGCCCGTGACGCGCTTTACACTCTCAAAGATGTCATTTTGGTTGACCACAAAGCTCTTAATGTACACGCCCTTGTTGAGGAACCCGGAGACGGTAAGACTCTTGTCGTTTTCGTCATCGGGAAGCTTCTTGAGGCTCAGAAGGTCGGCCACGGCGCGCCCAACCTGCGACAACGTTGACGTTGAGGTTTTGGTGTTGCCATCGTCGTAGAGTGTCAGGGAACGCTTGTCAAAGTCGAACCCAAAGCGCGCCTCACCACCTGCCAGGCTGTAATCGTACCAAAACCCACAGCACACAGCAATCCACTGCATACCGAGTCTCTCGATCTCGCCCCTTTGGGCACTGCCCACGGGGCCTAGAATCGTATCTTGCCCGAATTTGATGTGGTCAATGTCGCCGGCGTAGCTGTTGGGCATGACGTAGGGAACACCAGCTTTGGCAGCCGCCTGGACGAGCTTGCTATGAGTGTCCCGGGGCGCTGTGGGGGCCATAGTGATGATTAGAAATTGCTGGTCCTTGAGAGCGGCGACAATGGTGGCCTCATCGTCGTAGTCAATTGGGGCGACGAGGACGCCATCGGCGAATTTGTTGCTGCTGTCTTTGCGGGAGAGAGCTGTCACTGTGTGTTTTCCGGTTTGAAGGAGAGCAGCAGCAATATGCGATCCAATGGTACCTCCAGCCTACGGGTGTTTGTTAGTGTTGCTGGGTACGCCCTGTTGTTGAGGGGCTTACTTACACCGACTATGGCGATTCTCTCGATAGCATTCTTGAAGCCGGCGGGCTGGTCTTTGGCGTACTGGAGCATTTTGGCTAGTTTGAACAAGATCCGAAATTGAGTATTGAAATGTGTCAACTGCTGCGATTGTGGGTAATCGAAGTTTTGTAGCTGGCTTGTGTGCGTGTGGCTTGTCCCTGAAACAGAGAATGCCCGTCTATTTATAACATTTCAAGACTCAGTCTTGATTCTCTCTATCTCTATGGTCGGACTCGGAAATTTCGGACACCTGTTCTCAATGTCGTATGTCCGACTTAGTCTGGCCGTAGCTTCAAACTTGATTCGCCCGGAGATAATGGCGTCCGGGAGCCACGACGCGATGCAATGCAATCAACGATCGTTGTCGCCGTCATCGCCGCCGCAGCCGCAGCCACAGCCGCAGCCGTTAAACGCTGGTTCGTCGTCACTGATGCGAGTACTGTTGGGAAGGCCCCACTGCTATGGAGATCGTAAATGGTCAAGATTGATCATATTTTAATAAGTTCGTGCAAGATATAGTACGATGACACTGGCACTTACACTCACACGGTCTGGCAGCGGTCGATGGGCGCCGGGTGATCCATTCCGCATTAGCCGTTGCAGCCGCACCCCACTAAGCCGCACCAAGGCAGTGATCTTTCAACTACGGACTGATGGAGCTCCGAGCATGTCTCCGCAACGTTAAGACGATGGGAATGAAAATCCAAGAAGGGGCACGGATTTAAGCAAGCTTCTTTGCGCCTCAAAGGATTGACAAATGGGTATTGGAAGCCATTCTATCGCCAATCCATATAATCACAACGCTGAGTTTCACAAGACCATTTCAGGATGCCACATGATGGTTTGATGAATTGCATGTTGATCCCTCGCTGAATGGAGTTAATACATGTTCAATTGCCCCTGTGCCAATTGCATGTCAGGACCGAGCATAGATAAATATGGTTCAATGAGGAACTGGTCCCAGTCCTCCCCCCAGCCCATGTCTTGCACAGTGGCGATGGCCTCGGATTCCGGCTGCGCCTGGAGGGATTTATAGCTCGCCTCGACAGCTTCCATCTGGGCAAGTTCCTTACGCTTCTTTGCCATACTGAGACTGAGCAGATGCTGCGCCATCGACAATGCCTTACGCGTCAGTCCTGTGTCGGCAGCGTAAACCAGATTCTCTAACCCCTTGAAGGCGGCAGCAATGTGGACGGAGGCGGCCGGCGCGTCGATGGCCAACAGGACGCAGGTATATTGGAAGACGCTGCCGATGAGGTTCCAAAACAGATGACCCTGGTTAGCTAGCTGCTCCGCCGCCTCCACTGCGGCGTTGCCGTTCTCAATGACGAGCTGAATGATCTCGTCCGATATGCCCATCTTGAGCTGGTAAATGCGTCGATAGAAGCAAAACGCGAGGTCCGCCTTAGTCACCACCAGGAACGGATGTGTGAAATGGAGCCTATCCAATGCTCTGAGACGCTCAGATAGCTCCTCCCTTGGAATTGAAGGCTGAAATTCGAGGTGGAATGGAGAGTTCGGCGCCGGGATGATCTGGGCCATTTGCACGAACTGGTCGGCCACGGATCCTGATGTCGGGAGGATAGCCTGGCAAGTCACGGCCCTAAACAGTACAGACGAACGATCGTACTCATAGGACAGCATGTTGTGCCCGGCCCACGAGATCCAGAAAATTCGCCTCAATCGGTCCGCATCATGTCCAAGGATAGCGGCGCCGGCGGTGGACGCCATCTTTTGTATGTTTTCTTCGTCGTGTAGCCCGACCGCTTCGCAGAGGTGCATGGCGGTGCACGACGCAACCCAGGCATTATTAGGGCGGGTCGTGGCCCGTAGGTAAAACACTCGCATGCCCCACGCGATGATGTGGTCGATGCTCAGCATGCGCATGGAGGACGGATCATCGAGAATGGCTTTAGCATACTGCACCAGGTTAGACTCCCGCGGGTGACTATTGGGGGATAGGAATGACCCGAGAGCAGCAACGCCCGCGGCCACGGCGCCAAAGGCGACCGCGTTGCTGCCGGAGCCCTGGTAGTAATCCCGACATCGCTGGGCATAGATTCTCGGGTCCATGTAATCGGCGATAGGGGCCATCGCCGAGAAGTACACACCCGAGAAGAAGCCAAGATCGTCCTCGGAGATGAGCTTCCTCAGCGAGCCATGAGCGTTAGAAGCCTCCTCGGGGCGGATGCCAAAGTTGTAGGCGAAAGAGTGCATTTTGGGAGGGCTGTCAGAGCCAAGAGCCACGCTCAGAATGTGCGGGAATACCATGGCCGCAGATGCCCCAGCGTATCTAGACTTTTGCTCGTCGAAGATGCCGGCGGACGTGGTGGTGGCTGCGCCGGCTGCGACAGTATGACTCTGCGTCGACGAGCCGTCGACCCCGCGGGGATCTCGCGCTACATAAGACAGGCGGTCCGGACTCCGCAATGTGGCGGCAGTCTGGTTCCCTATGCTACTTCCGCCGATGGTGACGCGCTCGGCTTGGAGTGGAGCGTGGATGCCGTCTCCCAAAATGCCACTGGTGTCGTCCCCAGTGTAACTGCAGTTATATTCGTAGGTGGTGCACGTGCCACAGGGAAACTCGCCGTCGCATTTTCGCTTGCGCTGGTGGCAAGGGATGCATGCCTTCCTCGCACGTTTTCGCTTGGTGATTCTCGTCGACATGATTACTTAAAGTGCATGAGTGTCCAGTTGCTTAGCGCTGAGGGCTCGTTTCACTGGAGGCTTCATGCATTCCAAGGCACGCATAAGCGAGCGCAGCCTGGAACAACACGATGCTTGCGATGTCTTCTTCACTTATATCTCAACAATCACGGTTTAAATTGCTTCCATTGTCATTCGATAACTATCGACAAGGACTTTAAACGCTACGCTGTAATTTTGTGAAATTGAAAAGCTGAAACGTGTGGTATTGAAAATTACGTTGCTGAAAGCTCAAAATGCAAATTTCCTACAGTCATTTGCATTTTCTCAATTCCTCAGAGAGGAGAGATTTACCTTTAAAAGCATTCACCTGCAAGGAAAAGTCGCCATAGACCACCCTGTTATTGAGATAATGAATCATAATTCATCGCATATACTATTGTGTTTTGGACTGCGCCGCTGGCGTGTAGAATAGGACGAGTTTATCCTGTTCTTCAATTGATTCCACCATAAATTTATCAGAAACAGCACGAAAGACGCTTTGAGGACGACAAGTCATAAAAAAAAATTGGTTGATGCCAGCTTCCAAAAAAATGAGCTTTGATTTGTGCACTAAAACTTCAGTATTTCAGCCACATGAAGATGGCCTCTCAAAGCAGCATGTTCCTTAGCAGTCCGGCCGTGATGCAGCAAGTAGACCTGGCAGTCCTGGTGATACAGGGACTCGGTGACTCGGGGAGCTGGATGAAGAAGTGGAGGTAGAGAAGTGAAGAAGTGGAAGGTGCATTGCAGAGAAAGAAGGGGACACTCTGCGCCCGCGGGGACTACGGGAAACCATCTACACCGGGCAGATGGATTGACTTTCTTTACATTTCTTTTGTCTTGTTTGCATTACGCCGGCCGGTTTGTGGCCTTACTTTTCAGGTGGCAGGACCTCGAGAAATCGAGTCCTGCTCACAGGGTGGATCTGCATACTGGGAATGCGCCACCATTTATCGTCGGGAGCGGGCTCTGGGACGCAACCCCCGCATAGCAGCATGTATGTAAAGCGAGCTAAATCGGGTCAATGAATTCATCATCATCATCATAGTCGCTACGACCAATCTGTGCGGCAACACAAAGGGCGGTCACGACCAAACGTGTCTTTCGCAGGTAAACTATCTTTGCGAGAAGCAAAATGTTCAATCGCAAAGTCGAACAAGCTACCATGTCTCTTCTCGCCAGATTCAACGCTCAAGTGATTTTTTACCTGTGAAAGGCGGCACTGCCGTTCCATGATAATGACATGGTTCAGCGAATCTTGTTCTAGCACGATACCATTCCCGCCGAAGGTTTGAGATAATAAATATTGAAAGCAAAGTCGTGAGTGGCACGTTGCTGTAAACTCCGCCAGTCCGTAAACGAAGATCTTGAGCTCTCTCTTGCACTGGAGGAGGATTGTGCAACAAGAAGATTCAGCGGATCGGCCAAACCGCACGGCTCGTCGTTTCTGATTGCACGATATAGAGCTGAATATTGGGTAGCGAGAGGTGACAGTCCATCTGATCTGAATCCCTTGAGCAAATCCCTTATTTTGGCGGGATCGTGCTCACTCGAGCACGCTTCAACGACGCTATTCACCAGAACGTTCCATCGGCTCATGAAGTTCTGATGCAAATACAATGATAGTATGTATGCAGGTAAAACAGTATTCAATTGGATGGACGGGGAGAGAGAGAAGGTGAGAGTGGAAGGAAGACTATCTAGTTGGTTGGTCTATCCTACATGTGATGCCTGAGGCATCCAACAAGTTCGCACGTTGCCTACAACAATCAATTTGCAAATTTGTCCACATCAGTTTTAGTTGCTGACATTTCACGCCTTTGCAACCAGCTAGCTTCTCGATTTTGGCGAGAAGTCTGTGGATAGCTTCTTTGTTCACCCGAGAATAATTCTGAAGCTTTCTAAAATCATCAAAATCACTCCCCCCCTCCTGTGAGAAGAGGATTGCTCGGTGCAGCTTTTTATAATTTATCTCAAGCATTGCTTGTCTTGCCATGAGAAAGTTGCATTTCTCATGGTGGAATTTGCCGAAGGACTGGATACTATTGTCGAGGAGGGTGAGCACTTCTATCGTCTTTGTTAGAGATTGTCTAACGGAGACAAAGGCAGTCACAAACTTGAAAAGTCTAGTTCAACCTTTTGCATTCAATGATTGCCCGACCGCGAGATTGACTGCACTCTTCAAAAAGTCGTAGGGAATGTAAAGTGATGTCCATTCTGGAACCGTATACTGATGGAAATCCCGACCGAAGCACATGTTGGAACTTAAAGACGATCGCTCTAGGTCAAGATGTTATGTCGAAACTCTGTTCCTGTTCCTGAGCCTTACGTGTCAAGGTGAGGCTCGCATGTCCAAGTCCACGGGTTGTTCGCCCTTCGCTCATGGGCCGGCTCCCCTGAGATGACCAAGCGGGGAAAGCGGGCCCTGTCTCTGTGCTGATGGGGAGGCGTGTCCACGGGATCTGAGTTATCCCCGACAACCTCACTTTTAGATTATCCTATGAATTTGACTCTTCCAAAAAATGACACTTTAAATAATGAAGAATTACTGGTCTTGAAAATGGAAAGGCTGGATGGAGTCTCAGTCCTTGAATCAAAAATATTTCAGACCGGCTTGCTCGGGAGGCCTCCAGGTGTGAAACATCGAGCCATCATGCGCCGAAGTCACAACAAAGATCCAATCAAGACCCCTGTCCTTGAGATCATGAAATTAGTATTGAAGGCAAAAGTCCCAACAGAGACCTTTCTCGCTCGGTATCTGCCTGGTTAAACCAGGAAACAACACCATAATCCCACATTTATGGGGACACATTTGAAAGTTATTCTACAAAAATTCTGTTCACTCTTGGATACAACGTTGAAAGCTGATATTCGGATATGGATCCAATATCAATCGGAGCTAGCGTGATCGCTATCGCAACACTTGCCACTAAAATCTGCTCCGCTCTTTCAGACCAACGGGAGCTTTGTGGAAGCTTGCCAGGGCGTCTCCACGCAGTCAGCAATGAAGTCGCGGATCTCAGCCTTGTGCTTCTTCAGGTCTACTTGCTTATCAGAAGCCGAGCATTCGTACTCGAATCCAGCTTTTCAGCTATCCCCTATCTTCTGAAGCAAGCGATATCAAAACTACTTGAAATCAAAGACAGTGTTTCTCAGCGAACCGTGGGCTGTCGCGCTTCAAAAATGTTGATTTCCAGGGCACATGCTTGGCGAAAAGAACAAAGCCGACTACAGGTTCTTCAAGAAGAAATTCGGACGGTCAAGACCAATTTAAATATTATACTTGGCGCATTGAACTCGTATGCCGACCGGATTAAATTCTGAAGCTTTTAATCCAACGTTTCGAAAGCTAATGACAAGGTTTCAACTAGACATGAAATGAGAAAGATCCGTTTGGACATTGCGGCCATCTCGGCTGTCACATTTGAATCTTCGCCACAGCAGATTGCTCTAGAAACCAACTTCCTGAATGGAATTGCTGCAGTCGATCAGCGTATAGCCAGGGTTGAGGAGATGTTACTAATTCAGTCACACCAATTAAAAGCAAGTCAATTTACGCAAATTGGATCGTCGTACCACTTGTCCACTCCTCGGCCGCTACATTCATCCTCGGTTCAAACGAACTCGCCCCCGGCGAAAACAAGTTCTGAAGAGATAGGATTTCGAGTCACGCCGTTTTCATTCAACTACCGCTCGGGTTGCCAGTGTTCTTATCATTCGTATCAGAAGGCAACAAGTCCCGCACTCGTCAGTCGTGTTTTGGGTCAGCTTTTCGTTGGCTATGCTGGACTTCCCTATCTCAGCCCGAAGTGCAACTCACTAGCATGCAACAAATCGTCGGCAAAGCAAGTCAGTCTTGAATACTGGTTTCCCTTCATATTTCTGTCATCTGCAATTGTGCGACTCCAAGTTGGATACCAGCCTAGTGTTGGAACACCTCGATACACTACGCAGAGTACCTGACACCGCACAGTGCGTCAGCTTCGCATTGAACGGAAACGTTGACGGTCTGAAATATCTCTTCAGTAGAGGATTGGCTTCTCCCAATGATGTCAGCACCAGTCGCGGGTATTCCGTTCTTCGGTGGGCCCTCTATGGCAAACAATACGAAACATGCGAATTCTTGATTCATGCAGGTGCAGACGCCGACTACAGGCCAATCTCTGCGAGTGACAATAGTCCAAGAAATAAAGCATGCCATTTTCTTCTTGAAGGAGGAATTTCCGAGGCCGCTGTTGGTGCCCTCCGCATCATCGCCAAAAACAGTTATCTAGAAGATTTCATAGACGAAGCAAGATATACGAGAACTCATAAGATTGTTCTCGGTTTATTGATGTTGAGCCTCGAGGATGAGATAAATCACAGTCCGCAGGATATCAACGCCGTCGATGCCATGGGTCGCACTGCGTTAGCCTGGGCAGCCGCTCGAGGGGATACGCGAGCCATTGTCACGCTCCTTAGTCACGGCGCCGATCCGAACATCGTCGATATCCAATTGTCCGGTCCTCTCTCAAATGCTGCTTCTCAAGGGCACACACTCGCCGTTCGCCTACTTCTAGAGGCGGGGGCACGTCCAGACTTGTGTCACCCCAGTGGTGAAAGGAAAGGCAGTCCACTCAATTGCGCTACCCGAAACGCCACCGATACTTTGCTTCTGAAGTCTCTGCTTGATTTTGGCGCAGATGTAAATTCAAGTGGGAATGACGGGAAAACCAGCCTAATTCATGCGGCAAGGATTGATAATGCTGGGCATGCCATGCTTTTATTGGAATGCGGCGCCAACATCAACTCAGTGTCAGGTGACGGATCAACTCCCTTGACCACTGCAATTATCTACAACAGTCATCATGTCCTACGATTGCTCCTTGGTCGATGGCACGAGTACTCGATTTGCCCCCGCATGAAGGGCCCCAACCTTCTCCAGATCGCAGCATTATATGCTGATCCTGCCACGCTCCAAATTCTCGCGGCGACGGATTATTTCCGAAGGAAGTACGATAAACAATATACGCTTGGCGATTTTGGGAATCACCTAAAGCAGCGTCCGGATTTTACGGAAAAATTGGCACTGGCTTTTGATGAACTACTAAGTGTTGTTAACCAAGTGCCAGAGCTGAGAAAGGAAGGCTATCCAGCATTTGCTGACTCTGGATTCCTGTCTTGCTGCCCGTCTCAATCTAATTCAGGCTTCGATGAGTTTCAAGATCCGGAGAGTGCTTGCAGCTCGGATGGGAGCTTCCATGATGCCATTGAAAAGCATTCACTGACTACGGAGGGTTTTGTTACCATAGAATGATTCTTCGTTTGCTTGATGAGAAATTTCTATAAATATGGAAAAGACTGGTGTTCTCAATCCTTTTCTTGACAAGCCATTCTTCTTAGTCACCGACAACACTATCACCAGTGCACATCGATGAAATGTTCAATCCCCACATCTTTCACACTCTGATCGCTCTATCCTAGTCCTCGGAATTTATTCTCAATGTTGCTTATAAACTTGATCTCACAAAAGAGCGTAGATGACTTTCCTTTCGACACGCATGTACGGTAATTGATATCGCCAGGCCAGAACAGCCGAACCAAAGCGGTACAAGTCTGCACGCTACTCCCCAATAGCCAAGGCATCATCTTTTTCAAGTTGAAAACCGCTCCATACTTTAATAAATTTGAGGCAGATTGAAAACTTTTTCCCTTGTGTTGGAAGGTCACGTGACCACCACTGTTTGCTCCCAGTACTTAGTCTCAGTCATAGCATGTAGATAGTTTCTCTCTCTCTCAACGCATCAAGAGATTTCCAGTTACATCTACATTCATCGTAGATCTCTAGTATCTCTAACAGGTTATGAGCCTCGCGCTTTCGAGTCCTCTACATAACTGTACAGACTCGAAACCCTGGTTTTCCTCCCATTGGTGTACTGCGTCGCACCACCCCACTGTGGAACCTCTGTGGTCTCGTTTTGACCCCACAAACCAGAGTTTTCATCACCCTATTGGACGAGATTAACACCTCGCCTACCCCTTGGGATCTTCATCCATTGTAGGTGGATCCTACCTCGTCGCCGTCAAATCACGTCGCCGACAACCCTCGACAACCCGAAAATCGGACCGTCGAACCCCACATTCCACTCGCTACCCGCTGTAGCGAGCCAATCACATACCTCTCTTGACGAGCACATCGGTGCGGAAGAAGACGTCATGCAGGCCTCATACAATATTGAGGACTTTACCATCAACAGCCATGAGATTGACATCTCATCTGCCGTCCCAAAATTGAAGGGACAATCCAACTTCAGAGACTGGGAAACCGCTCTCTACATAGCTCTTGCAGCTAACAACCGTTACTACACATACATGATTTCTAATGGGATCCCAATCCCAAAGATCCCCGAGTATCAGGACTCCAGTCCTGAAGCTGTTCGCAATCTTCTTATTGAAGAAGCTCAGGATCTTGCAGGTGATCATACTACAACAGTTGTCATCTCTGTTGCTGAAATTCGTGATCGTGTGAAGCAAGTCATCGAGTCAAACATTGTACTCCGAAAAGAGTATAACTTGAAATGTACAAACTGGGATCTGTGCAATTCGAGAGCGAATCTCTTACTAAGAGGCACTCTTTCTCCAGAGCCTTTTTCTCATATCGCTCAAAACACTGATGTACGGGACTCATTTAAGAAACTGCGTGCGACGTACGCTGTTACATCCCATCAACATTCATTCGCCCGCTATACCAAGTGGACTGATCTTCGCTTTAAGAATGGAACTGCTAGCGAGTTTGTACGCAAGTTCCAGGAAACTCTTCGTGATCTCACATCTATTGATGGCAAGATAAACTCGGTATATGTACTATGCCAGTTCAAGAAAGCCATTAATGAAAACCCCAAGTGTTATGCCTTTCTCCAGAACCTTAGGGTTGATGAGAAGGATGTCAATCTCATGGACCAAGTCTACGCCGAATTCCTCGAGGTAAACATCCATAACCGGTCTATGAACCCTTCCTACAATGCAAACTCGACTACTGTTCAAACCTCGTCGTCGTCGCACAATGACAAGAAGAAAGACACAAAGAAAGGGGGCAATGACAAGCAATCCAATTCGAATAACTCATCGAATAATAATAACAACAAGGACAAACCCTCGAAGAAGAAGACCGACTTCGTCAGAGAAGAGAACGTCATCCTTTGCAGACATCATGGGACTCTTGGAAATCATTACTCCAACAAGTGTCCCTTGCTAAAGAATTCGGCAAACGCCACTACCATTCAACAACCTCAGCAGCAACCTCTTTTTCAACAGGTTGCATTCCCTCAACCAGGCCAAATCATAGGCCAGGTTGACAACCAAGGTCGGATCCTTTCTCTACCGCAACAACAGCCTCGCCAGGGAGCGAATGCAATCTTTGCGCCAGCATCCTACCCCACCGTACCGCAAAAAGGCCCTCCATCGGGGGATCCCCTAGCGCGGTATAACAATCTCTTTACGAATGTGCTCTTTGCCGGTATCCAGGCAAATGCAGTTCATGGTTCCCATATTGTGTCGAAGGAAGGCCTATTGGCTAACGACAACAATGATGTTACCCGCTGGATGATCGATTCCGGTACTAGCACACATATGACTCCCCACAGATCTGTCTTTGTCAACTTTAGACGGTGTGTATTGCCTGTTTCGACAGCCACTGGGGATGTCTTCTACACTGAGGGATATGGAGATGTAATCCTACACCTGCTGGATCAAGATTCATCAGGACAAATGGCCCCTCTCACTCTCCAGAAAGTGTGGCTTGCGCCAGATCTTCGCTCCAGCTTGATCTCTATGTCTGCTCTCGACAAGGCAGACATTGGCACATGGACAAAGAATGGCATGATGACATTCAAACATCAAGATTTCTATGGCCCAGAGTCTACCATGGGTTTTGCTACCTGTGAAGGAGAACATTACTGGTTGAACTGCGCTGGCATTGACAAGATTGATCATATGATTGACTGTAATCTTGTTACTGGCTCTCCAAACTCTGTCTTTGCTACACAGAGAGAGATCATCCCTATCTCCATCGATCTGGCACATCGTCGAGCTTGTCACGCCGGCGAGGAGCGTGTACGAAAGATGGAGATATTTGCTGACGGCGTCAAGCTAAAGAAAGGCGCCGGCGTCACCTTTCCTTGTGCTCCTTGCATTAAGGGTAAGGGCCACGCATTACCTTTTGGCGAAGAACGATCTATTAGATCAAAGCCTGGCGAGTTCATTCATCTAGACGTCTGGGGACCGATCTCTATCGCGTCTCACGGAGGTGAGCATTATTTCGTGACGTTTACGGATGATGCGACCCGATTTACATGGCTGTTTCTACTAAAATCACGATCTCAAGTCACCGAGGTCTACATAAAATTGGAGACCTATTTGAAGACTCAGTTTAACTACGTCATCAAGAAGGTCCACGGCGATGATGCTCCAGAGCATAAACCACTTGCTGCTTACCTTGCTAGCAAGGGAACGGTATGGGATCCAACTCCTCCCTACACCAAGCAACTGAATGGTGTCGCCGAGATCAAAAATCGTCATCTTGTTGAGCCGTTAGTCGCTGTTATGGCCGAGTATCAGCTTCCAAAATATCTTTGGGGACTTCTTCTTGGTGGAATCAATTACACCATGAATCGCCTCTACGCGTCGAAGATTGGCATGTCTCCTTACGAAGCCTTTTTCGGTAAGAAGCCAAATCTCTCAAACCTTCGTGCTCTCGGTTGTCAATGCTGGTTTCTCATCCCAAAAGAGAAGCGAAATACAAAGCTAGATCCTCACATGGAGGAGGCAAGGCTGCTCGCGTACGACGAAGGAGACAACTATGTGGTCTACAACGTCCGTACCAAGAAGATTGAACGTTCACGGAACGTCATTTTCAATGAGAATCCTTCTCCGGCAAGTCTGCCTGACCCTGCCTATGATCTTAATATTACAGGCATGAACCAAGAACATGAACATGATTCGCAGGATCGTCATATCCCAATCGATTTCCTACGGCCTCACCTCGAGAATCCGTTTAACATACGATCTACCTCCCCACCCTCTCCTACGGTCGAAGATGATCCCGAGGATCAAACGAGGGCTCCGAATGCTCTCGACCCGTCGAATCCCGCGCTCTTTGAAGAAGACCTTGCATGGTCAAATGATGAAATGGCGGGCAGTTTTGGCAGGTGTGTGGTGGAACAAAGGGTGGATACTGGTGCCCACTTTGAAGCAGGTGGGCGAGGGGTTCTCGTCGAACCACAGCCTGTTTCCCGACAGGTTGTTAATATGGACATTCCCCTGGAAACAACCATTGATCTATCTCAGGAAGATCCTCTGCAAGATGACGAGTATCATGATCAATCACCATTACAGCATGGTCAAGTAACTTTTGAACATAATTTCTCTCGCCTAGATCCGGTACCGGATGACAGGAGTCGAGATCAAAGCTATGTTCAACCCATTCAGCCCATTCAGCCAGAAACTGGCCAGTTACGACGATCAACACGGATCAAGAATCCTAGCAGAGCTTACATTGAAAGCCTGGCTAGCAAGTCATTCTTTGATTCCAATGTTCTTCGGTTGCTCGCTGAACAGCCAGAGATTCTAATCAGTCTTTTCGCAAATGCTACCTCGAATGAGCAGTACGCTGTATCCAAACTGACGCCTAAAGACATAGGCTTTGAACCTAACAGTTGGGAACAAGCTATGTCCTGTGTCGAGAAAGACAAATGGCTAGTCGCTGCTCACAAAGAACTACATTGTCATCTTGTTAACGGCACCTGGAGAGTGATGTCCAGGACTAAGAGCAAGAAGAAACCTCTTACCCTCCGATGGGTGTTCAAAGTTAAGCATGACGGTACCTACAAGGCACGGCTTGTTGCTCGTGGCTTTCGTCAAGTCAAAGATCTAGATTTCTACGAAGTCTATGCCGTTGTCGCTAAGCCGATGTCTTTCAAGGTTTTTGCTGCAGTCGCTGCGGCAAAAGGATGGTATCTACACCATGTAGATATTGTCACTGCCTTCCTCTACGCTGAATTGAAGGAACCAATTGAGATTGAACTGCCTGAGATTCAAAGAGAAGAGTATCCTGATCATATTGGGCTGCTTATGAAGACGATCTACGGATTGAAACAGAGCCCCCGGGAGTGGTATTCACTACTCCATGATGTCCTAGTATCTATGGGTTTTGACCGTACCCAGTCAGATCATTCTATCTTCGTCAAAAGACAACATGGTGGTTCACCACTCTATGTCATGGTGTATGTGGATGACTTGCTAGTCCTCTCTCCATCGGAAGACGCTATCCAACAGTTCAAAAGCGCTATTTCAAAGCATTTTGACACTTCCGACAAGGGCAAGCTTCAACGATATCTCGCAATCAACGTTCACTATGCCAATGGCATCATACATTTGTCGCAAGCCGACTATGTTGAGAAGATTCTCGTCCGCTTTGGTCTTGAAAACTGTAAGCCAGTTGTTACGCCTATGGATGAGAAGCAAGCTTTGATCCCTTTCGAAGGCACTGCAACGAAGGGACAGATACATGAATACCAGACGAAAATCGGCACCCTGATCTGGTTAATGGTCTCTACCAGGCCAGATATCTCATTTGCTGTTATTAAGCTGGCTAAACATGCCAAGAATCCTAGCGACGTACATTTTCAAGCCCTGAAACGTGTTTTTCGCTACCTCACCGGCACCAAGTTACTCACAATCTCTTTTCACCCCAGCATGCAAGATGCAGCTGTATGTGGATACTGTGACGCCGATTGGGCTGGCCCACACAGTGAGAAAGGACTTTCCACATCCGGCTTCTTGTTCAAAATGGCTGGTGGAGCTATTTCTTGGACGTCAAAAAAGCAACCCTGTGTCGCTCTCTCTACGACAGAGTCAGAGTACATTGCCGAATCCCTCGCAGTACAAGAGGCGATCTGGTTAACACAGCTGCTTACGGAACTTGGAATTGAAGGGTTTCTTAGGAAGCCAATCCCGATTTATGCGGATAATAACGGAGCTATTGCTCTCGCTTCCAACCCGGAATTTCATGCTGCGACGAAACACATCGCGATCCGCTTTCACAGGCTACGCGAAGAGGTTGCCGCCGGCAACGTTAAATTCGTCAAGATCCCGACTGCTGATATGGCAGCGGATGGACTGACAAAACCCCTTGGCAAAACGCTATTCAAGC
Organism: Penicillium digitatum; assembly: GCF_016767815.1. Classification (NCBI taxonomy): domain Eukaryota; kingdom Fungi; phylum Ascomycota; class Eurotiomycetes; order Eurotiales; family Aspergillaceae; genus Penicillium; species Penicillium digitatum. The sequence continues at coordinate 1,162,348 of NC_089388.1, forward strand.
GCTGGATCATCCAAATGGGCCTCACGGTCTATAAAAACGCGCTGAATGGATAATTTACGGTTTGCATACTACAAATGGGGGGTTAATGAAGGTCAAAAACTGGTTTTTTACATGGAGAATTGGGGTTGTTTAAACTATGCTGTCGACTAATAGTGCTAGTCGTGGGGGGTGTTGGAAGGTCACGTGACCACCACTGTTTGCTCCCAGTACTTAGTCTCAGTCATAGCATGTAGATAGTTTCTCTCTCTCTCAACGCATCAAGAGATTTCCAGTTACATCTACATTCATCGTAGATCTCTAGTATCTCTAACACCTTGACTGCCACTTCGAAGGGTATTCTTTTCTTCGGCATGTCACTCCCATTTGGATCTGCCCCATTTTCCAGGAGGAACCTGATGTTGTCCGGGCTCTGGCCAAGCGGACACCGACAAATGATCTATAAAGGCAGTATTCTGTCAGAGAGACTTAACGGTGTTTGCATCAAATCCAAACCGACCGAAACGATGTCTAAGAGCGTTTAAAGAGCCTGAATTGGTGGCCCATTCAACAACATCAGCAGGCCATTATTTACAATCTCCTACTTCTCCTGGATGAGTTCTATGACTTTAAAATGCCCAGGGATACCTGCTCTTGTCAGAGCCCGCTTCAGAAATTTGGCTTCATTTCTAGCCTTTCCGATGTTTTTTTGTGGAGTTTCTTGTGGATCACACATGATCCTTGTCGTGTTGACGGGGTGCCTAGGCAAAGCCCGGAGGTCGTGGAAAATAGAACACCATGAAGTTGGGAGTTATAGGGCTCACGGGGAGGCTTAGGAGAAATCTTTCCTTTTTTTAAATTGACTAATTCCATGCGTCTTGAGCCCCTCCAACGAGTGAATATGCTAATTCTAGCCCTGCAGTGCGCTGAAAACCCGGGAGAAATTCCCTTGATGGTTTTTTGAGCTGTCCCGATTGGATATAAAAAGTTGATTGCAAATCGGAGAGGATCTACACTCAGAAGCAAGTAGCACTATGAAAGTCCCAAACTAGTCAAAGCTAGTCTGATGTCGAAATAACTTGTCACCATAAGTATGCTGGCTTGCATCAACACGAGTCACTTCGAAATCTTGACGAACATGTACAACGCTCAACGGCGACATGGGTACCTCTGATTCAACATCCCCGACAGATCGCGACAGATCTTGGCCATAACCCTCTTTGGATTTATTCAAAATGTGTTCGTCCGTATTCCGGTAAGTGGCTCTTGCATAGGAGCTCTGATTCTGGGAGACGACGAAGAGCTGGCGGAGAGATGCGACACAGGATACAATTATCGCTACCAGTTGAGGGTCAGTTTCAAGACAAGAACTAGATGAAAATTGGGACAACATACCAACATCCACTTCTATAAAGCTCCAGAAGCATAGCCAGTCGATATTCATCTGACGTTCATAGTTCATCCCAACAGCCACCCGGAGTACAGCGGTGACCATAATGAAGATGGTTGCGGAGAAAATGCTCAGCATAATGAGCTTTTTGCGGAGTGAGATTCGTGTTTTCCATAGCACAAGGAAGGGAATGGACAGGACTGACATGACGAATGTTGTTAGATTTAAAAAAAAATAGTGCCTTAAGATGATGGCATTTTTGCATTCAACTCACTCATCAAATCGGTTATGACATCCCCAGCACAGTTGGCCCAGAACATGCGATTCTCATAATGAATGTGATAAGGTTGAGGACATTGAGCTGGAGAGTTTGTGTCAGGGTAAAGTAATCCTATTGAGTTCGCTCGTTCTTACTCATGAGATACTCCAGACCTCCAAAACTGCACTTGTATTCGACATCAGCCACAGATGCGATGTAGACACTTGCTGTACAGAAAAAGACCATGAACCACCAGATGCGGAGGGATTTGACCTTGGCACTGATCCGATAGAAAAGTGCCATGAAGGAAAACTTGACACAAAACAGCGCCGAATAAAATAGTATCTGAAATGGAGCGTTATAGCGCATGAATGTATTGTATTTCGGCAAGAATTCAAGATTGAATGGCTTTGTGCCAGCGCTGATAGCGTATAACTCGTAGAGAACTCTGCCCTTGACTTGCCAAATGACTGCAGCGGTGAGTATAATGACCCAAGCAAGGAAAACGAGTAAGTCATCTATGAATAGTCGTCGGAATGAAGTAACTTGAGCATATAAACGGAATACAACAGACATAAAAGATAGGCCGGTGAGAGCCCATAGAACGCCCTATAACTAGAAGGTTAGTGATTTAGACTAAATCTTTCTGGTCATTTTGCTTGATACCCACCAGGAAGACTGACTCAGGAACTCTGTTGTGCTGGTCATCAAACTCTGCCATTGGGACAAGAGGTTCGATGTAGAACCTTTGGTTAGATTGTCCAACGACCAGACGGGAAATATATATCGACTGTAGGACTAGATTTCTGAGAGATTCAACGTACTATTCTTTGTTGATTTCTTGCCAGTACTAGCATAGGCAGCCTCCACATGATCTTCGACGAATTTAATACTATTGGTGCGGCTAAAGTAACACTGATAAAATTCTTTGAGGATTTGAAGTCAGAGACCTTGAGCCATGTTCAGTTTACTCAAAAGGAAGGAACTCGAACTTTCAACATCGACGCCACCTTCGTTGAGCCCGTAGTCGAATCATGTCCCGACGAACAATTGTGGTCGTGTAGCCTAGAGGTGATTTCGAAAGAGAACACCGACATATCGTCACTCATACACCTTCATATCCAAATCCTTAAGGTTACATTATTTATCAGTGGTTCATTCGTTCCGCTGGAAAGAAGCCAGTTATCAGTATAAGTCACATAAGAGGCAGCCCATGTATCTTGGCTTCCGGCATTTTAAAATTTACAACCTACTTGATCTCAGTTCAACAGGGCACAATCCTCCATCCCACCTGGGAAGCAGCTCACTTTCTATTCATGCGGTGGCTCACTCAAAGAGCTGCGGGGCAGACGAGGAGATTACGATGATTGCACAACTAGCAGAAGGTTCAAGGATATCAAAGAAACCACGTCCCTACCGGGCCGCTCGACACATCTGGGAAACAAAGAACGGAAAATTCCATCGAGCTCAGACTTCAAAAGAAATAAACTTGGAACTCGATCAAGTTTGGATGTTTCGGTAGAGCCAGATGTGCCCAGGAGCGTCGTGATTGCCCACCGTTTCAAGTGATGGCGCAATCTGAAGCGAGATGCATCCGCTTTGCGTGCGCCACAAATGGAAGTGATTGCAGTGAAATCCAATGCGACAAAGGAGGTGTGCTATCCAGATCCTACGACCGCGCTGAAATGTTCCTTGCCCATGGACCGTCTCCCATTCTCAGTCTTCTGGTGGGATGGCAAGCTCGTAGGGTAAAAGCTGACAAGGTAAACGATACTGGTATTGACTAGTAGGTATAACGACAACACAGATAAATATGGTGCCATCTTAGTATTCTATCCTAGTTCTACCATTTTTTCAATTTGTGGAGTTATAGGAAATACAGGTCATTAATTAGGAATGTGTAAACCGGCAATGGCTATCATTTCTTTAAACATGTGGACTTGGATGACCCAGATAGACCATTTGAAGCAGGCAAATATATAGAGACTTGCGAAGTGGGGATGGCTTCATCTGTCGAGTTTGAGTACCTTGCTAATTATGGTTCCTGCCATGGTAATCTAGCTATTAAAATTTCTGCCAGTCTAATAGCAGACATCGGACCTCTGGCCACCACGCTCCTTCGCAGATCAGTCCTTCACTCATGACCAGCCAAATGATGACAACGTCTCATCGACGTCAAAGCCCATGCTTTCAACATTCACACACTCCGGCCAATGTCCCAGATCCTCGATCCCCTCAGTCAGGCCTGTGTGGGAAGGAGTTTCCCTGAATAGATCCTCTATGTCTTGAATCATTCTCTCATGGTCCTTTGATGCCGCATTGCCAACTCGAGCCATTTCCCCGAGCAAATTCCTCACTGGAGTGTAAGGGACATTGGTCTGGGCACTAGTGAATGAAGTGGCCCGTTTCTCCATCAAAAAGCCAGAGATCACATAAACGGTCAGGCTGGAAAATATGTGCAGGGACTCCCAAAATCCGAATTTCGCTATAAAGAGATTAGAATGCTGGAAGTGCTGGAAACTTGGTATCAAAGACAGTTTCCGGTGAGAGGAAGATACACACCGATTTTGTGGCACTTTGACAGAGCGAATTGGATTTTTGTATTATTTGTTGCAGCTTGCAAGCACTGTGTGTTTAGACTTGCGAGATCATTGAGAGGTTCTAAGGCAACTTGTTCATGGATGATATCATAGAGCTGTTTCAACAACAACGGGCGAAGAAGAAGTATTAAACACTGATTCATCAGCACCGTCATGCATCCCTTCAAATCTGAAACCGCGCTTCTTACCTGATTATAGCGAAGGAGCAGAGATGCGATCGTACGCATCGGTGGCAAAGTCAGAGTTTCGTCCGAAAATTCTCCCTCTTCGGTGAATTCCAAAGTTGGCGAGAACTCCAGTCTCCAATTCTTCAAAGCGTGTATGCAAGGCTCAATAAGTGCCTGCGCCTCGACGGCATTCCCAAAACGGAGTTCAGAAATTTTCTTGAGAATCTGGTATTTGATACGGCACAGCTTGACCTGCGCGGTAAGATACTGAGGATCTGAGAATTCTTCGGCATCTCTCACGGATAATTCGGAATTATCCGGAAATCCGACGCTGTCCTCATCAAAAGCGGCAGCTGGCGTCAACGACAACTCTGTGCAAGTCATTATATCCATGCAGACCGTCGTCCACCAAATGCGTTTGCGATGTTCCTGCTCCCGTAAACTCATTTTTGTTTGTGGCCTTGAAAGCCCGAGGAGCATGGCCAATCGGAGAGCCATCCCAGCATATGCATAAGCTGTTTTACGTCGATTGAGAGAGTAGCAGTAAAATGTCTATCCAGAGTCAGACTTATTTGATGGGTATCACAATTTAGTAAAAAAACCTACCATGAGATTGAGAGCCTCAACCTGCTCTATTGTCGGTTCCTCGTAGGACGGCCGTAGAAGGAGCAATCCCTGTTTAAAAAGTTCGATTCCCCGAGGGGGTACTTGTTCGAAGTTCGTTGTGGCACAACCATCTGTAGAGAACCCTGTTCTGTTGTCAATGAGGAAAGCTGGGGCAACACTATCGTTATATGAATCTCCCAGGGCCAACACAACAGAAAAACAACAAAGCCATGTTTTTTCGATTGCCTGTGACTGCGATGGATCATATAGGGCATTTATTCGAGCACGAAAGCGCTTCTTTTGGTACCAATGATAATCAAATCCCATGAAGGACTCAAACTGGCCCAAAAGGTAAAGGGCGTATGAGTGCGGTGGAAGTTTGACAAGCACCTTGGGTTCTATGAAAGTTAGATCATAGCTGGAAAATACGGCCTTAACTTGACATACGGCTATTTCCATATTCCAGAGGAATGTAGGTGTAATCAGTATCCTATCACCACAACCTCCAGCCTTCCATGGCTACAATCTGTCACAATGGAAGAAGTTGAGGCTAACACAATTGGCGTCTCCAGCACGTCGCCTGGCTCAGATAGGATAACTGTGCGCCTACTCAAAGCCTGCTGGGAACACCTCAAAGACATAGTCCTCTCTCTGTTTAACCGATGCCTCGCCCTCTGCCACATCCCCCTGGCCTGGAAGGTCGCGGAGGTGGCTATGATACCCAAGGTCGGCAAGAAGGATAAGTCCTCCGTGCGCTCCTGGAGACCGATCGCCCTCCTATCCTGTCTCTCTAAGGGACTAGAACGAATCATCGCGAAAAGAATTGCCTGGACTGCCCTCACCCACGGCGTCCTCAGCCCCCAGCATGCGGGGGCTCTACCCAAACTTTCCGCCACAGACCTAGTCGCCTCCTTCACCCACGATGCCGAAATGGCACTCTCACAGAACAAGCAAGTCACCCTAGTCACGATGGACGTCCAGGGTGCATTCGATGCCCTCCTCCGGAGACGACTTCTCAAGCGCATGGGCGAGCAGGGCTGGCCACGAGAACTGCTACTTCTTGTGGACAGCTTTCTCACCGGACGCAAAGCCCGCGTCCGGCTGGAAGGCTCAACCACCCCTGAGTACGATGTGGTCTGCGGAACCCCCCAAGGCTCCCCATTATCACCAGTACTATATATGCTCTACCTAGCCGAACTCCTCAATATGGACCAAACGCTCCGTTTCGGGTATGCCGACGACCTAGCTCTATACCGAGCCTCCCACGATCTCACCCAGAATGTCAGACTCCTCGCTAAGGACGTTCAGAGCATTCTTGCCTGGGGAGAATATAATAAAGTGGCCTTCGCCCCCGAGAAACTAGAGATGATCCATATCACTAGACATCGAGGGGATGAGTCCCCTTCAATTGTAGTCAACGACCGGCTCACCATCGACCCCGTTCAGGCCAAGAAACCAGGATACACACCCACTCTCCGCTGGCTGGGAGTCTTTTTCGATAGAAAGCTCACATGGAGAAGCCACATTCTCGCCCGGGCGGGCAAGGCACGCGCTGTCGCACAACATATCCGCAATCTGGCCCGCACGACCTGCGGCCCGCCCGCGAGCTCACTTCGCAAAGCAGTCATCACCTGTGTTATACCCTCCCTAACGTTCGGAACTGAGGCCTGGTATGGCGGCCGGAATAGGCCCGCAAAACAGGCTAGCAAGGGCACCGTCAGCGCCCGTGTTGGCTGGCATATCAATGTCATCGAGTCGACCCTGGCACTCGCCATCCGCGGCGTCCTCCCTGTATGGCGCACCACACCAACTCCCTCGCTCTTTAGGGACGCGGGAATCCCGTCTGGATACGCCACACTTGAAGAGGCGAAACTACGGTTCGCTCTAAGGCTTAACACCATCCACAAAGGTCACACCCTTGTCCGTCGCATTCGACCCCCGATGATCACCCGAGGCCGCGGCACCGGCACCCGCCAACCGGCAAAGACAATTATCCAGAGACTTGGGAGCATCCTCCCGGAAGTCCCAAGACCGACCCTCTCCCCCCCGCACTACTCACCGGGCTGCAGAATAGATCCTACAGGGGGTATAGATAAGGCGACCGCGTCTAAAGCTTTCCAAGTCTGGCAGGAATCACTCCCACCCACAGATATCTGCGTCTTCTCAGATGGCTCCGAGCAGTGGCAGGAGGGCATCAAGTACGTAGGCTATGGCTTCGTACTTATGGCAAACGGCACCCAAATCGACACTGGCGCTGGCGCTATCAACTCACGCTCTCATGTTTTCGACGCCGAAGCAATCGGAGCCTGGCGAGGGCTCGAACGGGCAATCGCGGTAGCTCCGCCTAGGTCGAAAATCTGGCTCTGTATTGATAGCACATCCGTTATCTGGTGTATTAGGGGGAATGCCTCGAACTCCTCGCAATGGGCATTTTTAGCCTGCCACCGGGCTATGGAACAGCACAATATCAGTCTCCGATGGGCCCCTGGGCACACTGGGATCGAAGGGAACGAAGCTGCTGACACCTTAGCCGGTGAAGGCGCGCTACGCGGTAGTGCTATAGGGATGGAAGCCGAACCCACGATTAGCGGGATCCGATCCATCTTCCGGGAACTTCGGAACGAGGCTCGTTTGCGCTGGTGGGACACGGTCTCTCAAAAACTCTCCCAGTGGTACCGACGCTGGTCAGACACCTACGAGATTGATTCACTGCCGGAACTCGAACTCCGACGACCAGCGCTCCACCGCTGGCTTGCCCTCCGCTCGTCGCATGGCGACTTCGACTGGTACCACCGCAAGTTCAACCACGAAGACGCCAAACTCGACTGCTCATGCGGCCGCCGAAAGTCACCAGAGCACCTCGCTCTCTGCCACAAAACCCAGAGGTCTTTCCGACACTGGCCAAAACGCCCCCCGACACCTCCAACCGACAGGACAGAGGCAGTCGCCTACCTTCGCAGCCTGGACCCCAAGCAGTTTGTTGAACTACTGGAGCTCACAAGCTTCTACTCGCGGGTCTGCACGAGGTAACTCCTTCATTTGTTTCCTCAACAAAGTCTTTTGGCACCCGCCAATCACCACACACCTGGACCCCCCGGGACCCCCCGGGACCCTCACCCCCATGATGGCCGGCTCACATGTCGGAGACAGCTGTCATCAACTGGCTACTCAGCCCTCGCATTTACGAATGCATGAACTGCAATCTGTGGAGAAAGATCTTTGTATTATAGAAACCATAGCACTGCACGTCCCAATACCCCATGGGAGGTCGCAGGAGCAAGCTTTCGCTTGCTCCCTGCCGGACGTTAAATATATCTACCTACCTACCTACCTAGGTGTAATCAGATGTCACGGACTGGACGTTGTTGGCAGGAAACTCGGCTACGTCAGGAGTCGATGTCATTGGAAGAGAGGAGACACCAGATTTGTCTTGGGTAGGGGTAGAGTACACATTTTTGAGCTTGCGTACAAAATGCTCAGTTGTTGAATTTTCAAACAGTCTCTCTGGAAGTAGTCCCTGCTCAGGGGACCCATTTCTCCATGGGGTCGTGAGTTGGTCGCTGGTGTGAGTCACGACTCTTTGGCTATCGTGACTGGGCTGCCGTAGTTGTGCGATTTCGCTCTCTAGCCTTCGCACATAGCTCTCAGGGATGGTCACGACGCGTTCCCGGGATGGAAACACGCACGTTCTCCGGCTTGAAACGCACTTTGCACATGGTTGCCCTGTTCCTCAATTTGTCAGATGGATATTTACAAACTTCTTCAAAAACCATGCTTACCACCACTACATTTTACTTTCTGGCTGCGGCAGTAAAAGCAGGCGCTGGGAGATCTTCTGTCGAGATGTGTGGTGCCACCCTGAGACATGAACAAATGCCTCAATGGCGTCATGCCGAGACAGATAAACTATATGTGATGTTTAGTCAGCATTGTCCGCACAGATTGCTTAAAAGGCGCGGACCTTGTCATTATTTAGAAGAAATTCAGAGTATTTTTTCATACCATTTCAAGTGTTCTACAATCTCTTTCATCTTCCTTTGAAGCGAGGCATATCCTGGAAATTGAGCAAAGAGGGCTTTTGAAAAAAACAACTCACCTCTGACTCACGCGGTGACGTTAGCTGAGGGGGCGACCTCTTAATTTGGATCTAAGCTAAGCTAGATAAGATATTTTCAGGGAGGACCGCGAAGTCCTAGGTTAACGTCGATAGATGCGCTTGGAATAAAAGTCATGTGTTGACTTCCATGGATTGGCCCGGAGGCGGGTGGCTGACTAATTCCGTGCGACCTTGATATGAAGCCAATGATCCATTGGATCCCACTTACTCCACGGGGCGTTTTGTCTGTCGGTCCTATCAAACGAGCGAAAGCAGTCGTAGCGATGATAAGCAAGCAGTCTAAACGTTATCGAACGTGTGGGAAAAATGCATTTGGTATGGTTTTAGGGTAAATATTGGAGCTGAACCCTACCAACACAAGATAATGGAGACCGAGAAGATTGGTTTTGATTCAGTGGAGAAACTATATATCTTTAAACATAGTTGTCCTGGATTGAGCACTCAATGGCTGACGTGATCTCATCTTCTGTGAGCAACCCTTTCTCGATTACAACATTTAGAAAAGGCCATTTTTCTGTGAGGGCAGCACGGACGATGGTCGAAACTCGTGCATAACCAAGAGTTGGCACGAGTGCTGTAGCCAACGCGCTGGATGCGAGCAAATGCTTCCGAGAGACTTCTTCATTGGCAACGATGTTGTCGATGCACCGGCGGGTGAAGATTCCAGTAGCGCCGGTGAGTAGACGAATGCTGTCAAGGAGGCGATCGCATACAAGCAGCTCAAAGTGATTGATTTCGAGCAGGCCTTGCTGGCACCCCATTGCAATTGCGGTATCGTTGCCGGTGATAGCAAAGGCGACCTGACATACCGCTATGGGGATGACTGGATTAACCTTTCCAGGCATGATCGAGGATCCGGCTTGGACGGAAGGCAAAGTGATCTCGTTAATTCCACCAGTGGGACCGGAAGATAACACGACAAGGTCGTTGGCAATCTTCCACAGAGTGTTCGCAGTATTCCGCAATTCCCCGGAAAGACGGGCACAGTTGTCCATATTTTGCATACCATCAAATGCATGACCAGCGGGTTGTACCCTTGCGTCGAACAGTGAGGACAGATGTCGGAATACGGCCGCTTTGTACCCTGACTTGGACCCAAAGCCGGTCCCAATGGCTGTTCCTCCCAATGGAACTGTCAAGAATTGCTCGCGAATTGTCTCGAGCTGGTCTGCGTGTCGCCGGATAACCGCCTCGTAGCCTCCAAATGCTTGACCGAGGGTCATAGGCTGCGCATCTTGTAGGCAGGTTCTCCCAAGACGGAGAAGTGACTTGTATTCCTTGCTCTTTCTCGCAAACGCATCCGCTAGCTAGCGAAGAGCATGCAGAGCCTTCACCATTGCGCAATAGACAGCCAACTTCATGGCCGTCGGAACCACATCGTTAGTTGACTGTCCCAAGTTGACGTGATCGTTCGGATGGATGAAACTGTAATCGGAGAGCGCCCGACCCGAAGCTTTTGCAGCAATATTCGCAATCACCTCATTCACATTCATATTGGTCGACGTGCCACCTGAACCCTCCAGCATGTCAACCACAAGATGTGCGTCATGTTTGCCGAGTTTGATTTCTTCACAAGCTGCAAGATAGCGTCCCCCTGCTCTGTTGTTAAGCTACCTATCTCGCAGTTTGCACGGGCTGCGGCCTGCTTTACAATTGCGAAAGCATAGACGAAGTCCGGCCATGTTGTGATAGACCGACCGGAGAGGGGGAAATTATCAAGCGACCGAGAGGTGTTGATGCCGTAAAGTACCTCCGCTGGTAGTTCCAGTTGACCGAGACTGTCTTTCTCGACTCTTGTGTTCGCCATGGACATGGTCTGTTTGTCACATTTGACCTGCATTATCGTGCCTCTACCAAAACCCCATAGTATAGCTTGTTTCAATAGGTGTCACAAGATGCTCTGCTGACCATGCGAGCAGAATTTTGGGGGCTGAGGGTCAGATGAAAGTATTCAAGTAGATTTCTTGGGGGTCGTGAGCTCTTACAAAAACAAGTAACTCTTGAATGGATAATGGATCGCCAAACAAAAGCGATGTAATAGGCTGAGCCACACAAAATCATGGATTGGTATAAACTGTTGTGAAACAAGGGGGCAATGCACATTTTATACACACGGAAGACCGGGCAGTCTTAGAATCGGAAATTGGATTCGGCATTTGATGCGGGGGGTCTAATTTAGCAAGATTACGATGGCCGCATGATCTGATCTATAGATGGATGAAGTCAACTGTTCCCCATGCCGCACTAGAAAAGATTGTAGAGGTCAACCTCGGCGACTACGGACTTGATGGGCAGCGTCATTGGCTGCTTCATAGATCCAGTCTTCCCTATTCTTTTCCTCCGACAACCTACCGCAACTTGAGCCAATTAAATCTCTCGGCCTTACCGTAGCGGCCGAATGTACAAGGCCCACTTAGACAATCCCGAATCAAATCTGGTTTTCGATGTGCAGCGGTGTCATCTTCTAACATCATCCATCCATCTGCGGTTTTTGCGGTAGCATTAGAATGTTGAAAGATAACGTAGATTATTACGCTTTGCTTATCAGAATCAACCCATTTGAAATATTCTATTAATTCTATCTCCGTTCGGAAACATCGGGATCAATGAAGTCAAATTCTATACCTTCGACCGACAAGTAATCGGACTATCAAGTGGGATCTTTAACCCAATACCTGGTTCCTAAATATGCCTTTGTTCTAGATATTGAGGTTTTGACTTGTGGTAAAAATGCGACAGTGCGAGAATCGATGCAATGTGTTGCACAATGACAAATGATGGTTTGGGTGAAATTCTCAAGAAATCATTTTTCAGAAATAGTTTCAGCCATTTTCCAAACATGAGGTTGATTTGGAAGCAGAAGCTCCGCTACTCTTAGCTCTTCGGTATTTAAACGGGCTCCTGATTGCATCAAGACCGACAAGTGCTGCTCCCGGCCTGCTCTAGCTGCAAGAAAGAGTGGAGTGTTGCCTGTTCTATTATGCGCGTTTGGGAGGGCCCCATTAAACAGAAGGAGGCGGAGGATTGCAGTTGATGGTGAAACAGCGGCCACATGCTATATTCATGAGCTTCTGTAAACCTTCGTTGCCAGTGCGAACTAACCAATGGTGTGTTGCCCATGTAATCTGAGTCATTCAAGTAACTGCGATTCTGGACATTGAGAATTCCTTGAACACGTTCAAGCTCATTGGAAGAGATTGCATCGCATAAATCATTGAAGCCTTGCGACTTTTCGGATGTGTTGACTTTTGAATGCTCGAAAATCGGCTTCGAGCTTTCTACCAATTCACCTCGAATGGATTTAACCATATCGTTAGCCACAGACCGAGTCGTTGAGCTTGGCAATGCAAAGAGGTATGCCAATTTTGTCAGTGCGGCTTCTGTGGTCATATCAAGTCCAGCCACTATGCCAGCATTGCCAAGACTAGCGACCGAATCGTAGATAGGGTTGACGCTTCCTGTTAGACCTATAGCTTGTAAGCAAGTGATGATCGTTATAGGGAAAAGATGGGGCATACACTGCGAGACGCTGACAATAACGATACCCTCATCGACCCCGCGCGCAAGTGTCTTGATCAATGCTCGGTCAGGACCAAGCGGTGCGCTTCCTGGACCAAACGTCTCCAGCACTAAACCGCGAAGCCCCTCCATTTTCAAGACTGCATTCACCATCTCAGGTCTGATACCAGGAAAAAGGCGCAGAGTAGCCACGTGCTTCGTATCTAGCACTTTTTGTAGAGAAAATCTCTCCGTCTCCATCGGCTTACGAACCAGCTCCCATGCAACATTTGTTCTTGAAGAGGATGTGATAGCTAGTGGTGGATAGTTAGGAGAGTCGAACGCAGCAAAATCACTGGCAGAAATCTTTGTTGCTCTGTTGCCACGTAGTAGTCGGTTATTGAAGTATAGACAGACTTCTGCAATCTTGAAATGACCCGCTATGACCAAAGATCCAAGAAGATTGTGGATAGCATCACTCTGCAGTTCTCTCATCGGAGCTTGTGCCCCAGTCAGGATAACTGGTTTAGCGAGGTTCCGTAACATGAAGCTTAGTGCGGAGGAGGTATATGCCAAGGTGTCGGTGCCATGCAGAATGACAAAGCCATCAAATAAATCGTAATTGCAGAAAATTATCTCAGCGATTTCCGTCCATTCTTTCGCGCTAACCGAGCAACTGTCCATCAACTCATCAAATTCGAATACTGTATACCTGATCTGCCGCTGGTAGACCGATGGAGGGGTCCGCAGGCTGGCAAGTCTCCGAATATCCCCGTTGGTATCAATGACCACATCAAGCATGGAGGATGGAGATCCATCATTGAAGAGCGGAATTCCTGATAGACAGGCTTCTTGGAAACCCGCGGCTGGTATATAGCCCGTTGAGGAGTGTTGCATGCCAATGGTACCACCAGTCATAACAATCAAAACTTGACTTTCTAAAGCGATTTCATTTCGGACAACATCGTTGGATTGTGGGAGCTTAGACATCCTATCGCAGTGAATTACGCAAGGGATTTGGGTAGGAAGCGCGGTGGATAGTAAAGAAAGGATGAATCTAGACACAATTTCGGTTGATTTGAGTGAAAAGCTCTCAGGGGTGCAAGATTTTCAGAAGCTAGAGGTTGGATGGGAAAGCTGACCTTCGAAATGTTCAGGATCATCTTACTAGCAAATTTGTTGCATGGGAAGTTGAGCTTACGGGTCAGGACATTCTTGCCTATCATTTTTCAAGGACCCTTCAAGTGTGTTGGCTACAGCTGTATGTTGATAGATGGTGATTGGCTGGCCTTGCCGAAATGTAGAAATACTTGGCCCCACATCGGCCGCTACGGCCTTGGGTAGGGGTAAGCTGTCAGAATGAAACGCGGCATCATTGGGGGCATGCTACTTTATACGGGTCCGGTTCCTTTAGGGCCAATGAAAATTACGAATTTGAACCGTAGTGGCCGAAAACAAATGGTAATGAACGATTTGTAGAAAATAAGCAGATATAGACTGATACTAGATCATGGCAGGATTCGAACAGAAAGTAGGTATACGTAGCATCACACCGTCCGCAAGTGTAAAATGCGGGACGGCGGCTGGGGAAAGATAGGGGAAGAGGTAAGAATACACCCGTTTCACCAAAGGTTGATAAGGGTTGTTGATAGGGCACTATATAAATTCTCGCAGACCTCTAGTCCTCATCGAAACATCCAAACCATTTCTTCATCCGTTATCTGCATTTCTCAAGATGTCTGAAAAGAAGCATGATGGGCCTATGGAGTTTGTTTCGTCCCAAACAGGCCAAGTAGCTGAGAGTTATGAATACCCCCACGATGCAGTCTTTGGAGAGATGGCAGAAGGCGGACCAAACTGTCGCATGTAAGCACACGCGAATTTGCATCCTCTACAGTGGATTGACGTTTTTTGAGGTCGGATTGCTAGGGACAGCCGTTCTTATGATGAAGACTCAGATCGGTCTCGGGTCTTGTCGATACCCTCGGTATAGTTCCTGGCTTTCTTTGCCTTGCTGCGATCGGCGTGATCACAACATGGTCCAACCACATGGTCGGAGTCTTTAAGCTTCGACACCGCGAGGTCTACGGGGTTGACGATGTAGGACACCTCATATTTGGACTACCGGGAAGGACTGTTCTTGGGGGCTCGTTCGTTCTGTGTGAGTATTGTTTCGACAGGGAGCGATTGTACGGCTAACTCGGTATAGGGTACATCTTCTCGGCTGGCTCAGGCATGCTAGGCATCTCAATCGGCTTAAATGCTGTTTCCTCACATGGGACTTGCAATGCTGTCTTCGTGGCCGTTGCTGCCATCGCCGCCTTTGCTCTTGGAAGTATTCAGACACTGGGTCGAATCTTGTGGCTTGCGTGGGCTGGTTTGATCTGCATTCTTGCTGCCGGTAGGTTTCTTCTCTTAGGCCCGAGTAGAATCATGCCAACTAGAGTCAAGTCTTGACCGTCGCTGTTGGTGTTGGCGTTCAGGATCATCCGCCGGACGTGCCAGTAGATAAAGTTTGGGTCTCTGAGTATAAGACTATTGGCACTCCTTCATTTGATAGTGCAATGGCTGCGATATGTAAGATTGTATTCGCCTATGCAGGGACACCGGCATTCTTCTCCATCGTCTCGGAGATGTGCGAGCCTCGTCAATACACCCGAGCTCTAGTTATCTGCCAATCGATCGTGTCTGCATTGTAAATTTTCGATTTGCATTGTTGTCTACTACTACTGCGGATCGCTCGATGATTCTTCACTGCCTTTTTTCTCCTTCTTCTTCTTCTCTCCCCTTCCCTCCTCCCTCTCCGACTAAGCTTCGTGGAAGTATCTCTTCGATTAAGATCCCAAGATTTTTCAGCTTCCAAGGATTGCAATAAATGCCGACAGAGCGATATGTACTCGCAAACAGAAAAGCTGACCGCTTGATCACGCAACTCCATTGATTGTGTTACTGTCACAGTTCACTTGAGAATCCTCTCTACATACTGATACAGGAGCAAGCCGCATCTAACAGCCTGATGCTCTGGCTATCAGCGAAAGCATCTCGGAGTCATCTGTTTCCCCCAAAGGCCATTGTCACCCTGCTCTGGTGACAATCTAGCGAAGGAGAAAATCTACTTGCTCAAGAAATAGAAAGCCATCTGTATAGTGTAACATGGCAAGTACCATGGCATCAACAGTTATAGGGCCTATTGTGTTGCATCTGGGTACTCGCTGCAATTGATCCTGGGGAGTAGTTGAAAGACCTGTGTTACCATTTGACCATGGGATGTTGCCAAAGATTTAGATCACCTGAGCCCGC
This sequence comes from Penicillium digitatum, assembly GCF_016767815.1. NCBI lineage: Eukaryota > Fungi > Ascomycota > Eurotiomycetes > Eurotiales > Aspergillaceae > Penicillium > Penicillium digitatum. The sequence goes on from NC_089388.1 coordinate 1,178,261, forward strand.
AATGGGAGAAGGGGCGATTCCGGAGGAAAGAGCAACGAACTCTGTGCTCTCTGTGCTCCTAGTGCCTCGATTGAGCCATCTCAGAATTTACGGTCTCCTTATAAACTGTGTTTGCCATCTCCCTCTTTTCCCTTTCTTCGTAATCTCGATTGTGTTGGACCATTCAAAACGGCAGAAACGGGTCAAAGTTCATCAAGTTTCGATCGCCATCTCATATCCGAATCATGCCAGATCAACCTACAGAGGATGTTGAGATCACGGTATCAACTACAGAGCCGATCGACGAGAAGACGTCTGTCACGGGGCTGACAAAGGATAAGGCTCAAACGAGTGGCAACGAGCGGTTTGGTGAAACTGACCGGGACTCCGCAGATGTCATAATTGTCACTGGAGCCGATGTGGCTACTCATCTTTTGCCTATGCGAGATGACTTTGATCGTACTTTGACATTTCGCGCTGCGATTCTGGGCTCCGGTCTTGCCGCCTTCCTCGCTGTCATGACCCAGATTTACACTGTTAGGAAATTTCCATTTCGTATATCGCTGCATTTCCACAGAATGGCTAACCAATACGTTCCTAGTTCAAACCAACCCAAGTAAACATTTCCGGTGTTTTCCTCGTTCTGGTTTCCTACTTCATAGGCAACGCCTGGGCCAAACTGCTTCCCCGCGGCGATAAGTTCGAGGCAAGATGGAGAGAAAGAGATGTGCAGGGAAAGCTCCCTTGGTGGATCACAGCCATCAAGTTTATCAATCCTGGACCGTTCGGCCTTAAAGAGCATTCGATCTCTGTGGTCACTGCCACGGCAGCCGGGTATGTCACGGATGCGACTAGTGTGTTTGCGGCACAAAAGCTGTTCTACGATCTTCAGTTGAGTGCCACAACAGTCATCCTGGGAATCATCTCCATCGGCCTCTTTGGCTGTGGCCTCTGTGGATTCATGCGGGCCTTTGCTGTCTGGGATGTTGAGGCTGTCTACTGGAGTCAGCTGCCCGTGGTGAAAACTCTTCAGGAGCTTCACTGGGACCAAGTTGAGAACTCAAAGCCACTGAAATACTTCTGGTATGCTTTCACAGGCATGTCTCTTTATGAGATCCTTCCTGCATATATCTTTCCGTGGCTCAACTCTGTCTCCATTCCGGTTTGTTCTACCCTCAAGTAACACTCATTGTACCGTACCTGACTTGACTGCAACCTCGTAGTGCCTGGCTTCGCAGAAAGCAACTGGCACCAAGGGTGCCATACTCACCAACCTCTTTGGTGGTGCCACTGCTAATGAGGGCCTTGGTCTCTTCTCTCTGTCCTTTGACTGGCAATATGTGAGTTGCAATATGACGCTTCGGTGATGCTACGTATTAACCGAAGAGGTTGCCCAACACAGATCACATCGTCTTCAACCGCAATTCCTCTCAAGTTGATACTTCATACCTTAGTGGGAACTGGAATCTGCGCCATTGTGATGATTGGCATATACTTTGGAAATGGGTGGGGTGCGAGATCACTGCCTTTTATGGCGACCAACCTTCTTACGGCCAATGGCACAATATACCCCGTGAGAGAGGCGTTTCCCGGTGGCTTGCTTGAAAAATCTGTTATCGAAAAAAATGGGATACCTCAGTTAACAGGGTCCTTTGCATTTGGTTTGTTTACAGCCAATGCTGCAGTAAGTGTGAAGCTCTATTCTAAAGGCAGATACTGAGTGATTTCTAGATTGGCGCTCTGATTCTGCACTGCATCCTTTTCTGGGGCAAGGGTATTTGGAGAGTGTATCAACGCGCAAGAGAAGGCAAGCATGATGATCCACATCACACCCACATGGTCAGGCACTACAAGGATACGCCATGGTGGTGCTTTGCTGGCATCCTCATCATCAGCTTTGTCCTAGGACTTATCGTGGTAATCAAAGAGAATATCACTCTTCCGGTCTGGGCGTACATTGTCTCGCTGGCACTTGGAATGTTTATTTCACCTTTTGTGGGTATCCTCAAATACACAGCCTTATCATGATTCTAACCAATATTGTATTCCAGAGTGTCATCCTTTTCGCCCGCTTCGGCAACGGCATTGCCACCAACAACCTGTCGAAAATGCTGGCTGGTCTCATGCTTCCCGGGCGCCCAATTGGCAATATGTACTTCGCTGCTTGGTCGCATAATGTTGTCATGTCTTCGGTCTCTGTGTCAACTGATCTCAAGTTTGCCGAATACCTGAAGATACCGCCCAGGACTATGCTCTGGACCCAAATGTATGGCATTGTGCTTGGTGGATTCATCAACTATGCCATCTTGTCTTCCATTATCTCATCCAATCGAGATCTTCTTGCCGAGGGCAATGGAAATTCTTCCTGGAGTGGTGCGACCATGCAAGCTTTCAACACGAAGGCGGCCTCTTGGGCCCTATCTCCCTACTTGTACAAACTCGGTGCCAAGTACGAGATGATTCCTATTGCCCTAGCTGTTGGTGCCGCTGCGGTGATTTTCCATCGGATTCTTTATCAGGTGAGCCGGTCTGACGCAGTTCAAGATTGTTGATCCAGCTGGCGCTGACCCTACCTCTAGTTTGTTCCCAAGATCGGACGGCTTGAGCTTTCGGAAATCAACCTGCCACAGTTCATCCAGTATGCTGGTAGTATCTCAAATCAGCCACAGACCTGCACTATTCTCAGTGGGCTACTGTGTGGCTTGTTCACCCAGGCCTACCTTCGGAATTACCACCCACGCCTTTTTAAGGATTACTCATACATTATTGCGGGAGCCTTCGACGCCGGCAGTCTCTTGGTTGTCTTCATTCTCTCTTTCGCGGTGTACGGAGCGGGGGGACCATCTCATCCATTTCCATCGTGGTGGGGAAACAATCAAATGGGACACATTGACTGGTGTCCTGTTTCGAAGTAGAGACCACATTTTCCATATGGGTTCCAAACAAAGGCTTGTTAAATGCGGCCCAACCAGAAAATGTGCAAAGAACAGATACCCTCTTTTCACTGCCTTCAAGCGTGTGTTATCCGTCAAACCCCTGATTTTGACAGCAAGTTTGCAGTGAATGAATCCTCGATGTATCCACAATGGTTATCAATTTACCTTGAACTAACTGTCTTATCGCTACTGCCGTTTTTACTTCATCCATTGATGTTTCCAGATTTTGAGAACTTTTTCTTCCTTGTGATGCGAGGGTGACTTTTTTCGCATTGTAGAATGGCCTCTCTACTCAACTTGGGTTCAGTCCTCGAAAGCCGATATTAGGAAGCCTGAGCACCAGCTAGGGATTCGATTTGAAGAAATCCTTGATGAACCAGGTCAGACTTTTGAAGCAAAGCTCACGTACTTGAAGCATCTAGACTTCCGCCAGCAAGTAAAAGGTTAGTTTGGGCCTTCACGCATCACGCAATGGCTGTACTGAAAGATGAATCTCAAAACGAGATCAGCATCAAGCGACGAGATTAAAGCCATTTAGAACAGCCAATAGCAAGAGAGAAGTTCAATCACAAGACATTAGCCCGAATGGCGTATCTTAATATCCGAATCATGCAAATCGCTTGGACCCCGCGTCTGGAGCTGACCCGAGATGCTTGAGCAACACCCTACAAATAAAACCCACTCATTGACAAAGGATTATGGAACTATCGCTGTCGCTAGCCTTAAAAGCCAGAACTCGGTCTCTGATCTTGCAATTGTCTCATTCACGTCTACGGGCACAACATGACAACTCTTCGCAGGGCAGAATTGCGTGACGACCTTTGCGACGGCACGTACTTCCTCCACAAACATAAAGACCTAAGTAAACGATATGATAATGATCCTCTCAATCGTTTTTGACAAGGCTGCACCTTGGTCTGCTCCTGCAATCACGAAAGATGCCTTCGGGAGAAACAAAGAGAGCGCAGATTTCTGCCAGCAGTGCACATGGCTCGGATGAAGAGTGGCAAAAGAGCAAAATATACAAAACCGAAGGCAAATTCGAGGCTAGGGAGGGCCATCACTTCTACCGGCCCATAGATAGCTATGAGGGACTCCATCGTTGGGATCCTAATTTCCAATGGACGGAACAAGAAGAGAAGAAAGTTGTCAGGACGGTCAGTTCCCTGTGCGCTGTCACGACTCGATAGAGAAATAACCAATTTGGATAGATTGACGCTCGTGTCTGCACGTTTGCCTGTGTGGGCTTTTTCGCATTGCAGTTGGATCGAGGAAACATCAGCTGGGCACTAGCAAGTACGCTTTTGACGGATCTTAAGATGACCAGCAAAGATTATAACTTGGGTCAGACGATTTTTCTAGTCTGCTTCTTGCTGGCTGAGATGCCCTCCCAGTTACTCTCTAAGAGAGTGGGCCCAGACCGTTGGATTCCCGTTCAAATTGTTGCTTGGAGTCTGATCGCGGCTTGCCAGGCCTTTTTGGCCTGTCGGGCTCCTCTGGGATTTCTAGAAGGCGGCTTGTGAGTATTTGCATTTTAAAAAATCTGAACATGGGGCTAATCGCGTTTAACAGCATACCTGATACAACTCTCTTCTTGTCTTTCTTCTACAAATCCAGTGAGCTGCCGAAAAGACTGACCTGTTTCTGGATCTCTGACACCATCGCTGGAATCGTTGGCTCATTCCTAGCCTTTGGCTTCCTGCATATCACCAATGCAAGCGGTGGCGGTGCCTGGAGATATCTATTTGCTTACGAGGGTCTCATAACTGGCGTGATTGGAATTATCGCGTATTTTTGGATGCCAGCATCCCCCGTGCAAACCAAGGGAGGTTTACGCGGAAAGGACGGTTGGTTTACAGGGCATGAAGAGAAGATCATCGTGAAACGCGTTATTCGGGACGATCCCAGTAAGGGGAGTATGCACAACCGACAAGCAGTCACCCCGCGACGCTTTTGGGAGTCAATCAAGGACTACCACATGTGGCCCATTTATGCTATCGGTCTAATCTAGATGATACCCACCACTCCAGTGGCAAGTTACCTCACCCTACAATTGCGATCCCAGGGGTTCACAACGTTTCAGACCAATTTGCTGACGATTCCATCTGCCGTCATCGCGGTCAGCACCTCGATAGCTATCACCTGGGTTGCAGAGCGTACAGATCAGCGCCTGCTCTGGGGCGTGGGAGTGAAAGCATGGAATCTCGTCCTGCTGATTTCACTAGAGTTGCTTCCTGAGCAAAGCATGCCCTGGCCCCGTTGGGCCATACTTACGCTTCTTGTTGGTGGGCCGAGTATTCATCCTGTTGTAGTGGCATTAACTTCAAGGAATTCCGGATCTGTGCGGACTCGTACTGTTGCCTCTGCCTTGTATAATATGTCTGTACAACTCAGCGGCATTGCCGGTGCTAATTTCAGTTCCAGTGCTTGTGTTTCCACTTGCAACAGCCTGGAAACTTTGTCACCATTTGGGATGCTAACAATGTTGAGCAAATATACCAAACCAAAGATGCACCTTACTACTGGAAGGGGAACAAAGTTCTTATTGCACTGGCTGTCGTCAGTGGGTTCCTTTTTTTTCTCGCCAAGTTCTACTAAGACTGGTGGAACAGGTAGAAATTCAAATCTCGCATGTATATGGAACATGCTAACCAATTTACAGGAAAAACTCCACAGAGTGGGATGCTATGACAAGCGAGCAAAGAGGGCTTTACTTGCATGGAAACCCGGTTTTGACAAACAAGAGGTGCGTTAGCGCTGTAGGTTGTAACCACTACCAGTGCCTACATACTGATGATTTTGTCTAGAGTTGACTTCCGTTTCGCTCGTTAAAGGTTTAGAGCTACGGGAGAATCTGAGAAACTTTTTATTATTAGAAATAGCTCGTACTTCCATGGAATTAACAGAGTGGCTCATAGTGAATCGATTAAAGCCTGGTGACTACCTAAAAGAATCGAATTTATCTACGTGACAGTTCTCAACAAAGGTCGGTTCAAACCTCACGATCGCAAGGAATAATTGAGATGACAAGAACTTCACAAGCAGGCTCAGGAAGTGAGTCAGAAAGTGCACTGTTGTGGCTCAAATCGGGGTTTTGGCTGCAATCTTGGAACCGTGCATTTAATAGATATCAAGATATGGCGTCAGCAAGAGGTTTTGATACGGTTCTTCTTCGGATATACTACAATCCCGATTTAACTCAGACTTTCTTTATTGTAGATGATTCGCACTATATCCGCAATTTCGAATATCTTGGGCTTCTGGCGATGAAGCCAGTTGTCGTTAAACAGCATAACTCATATGTTCTCTCGAAGGATTTGAGTACCTATTCAAAGAAGCTCAGGCCGGAGTATCACCATCCTCTGGAATGAATGGTGTCTCGTACGGGCGCTCAGCCTGTGGGGTAATGCGCGCCAAGTGGCGACGATCACCAGTCGTCCAGTCAACAATCGCAGAATAAGCCGTGACACGGTTCTATTTTGCCCACAATTTAGTTCTTTGGACTACTGATCAGTTTTTCAAGATTATACTCACATCCCAAACATCGACAGTCTTTGGAGCCCAACGAATACGAGCTTGATAGTTAATGCCGCGACCCACGTGAGCCAGTGGGAAACCCAGAAGCGCATCGCTCTCCTCCTTTTTGAGTCCGACGATACTGCGAGTGACTAGTCTTAGTGTTAGCCTTAAATCTCTTTCCAAAGGACATGGGAGGACCCTTACATCCACCGTTGACAAAAAGTGCTTTCTCGCCAGCCACTGGATGAGTTCCAACGAGAGGATGCTCGTTCTTCACTGGCTCCCGTCTATCCACCCCACCACGTTGCAGACTAAGCTCAACCTTGTCAAAGCCGTAGTTTACAGCTTTTAACCCATGTAGACGCTCCTTGAGCGCAGGCGAAAGCCGGTTATAGGCCTCAACTTGGTTGACGAAAGCAGTATCCCCACCCACTTCAGGGCTATCAAGGATATATAGGAACGTGGTTCCCGGTGGCTGCTGCTCATATGTGACATCAGAGTGCCATGAGATACTGCTGTTCTTTTCAGCGAGATACTCATCAAGTTCCCACGCACTGTTGTTACGGTGAACGAGATGATTCTCAGAATAGCCCTCTGGAGCTCCGCTAGTTGGGTAAATATGATGGCGGCCGAACTGGCCTCCAAAATAGAGGGCCTCTCGGATTGGTAGATCCGCAAGATCTTGGTCTCTGAAGGCAACAACTTTGCGTTGGGCGACAAGTAGAGCGAGCTGGTCCTTTCCAGCAGCAGTTGGCTTGCTTAACTGAACGCCTGTAATCTCGGAGCCGGTGGTTGGAGTCAATTTTTGGATCTTAGAACCCTCAATGAGCAGGTTTTTAAAGAAGGGATCGGCATCTTTTCTGTGCTCGACGTGAGTGAACGGTTCAAGAGGCGGGTATTTCTCGCCATAGTCGAATACAGGCAGGTAGTTTGGATGATGATGATGATGATGAATTCATTGACCCGATTTAGCTCGCTTTACATACATGCTGCTATGCGGGGGTTGCGTCCCAGAGCCCGCTCCCGACGATAAATGGTGGTGCATTCCCAGTATGCAGATCCACCCTGTGAGCAGGACTCGATTTCTCGAGGTCCTGCCACCTGAAAAGTAAGGCCACAAACCGGCCGGCGTAATGCAAACAAGACAAAAGAAATGTAAAGAAAGTCAATCCATCTGCCCGGTGTAGATGGTTTCCCGTAGTCCCCGCGGGCGCAGAGTGTCCCCTTCTTTCTCTGCAATGCACCTTCCACTTCTTCACTTCTCTACCTCCACTTCTTCATCCAGCTCCCCGAGTCACCGAGTCCCTGTATCCCCAGGACTGCCAGGTCTACTTGCTGCATCACTCCGGCAGGTCGAACACGAATAGGTTCGGGTCATGGCGCCATGCTTCTTCGTCTTCATCGGCAGCGTGCGTTGTTCTCCATGTGCGTTGGTGTGAGGTGACCTCGGCGGACCTGGCGCCCGGCCACTGTGATGTGTTCCCTGTTTCTCCAACATTCGCAGTGTCTTGGGTTGGTTTCGGTTTTGAATCCTCCTCCCCCTGCTCCTTACCCATGGCGACCGAGTCCACTGACTGAAACTGTCCCAAGAGTCCCGATGCGATCATGAACTTCGCCACGATCGGCGCTGCCTTCACTTCTGTCAACATTGCTTGTTCTCCAAGCGTTGTCGACACCCCCTCCATAAACAATTCCTCCACCATCTCCGACCGCAGTTCCTTCAGAAGCGGGCACTCCAGCAAGACATGCTTCACACTCTGGTTTCCCAGGTCACATTGACAGCGCGGTGAGTCGCTTCGCTTGATTTTGGACAGATATTCAGCAAGTCCGATGATACCTGTGCGGAGTTGGATCAAAACTGATGTTGTCGCTTTCCGCAGGCCCTTCCAATAAGTCAAATTTGACTTGCTTGGCACCTCGATCATCCTCCTCGTCCTCCTCGCTGTCCTCTTTGATCCTCCCTTTGTCCATGCCTTCTCCCACGCGATCGTCGATTCTCGCTTCACACTCTTGCTCGCTGCGGCGGCAAGCCGGATAGATCGGTTGTGGTTGACATTGGTGTTGACATTGGTGTTGTCATTGGTGTTGGCATTGGTGTTGGCATTGGCATTGGTATCATGAATGTTGGTCTCGGTGGTGGTAGCTGCTTCTTTTGCATACATGTCTGCAGCCTCATTCCCCGGAATGCCTTCATGTGCGGGGACCCAGCGTAGTTCCACCTGGATTTTATCATTGCACCATTCCAACAGCCGGAGACATCCTTCAAGATATACCTGGCCAGATGGCATTCGTGGGTTTTGGATGGCTCTGAGCGTCGCCTGGTTATCTGTAAAGATGACCACTCCACTCTTAGCCAGACAGTCCCGCCATTCGTTGTCATCATTGAACCTTTCTTTGATGACTTCCAATGCCATCTCGATAGCACGTAGCTCGGCAGCGTACACAGTGGCGTCGTCGTCGGTCCCCATATTACACAGCCTGGCTTCATTCCGCCTGTATGGGTATGCCGGGTACACTGCGGCCCCAATGCCGCCTTGATACCCGCTCCCATCGGTATAGAGCCTTGCTGGTGCATAGAGTTGTTCGGTGGTTCGCTTGTGTGTGTTTATTGCTCGCTCTCTCTCCTCAATGTATACCCTTGGTGGCTTGGTCCATGGTGCCTGGATGTATGCCTTCCTGCTCTCCCAAGTACTCGCCAATGGCCCCAAGGGTGTAGTGAGGCAGCCACCCTTCTTCCAGGTTTGGGCCTCCATCGGTGTATACCCCCCCCTTTGCTTTTGCATGTGTCCTCTCTCCACTAGCATTGTTTTCGGCACTGCGTATGCCGGGCCTGTACGTATACGAATAGCAGCCAACTGGACTAGCCGGTCAAGCTGCTGCTGCATAGGTAGCAAATGCAGTTCAATATCCAGTGCCTCCCTAGCAGTTGTTTTGAAGGCACCGCTCATTAAACAGGCTGCCCTTGACTGGATGTTTGCAAATTGTTTCACGTAGCTTCGTTCTCTTAGTGTGCTGGTCAGCGGTGAGTGCCAGGCAGCTGCTCCGAAGAGCATCTGTGGGATCATCACTGCTTGGTAGATAGCACGCATAGCGGAGAGAGATGCTCCCCATGTGGAGCCAGTCAGTCCTCTTAGTGCTTGTAAACTGACGCCGGCCTTAGCAAGCATTTGCTGCCGGTGGTGCTGGAAAGTTAACCCTGGGTCTAGCCAGACCCCGAGGTACCGCTCCGCTGTTGTGGTGGCCTGTACTGTGGTGCCCTGCAGTACTAGTGGTGTGTGCTCTTCCCCCCCAGATTCCGGGTTAACGAAGTGGATAAGGGCATACTTCTTAGGATCGAACACCGAGGCATGCCTAGCTGCCCAGGCGTCGGCATATTGGCATGCCTTTTGCAGCTTTGAGATGGTTTCATGCTCATCCTTCCCGATGACAATGAAGGCAACGTCGTCTACCCATCCACTTGTCTTCACACCCTCACAGCCCTCTACCAGATCTGCATTGTAGATTAGGTAAAGGATTGGAGAGAGAGGTGACCCCTGTGGGATACCAGTTGGTGTTGGGATACTCTCTGACACCCCTTCTGGTATACGGATTCTAGTACTTCGGGATGTAAGGAATGCTTTCACCCAAGGTGCGAGCTGACCGAGTCCCCTTTTGCGGAGGTTGTAGAGTAACCTTTCGTGAGAAACGTTATCGTACGCTCCGGATACATCAAGTAGTAGCATGCTTGCTATCTTGCCTTTCCCCCAAGCTCTTCGTATCCGGCCGATGATCGACTGGATAGCATGGTCGACTGAGATTCCCTTCCTCCCGCCGAAATGGGTATCCGGAAGCAATTTGTATGTTTCCACTGCGTAGCTAATTCGTCGGGCAACCACTGCCTCGAGGAACTTGCCGAGTGTATTAAGAAGCGCAACTGGCCGGTATGACTTCGCAAGCTGGTAGTCACGCTTACCAGCCTTACGTAGTACCACTGTAATCGATTTCTGGAAGTGTGTTGGGTTGGTACCAAGCCGTATGCACGCGTTGTAAATTCGAGAGATGGTGTCGAGTACTGTCGGTATCTCAATAAGCTTATGCCATAGGGAGTTCGGAAGGCCGTCCTCTCCTGGCGCTTTGTCTGGTGGCGATGCTTTGACTGCCTGTTTGATCTCTTGGTGTGTGATCTCTGGGAAGCGGATTGGCCCTCGATTGATCTCCGTCGGATCATGGTTGATCACCTTCGAATCGATGTCAGAGAGATCTGCCGGTGGCGGTACTGGGAAGAAAGCTTGCTGGAAAGCAGCTGCTTTCTCTTCGACTGTCTCGGCTAGTCCCCCTGGTATCTTGATTGACGGCGTGACCCCCTGGTCATATGCCCCCTGCCGATTTCTTGCCCATTTGCTCATCCTCCACATACCGCCAGGACCCTCCTCGATAACCTCCTGTACCTTACGGCGGTGGTATCGACGGAGCGCGATCTTGATCAGCCGGGTCTTCCGGTTTCGTGCTGCTTTGTATAGCTCTTTGTCGTAAGGGTCCCCTGTCCGTTCGTGTCGACGGCGGAGCTGTCGAACTTCTTTGACTGCTTCCTGACACTCTGGTGTGAAGCTGGGATTTGCCCACTGCGAAGGGATCGCCCATGGTGTAGAGATATCGACTGCGTCGTTGATGATTTGGATGAATGCTTGGCACTCAGCCTCCACATCGTCGGCTGTTGTGAGGTTTTGGGGGTTGGTGGTGGTATTGGTGGTGGTGGTATTATTCGTGTTGGTGGTGGTGTTGGTGAGTTGTCGCTCGATGAATTCTATCAGCTTCTTGTCGTCTGTGGCCTTCCAGTTTCTCCTCTTTGGTGGTTCGTATGGCGGGGTACCGATGTCGATTGTTGTCACTACTGGGTAGTGATCCGACCCATGATCGGTACCGACCTGGCATTCAACCACCCTCTCTGCTAGTGTGTTACTGACAAAGGTGAGATCTAGGACCGATGCCTGCTCGTTTCTTCGCCATGTCGGTGATCCAGTCTCTGTCGTCAGTGACAGATTATGAATCCCCGCGATATCTAAAAGTCTCTCTGCTGCTGCGGTCGCTTTCGCTTTGGAACCTATTCCACTCCACGTTGGGTGGTGTAGGTTCATGTCCCCGATCAGGATATGTTCTGCGTATGGTCTCTGGGCAAGCTCTCTATTGAGCTTTTCCACCGTTTCACCATCGTCGTTGTTATATATGTTATGCATAAAGAGGTCTGTCCACCCATCTAGATGGTTCCTCCGCAGTTTCAGCAGCTGGTATCCTTTCGACACCGTCTTGCATGACCAGGAACCTGGATCGATCCGTTTCGACACGAACAGACAGACCCTGGCTCGTTCACCTTCCAACTCCTTCGGGAAGACTAGTTGGTGGGTGGCCTTGTTTGGGTAGTGGGTTGTTGTTGATTGAGAGTTGATCCAGGGTTCCTGAACCGCAATCACATCCGCTTTCTGGACTGCTTTGTCTGACAGAAATGAGGCCATGACTGGATGGGCGTTGTGTGCATTGTATTGAATTATTTGGAAGTAATTCATTGAGATGTGGTGGTGTTGTTGGTGTCTGTTCCTGGATCATCACTGTGCTCCGACGCATCATGGAACTCCTCTTCCGCATCTTCGTCGATTTCAGCAACTTTGTGTCGTACCAGTTGGTATCGCCGAGTCGTTCGGGGTTGTTCATCCATAACGTAGTCCTCCGCCATATCATCAGCTGGTGCTGTCATCCTCCTCTTCTTATATGACGTCTGGAGCTGTTTCTCCGGATCTGTCATGAACTGCATAGTCTCTTGGTTCTGTGACCTCAAAGAGCGAGCCGACTGGCTTACTGCTGAGGCAGTTTCAGCGAGCTCCTCTGGTATGATAGGTAGATCGTCATCCTCCGACGTTCTCGATCTAGTTCGCATCACATGGCTGGGCTCCTTTCTTCGTTGGGGCTTCTCCACCCCAACCTTTGTATACATCCTCCGAATTTCTTTTGTCGGATGCGATGCGTTCTCTGTCGGATGAGGTGCGTTCTCTGTCGGATGCGATGCGATCACCGTCCGATTCGATGTAGGTGCTGCCCGATATATCGTCGTGCGCTGTGCAGTTTGCTGCGGCGCGTGGATTGGGGTATCGAGTCCCTGTTGGGACTGGGAGGTAGTGGTACTACCCTTCGTAGTCTCCCTTTGCCGGAAGTGGAGTGGCACACGATGGAATAGAGGGCTGTTAGCCAGTGCTAGTCTTGCCCCTTCTTTCGCTGCTGTTCTTACTTCGCATGCGTCGCTCGTTGGCCTATGGCCTCCGCCACAATTGGCGCATTTCACTTCGACGTCCCCTTGCTTAGCACACTCCCAGGTCGGGTGTTGCTTCGCACAGTGGCCGCACTGGTATTCGTTTAGACACTGTGAGTGTACATGTCCTGGTTTCTGACATTTCAGGCATAATTTCGAACGGCCTTCTCGGCAGAAGCGGGTAGTCTGGTGCACTTGGTGCTGCCAGAGCGTACCCTGCGTGATCGCCTGGTTTGCAACCACCGGGTCGGTGAATTCAATGATGATAGAGCCTTCACGACGCTTGCCAGGTTTTACTAGCCAGCCAAGGTGGAGGATTTCAACCTGGGTATCACCCCATGAGTGGCTGTTTTGGCGTACCAGCTCCTTCGCCATCCCCGCCATCGACTCCTGTGTCAACAGCATCGTCTTCGTATCGATACCGCGCGCTACTACCCCCCATGTCGGCTTCCTAACATGTGCTGCTGGGCCGAATGATTTCAACCAGCCGTCAGCATGCTTTCGTAGCAACTCCGCACCGGAAGCGCTATTCGCCGTCATCTTCACATCCCCAGAGGGGAGAACCTTCGCCGCTAAGAAGTGGCAGCCACCACCAAGGGGGGCACTGGCTTTCCTCCGGGCGGCTTGCTCCCGTGTCCTCTCAGCCTGCTCGACGATCTCCCTTGGTGTCCGCCGGCGGAGGGTTTCGCGGGTGTCGCTGTCACGAATCTTGACGATAATCTCTCGATCTTCGCGGAGCTCAGCTGGCGAAACTCCGATCGAGGATGATCCATTGCTTGTCGGGAGAGATGGGGGGGGGCCGGAGCCGGTCCCTTGTCCCCATTTCTGGAGCCGTGCCCAGAAGGCTGCCGAGTCGTTCGAATTGCTTGTTTGTGTGGACGGTGTCGTTGCTGTTGCTTTGATCGCCGTCGTAGCTTTTTCGATGCTATCCATACGCTGGTCGAGTCGGTTGAGTGCCTGTTGCACCTTTTCCATGACCTGAACCTGCGGTTTGTCCCCCTTCAGGGAGTTCAGTGCGTATTGCTCGACGGATTTCACAAAGTTGATAATATATATCTCACCTCTTCCGTCATTTTCCATTGTGTTCAGCACCTCTCTAGCACTCTGAGCGAGCTCCTCCATGGTACTAAAGTGGTTCCGTGGTTTCTTGGGGGGTGCCTTTGAAAACTCTGTTTCAGGGGGCGAATTTGGTTTTCTTCCACCACCGGCGACAGCCATCCTTCAATTCCTATAAAATAGGATCAAAAGATAGAGCCGGAAGTTAGAAAGAATTTGAACTAATTTTGAGAGCCTGTAGGCCCTTGGTTGGCGAGATAGAACAAAAATTGAATCTGGGCAAAAAGAGTTGTTTTTTCCAGGTAGTTTGGATACTGCATCCTTATTAGGTCCAATTATGTACGGAGAGACTCAAAGCTCTAGCCCTGACCTACACTAGCAGTCGTATACCCCCCCTCCTCGTCAATAATTCCTCTCACTCTAGCTTTGGTCTCAGTTATTCCAGGAGCGGCCTTTGTAGGAACAATGACTTTGGCAGCAGGAGCTTGGGCAATAGATGGCGCCATATTTATTCTACTGAGATGCTGGTAGATTTTGTTATCAGATTTGAAAAATTTGGTACCCAGGATTTGTGCGCAGTCACCGTTTAAATATACCCTTGAATAGAGCTCACGGGAAGGGATCGAAGGGGACCGGCGCACTTCTCGCTACATATAAAAGTGGTATAACTACTAGAATCATTCAATCCAGCAGGCTGCTGACTCTTTGCCTGGATTTTTGGTCCTCTACTCTTCAATATAGACTACTGGACGTCTTCAACAGGGTGCATCAAGCTTTTTCATAATGTCTCGCTTACGCTGTGAGGTGGAATTATCAGGTAGCTCGGAAATCTGTGTGGTCACGACAGTTGCGTCTAATTTCCTTGATAGCGAATATGAATTGCCAAAAAATTTTTGAGGGAAAGGATGCATCTGATACCACAGTTTGAAGTCTGTCGGCTACGAGGCGTGCGTTTTTTTGCCTTTGCGGAAAATGACATAGGATCTCGTTAACCGTGTAGACCGAAGGGAGAAAATTCCATCAAATGCATTTAAAGCACTTGGAATCCTTGGCATCACATTCAGAGGGACATTGAGGAAAGTGACTTCCACGGTTGATCTCGGGAAGGAGTTTGTGGCCCCTAACAGATATTCTATAGGCCACTACAGAGATAAACAGACATTCTGTTTGGCATTATGATCTTTCAGCCTAGCTGTTAAATGCTCTTAAGTAAATAGTCATGAGTAGCAGCCAGATTAGCCTACTGGATTTTATTTTCACCCTTTTTTAAGACAAAGAATCCATCCAAATTTCTATCAATGCTATTAAATTTTGAAACGAAATCTTCTCTACCAGGACCAGAAACTTTCAATTAAAAGCCAGTTTGATAGTTGTTAAAAATAGAACGATAGTCAGTCCGTCCTTTGCTTGCTCCGCCAGTCTAGACTTGTCTTCTTTCTCGACCTTTCTTTCTCTGATCCTATGCTGGCTCCTAGGTTCTTTTGTTCTTTTGTTCTTTTGTTCTTTGATGTAGGGAGAGCATCTCACAGTTTAGCATCAAAGCTTTGCTGAAATTTGTTTTAGTTTCTCGACAATAAAGAAAGTGGTTTAAAAAGGCAAAGAGAAAAACGTACAGTTATAATAAATCCAGCCTTGTGGCTTACAGCTAATTCATCCAACTATATCTTCTTTGTTTTTGCTATACCGTGTCTTGGGATCCTTGAGCTAGAACTCACTCGATGTCAAATTATCTTTTCTCTCAGTGTCTACGAGGCTTTCTTTATTTTCACAATTAGCTTAGTTCTATTCCTTCATACATATGTGACGCCCTACTCGCTTTTGCGTTCATGTCGAGGCATTTTGAATTCACAAGGCTTTAACATCTAAGGCGTATCATCTTCAACATGTCAGCTCGATACAACTTTCGACGTAGTACTCGCATTCAGCAATTATCACACCAATACTCTAAGGGCTCACCAACAGATCCAACCCCACGCAGAAAGCTCTAGATAGAGGACGTAGACCTTGAAAAATCCTACGTTGACACTTGGATGCCACCTAAACCACAACCAAGGCCAATTAAAAGCAGACCATGGGCCAAACGGACAGGAAGTGAGCCCCTTACCGACCCAGCTCAACTTCCCCGCGGCTGGCATATGAATGAGGATGATCTTAGAATTGAGTGAGACGAGATTGAATCCAAATTTTTGTGCAACGAAAATGCTAAATAGAATTTAACAGTGACCTCGACGGCCATATCGAAAGATGCTACGAGAGAATTGCTGAAAACATCATGCCTCAGGTTTTTGAGCAAAGATTGAAGAATTACACAGCTGCAAAGCTCAAACTTGAGTAAGTCAGCTATGTTGATACTGCTTCTACGTCGGTTCTAACCTTGTGATACTGTAGCCAGATGAGGTTCCCCGGGTCTGAAGAGCTCAGCTGGGATGCAATTCAACGGGTGCATTCATTAGATGCCATAAAGGCAGATCTGGTGTGTTATACCGATGAACGCGAGCAGCTTCCAAATGTTGAGGCTCTTTTGGAAGCATACAAGTCGGGCAAGCTTGATTGGAAGGCTGGTCTTGTTACTTATTGGTCGAAGGGAGTCCAGATTTCCCAACCAAGAAGATTTGACTGGGATGAATTTGAAGCGATCAATTCCCACTATGAGGGTTACAAAAGCTTTTGGACAGAAGGGGTAATGAATTTCCTCGGAATTTCTAAAGCGATTCACTAATTGTTGTCAGATCTGTGGCCCTGAAAATGAGGGCTTGTACTCACTGGTCACATTATTTCCAGAGCCACTCAACAGAAGGCTAACTAGCGTAAGATCTACACTGATGACTCAACCTTCTTCTAAGGTTTTCTCACTATTTCGTCTAGTTGTCTTTAGCACTCCGTCTTCCAGGACTGGCATGGTTTGCCGAGTTGGACTTTATCAACGATACTGGGTGCAGTACGATGACCATCTATCAAGGAGATCTTAAAATGCTTCTTGGGCCTTTTGGGACAGCTGTTGGGCCTAGAGTACCGGTCGTCAGCATGATAACGTCTAGCACTGCTAGTGGCAACATAATCATGGAAGAGATTGAACTTGAAGTCACGATCCTCGATGGAAACCGTGAAAGAATGACCCCTTGGACTAGAAGCCTATGCCACCTTTTCCCAGGAGACTGGTCACCCAATGGTGTCCCCCGACTAGATGGCCCATTTTTGAAAAATTTGTTATTCGTGGCCAGCGTGCCTGATCACTCCAGTCGTTTATATGCCTCAACCACCAGCCATGAACTTCCCATCCCAAACCTGAACCTTGCTACAAACCCGGGACATCATCCTGCAATTGTGCAAACCCCTTTGACACCAGGAACATCTGTCCCTCCACGGGGTGGTTGGTTAGCCGCAGTGGGAGGGAAAATGGGGTTCCCGCCACCAGCAGCTGGAGTTCCTTGAGGGACCTAAAAACCTGACATTCCTTTGCCGGAATGTTGTTTGCGCTGGAAGGACCTCCTCATCTTTGATCACTTTGTTGTTCTGTTGTGCTGCTTGGCGTGTGTCGCTCTTTTGATTCAGTCCGTGGTTTTCGTTGAGTCTTTGCTTTTGTTACATTTGTGCTAAATCTGTGAAAACGAACAGAAATTAATGAAATAATATTTGCATGCATCAATGTGATTCTTATGTTGGTTGATTTCTTATCTAGCCCTAGAGGACTGGTTTGTCTCTGTCATCAAGTTGTTTCTCATTGGCGGTGTTTTTATCACGGGCTGTGGCACAATTGGGGGTTCAGCCCCCTTGAATGCCCTCTCACTGGTCCCTTGGCTTCGCCCCTCTGGTCATGCGTCTGACCTCATGTGGCGGAACAGCAATAGCCACTACTGGAAAGACACACACTATCACATAAGGTTGTCTACCTGATGCACTGGGAAACGATCCTTTTCGGAATCTTCTACCTTGATGGTGCGACCTACGGTGTTATGGTTCACACCATCGATGCCAACGCAACAGGAATGATTGATAAGTTTGAGTCTACCCACAGCAGCGTAGAACTTGTGACTGACTCTTATAAACTAGGCTCCTGCTTCAGCTGCTTCAAAAACTCAAACACATTATAAGCAGGGGGTTTTGGGGAAATACTCTTTGTTTGGTCAAAACGTTTAGGGATTGACTCCGGGCTAGAGTAGTGGTAAACGGCGGTATTAATGAACTTCTGTAATGGGGGCTCGGGTGATCATAAAATAATGAGTTGTTACAGAACGGTATGAAATTCAGTATTTTCAAAGGACTGATTCACAACTGACAACAGACCTTGGAACGGCAGTCTCCCGCGAAGGTTCCGCCCCACTTGCCTGGTCCCCGTGTGGCTCGCGGACGGACTTCCGCGTCTTCGGGAGCCCCGCTCTAACTTTATTTAGCCTAGCTTTGCCGATCAAAATCTTGGTTCCTTTCTGCTTTTAATTTTTTTTTGGTCGGTCGAAAGGTTGTTGTACAATAGTCCGAGGTCCTGCTTCTACTTTCATGGCACATACCATTATCTCGGTGCTCTAGACTCTATCTGAGACTGGACAGAATCTCAGGTGTCTGGCATCCCGTGCGGATCCACCAGCGTCGGTCCACAAGCTTGAAGTTTGCGACCTCGTGGCATCGAATGTGGGGACTGAGATTCGCGTCATGCACAATGTCTTATCACAGCTGTTGACCGCTTCCAATCTTGAGTATCTCGCGATAAGACTTGCTTCATCCGGAATCGTGCGACGCTGAGGCGAAGATCACCGATTTGTCGCCAGGTGGCAACCCATCGAGTACCAGGTTTCGACGACCAGTACTCAAATGGTCATATGCTTCTGGACAACAAAATCAGCACATCCGAACAGGATCTTGAGAGAGGCAGAAACTAAAGATTGTCGCCAGTTCAACGGTATTTGGGCTGCGTGAATTTGTAGGTCATCACCAACGAATATTGGAGGCAGCCCAACGTCGTACAACGATATCTTCATTAATCGGGACAGACACGACCATATCAGAAGGATGCACTACCAGTGCAATGTTTTCGTTTCCAGGGTTAGTTTAAGAAGCGGCATTTTGTACAAGCTGAATCTGCCGCCCATCAGGGTCGTCTCTATGTGAACGACCATCTGCTCGCTGAGGACATCGGCAATTACACACACCTTTCGAAGCCGATATCACCGAGTTTGTCGCCACTAGATAGAAGCTTTGCCTCCCAATTCGTGTCAAGAGTGAGCTTACCCTTGAGACAAAGCCCACCTCGAAAGATCGAGATTACAGAGGTCGACGCCTACAGCGGAGCCACCAGTGTGCGCACTGTCAAAGTTTCTCATCAACGGCAATCCCTTTCACTTAACCGGACTCAGAAGACAAGAAGACACCGCGGTTCGTGGCAAAGAGTATGACCAAGCCTACATGGTTCCCGATTTCCAGTGATAGACTGGATCGGCGCCACCTCTTTCCGCACCTCAGACTAACATCACGCTAAAGAGACAAATGGACATCTCAGGCCGGCAGGTAAACTTGATCTGCTGTAGATAGTTGTTCGGCTTAGTTCTTCTTGAGATTTGTGACTTTCCAAACGCCCAACTCGACAGGTATATGGATAGGTTTATGTGCGATTCTCAATTGCAATCAATCCACATTAATTAAATTCCACCTATCCACCTCCTATCGCTTCCAGATGTTCTTACATGGTCTGTGACCAGAATCTAATGCAAGGAATGATGAGACCTACATCTAAATTTCTGTGAAAGAAACAAAATTGGTTGGCATCATATTCACAAATCTCCAACAGGAAGTAAAGTTCCTTCGTCAAGAGAGCCCCATTCGTGCCGAAAACCCAAAATGCCGACACCTTTACAGTAGCTATATCCCTAAACATACACGTGGATTTAATAAAACACTGATCGTAGTTAAATTCACGCCGAATTACCCTCAGCCGAATCTCGAGACTGAGAGACTGAAAGCGATCGCTTATCGTCGCTGCCCTTGGTACGCCCAATGCCAACCATCTGCAACATTTCTCTCCAGAAGCCAGTAGGGGGTTCAAGGAAGCTATCCTCGTAGGCGTCGATCAGGGGTCGTTCCCAGACCAGGTCGGCTTCATGAGCCTTAACGAACTTGGTTTTCTTGATGATTTTCCAGATGAGGAAAAGAGGAGGGATGACAATCTGCATGGTGTAGTTGGACCAGAAGGTGGACACTGACCAAGGCTTGTATGAAGTGTAGCCGTACACGATTGTCACAACGATCATCCAAACAAATGCAATATATGCGCAGTAGGGTTGAAGATATCCAAAATAGGACAACGATCTGCGGTCAAACCCTTGCGCTTTGCAAGCGCGGTGGAAGAAAATGTACGTCAGGCTGATAACGATGTAATTAATGAGCCCTGGGGTATGTTGTCAGTGTGGTAATGGGGCCTAGTGGTAAATTCGATGATTCCTCACCTCCGGCAGTGACAAGGTTGGCGAACCATGTGATGACGACGGATGAGCTACTGGAGCATTGCAAAAAGGAAAGCATAGGGAAGATCATCACGACTGCGAAGCAATAGATCGGCACCCCGTTGCGCGTGGTTCGAGTGAGAACTCTTGGGGCTCTTCCTTCTAGTGCCAAGCCGTACAGAGTACGGATAGCGCAGTAAGTGTAGGTGTTGCCAGCCGAGAAAATCGAAGTCAGCAGAAGACTTAAAAAGAAGAATGGTCAGTCTTTGGTCCTTCAAGGATGCACGTTTCGTTTTGATAGCACTGACGCATTAATGATCGAAGGGAAAATTGAAATGCCCAAGTTTCGCATGCCAATGACATATGGCGATGCCGAAGCGGAACCAGAAGAACCACTCGTCACAACCGCCACCAGCTGGGGATCATTAGCGGCACAGACGATACCCACAGCCAAGGCGCCGCCGATAAAAAAGAGACAGAATCGAATGTAGACTGTCTTGAACGCATTCTTGATATAAATGCGGGGACGCTTTGCTTCAGCGGCAACAATGGAGATGTACTCAGGGCCGACGACGGCAAAGCAAGCCGACCAAAGAGATCCAAGGAATCCTTCAAAGCGACCAAGCGCTCCGGTATCCAGATACTCCATGAAAGACCCGGGATTGTTCCAATGGCGGAAGCCATAGGCGTCATGGGCCGGGTTTCCACCAACCATGGTGATGAAGGTGAAAAAGAACAGGGAGAAGATCAGAATGACCTTTCCACCCGACAGCCAGAATTCAGCTTCACCATAAGCTTTGACGGCTAAGACGTTAAGGAAGCTAGGCAAGAATCAGTATTTGGATAAACCTTCAAGGACACACAAATAACCGAGATGGGCAGAAGAAGCTCTCACCCATAGACCAGGATGACACCAAGGCAGATACCTGCAACTGGCCCAGGTTCAGTAACCTTCTCACTCCAGAAAGACAAGACAAGTGTGAAAGCCGAGATCTCAAAAGGAATCAAAAGGGCCTCATAGAAGCTAAAAGGAGTGTTAGCAAAGATAGCGGGCAGGATTTCGGTGACCCCGAAAAGAACACGGACAAAAAGTTCCAGCCGACCATGAAACCAAGAGCGTCGTCGACCCATTTTCCAGCCAAGCGAATGAAACCACCACTGACAGGGAAGGCAGTGGTCATTTCAGCAAGGCAGTTATTCACCATGGCCAGGAAGATACATTGAACGGTAAAGGCAATAAACAAACTGCCAGGTCCCCCATGATGAAGACCCGAGCCGATGCTCACGAACAAGGCCGTTCCGATGGAACCGCCAATGGCGATCAGCTGGATCTGCCGATTGCCAAGATGACGTTGAAGGTTGTCGGCATTTTCAGCCATCACACCTTCTTGTACATCACGAGGGCCCTCGTTTTTGAGCCCGAGTGTTTCCAATACACTACCGCTCGTTTCTTTGTCCATGTCGCTTAGGATAGCCATTGTGTTTGCATTCCTGTCTGTCGTATTTAGTGGGTTATACAGTATGGGTGATGGTGTGTTCGAACGACACTGGAAGGGCTAATGTCGCTTATCCGTTTGAGATTCTGGAATTGGGGTATTGGAAATGTTGGGGTGGATCGGCGGAAAATCCGGGGGTGGATCTGCTACAAAAGATTGGGATGCCGGGCTATATTGCGAGGGTCTGGGATTCGATCGCGTGGGCAATGATCTTGTTGCTTTGGATGTTGAAAAGTTGACGGTGCAATGGCAAGAGCAAATGTTCAAAGACGCTGAGGTCTCTAGAGTGGAATTTCCGTCCAGTACAAAGGTTCACGGAGAAACCGAACGTTCAGAAGGTGAAGTGTAAAAAAAAGAAAAATCAAAAATCAAAAGGAGTATTCAGCTAAAGAGATATACGAACGTCTATTAAAGAAAGGTCGAGTGAAACGTGGAAGTAAAGCTGAGATCTTAAAAGGGCAGAGATTTGCCTCCGCCAGATTAGCACCACAGCCATACCAAGGAATTATGACGCAGTTCAGTTGGTTACTTTCGGTGACTTTAGGTCACTTTGGGTCACTTTGGGTCACTTTGGGTCATCTTCTCGACCTTTAGTCATCTTGATTGGCTTGGGGTACATTTTATCGCCCCCGCACGGGCTGTGACTTAACCCGCATCCGGATACGCCCCGTGGATGTTCTACTGTTTATCTTTGGTTTCAACCGGGGATCATCCTCCCTAAACAGTCTAACGCGGGTTGTGCCTCCTATCTCAGTTAATTCGTCTTCGAGGTCTCAGTGTGCACGTTCCCCTCGGCTATCCCATTTCAGCGGTGGCTCAATTGATCTGATTTTGCACTGCCCAACGTATCTATGGAGTAATCGGTAGGTATAGTTTAGACTTCCCAGTTTTGATCCAATGGCCTTATCTGGTGTGTTCGATGGCTCTTTCCAGCTTCGAAACCCGACGGCCAGTGTGTAGGTTACGTAACCTTTGGAGATAACCGTGGTCCTGATAAGTGCCAACAAGTAAGGGCCCTGGGGGGAAATAAATTGATTCTGCCTAATAGCCCCCCCTGCCCCCCCCCCCGAAATCCGTAATCTAATCTATCGAATTGGCATGTCACACTGGGATGCATCTGCCAAGGCACGGTTCGATCACCATCTGATTGGTCGACCCGTCCGACCTGCGTCTCCCTGTAGGAATAGCAATTCTACTTCGCACCTCATGGCCATCTTCTCCGGGTGTATCATGCCACAAGACTTTTTGGTTTCAGGGTTCGAAGAACGTTGCCGTGCTCAAAGAGTACTTCCAAGGGTCGAGAAATACTTAGGTCTACCAAAGATAAGATCTCTCTCCTCACATCAGACCATCGATACGTATTGCTCTTTGGTGTAGCAAGCGTAGGTCGTTCTCTCTTTCTGTCGTTTGGTCGATGTTAATTTTCCGGTCTTTCTTTTGGAAGAAAAAAAAATAGAGGGGGTGGGAAGTGCTTCCTGATGTTGTCCCCGAATGAGAAACTGGGATCCATTGCGTGCCGGGACATAGACCTAGAACTCACGACCCTGATCAATGAGTTGAGAGTCCTGATTACCAAGGCCTGCCACAAAGGTAGGGTACATCGGTAAAGGAATGATGCATCCCACTGCAATTGTTTAGTAGCACAAATCTCGAGTCATAAGTTGAAACCCACCAAACTCGTCCGTTGCTGTGCTAGTCTAGTATGGTGGACGTGCGGTCTCTCCAGAAAAAGATGGGGGATTAACCTACATGTCACGTGCCCTGTAAATTCCGGGGTTGCTTTGAAATCCCTTTGCCACAACAGGCCGAGCCCCAGAGCATATCACGTGATACCGCTCCATGTTAACTCCCGAGGTCGGGGACTGGGAAGAGTTTGCTTAGAGTTGACTCACCAATGTCTCCGTGTTCGATGTTGTTGAAGCGCGTGGCTAGGCCTCCGGCCGCCATTATGTGCAGACCGGTGAGTACAGCTTCGTCTCATGATCACCCAATTGTTTCTGACTTCCCCAGGGTCGGCCTCGGTGGACTCCGACCTTCGGCGTCCCAAGCAGGACAATTCATCATCCCTTGCGATCGGTCTCGAAATCCCTATCTTCTCGCTCGCTGAGTACGACAGCCTCCGCTCAGATCGAAGGCTTTCACTCACAGCATGAGAACGCCTCCACAATTCCTTTATATGAGAATCTCTCCCAGAGGCGCACGCCGCAAACCTTGACGGAGAAGATCGTACAACGCTATGCTGTTGGTCTCCCCGAAGGAAAGCTCGTTCGTAGCGGTGACTATATCAGTCTGGCCCCCGGGTATTGCATGACTCACGACAACTCATGGCCCGTCGCCCTCAAGTTCATGTCAATGGGAGCTACAAAGGTCCACCGCCCCGAGCAGATTGTCATGACCCTCGACCACGACGTCCAAAACACCAGCGCAGCGAATCTTAAGAAATACGAGCAGATCGAGGCTTTCGCTGGACAGCATGGTATCGATTTCTATCCTGCGGGTCGGGGTATTGGACACCAGGTTATGGTGGAAGAGGGATATGCATGGCCGGGTACCATGGCGGTAGCCTCAGACAGCCACAGTAACCACTACGGCGGAGTTGGCTGCCTTGGAACTGCTGTTGTGCGAACGGATGCTGCTAGTATTTGGGCAACGTCGCGGACATGGTGGCAGATTCCCCCTGTTGCGCGGGTAACATTCACCGGAACACTACCAGTAGGCGTGACAGGTAAGGATGTGATTGTGGCATTGTGTGGGCTCTTCAACAGTGACGTGCTGAACCATGCAATTGAGTTCACCGGCTCTGAGGAGACCATGGAAAGTCTGCTTGTGGATAGCCGCCTGACAATTGCCAACATGACGACTGAATGGGGCGCGCTCACGGGTCTCTTCCCAATCGACCGGACTCTGAAGCGCTGGCTGCGATACAAGGCCACCGAAGCTGCGATGTCTGACGACCGGACAACCCGGAAGCGTATCACGCACGAAAGAATCGACGAGCTGTTCGCCAACCCCCTCACGGCCGACCCCGATGCTCAGTATGCCAAGCAGCTCTACCTCAATCTCTCGACTCTCTCGCCCTACGTCTCCGGTCCTAATTCAGTCAAGATCGCAACACCACTCAACGAGCTTGTCCAGCAGGACATCAAAGTCAACCGCGCGTACATCGTCTCTTGTACCAACTCGCGTGCTTCCGATCTCGCGGCCGCCGCCAAGGTCTTCAAAGACGCCGCCAAGGCTAACCCCGACACGACTCCTAAAATCGCCGACGGTGTCAAACTTTACATCGCGGCTGCTTCCGTGCCCGAACAAGAGGCTGCCGAATTCACTGGCGACTGGCAGGCACTCCTCGATGCTGGTGCCCAGCCCCTACCTGCTGGATGCGGACCTTGCATTGGCCTCGGAACTGGTCTTCTAGAGCTCGGTGAGGTTGGCATCAGTGCCAGCAACCGTAACTTCAAGGGAAGAATGGGTTCGAGAGATGCGCTGGCATACCTGGCGAGTCCCGAAGTCGTGGCTGCTAGTGCTCTCAGCGGCGTTATCTCTGGCCCCGGCGCCTACCAAGTGCCAGAGAACTGGTCTGGCGTGGAACACGGATTCGGCACAGGTCTCGAACCCACCACCGAGAACGAGCTCACCAACCTGTTACAACAGATGGAATCTCTGATCGATCGGGTTGAGTCGGCCGGAGACGAGTCCAAACCTGCCACCGAGATTCTGCCAGGCTTCCCCGAACGGATCAGCGGCGAGATCGTCTTCCTTGATGCTGACAATCTCGACACTGATAGCATCTACCCCGGTAAATTGACATACCAAGACAACGTCTCGAAGGATGATATGGCCGCCGCTTGCATGCAGAACTACGATCCCGAGTTCAAGAGCATCGCTAAGCCAAGTGACATCCTCGTCGCCGGCTTCAACTTCGGTTGCGGATCATCAAGAGAACAGGCCGCAACTGCCATTTTGGCCAAGCAGATTCCACTGGTCGTTGCTGGCAGCTTCGGGAACATTTTCTCCCGAAACAGTATCAATAACGCGCTCATGGGCCTTGAAGTCCCCCGACTTGTTGAGCGCCTCCGTGCCAGCTTCGCTCAGCCATCTTCTGGTGACGCCAAGGGGCGCCAGCTGACGCGTCGCACAGGCTGGACTTTGACATGGGACGTGAAGCGTTCCATTGTTGAAGTTCAGGAGGGTGAGACGGGAGAGAGCTGGACCGAGCAGGTCGGCGAGCTGCCAGCGAATGTACAGGAGATCATCGCGGAAGGTGGCCTAGAAGCGTGGGTTAAGGGTAAAGTTGCGGAGTCCGGGTGAGGACACCTCAACCAGGCTAAACAAATGCCATTGGACAACGCCGGCCCAATGAACATGATGATCGGTTCGCGTTGCAGGTAGCCACTGCCACACTTTTGGCCGTTGTTTGTTTTTGCATGTTTACTTTGTGTACAATTTTTTCATCAATATCAGGTACCATAGAGAAGGCGTTCTGACTGTTCATCAAGAGCATGTCTTTAAAAACGAATAAGAATATACCAAAAACTTTCATCAGAGATACTCGTTCTTTTCTTCCTCATCATTTGCCGATATCAAGCAAAGCTCAAAACGATGTTGTGCTCTCCTACCTGCGGCGGTGGGTGCACGATAGTGTTGAAAACGAGGATCCAAAAGACGCCCGTCACCACCCCGTTCTAAGATGACGCCCTCTGGGTGCAAAGTGCGCTGTGTAGGTAGTGTTATTCAACCCATGCGGAGAACGTGAGCACAGACGGTTTCAAGCAGTTTCAAGCTTGGTATCTTCGCTGTCTCATTCCACGAGAACTCCCCACATACAAATGGCCCCTGCTTTACTTTGGACCAAGTCATTGATGAGGGGATCCGGGCGAAAAATATCCGAAGCTCGCTAACTACTCGCGGGTTGACACGTGGGTAGCTGTCGAAAATTTGTGAATTTGAACCCGCTTTCAAGCCACACATTCTTAGCTAAATCTCGCTTCTTGCGTTCTTTCGGGGTGTGGGTGACGTACAAAGTCAAGTAATACACATTGAACAGAGCCCAGGATTGGACATTAGCTGTGAGTGTGGGGAATCCCAGCTTTCCAAGCTTGTGGCTCCGCCCCCTCACGGATTTCCCGGGTATGCTTCAGTGCAACTTTCCAGGAGAATCAGTGATCTATGCAAGAGAGTCATATCTGGCACCAGTGGAATTGTACTATTGGATCAATCCGGGGAATTCGCACTCTGCTCCATTCCTTGCAGACCCGGTGTGAGGCCATTCAAAGAAAGCATGGATTAAGAACAGCTTCCTAGTATAGAAATCCACGGCAAAGCCTTGCTATTCAGCAAAATCGGCGGCTGTGCATTTCTTTTCCTCCCTGCATGTCATCTCGTGCATCCCAAACTGTTGAGGACAAAACCATGAAAGAGAAGAACCCTATCACCGAGCACGTGAACCTGCCTTGATTGTAACGACTAGCCAAAGTTGTCGCAGTAAGGTCCCGAGCTCCGCCTCTTTCTTGCCTAAATGGGCTTAGTCTCCGCCTGTTCCACGCAGACGGGACTGAAGCGAATCTTGCCACTGTCGGAGAAACCCCGGTGTCGTGGAGGTGTTGTTGCAGAGCTGTGATAAAATTGGAATAGGGGACCGATACCAAAGGATATTCGATAGAGGATAGTTGTGAGACTATTATCAACTCCAATAGAAATGTGTTATGAACAGCCCAAATACCGCCTGCCCATCGGAGACGACACTTGCAACCCATGAAACCCATGGAAAGCTTCCCCCTGATCCATGGATACACAGTTGAACCCCGCATTGGCTGTTCCAAGATTCTGGCCCCTGCATGTCGGGGGCCTAAAAACCCCGCTCTCAGGCTCTGCGACTAGACCCTTTCATTCCCCACACATCCAAGGATCCTTTATCTTTTGCAGAATTTCACTTCTTTCATGTGGCACATCAAACTTTACCCCGCATCTGATTATTCGATCTATTATTGACATCACTTGTCATGTTTATTGCGTTCAAAGCCCAGAACGGCGAAGAGGGGTTGCGTAACCCAAAACATAAACGGCGGAGTGAACGACTCAGCCGACGAGGATCTACACCGCGAGCCTGTACTTCGTGTCGCCATCGCAAAATTAAATGCGATGGCGAGAAGCCCTGTGAAGCTTGTCGATGGTACAAGAAGCCTGGGCTATGTAACTATACGGGACCTCGCTCATCGCCTAGGTAAAGCTGAAAGCTGAAAATCGAACCCAGGGGGGTTGTTGACGAAACTGATCAAATTAGCCAGCCAGAAAAATCGACAATAACCTCACCCGACTACAAAAGCACACTCGAACGGCTGTTTCCTGACACTGCTCCCGAGAACATCGCCAATTTTTCAAGGGATAAGTTGTTAGAATTGATGGCTGCAGGCGGATCCCAATCCCAACATTCTCAGCCTCAAGACTCATCGATTGTTGCCTCGTCCCTAAACACCCACGACTCTGCATTATCGGGAGAGATGCCTGGTTTGGAGTCACTACATACAATACCCGGAGAGCAACTCGATGAAATCCACAGTGCTAGTGCCTCGGAATCAGTTGGGCATATCTCGGACGACGTCAACGCATTATCCCTGTCGGCTCGGCACCCAACCTCGTACCTAGGTGTTTCATCCATTCAGGCTGCACTGAAGGTCATCGCGTGGCTCCATCCAGCAGCAAACTCATACTTCGCTCAATCCTTGTGTAAAGACCAAGATCCACAGCCAACTAGCTCACTACCCCTGTCGCAAGCTGTACCTCTATCCGATACCCCACCCACAGAACATCAAATACTCGATGCGTACTTTGTCAACTTCCAGCATTTTGCGCCACTTATAGACGAAGAATCTTTTCGTACCACCTACTTACTTGGCCGTCGGAAGGATGATCGATGGCTTGCACTTCTCAATATAGTTCTTGCGCTGGGGAGTATTACAGCCGCAGGCGCAGATAACCATGCCCACCGTGTGTATTTTGATCATTCAATGGATCACTTAAATATCCGTTCACTCGGAAATCCCAGCCTTGAAGTTGTTCAGGCCCTAGGACTCATGGGCGGCTGGTATTGTCACTATACTAGCCAGCCGAATCTCGCATACTCCCTTATGGGGGCGTCGCTGCGGATGGCAATTACGTTAGGCCTGCAGCGGGAACCTTCCGATATTCATTCGATACTCGACCCTAAAAAGTCCGGAATCCGGGAATTCAAACGTCGCATCTGGTGGTCACTTTGCTGTTTGGAGACCTGGGGCCATGAAACGCTCGGCCGACCAAGTATGGATTACTTTGGCCCCAGCATCACAGTCAATTTGCCTAGCCGGCTTGATAAGGTGCACATTCCCTGCCCCTTTTCTTTTACTAGTAGCATCCAGGTTCGCTTTCGAAATTGACTCGTGACAGGAATCTTATTTCGAGGTGCTCCCCTTGACAGAAAATGTCCAATTCGTGAAGATTGCGTTAAAAATTCAAGAATCATTGGCTGCGCTACCACCCCTATCCCACACGGAGATGTTCGATCTGGACTCGCAGCTTGTTCGGTGGTGGCATGACCTGCCGCCGGTCCTCAAGGATTACGAACCCTGTCCCGAATCACTATATGCAGTGCGCACTGTGATGCGTTGGCGATTCTACAATCATCGCATGTTACTTTTTCGCCCAACTCTACTGAATTACGCAATGCGACGAATTCCCTTCATGGCTATTCGGGTTGAAGAACGTACTGCTATCCAAAAATGCCAAGAAATTGCAGCAGGTTCAATCCAAGATATCTCCTCAACAACCCAGTTAAATCAGATGATCGGTTGGAACGCTGTTTGGATGTTATTCCAGGCCACTATGGTTCCATTAATTTGTTTGTCCGCTGGCGTCGCAGATCACGATTCCGCTGCTTCATTTGAAGCTTGCAAGACGCAGGTAGAAACTGCCATGTTGACCCTTGGCCGCATGAAGCCTTACGGGCACACCGCAGGACGCTCCCTTGAGGTTATATCGGGCATTCTCGAGTCGAATCTTCATGCTCCCAGGGCATCGCCATTTGATGCAAGTGGAGATGGTCTCGACCCCCAAACTTCCCCTCCTGTGAATGCTTTCAACACAGGCCAACAGGTCGCTCGAGATCGCGTTTCAGATTGGACTGCTACTTCCTTTGAAACACTTTCCTCTCATCACATGTGGGAATATTTGAGTTGGGATCATAGCAATCTCTGGCCTGAGATTTTTGACCTCAATGCTCAGAATGAAGAAGCCGCAATGTCGTTTCTGGATTCCTCTGGAGGAAACACGTGAGATCGCTATCACATTACCTCCGATGTATATAACTACATGTTGCAAATACATGAGACCAAACTGATCTGTAACTTAATGCATTTCTGTGTATGCTGCGCTGCACTCCGTATTTCACAGTAGAATGTTCAAGATGGACTGAGCCTACGAAGAAAACTCTATTCCCTACCTCCCCATTCTTTTCCAATGCATTAAGCTGTAGTCCCAACTTGGTAACAGGGCTATTGAAAGAAGGGACATGTCTCACCAGTCCAGCCCTGCAGGTGAGTAGAGCGCTAATCAAGTCTGGACCCACACATGCATCTAAATATTTTGGTCGGTCCCAATTATTAGTGTGATGTACGTAGATCATTGTCAGATGATCGCTAAAGTGCTAATGGACTCGGTGGGCAATTGCGAAAATAGACCTTGGGTGGTCGACTTCAATCACTCAGAGAGTCCAAGGTCTACATTCACCACAACCCCTCTATAAAGCCCTTGTATTTGCCCGCGGGTATATACCTGAATTTTACACTCAGCCGAATTCGCAGCCCAGTACCCGGTATAGGCGGTGGGCAACGCGTTGGGCCAGGTATGCCTTTTTTTTGTCTTTTTCCCTGCTTGACAGCCCCTTGACTCCATCATATATGCGATCCTCTATGTTTTTTTGCCTAGTCTAGTTTGTTTAGTCAACCCGTTACTGTCGTCATCTATGGTACTGATTAATGTTTTGAAAATAGCAACTGCAGGTGGATGGGTTAGTGCTGCAAATATTAAAGACTAACCAGTGAACACTACAGAGAGCTTCATATGTTTCTGTTGGTGACCTGAGACCAGCCTACCTCCAACTTCTGCTGGTTGGCAGGAGTGAGAGGAGAATATAGCAGTGTCAACAGTTAGATTCACAAGGAAAAAGCAGTTCATTTTATCCCAAGTCTAAAACCTGGCTTTGGCGGACATCACACTCCTTTGGACTGGCATAGATGCTCATGAAGTCATGTGCACATGAACACAGCTAACATTGAAACCCGCCGAGGGAAGCATTGAGAGTTTCTATGACATAAACATGGTAGAATTTTCGTGGCAGCTAACAAATGTTGGAAAAGACTAGGTTGAATAACCTATGCACACTTGACTTCCACCACATTGTTTGCAGTATCAGAAACTAAGACCTGTTGTGATTCCGTACTCTTCTTTCGGGGATTGGGGGCTTCAAATATCTCCGTGAGGTCTTCAAGGGTTCGATTGTTGGTTTCAACAGCAAAGAAGTAGATAAACACTCCCTGGACGATGTTCCAGCAGGCCAAGATGATGTATATATGCCAGCCAATGACACCGATAGCATTTCCGAATCCAAACTGATTCACCAGCAAGGCAATATTGGTGAAGACAGAGTACATGGCCATGCCCTTGGCCCGAGTTTCGTAGGACAGACATTCGACGGCATACATAGCCTGCAATGGGGTCCAGCCGAAGCTGAAACAAGCGCCAATCAAGAAGATAAACACAATAGAAGCATTGGCTGCTCCTGTTTCCTGTGTCTTTGCGTGCACCCCGGTAGTGGCTGATAGGCTCGCAAAACAGATCTTCATATCCACAAGGTTAGTGAAGAACATTGATAGAAGAAGAACCACGCGGGACGAATATACACACAGTGCAAGCAATAGACGCGCCAATCATCATAGGTCTGCGTCGAATTTTGGGGCCCAAGTAACCTCCCAGATAGGCTAAGCCAGCAGAAAGAATCGTGTTGCCAAGATTGACGTTCAATACTCGTGTTGTATCGGTGATACCAGCTGTGGCTAGAAGTCCGCCAATGTAGTAGGTCGTGATGCCAGCCTGCGCCCACTGACTCATGAAAGATGCGATAGCCACACACAAGAGGCGCCATCTTGCAGCTTTTGTGTTTATCAGACCTCTGAAGTCCCATGCCTTCTTATCTGTCCCTTCGAGGTTGATCGCCTCTTCATATTCTCGGACCTGCAGATGAACATAGGCATTATCCCGAGAGCCCTCTCCATGATATTTGGTAATGACATCCCAGGCTTCCTCCCGGCGCCCATGGCTATAAAGCCAGCGAGGTGATTCGGGGATAAACCAAACAGTTAGGACCACTATGCTGGACGAAATCAACTGGCACCAAATGGGGATGCGCCATGCGAGCGAACTCTCAAACCTCAGGCATCCGCGACAAGCACCAGCAGCGGCAATAGCGCCAATGAAGTACTGGCAATTGTACAGCCCGGTCAAAATGTCACGGTAGGCAGGATGGCTCATCTCGACGACGTAGGCGGGTGCAGCAGAGGAGGCTAAGGAGTATCCCCATCCTAAGTTATGTTGTCAACAGTGCTCTCCAAAAGGGTGAAGTCCAGAGACGTACCAAGGAAGAATCGGCTAGCGAGCAATTGATTCATGTGGTTGGCAGTACCACCAAGAATTGTGCCCAGGATGACAGCGCAGGATCCAGTGAACATGCCACATCGTCGGCCCCAAGTATCCAGGAACACTCCAACAAATGGCAGCGCGGAGACACCTCCAATTGTGTACATACCCTGGATCAAGGAGGCTTTAGAACCGACCAAGCCAGAGCCAAAGGTTTCACGGAATTGCTTAATGGGAAGCAGAGCGCCCATAAGAGAACCATCAAATCCTGAACTAGTTAGTGATAAAATCTTCAGTATCAAGTGACTCTCTCTCGTACCATTTACAGCCGAGCAAAGGTATGCTACAATCAAAAACGAATATAGCTTTCTCATTTGAACGCTCCAGGGGTTCGGAGGGTTGGTCCGCCTGGCTACGTCGAGAGCCAGTGAGCCCTGAACAGTCTCAACCTTGACACCCTCCTTATGCTCCTGGTGCATGGCGTCGATGGCACCTTCTTTCTCGGCTAGTTGGTCTGGATATGTATTCTCCACCATGACGCAGGAAAGGTTGTGTTATCCACGCCAAAAAAATGTAATTCACAAAACAATGAACCATGGGGGAAAAGATGGTTATGGCATGATATTTATCCTAGTAGTTACGCGGCACGTTTTTCTCACTCTCGTCGGCATGAAGTGGCACGTTTGTGAGTTTCTCGGATGTCCTTAGCTGAAATGGATCTGGTTTAAATTCCTTGGAATTTATCTATCCAATCATGAGAGACCGTTCGGCTCGCCGGTGGGGATGCGAGATTCCCCGAAGGGGCGATCGAAACCGATCGCCGCCTGAAAAACCGGGGTAACACGTTCTCTGCCGAAAATGGATCGGCTTTCTCCGCCAACTCCTTGACCAAAACGGTAAAACTCCGCCTTTACTTCCCCAGATTGACCTCGGGACTTTCGAGACCAATATTTCGGACTTCCCCGTGAATTCTACGGGCTTACAGATATGGAGTTGTAGCTATTACAAGTCACAGTCCAATTCCTGATGGTTCTATTTCATGCTTTGACCATCTTTGCCCTTTAATTCTGCAATATTAAGCGGGGAGTAGGCGAGGGACGCTCGCAAACGACTATCCTGCGTGGGCTTCCAAATAGAATGTTGAGGAATTTATCGAATCCAGCCCTCTGTTCACTTCGATTGGGTCGCAGCCCTAGTCGCAAATTGGTAGAGTTGGACTTTTGACCCAGGCAAACGATACCTCAGTGGTGGGTCACTGTCACCTAGCCCTGTAATTTCCATCCCCCTGTTCATCGCCAGGGAAACTAATCATAGCGCTGCCGCTAATGGGCACAATCTTACATTCCCTGAATCTTACCAGGTTCTATGAGCTTGTTACCGGTAGCTGTTTCCCGCTGAAGCTTCTGGCTGTGACTTCACTTCAAGTCCACTTCAAGTCCACGATCAGAAAACTCGAGGTACCTGTGCGGCTGTGGCCATTCAATTTCCCTGGTCACAATCTGACCATCTATCAGCATGCGTGCAGCTAGAACATGTGCTTAGGCTCGGTGACATGATTAATGGTCCCACTTATGGTTTTGGTGGCACCATTGGCTGAAATGGTGACGTTCTCAAAGATGTCTGGGGCGCCAAGGTTCTTACAGGCCACCATTAATATGAATCGTAGCTTGACAGTTTCCTGCTACACGGCCTATTGGCTATAGCAACCCATCTTTCGGGCTAACTCTTTTGAGCGAGTTCTGCGTGTACTCTTTTCCAGTCGTAACTTACGCATCGCACACCGATCGTTGAAAAATTACATCACTCGCCTTTTGTTTAGTATGCAGATTGAGGATGCAGGAAGTAGTCCACAATTGCCTACGAGATTGTAGGCCAGCAGTCATTCAACTGCTATAGCAGCGCTCTGCCCCATTTCCAATAGCCACTGTAATGATGGCGCCATCCACTATGTCCGAATACGTCTCTGTAAAGACTACCTGCGTAAGATGAATTTTTATTCAAGTAGAGTTTGGATTCTTTCTTCTTCTATGATCATTCAATCAACCATGGCGAAGAACAGAACTCTAGATCAGCAGCCATGCGCAGGTTCTCCACTAGAAACGTCGTCAATCACCTCTCGTGACCCTCAGCCTTGTCGTGGAAGTCCATTACATGTGACTGTGGGTGCCTGTCTTTCTCATTTGCCACAAAGTCCACGGTCTTCTATGTTGCACATCTGGAGGAAGGCCACCAGCTCAGACTCGCTATTAAAGTGGCCTCCTAGGGTGCCGGAGATCCGATATATCTCCTGCGTTCCATACCACACTATGTAGTCGTTAGCTAAAACGCTAGGTTGGGCTTCCAATTAGCATACTCTTCGGGGATTGAATTGGTTGACCACTCCATTGATGTACATCTCTCATGGTGGGGTCGCGTGAGACTTTTCCATCGCCTCACTTCGGGTCATTGGTATCACAATGGAGAAGTGAGCTATTCAGAGGAGCTTTGATGAGACCGATTTGGGCAAATAGTCCAGCTTAATAGAAACATCTCGCATGTCCAAGTATACTCAAGCCTAGAGTTAGGCATGAGGTAGAGAATCCACGTTCAGACGATCATTCGGCGTGGACTTCCCGCGCACCCAGCCGAATTATCCTGCACGACCAATTCTCAAAGCGCGTTCAGCACCTACGCAGCTAGGCTTAGTGGGAGTGATTTGTTCAAATTCTTTGGAAACTGCGGGGAAATGGTGGGGAAATCGATGACAGCCGCAAGTCCCAATGATCCCTCCACGGTATTTCCTTACAGTGATTGACTAGGCGTCATTCCACAGGGGTGATCCAATTATCTCCATGTCTCCCTTTTGCCGTCATCTTTTTCAAATCTAATTTACTATAAAATGTTATCATGGCAAACCGACGGGGAGTATCCTCTTACTCCGTGGGCACAAGTGTCGAACACCGTACACAAAATCGTTGAAAACCGGGTATTGAACCCCGGCAAATCTAGAAATCACTCAATGGCGGATGCCATGTGAGTAGGAGAGATACTCTTGTGATGATGTCTTTATTCTGTCAGACTACGCCACGAAGACTACAGTGACAGGGCAACTTTACAAAACAAAACACAGCGAGACCTAACAACTAAGCATGAGCTACAATCCGAGCCAGTCAGGTGAAATCGATTTGCCTCTTCTTTCCAATAACAGAGCTTGCGGCATTTGACTATAGTCTACAAGTCAAGTGCGATCGCTCGGAGCCGCCTTCCGGCGAGCCATTGCAGCCACTTCCGAGCCGGGAGCATTGAAATCCACGAAGCCATGTTTCTGGTATAGCGGTGCGCCCTCCTTGCTGGCATCAACATAGGCTGCAACACCATCCTTATCCGCCAGGTCGCAGCCTCACTGGACAAGCATAGAGCCAGCTCCGCGCCGTTGATAATCAGGGTACGTGCCAAGTGTATCTAGGTCTTTTAGTCGGTTTCAGATGTCAGCCAAATGTTTCGTCCTTTGATTTTAAAAATGGGTCTCATTCATACAATAATGCTTCTCATCACCCATGACGCGTTTCCTCGCCTGCTCCAGTTCTGCAATAAATTCCTCGCATAGCTGGTAAGGCGAGTCCGCATGCCAAATCGGAAAGCGACGACCTCGCTCATCCGGCATGGCCAGGTCCCATTTGCCAAAGGCAACTAGCCGCGGTCGGCCTTGTTTATCTTTTGCTTCGGTGTCAACTACTCGCAGGTACCTGTAGTGGGACTTCTGAATGTCCGCCATGTGCCAATCCCGATGCCATTGGTGCATGCCGGGAGTGTTGGGGAAGATTTGCCTGATCAACGGCTGTGTGAAGGAAGCGAACCATATCTCGGTGATGGCGGGGACGTCTTCGATTGTTGCTGGTTCTAGCACGAGAGAATTGGTTGTTGATCCCATACTCGAATTGGTCGGGTGCGTGTTCAAGGATCTAGGCAAAGGGGATTGACTACACCGTACGGGATTTGCACCCGGGCAGATCTATTTATTTCGTTTGGATAAATGAGGGTGCCTGGTTCTTGGGGAAATAATGGCCCCGGAGTGAGAAGAAGGCGTGCCTAATGGTTGCTAGGGCATTGAGGCGGATTGCAAGGGGTGTCTTGAGAAGCGGGGGCGCATAGTACCCTTAAACCGACGTGCGAACTGATCAGATACATGTAATGGTTGCCTAGATTCATGAGCCCCCCGACGACATGGATGAATTTTCAAAATGCCGCAAGTGATGAGAGGCATAGCCCAGTCGGATGAGGAGTTGGCTTTTGGCAATAACCCCCTGTCTCATCAAATGTTATGCTCGGTACTCCATTATAACGTCCCAGAAAAAGACATACACGCTATGTATAGACTAGACGGGATTTACAGGGCTTGAATGTGCTCATTTATCAAGCAACTCTGTTGGCCGGACGACCACTTTCTACTGTTGCTAGCCTAGGTGTCTCTGACTCCCCCATCATGTGCGTCTGGCTTGACTGGCTGCCGACCTCCCAATCTTGTGTAACCAAAATTTGATCTCGTCGCATCGGGAAAGGGAATGTTGTGTTGCTCTCGAGCTTCACATTGTGGTCCCGCGACTCGGATCGCCCCTGTGTTTGCGACCGCATCTTGTAGCTCCAAGAGTTCGGCTCTTCTACCCCATCGAGCTTGAGCCCGTTCGATCGCATCCAGGACAGGAAGGGGTTTAATTGTCCCCAACAGGCCGTCACAATACTGAGGCACTGAATGAGCACTTCAAAAATAGTGATTTCACACGACTGAAACGTTGGGTCTTTGGTTTTCGTGCCTCTCTTAATAAAGGGGAGCTCGACGATGGCTGCGACGGTCACACTATGGAGGGCAAGTGGATGAGTTTCGCGTTTAAAGGTAGGGGAGAGAGAGCACGGCGTAGAGCTGGGGTACTCACAAGAGCCGAGGCAGGAAGATACCCGCAAAACCCAGGCGTCGCCCCAGGGTTGTTTGGACGCTAGAAATCAGGATCATTGCCTGGGCTACAATCACGAGATCGGTGATGATGTTGGAGATAACGATGAAGTAGCGCCAAGCTACCTGAATAGAGCCCATTGAATTGAATTAGTATTGTTCGAACTCAGAGTGCAGGGAGTAGTAGGGACTAGAGAATACACCACTAACCAGGTTAAAGCACTGGCCATTCTGGAAATCCCAAGTATGAGGCAAAGAGCATTGAAATGCAGTTCCAAAGATTGCAACGACTGCCCAGGCGTATACAATGATCTCAACACCTAGGGCGAGCCATTTATTTTTGGCAGATGGTGTAAGACCCCGGATAAACACGACCAGAGATAACTTTGAGAACGTAAGGCTTAGCAGGTACAGAAAAGACCCCGCGAAAAGGTTCTGAAATTCAGCTCGTTAGCCTTGGTTCTAGAAGGGAAACAAGCACAAGATCAGAAGATGTGTACTTTCATAACCTGTTCCATCTCGGCGCTGGAGACGTCTTTGGAATGCTTTCCATAA
Organism: Penicillium digitatum; assembly: GCF_016767815.1. Lineage (NCBI taxonomy): Eukaryota > Fungi > Ascomycota > Eurotiomycetes > Eurotiales > Aspergillaceae > Penicillium > Penicillium digitatum. Next base: position 1,216,099 of record NC_089388.1, read on the forward strand.
CCCGACCCAACTGCCAGCGAAACAACTATACTCTGGCCAATTCCAAGGATCAGAGAAGCAATGATCAGGAGATCATCTGTGGTGAGCCTTTTAAAGATTCGAATCTTAGTGACTAATCTGGCAAGGACACTGAAAACGATCGTGACCAAAAGAACCCATGTGGTGACATTGACAGCCGGGTCTTTGGTATCACTTTTGAATCGTGTCCCCATGGAATCGAGATATGTGAAGGGGGTGTGAGTAACTTGGGAGGCAAAAAGAAGGAAAGGCAAGTATTGTAGCATATAACACGAAGAAAACACCCCTTGTGCTTTTAAAAGTATCGCTACGCGATCAAGTGGTTCGCACATTCGATTTCCGGTTCAGAGAAAAGGGTGACCAGCAGGCAAATCCCCTCCCAGAAGTTATCAGTATATTGTGTGTACGAGGGTCTCCGAAGGGGTGTTATAGGTTCATCAATCTCGTGTGACGCTCGTTTCCGTCCCATACCGTCCTGATCTCTATAGGTGTTCAATATGTGTTCAGCCTGTTCTTGTAAAGCCATTTTGCGTGGTCTCTCACTTAGGCGGTATTTACATTGTTTACTATATAACTATTGCCAACTTATTGCACAAGGGTAGGGTAATATCGAAAAACGTTCAACTCCCCCTTCACTCAAAGAATTTGTCCCGAGTTCTGGCCCGGCCCCTCGCATGACTTTAACCCTTGATTGCTTATTCCCCTGCGAGTAGCCATCACCGATATCCGCTCCACACAAAATAACAGTGGCGAAGTGCATGGCGCACTTCCTGGGGGATCTTCCCCGTGTGTGATCAACACGGTGGACATTGTCGCATGGTGTATGATAGGCCTTGGACCTCCTTGAAGCGTCGGGCAGAACGGGCCTGCGATTACATTGGAGCAGGTATCTGCATTAGCATCATCCACTCGCGTATCTCCAATTCTAGTCGATGTAACATACATGCATCTAGTCAAATTGGATACTATCTTCCACCCGGGGTATCTACCTCTCGTACCTGATGGTTTCTGTTTTGCTCTTTTACCGTCGCATCCGTGGCGATATCTCCCGGTGTAATGACAACGAGGATGATATTGTTAACGTGCCCGGTGCAAAGCTGGTATGGGGACCATTCCATTGCCCCGGCATCATTGGTACACTGATCAACGGGTATGCTCATCTACATCATCATCGTCTTTTTCAGCTTCTGGCCAACTACGATGGACCCAACAGTGGAGACAATTAACTGGAGCATTCTGGCCATCGGAGGCAGCGTATTCCTTGCAATTATATACTACTTTGTGCGCGCCCGGCACATCTATAGGGGTCCTGTTGTGGAGGTCTCCTTGTAGGGAGTTTCCACATGGCGCTAATGAGGAAATTTCTTAACCTTTTGGGCTTTTCAAAGGGCATTTAGAGAGGGTAGTCTTAGAGGCGGCTTCAAATTAGCTGATAAAGAGTTCCACCACAGTTGTTGGCAACGCCTGTCCACCGACGGCTTTATCTCGGGCAGCTTTTTGTTTTGGACTATGCAGCCAACTACATCAAAAGATTTTTGATGTGAAAAAAAAACATACAACAGTGAGGATTCGCTGGTGGTCACCCACCCAACTACTAACTCACCGGCGTGTGGCTTAAGTACGGCTGAGCGGACGGGAAGCCCTGTTTTCCACACCCTATGGTCGTATGTGTCATAGAGGCCGCCAAGTGAATTAATGTAGGCCTTGGCTGTGTTAAGCACAACACACAGCATCACCCCCATGCTGGATTTAATACAACCAGGCCACTTCGACATGCTGTAAACCTACATCCTCGTGCACTCAGATGAGTAGTGCGCATGAGGCCGTGGTGATTATAGAGAGGTGTGGCAAAGACGAGTTGATCTATTTCACCGTTCTAACTCAATCAGTACCTTGGGTACTTCATCTGAAAGAGATTGTAGAACACTTGAAATGGTATGAAAAAATACTCTGAATTTCTTCTAAATAATGACAAGGTCCGCGCCTTTTAAGCAATCTGTGCGGACAATGCTGACTAAACATCACATATAGTTTATCTGTCTCGGCATGACGCCATTGAGGCATTTGTTCATGTCTCAGGGTGGCACCACACATCTCGACATCATCTTTACCAGCTGGTGTTGAGCACTCAGAGGCCCCTGTCCCCATGGCCGGGGTGGGTAGGGAGGGAGCTAGGGGCAAGTGGAGACATGGAAATAGGAACGTATAGTGTGGGGGAGACCAACATGATCTAAATGTCTGACAACTGTGCCGTGCTCCTAAACACCTTCCCTGTGTTAGTGCACCCCAGTCAATGATAAATTTTGAAGCTGGATATCAAATGACACAAATTCCATAAAATTATTGACTACTTTTCTTATCCCTTAAGCTTGCCAGACGATGATTAAGAGAGTTAATAGATAAGATAGGTATAAGTGACTGTATTTTTTCAATAGAAAGGTTATTTTGAACCAGTTTATAAACACGTTTAAAGAAGCATATGAGAACCACCACCTGTGAAGATTTTGCGTCAAACTTTAATGTGCGATTGCTTTAGTCGTAGCTTATCTGCGTCTAAATCAAATCACCTAGCTTAAACCCTTCCATGTAATATAAATTGATACAGAACTTCCTTGGCTATGTAAGGGTTAAGAAAATTGAGCATTGAAATATTTATATCACTCGTATTGTTCGTATATAAATGCTCTATAGAAAGTGTATCTAATTTCGAAATTGATCGTTGACTGAGACGCATCAACATAAAGAGGGTGCGTTGGGCGCCTGGCACGGTTACGTGGATATCCTCGAATATCGCCAGCCCATAGGCGTCAGCTGAAATGTCGCCTCTATCACATACCCACCAATGGACGGCCTTAATGATCAGGACTTGATTAAGAATTAGATGCGATGGTACCGCTATCATAACCGCTACTTTAGTTAGAAAAGTGATTATAAGCCGGCTATCTCTATGATGTAGTTAACCCGCATCAGCCTGAAGACTGTTACCAGCCAGTTCTTCAAGTAAAAGAGTGCATTTCAACGAGAATACTAAGTACAGAGAAAGAAGAAGAAAGAAAGAAAGAAAGAAACCTGCGAGACAGGAACCTTTATGGTGTCCTGTCACGATCCAACAATCAAACAATACAAACCTCGTCATGACGGAAACTTCCGGCAGAAATCCTCCCAGATCGTCACAAAGACAGTGATCACCATGATGTTGCAAGTCAAAAGGCGTTGTTCCTCTCTATATGTCACATACGACCATAGGGTGTGGAAAACAGGGCTTCCCGTCCGCTCAGCCGTACTTAAGCCACACGCCGGTGAGTTAGTAGTTGGGTGGGTGACCACCAGCGAATCCTCACTGTTGTATGTTTTTTTTTCACATCAAAAATCTTTTAATCGTTAGGAAATCCCCTCTTGCCGCCCTACTCTTCAGCCCCTTCAGCCCATTCACCTGAATGCCCTGAATGAACACCACTATTTTCCACCCGAATATCCTGCATGCCCCTGAACCGCTGACGTGTCCTTCCCCTCCCATACTCATTTCTTCTTGCAGACATGTTGTTTTGGTCACAACTCTTTCCTTTACTAGCTTCTATTGGTCGACGTATGTCCTCTTGAGAATTAAATTCACTTAATATTAAAGGGGGTCTAGGAGAATCGAACTTGTTATTGAATGAATTTAAATGCTAGTCCTACACCACTACTAACTCACCGGTGTGTGGCTTATTTACGGTCAACAGTTCGGTGTGTCGCCTAGGTGATAGTCGCTTTACGGTCGCGCCGGGGGGGTTAAGGATCACCTTACATAAGTCGCGACTACCGCACTGGCCCTCCTAGCTATTTGTTGGATGCCTCAGGCATCACATGTAGGATAGACCAACTAGATAGTCTTCCTTCCACTCTCACCTTCTCTCTCTCCCCGTCCATCCAATTGAATACTGTTTTACCTGCATACATACTATCATTGTATTTGCATCAGGTTATGAGCCTCTTCTGCTAGCTGGACCACTAGCAAAGGTTCGTGTAATGGAAATTGCACGGGGAGTATAAAATTGAAATAAAAAAAAGTTTAGTCAATCGTGTAGGCGTCTGTACCGGTAGCGTACGTACCATCTGTCGTTGTTTAATCTCTGGCTTCGAGATCTCATCGTCTTGTGTTAGTGAGACAGGCATGAATCCGACGACATCGTCACTTCTCTCTCTTACAACGTATCAAGAGATTTCCAGTTTCATCTATAGCTTCATTTGTAGACTGAATACCATCTCTCTCAATAAGGAACAGAAGCAAAAGAAGCGAAAGAATCCGTACTCTGTATCGATAGAAGACCTTGTATTATAAAGCTATAAGATGGCTCATGTAAATCACATACAAAACAAAGTATATAGAGAGCAAAAATCGCTACATCACCTGACCTGGTGACCCAACAGAATCGCAGCCCCTTTCTTCTAAGCACTTGCTCTCATTACCCTTTCCAACCCCAGTCCCAACTTCATATTGCCACCATAATGAGCGGGCATCCTGTTTTACTAAGCCCCGAAGGCACCTCTCGCATCATCACACTCGGGGGTGCTGGATGTATCCACCAAATATGCAATGATCATGACCATGTTCTCAAGGCCCCTCTGAGACACAATACCCAGGGCTGCAGTGAGAAGACGATCAAATCCGTGGAGGGAAGAGAGGAATTCTCGGAGTTATGTTTAACCCGGGAAAAGCTCGTTTATCAAAATCTTCCACAAAACCATCCCAATATCCTAAATTATTTCGCTATTACCGATCAAGGAATTCAACTCCCATACCTACGAAATGGAGATGTCCGCAGCTACTCTCAAAATAATCCAATCGACATGAAAACGCGAAATCGATGGATTGAGAACGCCATCGATGCCATTTCCACCATTCATGCGTGTGGTATTGTTCATTCCGATATCAGCCCGCGCAACTTTCTTGTGGCTGATGATCTCTCGATTCGATTATGCGACTTTGCTGGGTCCAGAATCAATGATCTAGACTCTCTTGTAGAGGAGGAGACTCGGTACCGATTACCATCGCATTTTCGAACTACAACAACTGATATCTTTGCTCTTGGATCTTTCATCTATGAGGTCTCCACTGGCTCGCTACCCTTTGCTGACATCGAAGACGATGATCAGATTGAGAGGATGTTTACTGAGCGGAAATTTCCCAATCTTGAGGCTCTTGAACATCGTGACGTGATCTCCAAATGTTGGAACGCCCAATATGCCAGTGCTGATTTAATAAGAGCCGATCTTCATCACCGAAAGCCGACAGAGCACTCCTTGAACTATCGCAATAGATTGCTCCTTTCTACGTCTATGATAATTGGTATAGGTTATTTCATGTGGATGTACAGCGCAAGGAAGAGATTCTGATTTTGCTCCAAATTCTGTTCGTTCTTTGCTTTACTCCATCATCTCATTCCAATGGCTCATATCTTGAGACTTGATCCCCAAGCCCTGGTCTATATGCTCACATTACATGTCCTTGTTTGTCTACCCCTCTTCTGAAATGTGTCTTTTACAGTATGTTAGATAAATCATGCTGGGGGTTCAGACGGTTTACGTAGTCAAAACCCCCAATTTTTGCCTGTTTCTGGTTTTCCTGTTGCGACCCTTCTTCCCATCCCCGAATAAATCGATCCGTGTGCCTTTTCTCTTTGATCGAGTAGCCTGAATAGACCATCTAACCTCTAAGACGCAATCTTCGAATTTGAAAGAATATCCCCGATACACTTGAATATTGCATCTAAGAGAACAAAGTGCTAAAGTGCCATTTGTGAATTGCGAAATACGACTACCCTGCATATAGCCATTAAGGAGTACGGAGTACTTGAGTATCATTTGAGTTGAAAGCTTGAGGTTGATCAACGTAAGACCCCAACTGATACAAATTTCACTTTCCTACACCCAGGTATAGAGTGCACAGGGGGCCCATCGCCAATAGATTTCCTCGGTACTCAGTATTGGCTCGTGTGAATAGCTGGCTAGTCTCACTAAGGAAAGTCCATAAGTAATTTGAATCTCCTAGGAGGACAGTCATAATAGAACCAACCTTGCAAGTGTTGCAAACAGTGAATCGCTTAGTGGAATTCGGAACCGCAACTCGTTTCTTGACCTGCCCACAGTTTTCTCTGCAAGCTATCAAGGAGGTTTCCTCTTCCTCATGCCCGCATCTGAACTTGACGGGACCATAAGTGAGTGTACACATTTTGCTAAAATTGTTAGAAAAATGGAATCAATTACTGATATTCGGGGCAATCCAAACTCACTGGTTTAAAAACGGGGTGTTTTTCTTATCTGAAATTCCTCTGAAGTTAGAGCGATGTGAGACAATGTACTGAATACGGAGTAGTGAGATGCACATCGCAGCTGCTATATATGGGCAGGTTTCCCGAAGTCTGGCGCGTGATTGCACAAAGTTGCTAGCCAATGGAAGCGACATGGTCAGAATTGGGCGCATAATCTACTCAACTTGATAGCCAATGAAAAGTTCCAGTTTAGCCAAGGGCGGTTAAAGCGCGAGGCTTTGTGGCCAACTATTTGCTAGTCTAGATGTCTTTGGCCCTTGTATACAGGGGTTTTGTGACACATAGCTAAATCGTCCTTGCTATTATGCTGTTTTTCACACTGATACGCTTCGTTTAGATACAAGATTTCATCATCCGCTCTGCGTAGAGCCAATCATTTGCCCATCACTCGAAACGGGTCCGTTGATGTGATGGCTCCTTCGTAGCCTACATGCTCTAATGCAGCGCTAAAAGATATTAATTTTTTGGAAGTCATGTGTCTTCCATGTTTGCTCCTAGTACTTAGTCTAGCTAACCTATATGTTGTAGATAGCTTCTCTCTCTTACAACGCGTCCGGAGACATCCAGTTTCATCTACAGCTTCATTTATAGACTGAATACTATCTCTCTTAGGTTATGAGCGCCGTTGCTTTCTGTTGGAAGGTCACGTGACCACCACTGTTTGCTCCCAGTACTTAGTCTCAGTCATAGCATGTAGATAGTTTCTCTCTCTCTCAACGCATCAAGAGATTTCCAGTTACATCTACATTCATCGTAGATCTCTAGTATCTCTAACAGGTTATGAGCCTCGCGCTTTCGAGTCCTCTACATAACTGTACAGACTCGAAACCCTGGTTTTCCTCCCATTGGTGTACTGCGTCGCACCACCCCACTGTGGAACCTCTGTGGTCTCGTTTTGACCCCACAAACCAGAGTTTTCATCACCCTATTGGACGAGATTAACACCTCGCCTACCCCTTGGGATCTTCATCCATTGTAGGTGGATCCTACCTCGTCGCCGTCAAATCACGTCGCCGACAACCCTCGACAACCCGAAAATCGGACCGTCGAACCCCACATTCCACTCGCTACCCGCTGTAGCGAGCCAATCACATACCTCTCTTGACGAGCACATCGGTGCGGAAGAAGACGTCATGCAGGCCTCATACAATATTGAGGACTTTACCATCAACAGCCATGAGATTGACATCTCATCTGCCGTCCCAAAATTGAAGGGACAATCCAACTTCAGAGACTGGGAAACCGCTCTCTACATAGCTCTTGCAGCTAACAACCGTTACTACACATACATGATTTCTAATGGGATCCCAATCCCAAAGATCCCCGAGTATCAGGACTCCAGTCCTGAAGCTGTTCGCAATCTTCTTATTGAAGAAGCTCAGGATCTTGCAGGTGATCATACTACAACAGTTGTCATCTCTGTTGCTGAAATTCGTGATCGTGTGAAGCAAGTCATCGAGTCAAACATTGTACTCCGAAAAGAGTATAACTTGAAATGTACAAACTGGGATCTGTGCAATTCGAGAGCGAATCTCTTATTAAGAGGCACTCTCTCTCCAGAGCCTTTTTCTCATATCGCTCAAAACACTGATGTACGGGACTCATTTAAGAAACTGCGTGCGACGTACGCTGTGACATCCCATCAACATTCATTCGCCCGCTATACCAAGTGGACTGATCTTCGCTTTAAGAATGGAACTGCTAGCGAGTTTGTACGCAAGTTCCAGGAAACTCTTCGTGATCTCACATCTATTGATGGCAAGATAAACTCGGTTTATGTACTATGCCAGTTCAAGAAAGCCATTAATGAAAACCCCAAGTGTTATGCCTTTCTCCAGAACCTTAGGGTTGATGAGAAGGATGTCAATCTCATGGACCAAGTCTACGCCGAATTCCTCGAGGTAGACATCCATAACCGGTCTATGAACCCTTCCTACAACGCAAACTCGACTACTGTTCAAACCTCGTCGTCGTCGCACAATGACAAGAAGAAAGACACAAAGAAAGGAGGCAATGACAAGCAATCCAATTCGAATAACTCATCGAGTAATAATCACAACAAGGACAAACCCTCGAAGAAGAAGACCGACTTCGTCAGAGAAGAGAACGTCATCCTTTGCAGACATCATGGGACTCTTGGAAATCATTACTCCAACAAGTGTCCCTTGCTAAAGAATTCGGCAAACGCCACTACCATTCAACAACCTCAGCAGCAACCTCTTTTTCAACAGGTTGCAGTCTCTCAACCAGGCCAAATCATAGGCCAGGTTGACAACCAAGGTCGGATCCTTTCTCTACCGCAACAACAGCCTCGCCAGGGAGCGAATGCAATCTTTGCGCCAGCATCCTACCCCACCGTACCGCAAAAAGGCCCTCCATCGGGGGATCCCCTAGCGCGGTATAAAAATCTCTTTACGAATGTGCTCTTTGCCGGTATCCAGGCAAATGCAGTTCATGGTTCCCATATTGTGTCGAAGGAAGGCCTATTGGCTAACGACAACAATGATGTTACCCGCTGGATGATCGATTCCGGTACTAGCACACATATGACTCCCCACAGATCTGTCTTTGTCAACTTTAGACGGTGTGTATTGCCTGTTTCGACAGCCACTGGGGATGTCTTCTACACTGAGGGATATGGAGATGTAATCCTACACCTGCTGGATCAAGATTCATCAGGAAAAATGGCCCCTCTCACTCTCCAGAAAGTGTGGCTTGCGCCAGATCTTCGCTCCAGCTTGATATCCATGTCTGCTCTCGACAAGGCAGACATTGGCACATGGACAAAGAATGGCATGATGACATTCAAACATCAAGATTTCTATGGCCCAGAGTCTACCATGGGTTTTGCTACCTGTGAAGGAGAACATTACTGGTTGAACTGCGCTGGCATTGACAAGATTGATCATATGATTGACTGTAATCTTGTTACTGGCTCTCCAAACTCTGTCTTTGCTACACAGAGAGAGATCATCCCTATCTCCATCGATCTGGCACATCGTCGAGCTTGTCACGCCGGCGAGGAGCGTGTACGAAAGATGGAGATATTTGCTGACGGCGTCAAGCTAAAGAAAGGCGCCGGCGTCACCTTTCCTTGTGCTCCTTGCATTAAGGGTAAGGGCCACGCATTACCTTTTGGCGAAGAACGATCTATTAGATCAAAGCCTGGCGAGTTCATTCATCTAGACGTCTGGGGACCGATCTCTATCGCGTCTCACGGAGGTGAGCATTATTTCGTGACGTTTACGGATGATGCGACCCGATTTACATGGCTGTTTCTACTAAAATCACGATCTCAAGTCACCGAGGTCTACATAAAATTGGAGACCTATTTGAAGACTCAGTTTAACTACGTCATCAAGAAGGTCCACGGCGATGATGCTCCAGAGCATAAACCACTTGCTGCTTACCTTGCTAGCAAGGGAACGGTATGGGATCCAACTCCTCCCTACACCAAGCAACTGAATGGTGTCGCCGAGATCAAAAATCGTCATCTTGTTGAGCCGTTAGTCGCTGTTATGGCCGAGTATCAGCTTCCAAAATATCTTTGGGGACTTCTTCTTGGTGGAATCAATTACACCATGAATCGCCTCTACGCGTCGAAGATTGGCATGTCTCCTTACGAAGCCTTTTTCGGTAAGAAGCCAAATCTCTCAAACCTTCGTGCTCTCGGTTGTCAATGCTGGTTTCTCATCCCAAAAGAGAAGCGAAATACAAAGCTAGATCCTCACATGGAGGAGGCAAGGCTGCTCGCGTACGACGAAGGAGACAACTATGTGGTCTACAACGTCCGTACCAAGAAGATTGAACGTTCACGGAACGTCATTTTCAATGAGAATCCTTCTCCGGCAAGTCTGCCTGACCCTGCCTATGATCTTAATATTACAGGCATGAACCAAGAACATGAACATGATTCGCAGGATCGTCATATCCCAATCGATTTCCTACGGCCTCACCTCGAGAATCCGTTTAACATACGATCTACCTCCCCACCCTCTCCTACGGTCGAAGATGATCCCGAGGATCAAACGAGGGCTCCGAATGCTCTCGACCCGTCGAATCCCGCGCTCTTTGAAGAAGATCTTGCATGGTCAAATGATGAAATGGCGGGCAGTTTTGGCAGGTGTGTGGTGGAACAAAGGGTGGATACTGGTGCCCACTTTGAAGCAGGTGGGCGAGGGGTTCTCGTCGAACCACAGCCTGTTTCCCGACAGGTTGTTAATATGGACATTCCCCTGGAAACAACCATTGATCTATCTCAGGAAGATCCTCTGCAAGATGACGAGTATCATGATCAATCGCCATTACAGCATGATCAAGTAACTTTTGAACATAATTTCTCTCGCCTAGATCCGGTACCGGATGACAGGAGTCGAGATCAAAGCTATGTTCAACCCATTCAGCCCATTCAGCCCATTCAGCCCATTCAGCCAGAAACTGGCCAGTTACGACGATCAACACGGATCAAGAATCCTAGCAGAGCTTACATTGAAAGCCTGGCTAGCAAGTCATTCTTTGATTCCAATGTTCTTCGGTTGCTCGCTGAACAGCCAGAGATCCTAGTCAGTCTTTTCGCAAATGCTACCTCGAATGAGCAGTACGCTGTATCCAAACTGACGCCTAAAGACATAGGCTTTGAACCTAACAGTTGGGAACAAGCTATGTCCTGTGTCGAGAAAGACAAATGGCTAGTCGCTGCTCACAAAGAACTACATCGTCATCTTGTTAACGGCACCTGGAGAGTGATGTCCAGGACTAAGAGCAAGAAGAAACCTCTTACCCTCCGATGGGTGTTCAAAGTTAAGCATGACGGTACCTACAAGGCACGGCTTGTTGCTCGTGGCTTTCGTCAAGATCCCGACTGCTGATATGGCAGCGGATGGACTGACAAAACCCCTTGGCAAAACGCTATTCAAGCGCTGGATCATCCAAATGGGCCTCACGGTCTATAAAAACGCGCTGAATGGATAATTTACGGTTTGCATACTACAAATGGGGGGTTAATGAAGGTCAAAAACTGGTTTTTTACATGGAGAATTGGGGTTGTTTAAACTATGCTGTCGACTAATAGTGCTAGTCGTGGGGGGTGTTGGAAGGTCACGTGACCACCACTGTTTGCTCCCAGTACTTAGTCTCAGTCATAGCATGTAGATAGTTTCTCTCTCTCTCAACGCATCAAGAGATTTCCAGTTACATCTACATTCATCGTAGATCTCTAGTATCTCTAACACTTTCGAAGCTATTGTGTAATGTAACCTTCGAAACCCTAGTTTAACCACTTTTTTGGTGTACTGCGTCGCACCACGGTGTGGATACTCAGTGTGGTTCTTGACCACATAAATCAGAGTCTCTCACTAAAAGAAGATAAGATTAACACCTTGTCTAACCCCTTTTGAACTATCTAATATTAGGTGGATTATCTTCGATAACTAACTATAGTTGCCGATACCGTCATCGTTAAATCACGTCGTCGATAACCCTTCAACGTCGAACCCCACTTCTGACTTACTACCCGCTATAGTAAGCTAATCGTACCCCTTACTTTCTTGACTACTTACTACTAAGTAGACTGCGGCACGATCCGCAATATCCGCGGATATCCGCAATCCATATCCGCAAAGTGCGGATTTGGATATTTTTTGATATCCAATATCCGCAGCCTTGAGGATTTGGATATGGATATCAAACAATACAAACATGCCTAGACTCGTGACCTCAAGGGGTATGCATTATTATTATACATTCCTATGTATTTTTCGTGTAATACTTGGTACTCGAGGTTGTTGAATATCACCAGGTAAGTATAATTTCTGACCTCGGTCAGAAATTATGGGTGGAAGGTCAAGCACTGCTCTACTTATAGTAGTATACAATTGGAATCTCTGACCACGGTCGCAAATCTAGTCTTTGACCACGGTCAGAAATTCAGTCTATGCTTTTTTGGGGGGTTTTATGAATTTGAATCTTCTAGGACCTATTTGCTATTTACAGATCTAACTGGAAGCCATCTGGTAACCTTGGCTGTTTTCGAATCCGCCCTGAACGACTTGGAATACTCCCATCGACCAGCATCTCTGGAAGCTCATCATCCTCTTCAACAGCCTCGCATGGTCGTTTTTGAGGTTGTTTTCCTTTTGCCCGTCTACATCGCTCAGCCCTATCATCATCCGAGTCATTATCACCGCTCTCAGTGTGCTGGGTAGCCTCGAGTCCAGTCTCTTGATCCTCCTCCTCGTTATCACTGATAGGCTCTAAGACCTCAAGCTGTGGTAATGATCTCCGAGTTTGATCTAGCAAAGCAGCTTCACTTTGAGATAGATGCTCTTTGATAATCTCCAGCTCCTCTTGCCGAAGATCAAAGTTGGTAGCAAACTGATGCAGCATCAGGCCACGGATTGTACTCGGCTTCAATTGACCACGACGGTAATGACAGATATCACGAGCACAATTGAATAGTCGTTCAACACCAGCACCACTAGCAGGGATAGATAGAATGTCCCTTGCTATCCTAGCTAGGGTCGGGAAGCTCTTCTCATATTCCTTCCAGAAAAGTCGAGGTTTCTGTCGCTCAATTCCACGAGCAAGATATCGTGCAATCTCGTCGTCATCTGGTTTTGTAAGCTCTTCCAATGGCTGGTTCTGGGATGCACAAGCAGCATCAAGATCACAGTCATCATTCTCATCGATGGCTACTCCAGAAGTCTCCAGTACCGCTGGGTCATTAGTATCATGCGTAAGCATCTTCCTATATCGATCGAACTCTCGGCTCAGGACCTCTTGATAACGATTCGCATAATCAATATCGCCCTGCCAATCAGTCGAGGAAAAGTACCGGAGCTTCTTTGATGGAGAGAAGATTGTTGCTAGAGCGTAGATGTCACTATAAGGCTCGTATTCGGTGGCAGTGTAGTACTTGGAGAGCTTTTTCTTTGCTGTTTGGAGTGCCCATAACATCCGTTTCTTCCAGATCACACCTTTATTCTTAAGCTTCGCCTCGGCTGCATCGAGATGAGAGAAAAGCTTATTGTAGATACTGTAGATATTGTGTGCGGTAATATCCTTTGTCTTTGATAGCATCATTGTGAAATCAAAGAAGGGCTTTGTCAGAAGAAGAAGATACTCGACTTGACGCCACTCTTCTTGATCGAGCTTGAAATAAAGATATTGATGATCAGTACAATACTGATCATAGAATGGCTGGAGCTTCTTGGCACGGTTGAGCATCAGAAATGTTGAATTCCATCGTGTCCGAACATCTTGGATTGGAATCAATGCAGGCTCCGGCTGAAGGGCTATAAATGCCTCCCGACGTTGTGGGCTTGCATTAATAAAGACTGCTAGTCCTCGGATCTTCCATACTTTTATTAGTCTAGCCATTATAAGGATCTAGGGGTAGAAGATATACCTTTTTCAACGTATATGTGATCTGGATACTGCCGGAGGTATTGCGCTTATTCTGGAAAGAGTGGGTTTTTTCCTCGGACCACTCTAACTCGATCTCCTTATTGCTTGGCACTGCCTTAAGCTTCCCAAGAAGCTCATTCAGACTCAGCTGGATCACATGCGCGATGCATGGAACGCGGAAGATTGAGAGATCTGATGAATGCTGAGACTGAAGGTGGTCCTGGACACTCTGCATCAAAGTATTGTTGTTGGTTGCGTTGTCTGTAGTCACTGATAGGACACGATCCGAGATACCATGCTCTGTTAGGATCTGGGTCACGGTTTTACTGAGATTTTCACCAGTATGGGAGCCATGAAGAGGCTCAAAGCCTAGAAGAATCTCACAATAATCCCAGTTATGATCGATAAAGTAACCAGTGATAGCCATAAAGGCCTGCTGGAAAGGAGAAGTCCAGCAATCCAAGGCTATTGATAGCCGACACCCCTCTGGAAGCCTCTGTAGAATCCCCTTCTGGTTATTCTGGATTGTTATATCGAGATGACGTCGAATGGTTCGTGCTGATGGAATTGTAAGTTTAGTGGATGATTGTTGAGCAACCTCTAACATGCGGTGGAATTGGGGGTGTTCGATCACTCGAAAGGGTAGATTTGCAGTCGAAATGAATCTCAGAATAGCATCGGAGAGACGGTCTTGGGTAAATGATATACTAGTGGTACCTGGCTAGATTAAAGTACTCAATGTTAGCTGCTAAATTGTAAAGAACTTAACCACTGTAGTAACGCCAGTTAAGTACCCTGGTTGACATACCATTCTTTTGATAAGCTGGTCGATTCTTAGGCCACTTTTTTTTGAACATGCGCCAGTTTTGAGGTGCGCTGTCATAGGCGAAGAACCAGCACGCCGGAATCTTGGATGGCCAATTGTACAGAGACATGCCTTGCACATAACCTTCGGCTTTCCATTTTTGTCATTCGCAACCTGGTAGAAGCTGTCCCAGATATCCGATTTGCTTTTTGATTCCCATCGAATTGTATTCTTAATATCAGACTGAGATCCATACTCAGTTGTAAGCCACCAACTAACGAATTTATTGCGTACGTCCTCCATGTCATCACATATAGAATCAGATGGATATTAAACCCAGTGCTTTTGAAGGGGAGGTCCAACACGAGTAAGGGATAAGGGCGCAAAAGTTGAACGAGTCAAACGAGTCGGCGATATCGATGGGACCGGTGTTTGGATACCCAAAAAATCAGAGAAGTTGTCAGGATAAATCTGATCAGAAGCTAAATCCACATCCGAATTGGTGAATGAGAACTGTGATTGAGACATTGAGAAGTTAACAATTATAATATATAGTGTAGTAGGGTGCTTAAAAGAACAGAGAAGCTTACATCTAAACTAGTAGAGGTTTTCAGGGCCCCTGAATCAGGGGTAAAGTAAACGTACTAGGATATTCT
Source organism: Penicillium digitatum (assembly GCF_016767815.1). Classification (NCBI taxonomy): domain Eukaryota; kingdom Fungi; phylum Ascomycota; class Eurotiomycetes; order Eurotiales; family Aspergillaceae; genus Penicillium; species Penicillium digitatum. The sequence continues at coordinate 1,231,293 of NC_089388.1, forward strand.
GACTTAGACTTACTTTCGATATGGTTTACCTAAATGATTGGCTGTATTGCATATTAGTGCGGATAATTGGAGGATATCCTGCGGATCTTAAGGATATCTTGAGGATATCTTGCGGATATTTTGTGGATATTTTGTGGATATCCACAAGATATCCGCAAGACATCGAAACTCGCAAAGTCCGCATTTTGAGAACTTTTATCTCGGGTTTCTCAAGTTCTAGTAGTCAAAACGGATTAAGAAAATAATCAGTAGACAGCTGGGACTCTTAGCTTTTATTTGAGCCTAAAATCGAACGAACTTATCCAATAATAAAGGTTTTGATTTTCCATGTTCTATCTCCTACGAAGTTTATCATAGTTAACAGTAGTTAAATATATATTTCTACATGTAATTTACCACAAAATCGTTAATCTACGGCCACCTTTACATGAAAACGTTGGACTAAGAAAACTACGACACCACCTACAAATACTGTATAAGGAGACCTTCGATACATGTCTATTTCCTAAAATTTCAAAGGGCCGACTGTCGATTGAAGGGGTTGGTTCTGTCAGGACCAAACATGCGTTTATTTCAGTGGTAAGGAAATATTGGTAAGCTGCATTAAGATCATGTGACAGGCTATAAGGGGGAAAGTAAGCGAGAGTTATGCTAGTGCGGATATGGATATAAACTCATATCCGCAGTGCGGATGTGGATATCAACTCATATCCAATATCCGCAAATTGCGGATATAAGGATCGATCTGATATCCATTGGAGCGGATATGCCGCAGTCTACTTGCCTGTGCTGATCCTCCAACGTCAACGATCTGCCTCTCAACCGAGCTGTTGCTGCGCACAGTCTATTCCAGCCTAAGTCCTTTTGAGGGTATCGAGGAACGATGCCAGGTAGAGCGCCGAGTGGATCTATACCGCAGTATTGGTCTGCTCGTAGGTGTTGTCAAGTGATAATATAGTTAATGAGTCAACGTGGTTCCAAAGGTAAACAAACACAAGTAACAATGTATGATTGAAGACAAGGAACTAAACTAAGTACATGGAAGGGTGTCCTTATAAATCTGTCGAGATGTGTGGGGCCACCATGAGATAGGTACAAATGCCTCAATGGTGCCACCTCTGAAGCACCAAACGTTTCAGAGTTCTTCGCTTCCTACTCCCTGGGTGACTCCCCTGGAGTCACTGCTGGGGTCACGATCACGTGATGTACTTGTCGTCCCAAAGGGTGTTGCTGATGTATCGAGGTACATACACACCAGACTTTAGTCCAACTCAGGGTGGATCATGCTCTTGCTCAGTGAGCATGATCGGGACTTCCTTTTCCTTCGATACCTGGGAACGCCAGTGTACAGTGTTGCACGTGATCTGCTGACAGATAGATCTATTGGCTGTTGGTGGCCCATCTGTGTACCCGGTGGGGCACCACTGATTGGTGACGGGTAGGTCCGTAACATAATCTTTATCCTATTTTTCTACAATTGTAGGCGATAGGCGTTAAATTTAAAAAGGCCTACAGGCTATAGACACTTCCTAGTGCCTATAGATAGGCGATATCGTAGTCTAGACTTCGGTATAACCTACTCTAACCTAGACCTAACCTAACCCAAAATAGGTTTTAGGTTATAGTTTATAACCTAAAACCTAGTAGGTAACTGATACCATTGACTCAATCATCTGCCTGAGCTTATGATTGAAATGCATTTCAAGGCGTTCAGTCCAGCTCTCTATTTTGACAGAGCTCCACTAAACTCTTCTGCAACATTTTTTTTTCGAGATTGTAAGCTCGAGCAGAAATGCCTCAGCCTGAACGAATCTGTTCTCGGGACTGATATGACATCATACAGTATCTGGACTTATTGCGGGACTGGGAGATTGAGACCAAGGGTATTGTATGCTACAATGCCAGTGTGATAAGCTAAAAGCTACTTCTTAAGAAAAGCAGTCTGGGACAGCATTGTGGTCCCAGAGTCCACCCACGGACGGGTTCAAATTGGGTTGACTCATGATTGCTCATATCTGATCACCGCATCGTGATTGGCCAACATCCCCACCTACACAGCGGTATCCAGCCCCTCTAGAAGCTATAAAAGACAGTCTCACGCTGCGTGAATCAAAGTTCGCGACATCCCTCCACATCTTATAAACTCGATTACCTCTACCTCAACCTCAACCTCTAAAATGGAATACCTTCTACCTGCTGGGATGCATATCATCCCCTCCGACCTTCTCGATCTACGCCCAGACGCCGACATAGACTTCGACCTCCTAAATCCCCAGCCAGTAAAGGGCGTCAAAAATATTTGGTTCTTCTGGCATTCGGGCTACGCCAACATGCACCCTTACACGCAGCGCACAGTGCGCGCATGGCACCGCCGTTTCACCAAGCAAGGGTGGAGTGTGCGAATCATCGACCGGCAACCTGGATCGAATGGCAATATCGCCGAGTTCTTAGATGTCACGAATCCAGAAATCTTTCCACGCGCTTTTACAGATGAGACTCTCACTGGCCCTTACGCGCTACAACACACTTCGGACCTTGTTCGTTGGCCGTTGCTCCTACGATACGGGGGTGTCTATGCGGACGTGGGTATGATGCAAATTGGCGACCTGGATACGTTATGGATTGAGACAGTTGCAAATCCTGACTCTCCATACGAGGTTCTATCTTATACACCCAGCGGTCAAGATCAATACAGTTTGTGCAATTATTTTCTCGCCGCATTGCCAAATAACGCACTCTTCGCTCGCTGCCATCGTCTGCTTCTCGCCCTTTGGGGTGTAGATGGTGGTAAAACAAGCACCGAGGGCATGTACGCTAGTCCACTCCTTCAAGGCGTTCCTCTGATGGGTGGTGAATTTACAATTACCGAAGATGATGGGACTTTCATCGGTCCTGCCGAGGTCAGCCGCCTTTTGACCGACTATATCATTCAGGGCCAGGTGGCAACCGCGGTAATGGGATTGGTCGATGCCGACGATAATTGGGACGGTCCGGCCTATTGCATGGATCATTTTTACGCGATTGAGTTCATGGAGGGGTCGCAACTGATCAATGAGTTAACTGCCTGGAACGGACAGGAGGCGTTCGATTTGTTGTCACTTCCCATGCCGAGAGAAGGGGAGGAGGAGTCTGGGAAGCAACAAAAGGCTCGTGAGATTGTTGAGGCTTGTCTGTCGCGCAGCTTTGGATTCAAGCTTGCTCACGGGCTCATCCTGCGGGTCAACAAGGTCACTCTTGGTTCACTATGGCGGGACAACCAGGGGTCCGATGTTATCCCAGGCACATATGCGAGTTGGCTTCGCCATGGGATTGCCTACTGGAATCAAGATAATGTGCCCGGGCGAGTAGCGCTCTCGTTGATCCCTCCCACCAAGGTTGGAAAACTACTTATGTGAAGATCCACTGAGCATAACATGCCGGATGTGCTGTGTCCTAGCGCGTCTATAAATATCTAAGTCATAGGTGTTAGATCATCCCATAGCTGCGCATCTTTGGTAACAGGCTTGTCAATTTGCTTGCTTGCTTGGTTGAATATATCATAATACTTCCTTTTCTCTCTCCCTGCTTCTTACAGCCCAGAAATAGGAAATGGCTTTTGTGAACACATAGGTTACTAACAGAAATCTGACTATGTGAAATATATTGGTTGAAATGACAGGTATCAAATTCTCTGACTAACTAAAATGATAAAATCTGTCAAACCTCAAATACGGCCTCCCTAGGCCATAAACAGGAACCTTGGTTTTTGTTATGGTCTAGTGGAAAAGTACGCTGTATTTCGTTCAACAGAGCCCATTCATTGCAAACATGTTACATCGCACCAGGTAAGACAGACATAGGATCGCAATGGAGCAAATCACCCGGGTTACACATATAAAAGAAAGTCACCCAAATAGAGTATTGGTTGATTTAATTTCAGGCTTAATTACTTTAAGGCGAGAGTCCCAATATATCAATCGGTAAATATTATCATCCTGGTATATCGCCAGAGAATAATAACAGTTCGATAAATCTACTTCAATCTACTCGCAACAGTTACACACATGAAGTAGCAAGCAATGTTGCGCATCCCAACACATGCTTCTTTAAAACACGTGCGAAATAACTTGTTACCGCAAATCAAGTACTTAATTCGCTCGCTATAGAATGTATTAGCTGCGTGTTAATTTCCACGTGAAGTGGCGGGGGAGAAGTTACGGTCTGCTTGGACTCATCCTCCTGAGCGTGATTTCCTTTGACCTTACTACCAGCGCTAGTCTCTCCCTGAACGGAATAGTGAGCGTTGGGATCACCAAGGCTACTGTGGGACATGTTGCTAGTAATGGTTAATTAAGACGGCGTAGAAATATCGAACTAGTCACTCACGTTATTGTGAGTTGCTCCATTTGCCTCATGTCATCATCATTAAATAGTTTGCCGCTTTCAAAGGGCGCCTTGACCGTAGCAAGAGCCACGTCTTTCACAGCTTGGTCTATGACGCTGGTCCAGCGAATGAAGCCATTCCCTGAAGTAGCGATATAGACCGGGATATTTTTGTTGAGAACTTTGTTGAAGACCTGGCCGATGAGAGACATCTTGGTTTGGGTTCGAGGTCAGTAGAATATACACAAGTAGGAAGTGGCCGAGTTAATGCGTCGGGGAACTGACCCTCTTTATATATTCGATTAAATTTCATAGCTTCCTACCTCAATCCAACGAGATTGTATGAAAACATTATAGAATAAGTTTTTCGATAACAGGTTACATAATGCGGACAATATCTGCTACCTATTTGATCAAGCCCACTAATATCCAGACCATTTATGCTTGGTCATCCTAATATTCTAACATAAGCTAGACGTAAATGGGCTTGCTTTCGAGAAAGGAACATACCCTAAGGCATGTCCTGGCGTCGAATGGCTCAAAGGCATGTGTGATATAGCATAAGTTCCTATCTACTTGGCGGGTCTGATGTTCTTCTCGTTATGAAGCGGGCATCTCGTTAGAAAACTCAGCAATCGCCATAAAGTTAGAGGATAGGCGAGCAGGTGGATAATAGCACCTTCGAAGGCTTACAAGGCATGGATGGCTATGTGCTGGAACGGCTAGCTCGGCAGCAGCAGCAAGGAAATAACAGCGGAAAGAGCAACGAGAGTCATCCGCGTGAGGTATCACACATCCAGATTTAGGAGATTTAATTTACTCGCTAGCAACCACTATAGACAAGACACGATCCTCCAATTTGATTATATTACAAGGTCACGTAATTTTCAAATTTTCGAAATTCCCTTGATGCGAGCACAAATGAAGCGGATGGCCTTATTTTTGGATCAGGTACCAAAATGAAGCGAAGAAGATCTCTTAACTGCTGCGGCATCTCCACCTTTTTTGTCTCTTCGTCGAAGGGTAGGATCGCTTGTAGTTCTGGTACCTGTTTACTTAGAGATTGCGCAGAATTTAGTGTAACTTTAAGGGTATCGCCCTTCACCATTTCAGGAGTCGGAGTCTCCCAGTGGGGGAAGAGCCGCTGTATCTTTGCTATAGACCAAGCCTCGTTAATCAAAGGATGAGGGCTGTCCCATGCGCCCAATACACCAGGTTTGAGCCAGCAAAGTAGCATTGCGGCAACAGCCCAGACCTGTGATGGCTCAGTGCACGCTTTGCCTAGGAAGACTTCAGGGGCGCGCATAGCATATGGTTGGGCGTTAAAAAGTTCGCCAACCGGGACAACTATAAGCGGCTTAGTAAAGGCATGTCTCTCATATGAATACTTGCTCACCGAGTCCCAAGTCTCCCACTTTAGCGATAACACGGTCTGTCCGGTTGTCAGAAAGCAGGATATTGGCAGTTTTATAGTCTGGAGTAATTAGCAAATGCCAACTCTTCGAGGCTAGACATTCTACCTGTATTCACATGTTTGTGACGCTCCAGAACGACACAACTTGTGAACGCTGCTCTTAAAAACGTCTTGATGAGGGAGTAGATGCGCATGTCAGAATGGTATTCCACCTCTGCGAGAGTAGTATCCAACCATTCCAAAGCGATGGTGCTGTCGTCGATTACATCATACATTTTCCGGAAGCACTTCGCCGAGGCGACACCAGGAAGGCGATATGTCAGAATTTCACGTTGCATATTCTTAGTGGCATTTTCATCACTAGGCAACGCTACTTTGATCAAAGCCCTAGTTAGCAGAGTTAGCGTTAGAGTCCGAATATGGTGAGCGCAATACAACGAACCATTCAGGAACATCAGGGACGACGTGGGCGTCAAGTGGAACAACCTGGGCCTTAAAGACGGTGGAAATGTGCGTGTTATCTCCTTTGACAGGTTCCAGAACGCGGTAGTTCCAATAGGCGCCTCGGAGAACATGCCCAGGAGTAAGAGACGACATTCTTCTTGCCGAAGAGCTCCTTGCAGCAGATAAATTCAGACTGATGACTGAGTACATTGAAATCAATCGAAAAAATCACAATTATGACGGGATAGTGGATTCATATATATGAGGTGGATGGATGGATGAATACAAAAATGCAGGAAATCATGAAAGGTTGGAGGATCCTCTCGCGCACGGACTCATACTCAGGTGTGGCTGGGGAGGCAGTGTCGGTTCAATTGTTCAAGCTCCTTACCAATAAAAAAGATACACGAGAACCCTTGGATGAAAGGCTATACAACTTGAATATTCAAGGAGCTTGTGGTGTATTTCATACTCCAATGAGTATGGTTAATCATTGACGGATATTTATGTGAACCAGTAGGTTGAATTGGATATTTGCTTTGCGTTGCGATCGCATTCTCTTAGAATTGCCGGGCTTGTAAATCACAATACATCTTGATTATGCTGTTGTCGATGGACATAGCCATCAACTTATCCTAGGAGCTATGTCGGTTGCGAAAAAACGAGGCATTGTTTCGTGACAATCCTCTTTAGCCATAGTACTTGAACGCATCGAACTGAATTTACGAGCGGTGAAACGAGGACGATCTATGCTATTCTAGGCTCGTAATAAATGACTGCAAAATCACAAATAGTCGAGCTCAGGATCTGAGATCCAGTTGATCTTTTCTACTTTGGTTGTACCTACCTAGTTCTAGACTTGCTAGTTTTCTCTCCGGGTGGCGTCTTCTTGGCGCAGATATACATGATGCAGATCAAAATTAATCTAACTAGATCTGGCGACCCGGAGTCCGGGTCGGTAAATCTGGTTAGCGGATAATACGACCGGCAGCAAGTCTCACCAGGGACAGAGCGAGAAGCCGGTATTCTGTCTAGGTAGCTATGTTAGTGTTGGTGCGTTCGCTTCGACTTATTGATTCCTAAGTCTGGATGAAAACTGACCTGTCTATGTTTTGTTGCACAGAGCAAGTTGGGATATCATAATCGCGGGTGGGAGAAAAGCGAGAGCTGAATAGAAATCTGTGGGTAAGGCAGTGGACGGGAGAGGAGAACGAAATCAGAGCCTTATCAATGGAAAGATGCGGGATCAGCTTTGAAATGTGATGAATGTGCAGCTCAGAGCATGCCCCAGCGCCACCGGCGCGTCGCACGGGCCCTTCATGTTCTGGCCATTCCCCTCCACATCCCAGATATTGAATGCTACCATCGGAGAGGAATTTATCTTTTACTACTCAGTCCTCCTACTTTCATCAGCTTGCCTGACTATTAACCCATGTATCCCAATCGCTTGTTTCAGTGCCGGGGCGAGTCTCTCGTTTATATCCAGCACTTGGGATTTCGCATTCTCAAGCTTGAGAGTGCCTGCTCATCCCGTTATCCCGACTCCCTAGGAAGTCAGCAGCAGATAAGTACACAATGCAGGCCCTGTGAGGTCTGCCGGAACCCCAATCTTTACCAAGATCTCTGTGGTTCCCAAGAAATATCTGCCGATAGCATACAACTGGCCTCTGAAAGTCATGGCGACAATCAACCAATGGCCTCTGAAAGTTATGACGACGATCAATTAAGTCAACAAAGCAAAACTCCAGAGGGAACATACGCCTTCATCCCATACCAGCCATTAGTGACAATGGCATCCTCAGCCGTAAATGACTCTTCCACGCCGACGAAACCTGCACAAAGAAAAAAGAATCATTTGTCCTTGCTCACGTCCTTAGTTATTAATCTACCGAAATCTTCTGTTTGGAAAAACTGGATCTCTATCAATGAAACTCAACGAAAGAATGTCATTTTTTGCTTGGTATCTGGAATAGCCGTTCCGAAATATGATAGCCCTATCGCGTCCGAGCAACTTGTTGTGTCTGAGCAACCTGCCACTGTACCCATCCTGTTTGAAAAATTCGCCACATCCATGATACCGGTGGAAATGAGGGGCACCTCAGCAGAATCAGTAGCAAACAGTCCGTTTGCTTGCTTCAAGGAGCTTCTTTTCTGTTCACTATGTGCTGTCGCCTTGGAAGTCATGCCAAAAGAGGAAGTGTTTCAACACATGCAGTCGGTTTTCTGCTGTGACGCAAAACCAAAGGCTCTTAGAGGACGTATTCGTGGTGCAAAATGGGCAAACCGGGCCATTTATCTTTTATCGAGCACTGTCTGGGGCTCTTGCAGCTGGGACATCATCTATATTGGTATGAAACGTATTCCAGGTTTTTCTAGACAAGCTAACTTCTGGGATCGGCAGCTAGTAATCGAGTCAACTTTTATAGCGAGTTCAATGACTATACGATTAACCCCGATGAGTTGATAAAGGGGTTAAAGCCAGCGTTCAATCCAGACGATACTCAAACGATATCTGTCCTGCTCGCAATCCCTTCCATCATACGGAAAATTCTCGGAGATCTAGTACCGTATGCCACCCGCACGAAACGTCTTATACATCTTGGTTAATATTTCTTATAACAGACTCGAAAGGATTTGCGAATGCCTAGGGTATGAGCTTGGTGGCTATAATAAACTGGACCTTTCTGGTCTTGAAGAAATTCTTGCTGAGAAAACAAACACCGAGCATAGCAAGAAACGAAAAGGCGGGCCATGCATCACTCCATCAAAAAAGCGCCGTTGTGATCCGTCACCTACGTTACCAGAGAGTAAGATACCATGGAGAAACTTTCTTTTTCCGTCATTCGAAGTATGGAGACTGATCTTACAGGAGGTCCTTTTGAAAATTCTAACGGATCATCACATTCGCCGATCTATGCCACATCCTCTCCATCGGTACCAAATTCATGTTCAAATCCTCCGATTAATGAGCTTTTCGAGGACTCAACTAATGCATCGACCGCGACGGAAGGTTCACTGGAATCACCTGCGAATTCCGAAATAGACGACCTCTTCGAAGAACACCCAACCAGTACATCGACTCCAAATGAAAGTCCACTCAATAATGGTGCGACCGAAGCGAATGACGAAACAATGGATGGCAGTGTCAATGGTATTTACCTTAACACCTCGATCAACGACCCCTCCACGCCAGAAAGCATATCTTTTGATCACTCTCCCCCAAAGGACAACATGCCGGATCTTGCTCCTTCGCTTTCAAATGATATGCGCGCTCAATCATATCCTTCGGTGGTCGATTCTGAATCCGAGAATCGAGGAAGTCAACCTGCAACAAGTCTTCTTTCTGGGCCAAACATATTTCTAAATCTCGATGCCGAATCGTCTATGGTGACATCATCCACCAGTGCTGAGATGTTGGATCAGAATTCTCTTCAGCAGCGAGGGAAAGATAACTTTGGATTATTCAACATGGAGGGTGATACGGTGCAAGCTTACATTGAGGAAAATCATATTGAGTGACAACGAACGCACAATTTGGACATAGACCCCTTCTATGGATGGTTAAGCGAACCGGGTAGAGGTAGGGGTGGACGGAGTTCGGATAATGATAACCTATCACTACCACCGACAGGCTGGAGCCAGCTGTACAATTTGGCGACGAACGAGCTCTCTCCCCAACAGCAATTTGGGAGCGACCCTCAATTAAACAACCCTGGCTTGCCGAATCCACCGACAGGCTGGAACCAGGGTCCGTTTACAACCATGGAAAGCTTCAATCAACGTTGGAAACAAGCTCAGCCTCCATCTTCATCTAGATCACCCATGGCCTCGGAATCGTTTCACCAAAACGCTTCTTATTATCCTAGCAGTAGCATTCAAGTCAAGTAAAGAAGATAACAGACTCTTTAATAATAACAATATTAGAGGATTAATAGACTTGATATATTCTGCCCCAAAATATCAGCGAGGCACAATAAACAAAGAAGTTGCGCCAGCACCCAGAATCGGCTCATTATTAACTTGGATAAATGATCCGCTCTTCAACAAACCCCCAGGGTTCAGCTGAATTCCGCCCATTAATGGTATAAGATAGCCTTGTTTCCGAGGATTGATGATTTTCGTAGTTTTCGACCAATATCTCAATCGTCCCTCCCAAGTCTAATAATTAGGGTTAGTAAACCACCATAAACACAAGTTATGTTCTTACTTCATCAATTCCTAGCGCAATTTTCAAAGAAGTGATCAACGCTGGCAGCGCATCCCCGCCATACTCTTTGTTCCCATTCTCATCCTCGATAACAGTCGTAATTTGTGGTATTAATGCTTCGATCTCTTCCTGGACTTTCTTGGCTGCGAGGGGTAACTTAGAGGGCTCCATCGATTGCGACTGTGGGTTATCCTAAAAGTGCTTGACTTTAGCATTAGTCACAGCAATATGGATTGAAATAGCTTACCACTGGAGGAGCAAAACTCGAGTCTTCTTTATGTTGCAGTGGAGAGGGGTAAGTAAAGTTCTGAGTGGGGTGTATAATCATCGCTGTTTCAAAGTGAGATTCTGTAAGGATCGCATGGTTTCTATTGGATAGTGCTAAACACCAGTTATATTGTAGAGTTATTACATAACATGCCAAGCCCTCGCTTATCCAACATGAAACCCCTTTTTCCTGTGACCAACTGCTTGGTCCGAGCGCCGCTGAGTAGCGGCCTCAGGCGCCGAGAGTATGCAACCCTGCAATCCTCTCGGGAGCACAAAAGGTTGGGCACAAAGTCACATGATAAAGTGACCAAATTCGTTCTCGAAGGCAACGCCACCGACACAGTGCCTTTTATTTAGGAAGTTATATTAAGGGAACAGGGTGGGCTAGGCGATTTCTAACGTTCCTACCAAGTGCCAATCGCCAGATTCTCTAAACTGTTGGTAGGAAACTTGCTAAGGCGTCCTTTTATCTCCCTATATTTCTTTTAATAATTAAATTAATTCATGCAATTGTATACCTCGTCATATACCTTCTTGCCCCTTACCCCTTGCCCATAGGAGAATGGACGGTTCATGAGTCTATTAGACGCCACTTACCCCTATACTATGCCTGGCAAGCAGTGGAAACAGAGGAAACAAGCAAAGTGGAGAGTAGGGATTATCATCAGACTAGTCATTAGGGTTATGAAGGAGACATTTGAGCTCCCCACGGAAAACATGAATTATTCAGATAAACAGGGCAAAAAATTCACAAGTCGTTCTACACGTCACGACGAAGGGTTCGGACGAAAATCGTTGCTGCAACGCCCACTTTTACTTTCTCTTTTCTTCTCGACTGATCTCTCCTCTTCCGAACTTAGCTGCTCCGGAGGAGTTTGAGGTCGACGACGCTTTCCCACGCCCGGTCGGAGTCGATTGATAGAGCCTTGCTGAAGTGTCTGCACCCGCTGTTCTTCTTCGGCGCGCGAGAGAAAGTCACATAACTGTCTCGATGTTATTAAAAGTTCTCGGTCGAACCTCATATGCTCTCGCCAGAGGTCCTCCGTCGCGAAGTCCCTTAATGACAGCCGGAGCGCTGCTGCCTCAGCTGGAAGTCCAGACTCCGTCCGAAATGGCTAAAACCGTTAGCATCTGATTTTCAAAAAGACCACCACTCGAAGATGTACCAGCGCATCGACCACAGCAGTCGCCTGAAGCTCCTCTATGCCATCGACGGTTATATATTCTGGTCGCCATACGGTAATAGTCGCGTTCTTAGACCCCTTATAATCCACATCGAGAGCAATCACGGCGTTCACGCTCCCGTCGGTGTTCAGGATATACTCGTCGGCCAAGTGTGAGATGCGTTGACTTTTTTGTGAATAGCATACCTCTATAATAACACCGGGATAGCGTGCACGTCGGTGCTTGAATGATGCATCTGGCTCCCGTTTGGAAAAAGTCTGCTTTCCATCTTTTATCTCATCAGGTATCATGATTCGGGAAGTGGCAAGGTGCTCAACTTCATTCGCGAAAGCAGCGGAGGGGCCTTCGCTTCGTTGAAATTGCTTCAATTGTTGTAGTATCTCCTCGACTATCTTTGCACAGAAAACATCATGGAGAGGACTTGGCATTCGGATAGTCAGGCAGGAACGACAAGGGTCGTAGTCGTACCTATGATACAGCTGAATAAATGTCTTAGGATAGCGACGCTTGGCAGTACTCACCTAACTTTGTCTTCAACGTAATCTCGGAGAGAATCGTCACTATTCAGCATGTGTAAAGCTTCCCTATAATCGTCTAAAGCGAGCTGGTGCTGCCACCAAAACTGTGGCCTATGACCAACACGATGGAGCTTGAAACAATTTAGCACGCGTTGAGCACTTCTCGACGACACCTTTTCTTTCGTAAGCGGCGGCGTCAGAGGAGGCTCAACAAAACTCCCTGGTGGAGTAATTTCGGTTGCCATGAGAGGTGTACCATGTCTTTGGATATGGGTTGTCTAAGCCGCAGATCAGGGGGAAGCAATCCTGAGGTCGGTATCACGTGGTGATGTGATAAGATGGACAGATATCGCGTGATAAAGCCCCTGCTATGTGATTCCTCGTGTGGCTGAGTACAGAGCCAAGAGAATAAGTATTTTAGGAGGCAGCAGTTTGTCCAATCATATCGAATAGTGATGCAAATACAATGATAGTATGTATGCAGGTAAAACAGTATTCAATTGGATGGACGGGGAGAGAGAGAAGGTGAGAGTGGAAGGAAGACCATCTAGTTGGTCTATCCTACATGTGATGCATGTGATGCCTGAGGCATCCAACAAATATGTTGTATATCCTACCCCGTGCAGGGATATACTCCTCCTGTGATCACGTGATTGCTTGATTGGCTCTCGGTGGCCCATCTGTGTACCCGGTGGGTCACCACTGATTGGTGACGGGTAGGTCCGTAACACATCACCAATTTCTTCCACACGAGATCTTCAATTGGGATGAAACCGGCTACCGAATTGGCAAAGGTAAAGCACGTAAGGTTATTACCTCGCGTACAACCAGTTATATTGCTACAGGAGGCCAGTCGGAATCAATTACTGGTATTGAATGTATCTCTGCCGATGGCTGGTTGATGCTACCATGGTTTTTACCTAAGGGTAATACCCACATGGAGGAGTGGTATGAGAATATCACTACTACCGATTTTCGAATTAAGCCTACTACCAATGGCTGGATTGACGATGAAACCGCCCTTCAATGGCTATTCTCCTTTCATGAAGCTACTATTAAGTTAGTAAAGAAGGGTAGGCCAAGGCTTCTTTTAATGGATAACCATGGCTCCCATCTTACATTCGAATTTATCGACTTTTGCACACAAAAAAACATCATCCCACATTTCTTTTTACCCCATACAACACATCTCTGTCAACCGCTCGATGGCCCAGCATTCCAAAGCCTAAAACATCATTTTCGTACGATGAATAATGAGATTGTTATGTGGGGTGGAAGTGCAAGCAAAAAACGGGATTTTTTCCGGATCATTCAATCGGCTAGAGATGAAGCTTTTACCCAAAGAACAATAAGATCATCTTTTAAATCTAGTGGTATCTGGCCCCTAGATCCAGAGGTTATTCTTAAACCTCTACGCCAAAGAGATCTTGAATCTGAAGGGTCCCCCCTTAGGATTCTTACGCCATCCCCCCCCCCGATTTTACAAGCTCAGCCACCAATTCACCACCAGATACAATTGAGCGGGTTAAAAAGCTTAATACTAAGCTCCTCAATGATCTAAAGAGGATTGAGCATCTATCTCAAAGCGTTCAGAGGCATATTCGACGGAGTGCAGATGCAAACACGCTTTTGTCCCAAGAGATTGAATTGTTAAAGGCCTCTTTGAAGAAGGCTCAGTTCCACAAATCAACTGCAAATACACCAAAAAATGGGAAATCGCTTCTTAGGACTAAAGGCAGTGTCCTATCACCTATATGTGCAAATAGGATGATGGTAAAAAGACAGGATGCCGATGCTAAGAAGCTAAAGCGGCTACAGGCAAAACAGGCCAAAGAATTGGAAGCCCAACAACGGGCCCAGGAAGCAAGGGATTTATTAGAAGCTGAGCATGAAGCTTCAATGGTGGCAAGAGATAGTCACAGTGGAAATTGGTATATAGATAGTCATGGTGGTTACATGTAAATGGCATTTTTATTGAATGAGAAATTGGAAATTTTGCGTTTGGTGGGAATTTTGCGTTTGGTGGGGCGCACCAACTACCCAGGATGGGTGGTTGGGCGCTTGGCACGGTTAACTCTAAATTTTCATTACAAGACTAAGTATATGATACTGACTGGCGAGCTGGGATTATGGGGGAAAAAGACCATTGTGTGTAACAGAAAACAAGCCGATGCGACAAAGTGTCTCGAGAAAAGCTCTAATTAATCATATCATACAATCCCGGTATGTGAAGTGATACTAAGTTCAGCCAAGAACTGGCGCTAATAACAAGGCCCTGATTGGCCAAGCCTGGGCCTCCTCAGGATGTGTGGACTGTACAAAAAACAGCTAGTCTACGGGACCCCGCCCCGTCTCTTGTTGAATATTCCATGCTCGAATGAGACATTGCAAAGACGGCCATGAATAATCTCAAGCAACTTGATGCTGAGTTCAATGGGCTTCTCACTCAACTTGACCGTCTCCTCGACAGAATCGAGAAAGAGGTTGGTAGACCGCCTGCATTACTTCAAGCGTCTTTGTCCGCCCAGAATCTCCACCCTTGACAGACTTTTGAGCATCAAAAGCCAAACACAACAGGAAGAAACAGCCAGCGGTACTCAAGGCAACGAAAGTCCGACTGAGAATAGCAGCGGGAATAATTTCCAATCCTTTTCAACCCATGCCTCACCAATCAACACTACTGATAAACGTCATACACACTCCAAAACTTATGGTGGGCCAAAAGGCGGAACCGATGTAACATCGACTGAAAATAACGATGAAAGCGATATCGAAAGCGACTCTGCATCTACTCCCGGCCGTGTCTCGTCGATTGACCTTTGCGATGAAAGCCGGAGCTCTGTATCAAGCAGTACGCAAAGCAAATCTCAAAGTTGTGCTTTGGAGAGTACAAATTTTAAAATCCACCGAGTATCAATATCCCCTTGGCTTCGTGAGGTTTCAGGGCGATGGTTGAAAGATTCAACGGGTTTTTGCAGTAAGATTTGCCGAAATCCAAGAGCAGTTGGGTTGGCATCGGCTTTCCTTCAGATATATGATCAACAAAAAGATGCCGAGGTGCTTGCACTATACCGACGGTTTCAACTTCGAAACTTTTACCTACTGGCAGTCGAGCTGGACTACCACACAGGGGAAAGATGGTGCCGGAACGCATCTTCCGATCTTGCCAAACAAATAAGAAAGCAACGACTGTCGCTGGAAGTGGGGCAAGAAAAGCTAAAGAGCCACCTGGATAAGTTCGTACGGCTTGGCCGGAAGTATAGCAGATGGGCGACGGAACTAGGTGGATCTGGTTATCTGCTTGCGATGCCTTTAAACATAACAGAGAGAGAGTGAGCTGAGCTCAGTTTCGAACTTTTGGTCAAAGTATCGCTGATACACATACAGACATACAGACAGGCATTTTACAAAATGCATCGCTCCTGCGATCAGGAAATTTCGTGAAGATGATTGACCAAATTGTCACTGAATGTAGTTTCATTCACTTGGGTGAATTGATTTCTAGCGAATTGTGGACTCAGTTTTGGCCGTCACAAGATGCTTTAAGGCGACCTTTGACTAAATCGTCAAAGAGCAGCAAAAACAAAAGAAAAAGGAACGAGATCAGCGTTAGTTACGGTAGGTCGATTGATAGGTCTCCCATGGGCAGGTGATATGAATGAATTTGACACATTGCGCAAAACAGATGAGAGTGAAACATTGAACAAGGCCCGCAGGCTCGAAAATCGGAGGCCCCATGGATTTTTGCAGTTCTCGACCCCTGGAACGAGATCACAGGGAACTGATGAGAGTCAACTTTCACAACTTGCCATGCCGCATAATCTGTCAGAAGATCGATGTTCAACTCTGATGTCAAATTCACGTGATCCTGACTTGCTGACATCGATCAACCCCGAGGCAAGCGCAGATTTCCCCGATGTGCTGGACATGGCGGCCTCCATCAACCCCGAGGCAAGCGCAAATTTCCCCGACGCGTCGACAAGTTACGCAGCATTTTGGAATTCCACGGCCACACATGCCGACGCGGGTAGATTTATGGTGCTTCATGAAGGCAGCTACTATGGAAATGATGAATGTTTTACTGGCACACTTGTGAATACATAATACGTCGCATTTTTGCTGGCAGATAATATAATAATTCATGCCAAATTTGTTGATATTCTTAAGGCCTTTCACTTATCTCCGGCAACAGAACGATCAGACAGTCCTGAAAGAGATTGTAGAACACTTGAAATGGTATGAAAAAATACTCTGAATTTCTTCTAAATAATGACAAGGTCCGCGCCTTTTAAGCAATCTGTGCGGACAATGCTGACTAAACATCACATATAGTTTATCTGTCTCGGCATGACGCCATTGAGGCATTTGTTCATGTCTCAGGGTGGCACCACACATCTCGACACACCCCCCAGTTTTTGAAGCTATTCAGAGCTTCAAGAACTGCTTCTTCCATCACTTTCTGGGATGATTCTGTCGCGAATTTCACGCATACCAAGCAGCTCCCGAAACACGTGTTGCTTCTGCTTTGGTAGCACCTTGGTGAGCCCATCTGCTGGCATAGCTGCAGTGGGAACCCAGTCCACATTGACTCGGCCTTCACTAACTTCTTGTTTCATCCAGCATCGGTTAATGTCCACATGTCGAAGCTTCGTATGCATTGCTGCCCCCTCCTTTGTCAATAGATCGACGGTTTGCTGGTTGTCGCACATGATGGAGAGTGGGTGATCTGGTTCGAATCCTAATGAATGGAGGACTCGGCGCCACCATTGGATGGTTTTTCCTGCTTCTGCGAGGGCAAGAAGTTCTGCTTCTGTGGTCGATGTCGTAACAGTCTGTTGTTTAGACGCTTTCCAGTCAATGGGGCCCCCGTACAGCTTACAAAGGTAACCTTCCGAGCTCTTCCGGTCTCGGTTGTCACCAAAAGAAGCATCACTTGCGAATTCAATTGACTTCGCAGCAAGGGATAGGCCAGGATTGTTTTCGGACTGTGTTGGATAAGCATCACGTGGTCGAGTACCGTACTCAATAGCCCAATACCTGGTCTCATAGAGGTACTGGATGATCCGATCGATAGCATCCATATGCTTGGGGCCGGGATTCGTCAGGAATTCTGCCACTTTGGATGTTGCTTTTGCGGCATCTGGTCTTGAAATGGTAGTGGCATACTGAGCAGATCCAACTTTGGCTTGGTATCCATGTATCTGGCTCGGTGTAGCCACTCCATCATATGGGACAAGAGGTTCAACTCCTAGTGGGGAGCCAACCTTTCTTGTGGTGACGAGGTTGTACTTGTTCGTCATGCTCTCAATGTAGCTATCTTGGCAGAGCCATAGCTTCTTCTGATCTCTGTCTCTGAGAATGCGGATATTCAGAAACCAGGTGGCATCCAATTCTCGCATTTCCCATTCCTTCTTTAGATCTTGATCCAACTTCGTAGCTTGCTTGGCGAAGTTGGGATGGTTAACAATGATGATGTCGTCAACATAAAAGAAGACAATGATGCCATTTGTTGTAAAAATGCAGGGGTCTTCTGGTACTGGGGTAAGCCTTAGGTTGACTAGTACCCGTGTTGCTTCCTGTTGCCATAGTCTTGGGGACATCCGAAGACCATACAGTGCTCGGTGAAGCATCCAGCAGTGCCCTTCCCGTTCGAATCCTGGGGGGCACTTGGTGTAGGTTTCACTTTGTAGGGACGAGTTTAAGAATGCCGTCACCACATCTCGCTGTCTCATGTCGAGGTCGAAGGCAGCGACCAGTGCAAATACAGCTCTCGCAGTTTTAACTGCTAGTGTGGCAGCTCTCTTTTCGTCGGTAGACAACCATTGTAAGTCACCTCGAACACAGATTCGTGCTTTGAACTTCTCGAGCACACCATTGGCGTCAAATTTATATGTGAACACCCACTTCAAGGGTAGGACCTGTGTGTTTTTTCGGTTCGGTGTCTGAACTTCTGTGTATGTCTCTTTTTTTTTCAATGTCTGTACCTCGAAGCTTGCTGCTGCCATGAATTCCTTGGCAAATCGATGGTTCTTCATTTGGATCCAGTTCTCAGGTGGTGGTGGAAGATCCTCTCTGTGTGGTTTCGTTTTAAACCTTTGATTCATGCTTGTTGTGAATGCATAAAGTAGGCTTGGTGGCTCTTCTTGAGCAAGTGAGAGGTATGTTGCATAGTCTGGATCGATCCTCGGCTTCCTGCTTCTTGTGCCAGTGACGATATTCGATGTTTCAATGCTCGCTGAGATGTCTCTCGGTGCTCGTTGTTGAGATGACAACTCTGGTGTTGGTGAGTATATCATCTCTCTCTGGAGTTGTCTCTCGATCTCCTCTTCTTCATCGACTGTCTCCACTCCCCCAGATCCGGTTGATTGTGGAACAGAGATCGGATCTGGCACTGATGCTGGGATTTGGGTTGACAAAATTGGAGAGGTTGAAACTATTGGTGATGATGGCGGTGATGGTTGTAGTGGTGAGAGATGTGGTGAGGCATCTCTTGGTGTATCCTCACTTCTTGTTTGCTCCCTTGGTCTCATAGTGGACTGCGGGGTCAATGGGAGATCGGATGCTGCTTTTGAACTTGCTAGCACTGGGGTTCTTTCTCTCTCCACCACCTCTGTGTCTTCTCCTTGATTGGTATGCTCGGTTTCATCATGAAGAGCTATCCTTGCTATTGACTTTGGCATCCTCGATTGGATGCTCATTTCAACTTGTGCTTCTTCCATGGTAAGCACGGTTGGCTGCACGCCTAGTCCCTGTGACATGGTACTAATAGCGTCTTCTGAGTCAGGTAGTGGCCTCGATTTTGAATACCGTCTTGTTTCGTCAAACACAGCATCTCTGACAATTTCAACCTTTCCAATACCGGTTTTTCCTTTGTGTGGAAACCAGATCTTGTATAGATTTTTCGAGACATACCCGACAAGATATCCTATCTCCGCTCTTGGCGCCATTTTTTCTGACTGCACTCGCTTTAGGATTCTCGAGTACACCAAGCAGCCATATAACCTCACATTCGAGAGGTTAATCACTTGATCCTTAACACCATCTGGTGCGGCATGCTTTAGCAATTCATTCCATGGAATCATCCACTTGTTGTTCATTTTTGTGGGTACTCTGTTCAGTATATACGCTGCTGCGTACACTGCTTCAGGCCAAAGGTGTCGGGGAAGATCGGTGTCATTGATGAGGGCTCTTGCAGTTCGTACAACCACTCCCCCAGATCTTTCGGCGGGACCATTCATCTCTGGTAGGCCTGGTGGTGAGTGTTCAATGGTACACCCTTCGGCCTCTATCATGGATTCCACTTCGTTGCCAGCACTTCTTTCATTGTCATAGTGAAAGACCCTGATTTCAATCTTTAACCAGTTTTTCACTAGTGCTATGAATTTTCTGACGGCCATTTGACACTCGTTCTTCTTTGTGTGTGTGAACACAAAGTGGCATCTAATACCATCAAGATAGAAGTGCGTTAACCAAATATGACCATTGTGTGCTGTTTGGTTTTGTACCAAGTCGAAGTGTACCCTTCCGAACACACCATATGCTTGGCCTATCTTCCTGCGAGAGATCTGCTTTGGCGCATCTGCCAATTGACAAGCTTCACATACCTGCTTCTTCTTGCCAGGGTTGCTTTCAATGGTGATGCCCTCAGTCATCTCTGCAAGCTTTTCGATACGCTCGGTCCCAACGTGACCAAGGCGTCTATGCCAGGTATGAATAGATCCTTCGGATCTTGGTTCTTGAGCTGATTTCTTCGTGGCGAGGATCAAGTTTTCAGGTGACAACTTAGGGTATTGAAAACCCTTTGGCTGTGTTAGCCAAGTCAACTTCTGGTCCTGGTACACTTGGTATACCTGTCTCCCTTCAGTGGTTTCAATGCAGTTGCTCCTGAAATTAACGAGCAAGCTGGCTTTCATCATCAATCCATGGGATATCAGATTACTGTGGAAGTTCGGAGAGTATCTTGTGTTATACAACTCCATCCTCACTGGGTTCTTTGTGACCGGGCTAACACCATAGATGACTATAGTGCCGATTCCTTTGACACTTGTTTCTGTGTCACCTACCTTCACTACGCTCTGGGCGTCCTCGAAAGTCACAAATAACCTTCGGTCATTGCACACATGAACCTGTGCGCCGGTGTCGACTACCCACCTTTTTTCGGTTGGTATCTCACTGATTTTGGTGGGTATGGCCGGGGTGGTGAAAAAACCAAAAGCTTCTCCTCCAAGCGTAACATTTGCTTGTTCGGTGGGTTTCTTGCTCTGGCTCATTTCTGTTCTCTCCTTTTCAACAAGAGCTTTCCAGGTAGGGTTCGCTTTCATAGCTTTCTCCCATTTCTGTCTTGCTGACGCTACTGGTTTGTAGTTCTTTGGTCGTATGTCTTCAAAGATTTCCCAGCATTTCCATGGTTGGTGTTTTTTGAAACCCCTTCCGCAAGGGCATGCTCTGTCTCCTAGGGGTGTCTCTTCTTGCTTTGTTTCATTGGGCTTCACTTCTTCATGACCTTGCCATGTTGCAAAGACTGCTTTTGAGATCCCCCTTTGGCTAGCTTGCTTGCCGTATGTGATCTTCCAATGAGCTTTATACCGATTAAGAAGCTCAGTGAATTCGATGTCACCCTTGTCTTGCAATCTCAAGACCCATGTCTCATGAAAGTTAGGTGACATGACGGAGATTGCATCAAGAAATTGGTTCTTAACATCGTTTGCTTCTGGCATTTTGGCTCGCTTGCACCACTTTTGCATTGTCTCCCAACTGGTAAGCCACTTGTCGATATCGGTGTTTCGATCTAGTCCTCGGTCTAGTTGGCGCCATTGCTGACGAAGCCCAGCGACGTACGTCGGATCGTTTTCTGGAGCGAATCTTTGAGACAAATTGTGAAGCAAATCCCATGGAGTTTCATACTCGACAATCATGGGTTGATATGTTGGGTGAACTGTGCTCCTAATCGCTGCGACTACCAATCCTAACCCTTTTTTCTTTTGGGTATAGATCGCATTCTTTGCGACCCATTCGTCTTGAAGAAGTCTCTTCACGTCGACCCAGTCATCTTTGTACTTTGCTCTTGCTTCGTCAATGGAGAGCACTTCGGCAGGTGGTGTCAACGGCAATGGTGCCGTTTCTTGGGATGGATCACACAACTCCCACACATTGTATATGGTTGCAATTGACTTTATGTAGGGTAGCCATGAATCCCACGTCGTTGTATCCTTTAGGATGACGCGGGTGGATACTCCCGCGGAGAGATGATCATCCATGTCTTCGTCGTTGTTGTTGATTTATCTCCGTTTCTTTACTTCGGTTTCAGGGGTTGCCTCGGTGATTTGAGATGAATTCTCTTATGTGTACCGAGGGCGAGGAGGAAAAATGATCTTTTCTTTTTAATGGAACAAAGCCGGGCTCATAACTGAAAGAGATTGTAGAACACTTGAAATGGTATGAAAAAATACTCTGAATTTCTTCTAAATAATGACAAGGTCCGCGCCTTTTAAGCAATCTGTGCGGACAATGCTGACTAAACATCACATATAGTTTATCTGTCTCGGCATGACGCCATTGAGGCATTTGTTCATGTCTCAGGGTGGCACCACACATCTCGACAAGTCCAACTGTGTATCGAGAACCAGATTGCAGGTAATGGGGATAAAATTACCTGGTGAGAGTCGCACGCCTAAAATTTCCAGCTCGTTCGATGGTGCATCCTTTCTTGAACCAACAGTGAGCGGAAACAAGAACGAGCGGTATTTGGGAGTTATGTTGATTTCAGCTTTTCCAGCTATACGATACATCGTATAACCATGGCCCTTTTACAAATTAGCTACTGAACAGCATAGTTTGATAGGCCCTCTCACCTTGATCTGGCTATATTTCAATTCATCCAGAAGTGGGCGTAGTTTCATATGTCGATCACTGTCCACGCATCTGAATATATTCTTCTCCTCTTCCTTCATTTCGGCCGTTTCTTTGAGCCAAGAAGCTAATTCCTCCAACTTCAACAGCGCCGAAGGGCCAATTGAATGCGCCGCCATGGCGTTCGGTGACAATGAGAAGGGGACAGGCCAGATGGGTGAGCGCGACTGGGCGATAGATCAAGTCTCTTTTGGCAGAGTTTAGGAAAAGCGGTTGATGCCCGATGCAAAAGCGTAGGAATATTGTAAGCCCAGATCACGTGATGTCTGTTCTGATTACGGGGGGGAATATTCGCAAAGACCGTTTCTACAACATACACGCCGACTTTGCTTGAGCGGGACGGTCTAGTCGCACTTCCGCCAGCACCTCGCTATCTGAAGCTGACTTTGCACATCTACTCTCCCGTAGCTAGTTGGGCTCATGATGTAACTGCTCCGCCCTTGTTTCCTTTTCGATATATATGGAACACATCGATTAGCATTCTTTTGAAAATAAACATTTCATTGATTAGCAAGTTTAAACAAATTGTACACTTCCAGACTTTCCAATTCCAACACTGTAGGATGCACTTATCTAGACTGCTGGAGCTCTGCCACCCGAGTAGTGGACAAATGAAAATATCACGTGATTCAAGGGGCGAGTTCCAAGCTGAGATAAGAATCCAAATCACTTCAATTTCCCAAGTGACCCAACACTCCTGCAACACTCTCGTCATCCCAGGGCACCATTTGAAATATCTATGCTGAATATCATCAGCCCGAAATATCCGAAGGACAATTTCGCCGGCATTCGACACAAATGGAGGAAGCAGAGTCGCAATCGATCGTAGCCGACAGCAGGCCAGATCTCCTCGCTGCGAAGCGCCCGGCCTCTGAAGAATTGCATATCACATATGCCAAAAAAATCAAAATCCTCGATGATGCATCGGTGGAGTCTGCTGATCAAACTCCTGCTGCTCGGAGGATTCCCATCTACGAGAAGGTAATCAAGGAATTCAATTGCGAGCGAGAACTATTCAAACAGTTTACAAGCCTGCAGTGCTAGAAGAACGAAGCGGCGAGATCGAGTACCGAGTTGTCAACAACGATGGCTCCATCGAAAGTATGATTATACTCACAGGCCTCAAATGCCTCTTTCAGAAGCAACTACCCAAAATGCCAAAAGACTATATCGCACGTCTCGTCTACGATCGCAGTCATTTATCTATGGCCATTGTCAAGATGCCTTTGCAGGTAATTGGCGGAATCACATACCGGGAGTTTCGACAGCGCCAGTTTGCCGAAATTGTTTTTTGCGCAGTTTCGGCTGACCAGCAAGTGAAAGGTTATGGAGCGCATATTATGGCCCATCTGAAGGATTATGTCAGAGCTACCTCCCCAGTGATGCATTTTCTAACTTACGCCGATAATTATGCCACCGGGTACTTTCAAAAGCAAGGTTTCACCAAAGATATCACTTTGGAAAAATCTATCTGGATGGGGTACATCAAAGATTACGAAGGGGGAACACTTATGCAATGCTCCATGGTTCCTCGAATACGTTATCTCGAAGTGGGTCGTATGCTTCTCAAGCAGAAGGAATCTGTTCTAGCCAAAATACGTACCTTCAGCAAGAATCATGTTATTCACCCACCACCTCAGCAATGGGCTAGCGGTGTCATCACTCCAATCGATCCACTCTCTATTCCTGCCATTCGAGCAACTGGCTGGTCTCCAGATATGGACGAGTTATCACGGGAACCTCGCCGTGGGCCTCATTACAATGAACTCCGGCGTTTTTTAAATCACATCCAAAATCACAAACATGCATGGCCCTTCGTCAGTCCGGTCAACAAAGACGAAGTCCCTGATTATTACGCTGTCATTACATCACCAATGGACCTTTCGACGATAGAGGAACGATTGAATGCCGATTTTTACTCTGGGCCGAATGACCTAGTCCCCGATCTCCAATTGATTTTTAGCAATTGTCGGCAGTACAATGACGCAACAACGGTTTATACAAAGTGTGCGGTTCAACTGGAGAAGTATATGCGGAAACTCATCCGGGAGATTCCGGAGTGGTACGATCTACATGAACAATGATCGATGCTTCTTTTGAAGTTAGGTCCGTTGCTGAAGAAACAAGGGCATTTTATTACGTATGGTCGGGTGGATAAAAGCAATTTGATTATCATTCCCAATGTCAAGTTTGTTTTAGTTTACTTTGCTAACGGTCATCATTGGTGCCGATCTGTGGAAGTCGTGCAAAATCTGAAATGATGTGAAAATTCCTCAGGTAAATCTGGTTCGAGAACTACGAGAATGGTGTTTGCGCTGGGGCTAATGCGCGAGCTATCACCAACGGTAGCTCGTAGCTCGTCAGTTGCTATAACATCAGCAAACATTGATAGCTTCAGTATCTCGTATTCACGACCTGGGCCAACGACTAAAGAATTCCCATTGCTAGTCAACTGCATATATAGTTGCTAAGCAACGTAGGCATGGATTGGCCTGATGCCTCATTTTCTCTCTTTCTCTTCTTTTGCTTCCCCAGGTCGTTTGTTGGTCCAACACGACGTATTTTCCCCCTGTATGTTTCTCGAATTGCTAAACATTTGTCTGTTGGATTTTAGATAATCCAAGTAATTCTAGTTGCCCTGCGCACTATATGATACTGTTACTGTACAGAATTAATTAAGCAAGTAATGAAATTGGGGCCGACGGGGCGCGAAGCAAGATGTAAAAAGCAATCTCTAAACTCTCTAATATGAGGGAGATAACAACCCCCCCCCCCCCCCCCCCCGGCCCACAAAGAGCGCGGACGCATCCTTTTGTCGCAGTCGGAGATGCATGGTCAACAAGGAAAGAGAAACTTTCAGACTTCACCTGTTTATTGACAAAAAGACCATCTTTTCCTGGGCAGTGGACGTCAACCGTGAGGATTCTTATATAATTTATTGTCTCCATTTTGAAATACGCCCCAGCAGCTTCTTCCGTGCTTGTCATATAGTCCACAGCCGACAAACTCTACCAACATAATCGCAATGGTTTCCAACAATTTGAACAATACAACTTGTGCTATGAAGAGGGCTTTCTCAGATCTCCAGGAGCCTCAGGAATTGAATGGTGATGCTCAGCTTGAGATGTCTATCTCTTCCCCATCATACACCCCACGCTACAGATACTATGCGATGATATTCATCGATGATGAGGGCAATCTCCAAGTCCAAGAATCTCAATCTGTTCAGGACCGTGGGCCCAGTGTGTTCACTCCGGAGGTCCGCCAGAATTTCCTCGACATTCTGGGCGAAGAAATCTGCTAGAGTCGGCCCAATCGTATGTAAAGCCGTATTTGAGTATATGAGAGAACCCGCTAATTCTCATATAGACCGAACATACCGCTCAGTGAAATGCCTCAAGAGCAGTCATCTCCTCGAGTCCCCTTCCAGTAGGCATTTTGCTGAGCATGACTCCGACCACGAGGATTTCGACAACTCCGCTAGCATGGTTTCTCTTAGAATTGGAGATACTTCAAAGGTAACGGCTTACTATGAGCGCGCTTATCGCGAGTTTCAACAGCTGAACTGCCGTGCAATTGCCAAGGAATTCATCCGTGCCATTGAGCCATTGAAGCAAGTTAAACATCCATATAATGGAAAGACACCGGTAGGATCCGCATCTGGCACTGAAAGGAATCCGGAAGCGACTAAGCCAAATTGGTGGCCTCCAGGTGTTATGCACAAGGAGCCTGATCACCTGAAGAAAGAGTGTATGTTTATAGGATGGCTTTTCATCGCACATGCTAACGTTTGGTTTGAATAGACCGCCTCCAACTGCTGGTTCACATTACCTGCAAGCTTGGTAGCCATGGTATTACGATCGATATGCTGAAGCAAGTCGCAAGAGGCATAGAGCGAAAGTTGCCGGACCCCCAGCGCGCCGAGGTAATCTATGAGATCCTTCGGGTTCGAAACATGCAGGAAAAATTCGAGAAAGGTCAAGTCGGCAAGTAATATAAAACTGCGAGAGTTTAACATTTGGCTAAACTTCTCAGATGAAAATGTGATCGTGAAAGTCTACCCTTTCAAGGGCAAAGAAGACAAGCCCATCAACACAGTCAACCCCTCCACTGAAGAACCTCACCACCACGACGAGCAAGGGCCAATGGCAGTGAAGCCTATCAAGCCAAAATTTCCTCTTTTGAACACACTAGCCGAGGCTCAGTCTTCAGCGCCCACACATTATCTCCCGAGAAGTCTCAGCGGTTATAATATGTGGTCCCAATGCAGCAACTTGTCATCGCAGCCTATGTTCAGTACGACTGCGGAAACAATCGGGGCAAATTACAATTCAATTCCCGACTGCCCCATTGGAAACCCTTTCGCAGCGTCCCACAATTTCGATCGCTACACTAAGTCTCCACATCCTCATGACTCCAACTCATACGACATGGCTCACCCCCACTACTGCACACATATGGATTCCATGGAAGGGACCAGCTCTTTTATAGGCAATTAATGCGTTGGATAATTGGATACAAAATAAAAAGGGTTGCGGGTATCAACGAGTATAAATGACTGGAAGCTCCACGAGTCTGAACTTTTATTATCAGCCGTCACTACCTACAGGTCTCCCAATGAAGAGATGGGAGACTCGTTTTGCATCTCAAATAATAGTAGATTTCTGCTCAAGAACAAGCAGGACTTCATCGCTTTATTATCTCAATCTAAATTTCTCTACTCTTTCCATTTACCATGTCTTCTTGTCCATATTTAGATTCAAAAGCCAATTTAGTTACAACAGGTCCGTTATCATCATTGCTGCTAGTACGTTCGATAGGCAATAGTACTATCCTGAGGTGGAGGTCTTGAAACTCAATCTAGGATATAAAAACAAGGCGCTCAACCCCTCTCGCGCTGGATAACGATGGGAATAAGGTCACAGTTCCTCCTAAATTTGCTCTATATCGCCTACACATCTCTCTCAATTACCGTGGTATTAAGCAATGGATATCGGCAATCTACTCTATTCTTTATCTACTTTGGATCTTATCCAACCATTGCAAAGATCCGCATCTCCTCAACAACCCTTAAAAGCAACAAAACAGCCCCACAAGCTCTCTAATTCCATGCAAATTAAACTTTCAATTTAGATCGTCTACCAGGGCGAAGAGCCGGAAAGGGAACAATAAGGCATCGCGACGTTACCGTAACCGAAATCGGGAGATTTACTAACTCAAGGATGCGATCAAGTCCCTTCAAAAGCTATGTGACACGTTTAAACTTGAGATTTACTGGCTACGTCGAGAACTTGATCAATACAAATCTATGACTCAATTTTTCCACAATCCGAAAGACCAGACACCCACAATCAGCTAGACGGCGATCAGGAGTTGGCGGAGCAGACATATTTCGATGTTCTTATTAAGACTGCGATTAGCCCTACAGGCGGACTATCCTTCTTCCGCAGTGGGAGAAACGTGGTCAACAAGAGAAGCGGGCATTTGAGAAAACAACCCAGAAAACTGTGCTCTTTCAACAAGCGACGTTTGTCTGACGGCATTTGGAGCAGATCTGCCTGAAACGCTGATCCCTATCTTTTTCCCCTTTACCTGAACATTTCCCCTTACAGAGCTTCTCGACACAAGGAAAATTCATCCACCACTTCATTGCAGCCACAATCATACTTGTATATTTGGGTCCAGCACATGTTTGTTGACTACCAAAAGCCCTAATTAAACCGTCAGCCTTCCGTTTGTAACTTTGAGAATATCATCAATCCGAACCTCAATCGAACCTCAATAGTAGGACAAGGAAAATGTCGCGATAGGGTAGTAAGGGGCGACAAAGTCGTGGCTTGACGAACAGCTCTCAATATAAAGCAGTCGAAAGCAGTTGAAAGTGATGCCGGTTTATATTTTCTTTGAATAGATAAGAGGTAGAGGAGTGAATAATAACATTCAAGAGTGACAAGCCTGGACTATTTGCCCTCGGTGTTCATTGCGACAGCTTTGGGTTATTTACTCAAGAACGCCTTCGCAATTTAGTGATGAATGATACTAGCAGCGTCAAATTTTTTTTTAAGCTATCTAATTCGCTGTGCGCTTCCAAGTACACTAAGACACCAAGACGTGGCGATAATTTGCTCCCTGGAGATAGATCTTAAGGGAACTACAGCTTCAGAAAGCTCCTTTCTAGAATCAAATTTTCCCAGTGATACAATCACATCACCATGAACGACTACGAAGAAACCATACTCGGTGGCCTTCCACTTTTGGAAAGAATCAAAGACCTACCACCAGAGCTCATAGATTTGATCATCGAACTCAGCATTTTTTCCGAACCGAAAGGATCACACCAGGCCTTGCACACGATTATGGAGCTGCATCAAGTAGAATTGGGAACTGTCTTCAATTCAAGAGTTGAATTCTGCGATAATGACAGATATCCCGTACTGAATTAAAGAGACATTCAACTCCAGCTTCAGTAGATGGGACTGAAAGGAAATCTCTTGCTATCCTAGTGAGGATAGAGAATTGGAACTTATGATCTTTCCAAAAATGACGTGGATGCTGTTGAGTGATACCTAAAACACTCATTTCCATATATAATGATCGTATGTCTGATTTCATTCCAACACAGTGCAATTTCTATGGATTCTAACGAGAACCTACTCCTTCAGCCAGGGATCAGAGAGTAGTTCCTCTGCAGTTCCTCGATCTTCTGGCCGCCATCGCAGCAGTCTAGAGACAAATTCATAAACATCTGCTTCTCATCCCCTTCGATGACCGTAAGCTTTTTTTCAAGTCCTCGTTCTTTCGAAATGAGACCGGGAAACTTGAATTGACCTGCTTGATAATTAGCAAGACAAATTTTGGGCAGTGACATCTTGTTCTCGAAATACCATCGTCATTAAAATATCGCGAACTTTGACTTCCTCGCCCAAGCATATCCTCTGGCGGAGGGCCGATCAAGGAGATAATAGACGCCAAATGCTTTTCCTCGCTGTAAGTTGAATCTGAGGATGATGTTGAATAATCAAAAGGGCCGGTCCCACAAAGCAGTTCCCAGATCTAGCTAAGTTGTTAGAATATCTAGGAGGAGAATGCCATTAAGCCTCACCAATGCGCCTAGATTCCATATATCAACACTATAGTCCCAACTGGCTCCAATTATAACCTCTGGGGCTCGAAACCCATTTGGTTGAATAGAGTGATTGTGAGGGGCCTTGTCTCCACAAACCGAAAGCCCAAAATCCGTGATCACTGGCCTACCTAGACTGTTTGCTTGAAAGCCAAAGTCGTTGCGTGAGAGATATATTGTTCGATCATCGGAAATTTTCTGAGGCAGTGGATCCTCTATCTCATCTCGAACAACCGCGTCGAGTACGGAGTGGTCTCTAAGAGCCATTAGAATATTGTCGGACTTTAGATCTGCCATTTCTTAGCTTTTCAATCAGGGAAGCTTTATTTGGTTATTAGACAGACCTGTATGGATAACATGACACTGGGTGTGAAGATAATGAAGGCCCATTACGACCATCCGAATGACGGTCCTTAGAACATCGGGTGGAAGAACGCCCCCTTGAAAGCGCTCTTTTAGCATCCACAAGGGCTCGTAGAGGGGGTCAAAGACCATGCAAATATGGTTGCCGTACGGCCCTGGCAAGTCGAATGAGTCAAGCAAAGTGCGGACAAAAGACCGGCCTTCGTCGGCTGCATTTGCTTGGGTTATACGCTGTGTGATTCGTAACTCCTTTCGGGCGCAATCTTTAGACATGTAATTATTTGCATTGACCTTTATCGCGACATAACGTGGAGGAAGCCAGCGCCACCTTCAAAGTTAACATAAGGACATGTGTTGGATGCCTCAGGCATCACATGTAGGATAGACCAACTAGATAGTATTCCTTCCACTCTCACCTTCTCTCTCTCCCCGTCCATCCAATTGAATACTGTTTTACCTGCATACATACTATCATTGTATTTGCATCAGTTGTGTTACGGACCTACCCGTCACCAATCAGTGGTGCCCCACCGGGTACACAGATGGGCCACCAACAGCCAATAGATCTATCTGTCAGCAGATCACGTGCAACACTGTACACACTGGCGTTCCCAGGTATCGAAGGAAAAGGAAGTCCCGATCATGCTCACTGAGCAAGAGCATGATCCACCCTGAGTTGGACTAAAGTCTGGTGTGTATGTACCTCGATACATCAGCAACACCCTTTGGGACGACAAGTACATCACGTGATCGTGACCCCAGCAGTGACTCCAGGGGAGTCACCCAGGGAGTAGGAAGCGAAGAACTCTGAAACGTTTGGTGCTTCAGAGGTGGCACCAATGAGGCATTTGTACCTATCTCATGGTGGCCCCACACATCTCGACAGATTTATAAGGACACCCTTCCATGTACTTAGTTTAGTTCCTTGTCTTCAATCATACATTGTTACTTGTGTTTACCTTTGGAACCACGTTGACTCATTAACTATATTATCACTTGACAACACCTACGAGCAGACCAATACTGCGGTATAGATCCACTCGGCGCTCTACCTGGCATCGTTCCTCGATACCCTCAAAAGGACTTAGGCTGGAATAAGACTGTGCGCAGCAACAGCTCGGTTGAGAGGCAGATCGTTGACGTTGGAGGATCAGCACAGGCAAGTATAATCAGGGAAGCTCCAACATCACTGTGACCAGTTAGGCAGTGCGTAACAGATTACCCTATTAGACCATTTTAAATATATAATTAGTTCGAAAAAAACAACTCTTTTGCCCAGATTTTTTTTTCTATCTCGCCAACCAAGGGCCGCACGGTGTCACGGTGCGATGTCACGGTGCGAACCGTGATGCTTAGTAATAGGAAGATCACGTGCCGTGATCTTCGACCTGTTCATCTGAACTTCAGTTCTAGATCCTGTTGTAGCTCTTCGAGCTACGTCTTGTATAATAGCCTGCTCCTGCCTGTACCTGTCAATTGGAATCTGATCTGTTATGACCTGTTCCTACCAGTCATCTCCTATCATACCGTCCTGCCAGCCCGCACCCTGACAATTTTATTAATATTAGATTCATTTCGACGGTCGAAATTGAAGTCGAATATAATCTATTGTGTGCGAGAAGATAAACGACGGCGAAATGCTAGCAGAGGCGAGCCTTCTAGTGTATTAGATATACTACTTAGTAGTAAGTAGTCAAGAAAGTAAGGGGTACGATTAGCTTACTATAGCGGGTAGTAAGTCAGAAGTGGGGTTCGACGTTGAAGGGTTATCGACGACGTGATTTAACGATGACGGTATCGGCAACTATAGTTAGTTATCGAAGATAATCCACCTAATATTAGATAGTTCAAAAGGGGTTAGACAAGGTGTTAATCTTATCTTCTTTTAGTGAGAGACTCTGATTTATGTGGTCAAGAACCACACTGAGTATCCACACCGTGGTGCGACGCAGTACACCAAAAAAGTGGTTAAACTAGGGTTTCGAAGGTTACATTACACAATAGCTTCGAAAGCAACGGCGCTCATAACCTAAGAGAGATAGTATTCAGTCTATAAATGAAGCTGTAGATGAAACTGGATGTCTCCGGACGCGTTGTAAGAGAGAGAAGCTATCTACAACATATAGGTTAGCTAGACTAAGTACTAGGAGCAAACATGGAAGACACATGACTTCCAAAAAATTAATATCTTTTAGCGCTGCATTAGAGCATGTAGGCTACGAAGGAGCCATCACATCAACGGACCCGTTTCGAGTGATGGGCAAATGATTGGCTCTACGCAGAGCGGATGATGAAATCTTGTATCTAAACGAAGCGTATCAGTGTGAAAAACAGCATAATAGCAAGGACGATTTAGCTATGTGTCACAAAACCCCTGTATACAAGGGCCAAAGACATCTAGACTAGCAAATAGTTGGCCACAAAGCCTCGCGCTTTAACCGCCCTTGGCTAAACTGGAACTTTTCATTGGCTATCAAGTTGAGTAGATTATGCGCCCAATTCTGACCATGTCGCTTCCATTGGCTAGCAACTTTGTGCAATCACGCGCCAGACTTCGGGAAACCTGCCCATATATAGCAGCTGCGATGTGCATCTCACTACTCCGTATTCAGTACATTGTCTCACATCGCTCTAACTTCAGAGGAATTTCAGATAAGAAAAACACCCCGTTTTTAAACCAGTGAGTTTGGATTGCCCCGAATATCAGTAATTGATTCCATTTTTCTAACAATTTTAGCAAAATGTGTACACTCACTTATGGTCCCGTCAAGTTCAGATGCGGGCATGAGGAAGAGGAAACCTCCTTGATAGCTTGCAGAGAAAACTGTGGGCAGGTCAAGAAACGAGTTGCGGTTCCGAATTCCACTAAGCGATTCACTGTTTGCAACACTTGCAAGGTTGGTTCTATTATGACTGTCCTCCTAGGAGATTCAAATTACTTATGGACTTTCCTTAGTGAGACTAGCCAGCTATTCACACGAGCCAATACTGAGTACCGAGGAAATCTATTGGCGATGGGCCCCCTGTGCACTCTATACCTGGGTGTAGGAAAGTGAAATTTGTATCAGTTGGGGTCTTACGTTGATCAACCTCAAGCTTTCAACTCAAATGATACTCAAGTACTCCGTACTCCTTAATGGCTATATGCAGGGTAGTCGTATTTCGCAATTCACAAATGGCACTTTAGCACTTTGTTCTCTTAGATGCAATATTCAAGTGTATCGGGGATATTCTTTCAAATTCGAAGATTGCGTCTTAGAGGTTAGATGGTCTATTCAGGCTACTCGATCAAAGAGAAAAGGCACACGGATCGATTTATTCGGGGATGGGAAGAAGGGTCGCAACAGGAAAACCAGAAACAGGCAAAAATTGGGGGTTTTGACTACGTAAACCGTCTGAACCCCCAGCATGATTTATCTAACATACTGTAAAAGACACATTTCAGAAGAGGGGTAGACAAACAAGGACATGTAATGTGAGCATATAGACCAGGGCTTGGGGATCAAGTCTCAAGATATGAGCCATTGGAATGAGATGATGGAGTAAAGCAAAGAACGAACAGAATTTGGAGCAAAATCAGAATCTCTTCCTTGCGCTGTACATCCACATGAAATAACCTATACCAATTATCATAGACGTAGAAAGGAGCAATCTATTGCGATAGTTCAAGGAGTGCTCTGTCGGCTTTCGGTGATGAAGATCGGCTCTTATTAAATCAGCACTGGCATATTGGGCGTTCCAACATTTGGAGATCACGTCACGATGTTCAAGAGCCTCAAGATTGGGAAATTTCCGCTCAGTAAACATCCTCTCAATCTGATCATCGTCTTCGATGTCAGCAAAGGGTAGCGAGCCAGTGGAGACCTCATAGATGAAAGATCCAAGAGCAAAGATATCAGTTGTTGTAGTTCGAAAATGCGATGGTAATCGGTACCGAGTCTCCTCCTCTACAAGAGAGTCTAGATCATTGATTCTGGACCCAGCAAAGTCGCATAATCGAATCGAGAGATCATCAGCCACAAGAAAGTTGCGCGGGCTGATATCGGAATGAACAATACCACACGCATGAATGGTGGAAATGGCATCGATGGCGTTCTCAATCCATCGATTTCGCGTTTTCATGTCGATTGGATTATTTTGAGAGTAGCTGCGGACATCTCCATTTCGTAGGTATGGGAGTTGAATTCCTTGATCGGTAATAGCGAAATAATTTAGGATGTTGGGATGGTTTTGTGGAAGATTTTGATAAACGAGCTTTTCCCGGGTTAAACATAACTCCGAGAATTCCTCTCTTCCCTCCACGGATTTGATCGTCTTCTCACTGCAGCCCTGGGTATTGTGTCTCAGAGGGGCCTTGAGAACATGGTCATGATCATTGCATATTTGGTGGATACATCCAGCACCCCCGAGTGTGATGATGCGAGAGGTGCCTTCGGGGCTTAGTAAAACAGGATGCCCGCTCATTATGGTGGCAATATGAAGTTGGGACTGGGGTTGGAAAGGGTAATGAGAGCAAGTGCTTAGAAGAAAGGGGCTGCGATTCTGTTGGGTCACCAGGTCAGGTGATGTAGCGATTTTTGCTCTCTATATACTTTGTTTTGTATGTGATTTACATGAGCCATCTTATAGCTTTATAATACAAGGTCTTCTATCGATACAGAGTACGGATTCTTTCGCTTCTTTTGCTTCTGTTCCTTATTGAGAGAGATGGTATTCAGTCTACAAATGAAGCTATAGATGAAACTGGAAATCTCTTGATACGTTGTAAGAGAGAGAAGTGACGATGTCGTCGGATTCATGCCTGTCTCACTAACACAAGACGATGAGATCTCGAAGCCAGAGATTAAACAACGACAGATGGTACGTACGCTACCGGTACAGACGCCTACAAGATGAATTGTAGACGGCGTGACAGGTGCCTGTTTAGTCAATCGTGTAGGCGTCTGTACCGGTAGCGTACGTACCATCTGTCGTTGTTTAATCTCTGGCTTCGAGATCTCATCGTCTTGTGTTAGTGAGACAGGCATGAATCCGACGACATCGTCATCTCCATCTGGGTCCTTTGGATCGGTAGGTACTCCGTTGACTAGCATTGATCCCGTATCATCGTTATCGTCATCTCCGGGTTGTGGAAAGCCAACATCACGAGATACCACTAGTTTCCTAGTAGCTGGATCCCATACTTTGTAAACATGACCACCGTCCCCCTCATAACCAACGAGCTTTCCTTTCCATGCTCTGGGTGCTGCTTTCCTAGCCTGAATCCTCTTAGGCTTCGGAATATGAACGTATGCAGTTGTTCCCCATGGTTTAAGGTGCTTCAAAGAAGGCTCTGCGTTTGGAATCTCGAGCTCTTGACGCCAATGTGTTAGCGGCGAGATCTTGGTTTTCGGATTGATCAGTCTGTTGTAGATGTAGATGGCTGTGTCTGTCGCATATGGCCACATCTCTTCCGTCATCTTTGCATCAATAATCATCGTTCTCTGGATGTCGTTGATATGTCCACCGAAGCGCTCCACAGTGCCATTTGGTTCAGCAGTGTATGGTGGTGTGATCTCGAAAGTCATACCATGCTTCTCACCCCATTTGATGAACTCTTTGAACTCTGTGCCACCATCCATTCGCCAGATGCCTGGGTATCTGCCAGTGAGCAATTTGATCTTTTCACAGAACGCAGTAAGCTTATAGTAGGCATCACTTTTGTTCTTCAACATGATTCCCTCGATCAGTCGAGATGCATCGTCGACGACTGGCAACCAGTAGTTCTCTCCATTTGGTCCGGTAGGCTTCATTGGTTGTGTATCTACGTGGAATTTCCATGCCACATCCTGCACCCTTGCCTGTGGTTGACGAGAAATTTTGAGCTTTGATTTACCTTGGAAACAGGCATCACAGTCGAAATGCTCCGAGCCGTATTGTTCATCATCACCTAGCTGTTCAGCATGTTGTAATGTGGAGGCAATTCGTGCTTTTCCAGCATGTCCGAGACGTCGGTGGATCTCGTATGCAGTCACTTTGTTCACGAATCCAATTTCTTCATCATCAGAATCGGAATCTATGTCAGATTTGACCTCATTGGGGTCATCGTCGTCTTTTGGACTGACAAGGTACGGGACACCAGTTGATGTATCTGCATACCCCACAATGTCACCCTCACCATTTGTGAGATACTTAGTACGTGTGTCATAAGAGATGTCTTGCTCTTCAAGAAGCTTTTGCATGCCTAATAGCTTGCCGTGTCCTCCTTGGGTATAGTAACCAGTTGTCATAAACGAGTGCGTCTTACCATTTCTCCCTGGCAGAGCAGTTCTCACAATGATTTGACCATGACCTAGCGTGACAACTCTATTGCCAGAGTAGTCTTTGTACGCATAGGCAGTGTCAGGATGATCCAGTTGGTATGTGTGAAAGTCTTCGATGTCATGCGTCAATGTCTTGTCAGATCCAGTGTCAAGCAACCAATCGTTCCTCCTATCAACAGAATTGGCAGCTGCAACAACCATATTGTTTTGTCCATCTTGACGTTGGGCTCTGTGGATTGCCTTTGAATAGGCCCAGAGGTTGCCGGACGGTTCCCACGAAACTGGAGGGTTCTCACTGAGATAGGCACATCTCTTCGCAGTGTGTGGTCCAAAGCCACAGAATGAGCACATGTTGTTGTCATCCTTTTGTGTGCCATTACGCATCTCATTTGCGTATTCATGAATGTCTTTGCCATCGGCAGGCTGCTTGCGAAGACCCTTCTTCTTCTTCTTTTTAGCGGTAGCTGTATCATCCTCGACGGCATTGGTATCTTTGTTGGATTGGGTGTTGTCGTCATTGTGACCGTTGTTGTTGTGACCACCTCGGCCACCTCGGTTTCCTCCACGACCACCTCTTCCATTGCCTCGGCCTCGGCCGGCATTGTTGTTGTAAGTAGCATTAACGACACCTTCCATGTCAGCTGCTGCTTGAAGTGCTCTCCAGTACTCCTCCACCTTGTCGAGGGTGAGTTTCTTAGGCTCCAGACTTGCAACTTCCTCCCTAATGAACTGTACTTTCATGACTTCCAGTTCAATGTTTTGAAGAACTTGTGATAAGCCGTGTGATGGGTGTGGTGCTGCTTTGAATCTAGCTAGCACGTGGTACTGTCGCTGGTATTCCTCAATGTACTCGCTTGCCGAGTTGTAGTCCGATCGTTTCATCTTGTCAAACTTCCGCATCTCGATAAACGCTGTCTGCATCCGATCACTTCCTTGTGTCATTGACATGAGTTCGTCATACAGTTGATCGGCGTATTTAGGCATCTTGGACAGGTTGCGTAGTTTGTTCTGTAGGGTGACGTCGATCTGGTTGTACATCCAGCTAGCAACCAAGCGAGACCAGTACTTCCATCTTCCGAATGAAGTATGCGACTTGTGAGGTCTGGGAATGTTGCTGTCTAACAACCATTCCAATGCATATGGGATCAGCTGGTAAGCCAGTGCCTGTTTCCAACCACTTGGATCAGTGTCATTGTGTTCCAGTGTCCGAACTTTCTGGATTTTGGTCATTGCAATCGCTGGAAGACCATGTCCCTGATGGGGCGGTGTGTTGTCCTCATCTTCACTATGACTGTCATCCTGTGTGAATTGGATCGGATTGGTAAAGGACGGATCTGGGGTTCCAATGGGTTGGTCGATGCATCAAGCGGGTGAGGGTTGGTGTCCCCCTCGTTGTCCGTCTCGGTGTCGGCCATGATTGGATGTTAAAGCTAAACGGAGCTTTTGCCGGCGGGGCTCGAAGGATTTCCTAGATGTTATTGGCTGGATCTGAATGTTGTGTCACACACAGAGGTGGGTCCACAGTGGGGTCAGATCGTCAAAAGTCTCCAGTTGAAAATGGCTTCAGAGAAAAGAGTTGCTAGTGGTCCAGCTAGCAGAAGAGGCTCA
Source organism: Penicillium digitatum (assembly GCF_016767815.1). Taxonomy (NCBI): domain Eukaryota; kingdom Fungi; phylum Ascomycota; class Eurotiomycetes; order Eurotiales; family Aspergillaceae; genus Penicillium; species Penicillium digitatum. The sequence goes on from NC_089388.1 coordinate 1,268,998, forward strand.
TAACCTGATGCAAATACAATGATAGTATGTATGCAGGTAAAACAGTATTCAATTGGATGGACGGGGAGAGAGAGAAGGTGAGAGTGGAAGGAAGACTATCTAGTTGGTCTATCCTACATGTGATGCCTGAGGCATCCAACATATTTCTATCGCCACCTCGCGCGAGTGTTTGAGTGCGCTATTTTCACATCCTAGAATAAGTTTTAAGACCTCTACCCCGGGATAGTATTATTGGCTATCGAACGTACTAGCAGGAATGATAAGAACGGATCTCGTTGTAATTAAATTGCATTTTGAATCTAAACATGGATAAGAGGACATGGCAAGTGGAAAGAGTTAAAAACTTTGGATTGAGATGATAAAGCGATTTATGTACTGTAAATCCCGCTTGTTATTAAGCAGAAAATGACTGCCACGTTAGATGCAAAATGAGACTGTTAGAGATACTAGAGATCTACGATGAATGTAGATGTAACTGGAAATCTCTTGATGCGTTGAGAGAGAGAGAAACTATCTACATGCTATGACTGGGACTACGTACTGGGAGCAAACAGTGGTGGTCACACGACCTTCCAACAGAGACTCTCATCTCTTCATTGGTAGACCCATGTGCTGTGTGACGATCTGGGAGGACGATCTGGGAGGACGATCTGGGAGGATTTCTGCCGGAAGTTTCCGTCTTGGCGAGGTTTGTATTGTTTGATTGTTGGATCGTGACAGGACCCCAAAAAAGGTTCCTGTCTCGCAGGTTTCTTTCTTCCTTTCTTTCTTCCTTTCTTTCTTTCTTTCTTTCTTCTTCTTTCTCTGTACTTAGTATTCTCGTTGAAATGCACTCTTTCACTTGAAGAACTGGCTGGTAACATCCTGTTTTGTGAAGGGCCATATCAAAAACAATGATCGTTGACGCAGCCTGCTTTGTGGGCTGAGCTGCGCAATGATGTCCTCCAGTAAATTCTGAAAAAAGGGTGAGTGGGCTGTTAGGGCCCGCAAGAGATACTATCGAGATAGGCTTTCCTGTCCCTGACATCGCACTTTCATCCTCAGCATCCTCTATGCCGTCCCGGATTATCTCAAGATATATCGCGCTTCGGAGCTTATCTCGAGGTTTTACTCGATCTTCGGCTCCAATTTTAATAGATCTAAAATGGTTGGTTGCAGTGGTCCCAAGTTGTAGTATGGCGATTATGCTGGCAGTGATACTCAAAAGGTTACTAATTATATGCAAAACATAAATGTGATCTATAAGGTAAAATAGGTAAGTTGCTGCTTGTGCTTATTTGATAGTTGAGGTGAAATGCACGACTTTGGATGGATTTTCACAAACTTCTTGGAAGCTGAGAGGTGATCTTAGGACCCGCTTCAGCCGCTTTTACCCCGCCATTGCCCGCCCCACCATCAATCGAACAACTCCGAACAGTGTACCTTGTGCGAAGGCAATGCCTTCTTATATAATTCATAAAGAGTAATCGATTCTGATACATTGCCACGTACAATAAAAGTGCGGCGAGGATATGAACACTGAGTAGAGCCAGCCCATAGATGTCTCCGCCACCTGGAGCAATGGTTGGTACTTTAAAGGGACCTACTTTCGGTCGCGAGGATGATTCTAGATGTCTAGAGCAAGTCAACTAGCGCCCACCCAAGTAGACTGCGACCCAGAAGGCCGGATATGCTCTTAATGATATGTCTGCCAATATAGCGCATGATAGAGTCGCGGCCTGCTGATGCATGAGGGAAACTGCCACTCGTCAAGTATCATCCCCTGCACTCGGGGTTGACTACCGCATACATGAAGAGTACCAATGGGAATTGGTTTGAGCATAGTGACTTGTTGGGAGAATGTCTTCTACTAAAACGGTGCAGGAAGCATGTGCAACGTGCCTTGAGTGGCTGTGTGCAGGTGCCAAGAGAATGGTTGTTTCAAGAGGCAACAATATGTCCAATCATATCAATTGTAGCTCAGTTGGAAGGGTCAGTGCGGCAGTCGCGCGATTTGGGTGATTTCTCACCTGGCTTCTCACCCTGTCTATAGCGCACTCACCCTTCTCACCGGGGCGACACCCACCGAACTAATATCTGCGTCTTCTCAGATGGCTCCGAGCAGTGGCAGGAGGGCATCAAGTACGTAGGCTATGGCTTCGTACTTATGGCAAACGGCACCCAAATCGACACTGGCGCTGGCGCTATCAACTCACGCTCTCATGTTTTCGACGCCGAAGCAATCGGAGCCTGGCGAGGGCTCGAACGGGCAATCGCGGTAGCTCCGCCTAGGTCGAAAATCTGGCTCTGTATTGATAGCACATCCGTTATCTGGTGTATTAGGGGGAATGCCTCGAACTCCTCGCAATGGGCATTTTTAGCCTGCCACCGGGCTATGGAACAGCACAATATCAGTCTCCGATGGGCCCCTGGGCACACTGGGATCGAAGGGAACGAAGCTGCTGACACCTTAGCCGGTGAAGGCGCGCTACGCGGTAGTGCTATAGGGATGGAAGCCGAACCCACGATTAGCGGGATCCGATCCATCTTCCGGGAACTTCGGAACGAGGCTCGCTTGCGCTGGTGGGACACGGTCTCTCAAAAACTCTCCCAGTGGTACCGACGCTGGTCAGACACCTACGAGATTGATTCACTGCCGGAACTCGAACTCCGACGACCAGCGCTCCACCGCTGGCTTGCCCTCCGCTCGTCGCATGGCGACTTCGACTGGTACCACCGCAAGTTCAACCACGAAGACGCCAAACTCGACTGCTCATGCGGCCGCCGAAAGTCACCAGAGCACCTCGCTCTCTGCCACAAAACCCAGAGGTCTTTCCGACACTGGCCAAAACGCCCCCCGACACCTCCAACCGACAGGACAGAGGCAGTCGCCTACCTTCGCAGCCTGGACCCCAAGCAGTTTGTTGAACTACTGGAGCTCACAAGCTTCTACTCGCGGGTCTGCACGAGGTAACTCCTTCATTTGTTTCCTCAACAAAGTCTTTTGGCACCCGCCAATCACCACACACCTGGACCCCCCGGGACCCCCCGGGACCCTCACCCCCATGATGGCCGGCTCACATGTCGGAGACAGCTGTCATCAACTGGCTACTCAGCCCTCGCATTTACGAATGCATGAACTGCAATCTGTGGAGAAAGATCTTTGTATTATAGAAACCATAGCACTGCACGTCCCAATACCCCATGGGAGGTCGCAGGAGCAAGCTTTCGCTTGCTCCCTGCCGGACGTTAAATATATCTACCTACCTACCTACCTACCCACCGAACTACTGACCGCACATAAGCCACACGCCGGTGAGTTATTAGTTGGGTGGGTGACCACCAGCGAATCCTCACTGTTGCACGTTTTCATCTTTTTTTTTGTTTTTTTCCTATTTCGTTCAGAAACTCTCTTCATGCTTTTTGTAGGTAATATGCTTTTTTGGTTAAATAACCTTCTGATTTTAAGAAGGTAGACGAGGTATATCTATCGCATTTGGTGTCTCTGTCCTCAGATTTAATATCTCTAAAAAAAATAGAGAAAGATTATATGATTTCAAGGACTTTAGCCAGTTTATTAGATACTATAAATTTTTAAAGTAGGTTCAAGTAAATAGTTATAGCGTTATTATAATAAGCCGAACATTAAGTAACACTTTATAGTATAGTGCTAAATTAAGGCTTCGTGAACACTTGAAATTGTTGTGGTTTCTCGATCCATGTCTGATCTTGCGTGGCCAGGATCTGTTGTAGCAGTGAAATCTCGATGTGGGGGATAGGATGATTACTCTGGCCCAATTACAGATCATGCAAGACACAATGTCGGCATAGATGTTTGTGCCAAGCGGGAATGATGTAGCTGACGGCAAAGCATAGAGTCGCACCCAAAGGGAGAAACGTTGCAATTCAAATCAGCAAAGCAAAGGCCTTTCTTTGATAGAGGCCTGTAAAAGCAACGAAGCGTAAAGTCCGTCATAATAAAAAAAGCATCCATTTAGGATGAGATAATCTCAAAAGAGCGATTATGTATCACCAATTGTGTGTGCATTTAAATTTCGATTGAAATTGACTAATGAGCCTTAATTGAGGTGTTGTCTTGTTTCCTTCATGAAGCTTGAGACAGAAAACTGGAGCCCGCAAATTAACAGCGAGATACTACTACAGCACCTAATTTTTCCTCTTAATCTTTTATTCAAATATCAGAGCTTAAAAGTAGAAAAGTCCATCTCCAAAAAAGGCAATTTCTGCTTTTTTGGCCATCAAACCCCCAAAAAATTTATAAAACACATGACAAGGCCGCAAAAGTGGCTGAGTGTTTCTGTAAATAAATTCTAGTATGGCAACAATTCCTTAATATTCATTGCAAATCTCCTACGGAGTATTACATACATCTTACGCCAACAATCTCGTAATGTATCAGCGCATAGCTAAACGTTCGCAAAAGCCAAGCACTCCATTTTAGATTTTCATATTCTACTCGGATTCATCGACCCAATACACTAGCTTGGAGGTTCGGACTTTGCCTTCCCGCAGAATCTGAAGACCGGCCAACACTCCAGCCAAGCCGCCTGGCTTCACCTGATATGGATGAGGATGAATGCGGCGCTCCTCAAGTAGTTTCTGCGCTACTTCCCACCATTTGATGCCGAACTCAAGATCAGTACTATCAGGAGATATGCTGTTCGTTCCCATGCAGTAAGGCTCTCCCAGGATATCATACGCCATCGAGACATGCGAATCAACGTCCTCTCGCGCTGATGATACATCCAACAGGGCATTGTAGGAGCCGCCTGCGGACGAAATGGCAGCACTGCAGATGGCAGCAGATTGCGGCGTAGAGATTGTATCAAGAACAAATTCCAGAGTATCATCAGTATCCTCTCGGATCTGTTCGCCCACTAGGGGATCGTGGTAATCAAAAACTGCGTCTGCCCCAAGTTCAAACATGAAGCTGCGATTGGCTTCGGAGCATGTTGTTACCACTCGCAGTCCCGATAATTTTGCTAGCTGAATAGCAAGGGTACCGGTAGCCGTTGCGCCTCCATAGATTAGGATACTTGTGTCGCCCGACTCGCTCGCCTGGTCGCCGGGGATGGGCAGTTCCATGCTCTGGTAAAGATTTTAACCAACGGTTGTTAAACCAACACCAATGGTGACTGCCGCCTCAAAGCTCATGGACTCAGGTATCAGGATTTGGAGGTCGCCCTTCGCAATCACATACTGAGCAAATGCGCCACCATTGAGGCGAACGGCATTGCTACCATGTACGAAGCCAGCAACTCGATCACCCTTTTTGAAAGCCTTGTTGACGCTCCGACCTATGGCTTCTACTATTCCCGAATAGTCGCAGCCCACGGTTGCCCCGGTACAGGGCACGAAATCAATATGGCGCCAGTCCGTTGGATTCAAAGCGACTTGATACTGTGTTAGTCCGGCTGTTCTTGAATGGAGGAAACGAAGAAGAAGGAAAAAATACCAGCTTTAGTTTTGACGAGAATGTAATCGTCCGGCAACACAGGGAGGGGGACATTTTCTGCCAGCGTCGCACAGCCAGGTCCTTGGACAATAATGGCGCTTTGAGTGGTCATTCTCAACAGACCTTGCGACGTGATGGGAAACTAATGGCGCGAGGGAGGCGTGTTATAGCTCGAATGTTGTAAGATAAATCGTACAAAATGCAAAGCGGGTTTTGCCAAATCGAGGTTTTATTGCACTTCATGTGATATTCTCCTCGCGATTTGTCAGTAGGGTGATCCAGGCTTCCAAGCGAGATTGAATCATCAGATATCGAACATCATTATTGTCGCATGATCATCTTAACTAGCATATTTCGTGTAGCTTATGGGATCGTCGGAATGCATGTAAAAATGCGCTCTAGGTTTCGGTGGTCTGCGTAGAGAGAAGGGGTAGGCAAGCGTTGGTAAAGCCTAAACTGCGATTGTAAAATACGCTTCGTCGTACAGAAGACCACTTTGCGAAATTGCGATCCGGTACGATGCCAGTAGTAGTCTCCTAGTTGCCGCAGCTAAATTTCACCGGTGCAAGATTGCAACAAAATGAGAATAGCTCTAGAGCTAGCCTTCCAGAGAGCCCCAAATGTTATGTTGGTGTTTTCCAAAATACATCCATGCACAAAGGAAGGGTGACACAGTTATCTGCCGAATTCGAAATGTAGAAATTGTCTCAAGTACTGGGCTTAGAATAGAAAGTGGGTTCTCCACTGCGGGACCTCAGACTACAACACAAAGAAAGAAATTTTGATGGGCGATGCGATCTTCGGCTGCGAAAATTGGCTGTCGAGAGTGGGCCATGCGTGCTGATAGAGCAGGGAAGAACGGACAAGCTTGAAATACGCTGATACTGGTAATCAGCTGTCACGGTACAATTTCTGTGTGCACATAGTCCATCATGAGGCATTGACGATCCAGTTTGCTGATCTATTGAGCACAAAACCCCCACTTAGCAGATCATTACTTCAGACACATCAAGCTCTTGGATCGAAAAACTCCAAGCATGGGCGAACTTGGAACTCTCAAAACACAGACCCAAATAGGCGATATCAGCTCCTCTCGCGTACCTCAGCGCTTATCATACTCTCCCGAGTCGGTCGCCTCAGCTTAAGTTCCTTGGTACTTTTAGTTGGATCAATTGGTCAACCCCTTCTGGCCATAATAGACTATGCTCTTGCCTTGAAGATGATGCAATCAATCGTTGCTACTGAGTCTGTAGATACTACTGAGGGATTTTGCACTCGCTAGCCGGTATTGAAAGCTCAAATTCTGGGCATTCACGGTAGCCAAAGAATTTGGAGTTGACGCTAGTATTTGCTTCCTTGGCGGGTATCCGGGTCGGACTGCTGCAAGGTGTCTAGTCCAAGGACGCCAGTACATGATATTGTCTAGTGAGATGAATTTGAGTCCTCTTCCAGAAAACTTCATCGACAGTGGCTGCACTTTCTCTTCACCTCAACTGCAGAAAAGTTCTCAGAGAAACCCAGTAACCTCCATGCTTCAGTTCGGCACGTGATTGAGTTCATGAAGCAGCATCGGATGTTGGATTAAGTGGAATCTTATTCCATATTCCCTATTTGTGATTTCCAAGGAGCTTTAAAACATTGCAAGGCCACCAACACACCAGCTATCGTGGACCTTCAGGCTCCTGGAAGGGTCCCTATTGTGCCGCCGCTCCCAGGTCTTGTTGGCTTGCCGGATGAAGGTACATATATCCTAGCAGGTGGATTGGGCAATCTAGGCCTTGCGCTTGCTGATACTGGTTTTCCTTGGAAGATCTGGCGGGTCACAACCTATTCAGCAGCTCGTCCTTGATCTTCTTCACAATCGTGGATGCCGCACCACTGCAATAGGCTACGATATCTCCCAACAAGAAGACGTTGACCACCTATCATACAAGTTTCGCAGCAAAAGATGGAACTTAGCAGGCGTGATTCGGTGTACAACAGTTCTAAAGGTGATTTTATCCTCATATCCATTTTTCCTATTAGAGCTATCTAATTCCATCCTTAATTTTCCGGACGCAATTCTTTCGAACATGGATTTTGATCAATGGCCACAGTCCACACAATACAAGATCTACGGGACGCTAAACTTGCACCAACTGTTTACGGAGAAGGAGGGCTTGGCTTTTTTCGGGGCATTATTTTCCGTGGCCAGTGCCATTGGCAATATAGGACAGGCTAACTAAACGGCGGGCATTGGTTTCATTGATGCTCTCATGGCATTAAGTTGGTTCCCTTGGAGCTACAGCCGTGCAAAACTGAGTCTCTCGTGAACTCAGGGCAGACCTATCCGAATTTTTTTGGCTCTCAACCGGCTAAAGCGTTAGCGAGGAAAATTGCATCCGCTATTTCATTTGTTTCCGTGCCGAGCTGAAGAGTTCTCTGATAATGTATACTAGGATCTAAGTATGCATTAAGATCATCTTTTCCTAGTTCTTTCTTTTTAGGGTTTCTCATTTTTGAATAGTTTCAACATTTCACTACATTTGTTTTTTACTTACATTACGTTCTGCGTACAAAACAAACGAAATTGTTGCCATTGCAATCCATGTTACGGCTGGGAATTTCACTACGAAAACATTGAACCAAAAATGAAAAATAAAACAAAAAATGGCAAAGCTCATATCTAATAGGTGCCATGGTCTAGTGGTATGACGACACATTGTGGTGTACAATGATCTGTGTTAGCCCCGGTTCGATTCCGGGTGGCGCCAAAGTTTTTTGCCCCTTCTTTCCTATCTCTTTTAAAACATCTCTTCCTCCATGATCATCTAAGTCTCTAAGAAGAGTAGTTGTTTTGGCGTAGATTAGGAATTAGATGTAACACTTCGCATATCGGATCTGATGTTTTTATTGCACATGGCTAAGGTGGTAGATAAATGCAACTTATGAAGTCAATACATTTTTCCTATTTAATATGATTTGACATGCTTACCTTCAAACATCAAGTGTGAAACTAGATCAACCAAGCGCCGGTTAACAAATAAACAAAATTACCAAGGCAACATCTTCAAATATCATTGAACTAAAAGAATCCAAAAAAACTTTGGCGCCACCCGGAATCGAACCGGGGCTAACACAGATCATTGTACACCACAATGTGTCGTCATACCACTAGACCATGGCACCTGATGGGTGGAGAATCGGGCTTTTTAGAACTTATGATCTACTTTTGTTTTTAACCAACTCGGTAACTAGAGTGTGAATAAAACAGTGTAGGGTTTCTCTTGTGGAGACCTACATAGGTGAAACCCTACTTTTATTCCATGCTATTTTCTATGGCTTTATGAAGCATTGACTAACTGCTACGAGTCATATGTGCCTGCTATAGATCATCTTAAAAAGGGCTCGTTTTATTTCGAAAGTTGTTTTGAGCAGTCATCGAACAAAGAGGAGAAGATGTTCATGTTGTAGCATTCGCAATCTGGTGTCAAGCTTCGTTGGCGTTCCTTAAATATGGAGCAATGACAGAAATTCGCATGATCTATTCTACAATGTGTCAATCTTGGATTTTTCCAGGGCTCGTATGTTGTATCAGAACAGTATCCACCAAATGATTCACATGTCACACACCGAAAGAGAAATGTGGAAATGATCCCATACGACAAGCAGAACAAAACGTGCTAACAAAAAGATCGTGAAGATGGGATCTGGACAATGGATGCAAAATATGAAATTAGGGTCCTATTCCTGGACTCGCTGCTTCCTCCAAGTCAAGAAGACAACATAGTACATCTCCGCATTTTCGTTATGATGGGTGAGATTTCCAAGACTTATGTCGCCGCTTGTGCCCGAGTTGGATTGATGATCAAATGGCACCAACGCCGGGGCCGTATGAGCCGGGTCTTGTTCCGGGCCGGGTTGCGATTCCAACCCGGCCTCAGTATCAACCGGCCATGCAGGTGTCTGTCTTTTCAAATCCGCCTCTTTCGCCCCAGACCAAGTATATACGCTCTTCGACTTGGGCTCAGCAACCAGATACAAGCTCTTGTCAGCCTGTATGGGAAATTTCCACTCGAGAGCTTGTTGTATGATGGCATTTAGCTGGTCCCTCTTCCGCATAATTGTCTCGAACTCGATGACCAACTCCTCAAGACAAGGAAGAGAGCTAAATTGATTCCCCCATGATCGCGCTGCGGATTGTGGGGAAACAACCTGGCCCATATCGGCAGCGCAGGTTCTCCCAGGCCGGAACGGATCGATGCCTAGAAGCTCATCGTTCTCCCAGTACCACCAGTCCGTATGGCGAAACGTGATGGTCATTTTCTTCGGAGCGATGCTGCACCCCTTGCGTAAATTGCTCCCGTCGTCGCCTATCTTTAGCCCGTCCCATATCTGAGACCAATGATCGTCTTCTAGAAAATACTGCTGAGTGAACAGGTGTAAATGCTGCACCTGAGCCCGCTGTTTTGGGGCCATCTTGCGAAAATAATTCAGCGGTGACGAGGCATCCTTGACATGTGGCGGAGATCGATAGAACCAAAATGTATGTTCATTTACTGCCGATGGGAGGAGGGACGCCTCAGCGTAGATTTGCTGGCATGTCTGGAGGAGTGCAGTCTGGATGCGCTTGGGCTGCTTGTATCCGGGCCGGTAGTAGAAAGCATTTTGCTTATAGAGGGAGCGAGAACGGTCGTCTGTGAGAACATCCTCGGACTCAAGGGCAAACGTATAGATGCGATTGCGGATTTCGGCGGGAAAGACGGTAAATAGAGGAGATGTCAATGGAGCTGCAGGTAGAGATGGAATAAGGTCCTGGAGAGTCTCCATTTTCTGTACACGGCGCCATTTTAATAGTCGACTCGAACGCATGTTGTGGGTGGAGTTACGGGCACTTGAAAGAGCAGACCTATCGATTTATATCCACACGACCCCGCCTGGTCTGGATAGTTTAGCTTGTTTAGCTAACCCCGCTAACAGCTAGAATAACACCTCATTCGCTGCCAAAAACCCAGTGTGCAAAGAGCTTGTTTGATTGGGGGATCTGCCAGTTAGCCTCGTGGGTGCCTAGAAATGTCTCAATGGTTGAGCCGCAATGATTTATAAAAGACAGTCTCTGTCATTAGTGGTTGGTAGCGTACACTCTGCTATTGCATCGAGTATTAAGAACTTTTAGTATTAAAAAGAATTAAAAAAGCATCGACTTCGGAGGTACAAAAAAAAAAGATCCAAGAAAAAAAAACTGGCGCCACCCGGAATCGAACCGGGGCTAACACAGATCATTGTACACCACAATGTGTCGTCATACCACTAGACCATGGCACCTATTGGGATATCTTAATTCCTCTTTTTAATTTCTTATATTACCTCATCAACTAGATCCACTTTGTGCTCCTCATTCATAGGTTGCATAGTGGAGCACTTGCTTATTTATAAATTTACACACTTTTTACCACTTAGCCCAAATAGTATGCACTTATTATCAAGCCACAAAGTCCTTCTTTTCTTCCACACAATTCTTGTACAGTCCGTACCGAAACATGAAGCTGGGCTGAACGGAGAAATATTTCTCCAAGCCGAATTTCGTACCTCCTAAGGAAGGGGCCGACGCTCTCACAGTTGCATCCGTTCCTGATTCAAAGCGAACCACGTTCAAGATACTGTACTTCGGATAATGTCCACAGTGCAGGAAAATGGATTTGCAAAGGGGCTGAAAACCCGCCGCTTGCTTCGTCGGGAGATCACTTACGATGATGCACTAGATAACGACAGCAATATGCTCCTGCAGCTGGGTTACAGAGATCAAAAGCTAAAGCTCTACCTTTATCTTCATCGACAACGAATGCAAATTGAAACCATTGTCGCCCATCATCTTGGAATCTCCGTCGACAGATGCACTGTTGTTGATGTCGAGGACTGGATGCACGGAAGCTTCAACGTCTGTCTTCAAGTGAATATCGATATAAATGGCCAAGAGTGTGTTCACGATAAAGGAGGTATTCCTGGGAAGCAATACATAATTCGATTCCCTCTGCCATTTCGGATTGGAGAAAACTTTTGCCCAGGCAACGCAGATGAGAAAGTCCGCTGCGAAGCTGCGACCTATGCATGGCTCCAAGAGAATTGTCCTACCGTTCCTATCCTACAACTTTACGGGGTTGGCCTGTCGAACGGCCTGTCTTTTACCGTACTTGATAACCTGCCTCTTTTTACTCGAAGTTTGCACCGTCTACGCCGTCTATTCTCATACTGGTTAGGCTACCCGACCCCGTCACTATATGTCCCCCATAAACAACAGAGACGTAAAGAGCAGGTCAGGCTCAACACTCCTTATCTGTTGATTGAATACATCAAACCGTCGCAAGGAAAGATGCTTTCAGAAACATGGGAGCAAGGACGCCATGATCCGGAATTACGCTCTGTATTTTTTCCATGGACTCTCACGTATCATGTTGGCGTGAAAGAGGGTCTCTTCCCAACATCAGATGTTCTTCGACTTGAATTGATGCCTGAAGGCACCAAGGCATCAAGGTACCAGAAGTACCGAGCCACGTGACTGGGGCGAAATCTCCCTTTAGACCAATCAGAGGCCCGAAAAATCTAATTTGAGAAGCGGCTCCGCCACTTTTTTTTTAAATTGCTTCTATCAAAGTCAAAACCCGATCAGATGCTCAATGGCCGATCACGACCTTGAAGGCAATCAAGAAAAACATAGCAATGGCGAGTCACCCCAACAGCCAGAATTGCAGCGAAGGCTCAAAAGCCGACATCTACAGATGATCGCAATGGGTAAGAACTCTGACCCTATCCACATATTTGTTCTTATTCTTATTCTTATCTTTTTCGTAGGAGGTGCCATCGGCACAGGTCTTTTTATAGGTAGTGGGAGTGCCATTGCTACTGCAGGCCCTGTTGGCGCCCTAATTGCATTCACCTTCCTTGGATCAATCGTGTTTTCAGTCATGATCGCCTTGGGTGAGGTGGCCACCTACCTACCGATCCCAGGAGCCTTTGCCACATATGCGACGCGCCTGGTCGATCCTAGCTTAGGCTTTGCGATGGGTTGGATTTACTGGTTTTCATGGGCCTCGACATTTGCCCTGGAGTTGACTGCCACTGGCCTCATCATACAATATTGGGATGACACGATCCCAATGGCGGTATTTATTGCCGTGTTTTGGGTTATCATTATCATACTGAATATGTTTCCTGTGAGCTGCTACGGTGAAGTTGAATTTTGGCTTTCAAGCATCAAGATCATCACCGTGGTCGGGTTTATGATATTCGCGATTTGCATTAATGCCGGGGCTGGTAGAGAGGGTTATCTGGGATTCAGATACTGGGTGCATCCAGGCCCATTCCGCCCTTATCTAATTGAGGACTCTGGACAAGATGCTCTGGCTAAGTTTGTCGGATTCTGGGCCATTTTGATCAAAGCTGGGTTTTCATACCAAGGCACCGAGCTTGTCGGTATTGCTGCGGGTGAAACAGAAAACCCTCGAAAGAACATCCCCTCTGCGATTCGCAAGACCTTTTTTCGGATCGTGTTTTTCTTTGTGTTTACGATTTTCTTCGTCGGCATCGTCGTGCCATCTAATGACAAACGCCTTACGTCTGATGACAGCGGTACAAATGCGGATGCGTCCCCCTTTGTCATTGCTGCAAAACGTGCGGGTGTCAACGTCCTGCCTAGTATTATCAATGCAGTCCTGCTCACAGTGGTCCTTTCCGCTGCCAACTCGAACGTATATAGCGGCAGTCGAATTCTCGTCGGCTTGGCCCATGAGGGGTTCGCTCCTCGCCTTTTCTTGAAAACAACCCAACACGGCGTGCCCCATGTGAGTGTGGGCTTCACAGCACTCTTTGGCCTACTGGGCTTCCTCAATGTATCAAATTCCGGAGCCACCGTTTTCAACTGGTTGATCCAGATTGCTGGCCTAGCCGGTTTCATTACCTGGGCATCTCTTAACATTTGCCATCTTGCCTTCATGAGAGCGTTGGCTGCGCAAGCCATTCCACGTGCTACTCTCCCATATAAGGCTCCCTGGCAACCTTTTTTCTCTTGGTATGGCTTGTTCTTCAACTCGCTTATCATCATCACGCAGGGCTTCACTGCTTTCATTCCGACATTCAGCGTTACCGACTTTTTCATCAACTACCTCAGTCTGATCTTGTTTGCCGTACTATACATTGGCCATAAGGTTGCTTTTCGGCCGACGTTTGTGAAGCCTGCCGAAGCTGATATTGACACTGGGCGATGCGAGGAATAAGGGTGGATGAATGGTTAGGTACGGCGCATGTGAAAACAAGGGTGTTTTAAATGATGATTTAGATCTACAGAGTGTACAAAATTGAAACACTTTAAATGTTTCTAATATTACCTTTCAAACTACACCCGATGGAAGATGGATACTATGTTTTTTTTTAATCAGTCACATTGATGCGTTTCGACCACCTTATTTTTTAAATAGAGTTCCAAAATATAATCTGTCATGGATAACCCAGTGGAAGGCTCACCGCCATGCCAGTTACCCTGCTTCGGCCTTGGCCAGCAGGAAAGGTGCCTGGTACGAATCCTGGGGTTGGCATTTTCACTCGTGTGAGTAGTCCACGACGCTGGAAGCCACTAAGCAATGGAGATGACCCTTGAGGGAAGCAATTCTGCAGAGACATTTCCACCCTGGGATGGCGTCACTAGATTACATCTTCCTGTTACAGGAAAGTTGGCAATTTGGTGGGACAACTACTATTTTTTTATTTTTTTTGGTGTTTTCTTTTCCTCAAAATACTCACTGTCTTTCTATCTTTACTTTCATCTTTCCCAACTCCCTCTATTTCCCCCAGGAACATCGTGACCTTCATGTGAACATCAATTGAAATACCACCGGTTGAACACGCTAATCATAGCATGATAAAAATGTACAAAGAAAACCTTGGAAGAAAATCTGAAAAATAAAGAACCCTCTACCAGTCTTCCACACATTATAAAATTGGAACACGCAAACCCATCAAGGCGTCCCCATATGAGTCTCATACGATGCATGCCCCGAAGTATTCTGTGTCTGCTCCAGGAGCACAGCATAAAATTTCCCTTCTTCTGAGATATCCCGGTAAGGACCTGCAGAGACGACGGCCCTGAAACGATTCAAATTAGCATCCATTTTTACATCCGAATGATACCAGACAGCGAAGGAAAAAAAAAAGGAAAGACTCAAAAATTCTACCACATACCATCCCTTATACTTCGGCTGATTAAAGATATCCGTAAACACCCTCAGCACTCGCAACGGCAACTCCAGAATGGAAGGCATCTCGGGCCCATCGCCACAGATGGGTAACCCCAGCTTGTTGACGGGAAGGTAGATGGTCTCTGCGACGTTTTGCGGGTTGCGCGTCTCCTGGAAGATGAGGAGACGGCGCGAGGCGTGTGATTGCGGTCCGCCTCCGGGCGGTGGCCTGGCGTTTGCGCTTGCGCTCATGTTCATCGCGAAGGTTTTTTGGGTGTGCAGGGTGCGCAACAAGTTTTTGCGAAGGTCCGTGTTGGATTTTCTTTTTCTTGGACTTGGTGTTTGGGGGGATGGGTTGTTCAGTTTGGCTGTATTTTTTGGGTTTTTGGATTTTTTTTTCTTCCTTGAACGCTTGCCCTGTGTCTCTGGGTTTGAGATTTCGAAATAACGTGGTTTGCTCTTGCGGGTTTATTAGTATGGTCACTTTGCATTTACTTCACCGAGAGCTTCTTACTATTTGTCGACAATGGCGTGTGTGGAGGGCGCGACAGGCTCTGCTTATCGTTGGGCGATCAGTGTCCCGATTAGGAGATCGCGGGGCAAAAAAAAGGGGAATTTTGGAGAAATGCGATGTTGTATGTTGTAGATGAAAAGTGGGAAGTGGAATGTTGTCCGGGTTTAAAAAGGAGAAAATGAGCCAACAGAAGGACTTCCTGAGAAATTTTGTGATGGTTGTGCTGACTGGCATTTGTGCTCAGATGAATTCTGGACAAGGTTAAATCTCATACACGGCATTGATCATGACATTAAATTAGATTATTGCGATACTCTAGAGTCTATAGATGACCTAGATACAAATACAAATCGTAGCTAATAGACAGCTAATATAGAAAAAAAAAAAAAAAAACTCCGGGTATCATGATAATGTGGGCAAAGAGAAACAAAACAAAACAAAAGAGATAAAAAGAACGTCAATCCCACTCAAACTGGGATCAATCAGGGTATATGGCATCTTTTGATATGCTGCGATGGGACGAGAAAAGAAACAAGATAATCAAATCAAGAATCAAGTTCTCCTTCTAGCGCTCTCCGCGCAGCATCCAGACGACGCCGCAGCACACGCGCTGCTTTTATGTCTGGATCCGAAGAGGTCGTGATTGCCTGGAGGTCCATACAGACCTTACCAAGGCTGGCAAAGAGTTCTTCCAGCATCTGTGTATCATCATCATTGATACCACCTACACTGGGGGTACTGGATGCCGCACGCACGGTCGAGACAAGGGATGAGACAAGGGAGGTTGGAGTTGCAGAGCCGGCCGTGGCTGAGGATGAGCGGCTAGCGAATTTCTGAGAGGAAAGATGTGGTGTGTTCAGTAAGGTGTTGTCGCCGCCTTCGTATCGTGGTCCGCGGGGTGTTTCGGAACGATCGCCCTCCTCGACCTCTTTAATTGAACTTGATTGGTGGCTGTAGCTGCGAGCATGACGTAGGGAATGCGACTGGGAGTGGCTATGGCTATGGCCATGTCGCAGCTCTGTTCGAGGATTGGTGTTAGAAACGCCAGAGGATTTAGATCGTGGGAACGTACCACGGTTGAATCGTCGGTCCCAGTACATCACGCTATCAATGTCGTCCTCGTCATCAGGACACTCGCCTTCATTTGCAGTTGTGAAGGTTGCCACGGTCGACTCGGAAATGTTGCTGTTTGTACGGGAGTGTAGCGTGTATGTGGGCCGGGTTGTCTCGACTGACCCGTTCGAGCCGTGGCTCACCCGACGGAGTTGCTGGGTGTAGTTGCCCAGTGCGCTATGTAGGATGAAATTCTCGTAGTCAAAGGCATCCTCACGCATCTCGTGGGGCGTCGCATCCGTGTGCGATGGCACATCGGGGAAGGCTTCCATGTCGCTCTCGAGGTCATCGTCAAGTGGTTCACGCAAAATCTCATTCAGAGCCTCGCGGTCAATGTCCCCATCGAAGTCACCTTCTTCGGCATCCTCGTACATCGTCTCGGCGACAGATTGATCATCGGCATATTTAGCAGGCTCATTGCCTTTCCAAGTCCGGGCGTGTTTGGATGTGTTCCCAGCGACATGCTGATCGGATCTGCGTCGATCTTCCGCTACATCATTAGAGGTATCCCGGGTGTTTTCAGAGCTGGTGTCGCGTCGGGAATCGGAGCCACGACTGCTCTGACCATCTCTGAGCTCCAGCGCAGTCACATACCATTGATCAGAGGCCGTCAGTGGACTTGGCGTGCGCAGACTTTGCAAGCTACGCCGGCGAAGATTATCTTCCTGGGTCTTGACCTTGAGAGAAGAGATCTTGATGTGAAGCCCCTTCATCTGATACTGGAGATCACGCACCTGCAGTTGCGACTGCGCGCGACTAGGGGGACCAAAAGAGCTGTAGACTGGACTGAAACCATCCGGGCTTGATTTTGATCCCTCCTCCGAGGAGATGCCCAAGCCACGCGGCGAGACCGGCGAACTGTCTTCGGTGGAAACAGGTGACTGCGCCGTCTGATCCTGTTGGTCCTGATCATTCACAGGTATCGGAGGCCGGGTGGAAGAGACCGATGACCGGTGCGTCAGATATGCTCTCGTGGGTGCATACTGGAACGACCGATTGTCAGTATGAAGACGGGACGAAGTGCTTGCACCCATCGCACTGACAGAGCGCATGATGCGCTTGTTATCATTCGAGAGGCCCGACTTGGACGGCACATTCGTCTCAGAGTGCACTCTCGAATGGTGATTATTCGTCGTATCCTGCGATGCAACAAGCGACAGCCGTCGAAGGGAAGAGTTCTTGGGATCCGTGCGCGAAATCGACCGGTACAATCCGCCCACTGGGTGATGCATACCCATTGGCTGAATATAGCCCGAATTCGAGGGCGAGGGGGAGGCGGTGGTGCGTGGCGTCGTCGACCGAGCTCGGGTGAGATTGTTTTCCATAAGCTGAGAAACAAAGCACGTCAGTATTACTCCTTAACCAAACCTGTAGAGCACAAAACATGACATTCACACACATTTAGCCGTTTCTTCGCATTCTCCAGAATCCTCTCCGCCTCGCTACTCAGTATCGCCGAGGAAAACT